>NC_140296.1:160108784-160779683 GCF_964211825.1 Aythya ferina
AGAAATCACTCCATGAACAACAGAGAAATGACAGTGCTTTGTTTATCCCCCTGGTGAAAAGAGCTTTTTTGCTAATAATCCCCATTTAGCAGTGCAGGATCTTCCTTGGCCTGCAACCCTACTCACAATATTAATGCATTCATGGCATGGTATGGAGGAGGAAGGAGTTCAAACGTCCATTACAGTGGTCCCAAGGTACCAAAATAAAGTAAGTGAACGGAACATGCACATACACCTATCTGTTGGGGATCTGGCGATTTCTGAGGTTGGGAGATTGGCTGGCAAGAGAGAAAATACAGTGAGTATCCATTCTTGGAGAACCTACTGTTTGGTCTGTAATTAGGCGCTGCTTTAAGGAAGAAATTAACCACATCTTTAACACCACCCATATAATTATGGTAGTGTATATGGAAATAGCAGTGTCACCTGGCCTTGGTTTTCTCTCCGGCTCTTCATCACCCTCTCCTTCACAAGGAGGGGTGTCTTTGTGCCCCCAGTTGCACCTGCCCGTGTGTTCACAGCCTGTGCATAAAAGAACCTTGTGGTTCTCGGTGGTAGCATTTAAGGATTTCTTGTCACAGTGCTGTGGTAGCAAGGAGCAGGAACATGAGTGCAGGATAACCATCCCAGCTCGCTGACTACCTGTGACACCAGTTATATTTAGTTGTAGGGTAGGCAAATGCCTATCAGTGTGACCACATACCTTCCCTTGTAAAGCTAAATTTAAGGATGATGCCACAGTGGGAAACGTTTAGAAATTTCTAGTGTAGACAAGATCATGCACTTGAAATTGCACATGCCAGTGCAGCATTTCCAGTCAGAGGAGCATTTGCAAAAACACCCAGCCTAAAGCTAATCTGTCCTGACTGCAATCAAGAAGGCTTATCACTGACTTGGAGGGAAACCACAGCATGCCAGTAATTACCGTGCTTGAAAATGCTGCTGTTAATTACCTTCCGTTTTTAAGCCCTGTTTTCTTTATGACACCAGTTATTATTTTGTGTACATGCTATGTGACAAGCTTTCTTTGGAGAAGAATGGACTGTATAGCATGTGCCGTTTTCTACTGCTCAGCAAAAATGAGATGCTTTGTTTTGTGAAGTTAAAAGAAAGGCGCAGACTTCCCGTGACCTGTCAAAGCCAGCTAGGAGCAGCTCAGTAAAAGGAATGCACATTTCCCTTTGGAGTATGTCATGTGTTCCTCTTTGCTATCACTGCTGTCAACTGCTTCTCAGTTATTAACAGGAGTTTAATAGTTCATCAGCATCACACCCTATAGGAGATATTGGTTAAGTCACACCAGGCACTCCGAAGTTCAGGTTTGATTACTGGTTCGCAGCACCACTAACATATAAATAATGGTGTGGCTCCTGCAAGCTCTGTAATACATATATTGCAGAAGTTGCACTGATTTCTCCTTTCTGTCCCTGTCTTTGTTTCTTCTTTGGGAACTTCTACAAGAAAACTAACTGCTACTGCACATGCTTTAGTTCCCGGGAATGCTCCCTCCCTGAGCTATGCTCAGGATGCAGATGTGAAGTATTTAACTCTCTACTGCTATTTCTCCAGGTTATGTTTCGACAGCAGCTGTTAATTAAATGAAGAAGCTCATTGCCAGAAGACACCTGACTAAAGTAATTATTTTTAATTGCAATTTATTTTTTATGGATCACATCAAAAAGTGAATGTAACAGCCCCTAAAACAATAAACATACTACAAAAGGAATGGGGAACATGCGCAGGACCCTCACCTCTACTCTATTATTTTGTTCTTGCCAGTAACTAGGGTTTGGCTTAAAATTATTCTGTAGCTCAACAGCTGGGATTAAACCATCCTAACTGTGGTATGGGACAGTAGGGAGGGAGAGATGGAGAACTTGTAAATGCACCAAAAAGGTACAACTGCTTTGATATTGAAACTGCTGTGGTTGCTACTTCGGGTTACAGCACTCTATATTCAAGATACTGAACAAAGATGCCAAAGGTCTCAGAATAAAGTGATTAAAAGCCATGACGATGGAAAGTAAAATACTTGAACCTGAAATCAGCTGGCAGACCAACCCACGCGATAATCACTTCTTGTCTTAGCTATTTGTTTTTGAAGGTCTTTAGTTGACTTGCTGTACCCATTGAAAATACAGTTGGCAAAGAGTAGCTTCCCTTGACTGTACATCTGCCAAGAAGAGAAGAAGAAATGCAGGAAAAAATTGGCAAGAGCAATCTCTTATTCTAAATGAAGATGATAGATTGAGGAACAAACAAAAAAGTTATTAGCAGTCCTGACTAACAGCTTTATGGCATACAGCTTTCACCTTTCATGAATTGCTTTGTTAAATAAAATCTTCAGTTTCATTTAAGAAATTAAAAAAAAATAAATAAATTTAAAAAAAAAACTTTTATGTCCTTCAAAGTTTTCAAAACACCGATCCTAATAACTGGAGTGTATAACTTAACATTTTTCTTACTGGTCCATGGACTACCAAAACCTAGCACCATCCACTCTGTCCAACACGATGTCCAGCATGACGTATTTGAAGATGAAAACAGACAAATAATCTAGGCACAGGAAAAATGCACTTTTTTTTCCCCCACATATTAACTCCTTCCCCAACACTGTAAGGAGTAGAAACAGAGTGTTATACTTCTAAACTTTTACAAATAGCAATGAATTTTCTTACTATAAATACTAAATTTCATGTAGAAACAGGTTTTTAGAGAAGGAAGATGAGCAATATCACTGGATGAGTGATCTTAAACCTACAGGAACTAACTAGGCCTGATCTTCAAAGCCATAAGGGTTGAAAACATGGGCAAAATCTGAAAATTCAGCATTTTTCTCTCCCTGGAAAAGTAAAAGAGGAGACTAAAGCTAATTCAGAGCTTTTCAGAAAAATCCAAAACTATTTTTCAACTGTATTTCCAGTTTTTAACTTGGTTTTGATTATGAGGTGTATTTCATAACGTCTCATTCATTTGCATGTTTTATGCAGCTGGCATTTGCAGAAGACTACCTTACCAAGGTATCCTCAACAAAATAAAAGTCAAATTTTGTGCTGGAACTTACAATTCTTAAGCAACTCTGCTTAATACTGCTCCCTGCTCTGTTCTACCCGTTGTGTCCCCATCCCAATAACCTGAATTGGTTTCCTCTTGCTGCTGCAAGCCCTTACGCATTGTGTTGTCCTATCTCAGTGCTCCCAGCTGCCAGCCTGATAAGGAAGCAACAAACAACACTCCTCTCCTCCTGGCTTTGTTTAGCCACTGGCACTGTCCTGCTGCCCAAACGCGGTGGGTAGGTACCGGTTTTGTTATTTGGTTCAGAGCACTGACTCTCTTCCAGCGTGGCCAATAATGAAAGCTGTAACAAGTAGGTAGGGAAGGAACCTTTTTCCACTGCAGGATTGTCCATAGAGGCTTTGAAAGCCTGAAAATAATGTTGCTGTTTTCTATATTTGTTCTGCAATTGTACCAAAGAGGCTGACAGGAGTGGTGGATAAACCTACTGCAAAGATGATCTGATGCATTAATTCAGAATGTACTGAAACCTTTCTAAGAGAATACAGATGAGAAGGCTGCCCCTGGCAGTCACCATCCCTCTCAGAGGAATGTAGCCCCTCCACTGCAATTCACCTGGCTGATTCTGTGGGGCTAGGACACGGAGGAATTTCGTTATTCCTGCCACCACAAGCAATCAGTTTGTGCCTCCAAGCATAAAATTCAAGTGTGCTTGCAACTTTGCTTTGCTTGAATAATGTGTAAATGTTACCACTCAAAGTTTTCCAGTGCTTTTCCAGTTCTTGGTGCTCTTCTTATGGCCTCTGTAGCACGTCACTTTCCAAGGTTGGCATTTTATGGCATTAGTAAGAATTTAATCTTCAATGGGGTATCTTTCTGGCTTGGTTCATGCCTAAAACAGACAGAGTTTGTGGAATCATAACGTTCATGAGCAGGCATCTCCAAAGGTCAGCGTCTCTCCATAGGTATAAACTGCTGTAGCAAGGGGCATTTAACCGTACAGGGGTAAATTTAATCCGGAGTATTATAAAACTCAAACCTTTGGTGAAGGCCAAGAGATAAATTTGGAGAGCTGCATGTTGGAGTGGGGGGAGGTTCTTTCTCCTCTCAGGGCTAAACATAGTTCTCGCAAATGGCCTCAGACTGAAATTCTTGAGGGAGTCATAATAAGCAAGCCAGGGCAAAGAGGAATGTTTTTTTTTCTCCCTGATTAATTCTTCCACATAAGAAGGTGAAAGGTCAAAGATGAACTTAAATACTAATGAAATTCTGAACTTCAGAGCAGCAATATGTCAGAACATTAAAAAAAAAAAAAAAGTCAAAATAAAAAATGTTTTGTTACTGGCAACAGTAGGTTGGTTTTGTAAGCATAAATATATGTGTATATATATATATCAGTTCTGATGCCTTTTAACCTTTTGGAGAAGGGGAACTTTTAAATGTTAAACACAGACATTAAGCAATCCACAGTAGAGGGTTTGAAGAGCTCAGCCCATACTTTTCCCTTTATGTGCCTTTCTCCATCTTTCCAGCTGACTGAAGGAGTGAAATGGGGCTGTCTTTCAAGTTACCACAAGGTCTCTTTGCCCTTCTTTTCTTGACTGAGACAGTCACTCTCAAGGTTAATTTCCTTCTTCCTTTTGCCTAGGAATATTTCATGCAGATTAGCAATCTTCCCATATGTGTACTATGGAAAGAATTCTATTGATTCACACTGCTCCTTAGAGAAGCCATTGGACAAACTACTATGTATATGTGCATTTAGATGATCAAGAAAAAAATAAATAAAAAAGATTGATCACAGTAAAGTTCATTTAAATGTAATTGCCAGAGCTGAAATAAATTTAATGAAGGCTTTGTTATCTGTTTGGGCTTTGTAGTACCGCCCTTCTTGGTCTGGTAATGACAAACAAGATGGTTGAGCTGTCCTTTTCATGTTACAGATTATCTGTGCTGCTGATGACATATGGTTTTTACATCATTGTGGCATTGTAAATAGGTATCTAACCTGTAAAATACAAAGTATAACTTCTAAGCTCAGCAGGGCTGGAGTGGCCAAAGGTGTATCACCCAGCAAGAATCTGCAGGAAAGCCCAGAGAATGACCAGAGCTCCAGAAAACATGACCTATAAAGAAAAGTTGCATAAACTGAGCCTGTTTAGTATTCAGAAGTGAAGACTGTGGGAGCATAGTTATGGGAGACAGAAGGTACATATGATTTGCTACAGAAAGACAGCCAGCAGTCTGCTTTCCATGTCTGTGATAAACAGAGAGAGAACTAATGGGCTTTAACTGCAGGAAGAAAAATGAAATGGAAAAACCTGACAAGCAATATGAGTACAAAGCATTTGGATATAATTTTGTCAGGATATCGTGGCTTCTCTATCACTAAGGCTTTACAAACAGGTTGAACAGCAAGAGTTGGATTCACCTCACCTATGTCTGAATCCCACGGAGAGAAACTGGCATTTCCAGCGTGTGATTCATTCGACCCACTTCCATTATGCCCTGGAAGAAGACGGTGCACAGTGTGGAAGTGCCTGTTTCTCTTCAGGGGCTATGAGAGACTCTAGAAAACTGATTCAGGTCTGGAGGTCTGTTTTGTAGATCTCTGAATTTCTATTCCAACAGCACCATCTCTCGTGTCAGTAATAGCACGGACACAGTTGATTGTGTACAGGTGAAAATGGCCAGGCTAGGTGGTGACCTCTTGAGGTTGTTTCTAGGCTATGAAGAAAATGAACAACTGTCATTGCAGGTCTGCCAAACTAAATCTAAACACACAAGTTGCCTGTTGAAAAAATACAAGTAAAAAATACATATATATATATATATATATATATGTATATATTGTTTGATGGATTATTGTTTGATGGCTGCTTGGATGAATAATTTGGAATTAGATCTTGAATAGCTTAATTGTTAATAAGCAAGTAAATCATCACCAGTCAATGAGCAAATCAGCATTCTTAGTCAAAGAGGCCAAGAGTAGTAGGAGCATGGAGGCTGATTATCCTTTAACTTTCTGATTATGGTCTTTCCAAAATAGCTTTTGTGAAACAGAATACAGGACAAATAGTTGCTGAGCATAAAGTTTGGTCCTGTGTATAAATAGAGGATTCCACATCCTGAACTCATTTTGTAAGTACTATTTTTACTAGAAAAAAAAAATACTAAAAACATTGTCATCTTGATTATCTGCAACAGAAAATGGCAGCAAGAATTTTGAATGGTATTCCCAGAAGATTCCCATTCAACTCCTGAATCCAGAGAAGTCCAAATTCACTGAATGGCCTGATATAGTACAAATTCCTTTCATGCTGTTGATGAGCTGCAGAATCAACTCAAAACATTCAGCCTGTATCGTAACGAGTGCACTTAAGAAGCTGGCAAGGCTTCAGTCAGCTGCAAGGCAAATGCAATTATAGAACCCGGTTTTCCTTTAAAGGTTTTGAACTCGAGATCAGCTGGAATGAAATGGGTTGCTGTGACTTTCCCTCACCTTTTTCAGGACACTATTCCATTTTTCAAGGGACAGGAATTATAAAAACCTCTTCTGTGAAATTTCTCATACTGCTAGTTTAATTTGCCTTTTACAGCCACTAGAAATGTGCAGTGCCCCTTATCACTATGCTACCTCAGTATGTTCAACCTATAGCAGTCTGGAAATGGCAACAGCAAAGTCACCAGTGAATTTCAGTAATTCTTTGTTTCATCTGAAACATGCATGCCACAATGCTGGCTGGGGATGGGGAAGTTCAGGAGTTGATGAGGTCAGACTGTGGTTTCACTTGACTTTTCTGGAGTCTTGTGCATATTTACATCTTCTGGGAAAGAAAAAAGAAAGAAAAAAAGAAAGAAAAAAAATCATGATTCTCCTGCACTTCATCCTGGGACTTGTACCTATGTTTGGGTGGCTGCTTTCTCTGTGGATGTCTGCTTTTAGGTGTGCACGTGCTTTACCACTAATAGCAAATCCAACAGGTGTTACTGAGGGCAACCTTTGCCCCTCCCTGCTTTGTTTCCTTTTTATTTTCCCTCTTCTGGCTTCCTCGCATATTCAGAGGACTTCTGTCTGTGTTGCACACTTAGCAGACAGTTACCGATGGCACAAACTGGGTATACTGCTCCTTGCTGGATGGGCCAGTTATGTGTTGTTGCCCGGGATAAGCAGAGTCTGCGATCAAAAGTGTCTGTCCTCAATCTGTGGCTGCGTGGCCATGCTGCAAGTGAAAACTACAGCTGAGCATAAGCAATTTCCATAGCTCACGTGGCATTCTTCAAGTACAGGAAGACATTCCCCAGCCCCAGGGTCTGGACCTCAGGTTACCTTCTCCTCTCCGTTGTATCACAGTGTCAGTCCCACCAGCTCTGGGAGGTGCGAAGTGTTACCTTTCAGGAGTTGTGCTGCTGGGGCTCAGCCCCATCCAGAGCTAATTATAAACCTGGAAAAGGGCTAGCACTAATCATTCAGTGCTAGTTTTCCTCAGCTAGCTCTCATGATATTTAACCGCTGTTCCACACAAACAATGCTGTTGAAAAGCCATATTTTGTAAAATAATAATAATAAATAAATAAATAAAACACACACACACACAAAAAAAAAAAAAAGCAACAAAACTTTGGTTCCCTTCTGTCTCCTGCCCCTCAAACCTACAGCTTCCTAACATTTTGAAGGCACAGAAACTGCTCAGAGATCTTTAGATGGGGGCAGGGGGAGCGAGGGGGGCTGTCCATATGGCAGGAAGCCGATGCCATGATCAGAGAGAAGTAACTGCCCCTGGGAGCAAGTGCGTTATTGTAATGCTTCTGTAAAATGACTTCCTCGAGGCAGCTAAGACTATAAGAGTTGACTAGAAGCAAACGGTTGGTGTCACACAACATTTCCTTCTTGCATAATATGTAGATTAAAACTTGAACTTAATTCTTTTTCTTTGAAGCCACGAATTCCTTCTCTCTAACTCCTATTTATTTAGTTGACCAATAGTTATTTTAGTAGGAAATTAAGGATGGACTCTGTCCTTCTGAGTGTACTAGGGGTAGCCTTTTGATTCATTAAACACCAGGACAATTGTGTTTCATTTTGAGTCTTTTTTTTTCCTGATCGTTTGAGGAAATTCCCATGGGTGTTGTTATACCAGAGGAAATTATTTATGTGCCTCAAGAAGAAAACATGTAAAATTAAGTACATTTTTATCCTACTTTTACACAATTTGAAAGAGACCTTCCCCTCCTGGGGGCATTACTTTTGCTTTATTGAAGCTTTGCTACCTAAAATAATACAAAATTAAAATGTTTGATATATGTAGCCGAATATGATTCCAAAGGCAAAGAACCTTCTTCTCATGAACTCTGTGCATTTTTGCCCCCGAATACTTTTACTGAAGTTTTACTGAAACTAAAGGAACAACACTGCACATACTGGTATGAAAACAGCTGCGCAGGATTACATCAAAGGCTCATCTAGCTCATCCTGTATCCTGTCCCTACAAGTGGCTGGTAGCTGAGCGAGGAGTGGAAGAGCATTTATAAGAAAGTCTTACCCTGTGACTCACGCCAGCCATAAGTAGTTAACAATTCAGGGATTTCCTTCACCAAAAGCTGTGTCTGGGGCACCGTGTTGATAGCTGCCAATGGAGCTAACCTTCAGGAATGTATCTAATTCCATTTTGAACACACTTATACTTTTGGCCTCCACAACATCCTGTGGCAAATAGCTCCACAGTTTAATGATGTGCTGTGAGAAGAAGAATTTCCTTTTGGTTTAAATCTGCTGCTTATCTCTTCATTGGTGCTTGACCATTCCTGTGTTTTAAGAAACAATAAACAATTTCTTCTTATTCCTTTGTCACACCATTTTTTCTTCATAAAGCTTTCTTGTACCTCATCTCAGTTACTTTTGTAAGTTACCCTATTTAGTCCTTCCTTATATGAACAGCCATTCCATGTTAAATCCTTTTTTTGAGACGTGGTGAAGACAGTCACGTGCCGTGTATCACAATCTCAAGAATGTTTCCTTCACCCTTTCACTAAACATTTGGCTTGTACTGTGACCATTGCAGAGGACTGATCAGAAGTTTTCAGAGATAAGCCTACTGATGAATCTTAGATCTTTTACTTTAGTGTTAACAGCTACTATGTCCATCTTTGAATAAGTAATTACAATTCTTTTCCCCCATGTAAATTTATTAAGAACTGCTTTCATACAACTGATTATCAATTACTGGGCCTTGCACGATCCCTCTGGAGCCTTCTGCGATCAGATTTGAACATTCCAGACAGGCAAGTATGACCTGCAATTTTGTTCTCTATGACACAACTGATTTTTCAGCACTACAATAAATAAATAAATAAATAAAAATAAGAGAGAGAGAGAGAGTGTTGCATTCTATCCTAAATGTAGTGACTTCATTTGTAACAGTTATTACTTCTAACCTGCAAGCAGGCTGGTCCCGGTTCTTCAGCAGAGGTAGAGCTGCTGTCCAGAAGAAAAGAGCAATGGCCCATTATAGGTTTCATAACTTCTTAGTATTTATCATTTTACTTCCGAAGTGCTCTGGAAGTAACTATGTAAAATGCTGTGTCCCTTTCCAATTTGTGACTTCTGGCAGAGTTGCAACTTAAAGCTTCTTGTCTTCCTCGTGGTCTTTACAAATCAAGAAGTATTCAGATAACAAGAGGAGAGGTGGAGCTGCTGTCTCTGGCAGCTCTCTTTAGCATCCTGTGCTCCATAGAGAATGTTTGTACTCAGACAGCGTGGCTTTCTTTAGCCAAGTCTTGCCCTTCACAGCCAGCCCCACGGAACTGTTGGGGATTGCTGCTGGTCTCGCTGGTGGGTAAATCTGTTCTGGCTGAGCACGGTGGCAGCTGGGGGGGCTGACTGGGAACTGCTTCAGGGTGGGTTGACTCCTCCCTGGAAACAGCCAAGGCCTTACAGGATGCTCACTGTTTGGTAATCATTTGAAATGTTGTAGGGGGTGTACCAAGGTGAAACAGGCTCACACCCTTGGGGTTCTTTGTCTGCTTGAACTGATTATTTGTCACCTGAGAGGCATTAGTCGTACTGAAGAAAAAACTATTAACATATTCCTTCTAAAAACAAACTCCATTCTTCCTTAAACAATGGTTAGTGTCTTGTTGAAGCAAAAGAACTAGCCACCTTGCCTTTATCATTCAGTTTTTAAAAGCAGTAATTAAGACCATGATAACAGGCTAATTAGGTTTTAGGTTTTACTCCTCATATATCTTTTGTTTCTCTGTCTGTATCTGAGTACTGACAGAAATTGAGCTTATGCTGGTGTCTTATCTTTGTAGCAATGAATTAATGGTTAAAAAAAAATCAAAGCTGCATATATACCATATGATGTCTTTAAACTGGTTTTAAAACTAAAGAAGGGTAAGAGCTGTCCTAAAGATAATCAGTTCGTGAAACCTAAAATGTTACTTATTATTCTCATTTTTCTTTCAAACATAATAAATCATTTCCACATGGGAATGCAAAAAGGTAACAGAACAGAAGCAAAGTGTACCTCAGTAACAGGTTAAATGAGTTCCTCAGAGCTGCTAACAATCATTCTCATTCTCAGCTGTGGGTTATTCATACTAAAACATGGAATCTCTATCTGTTATATAATCTCTATCTTTTTCTGTAACGGACCCTCAGTTGATTGTGACTTTACAGGCTATTTTCCCACTTTGTACAAGCAGTGGGATTGTTTTTTTTGTTGTTGTTGGTTTTTTGTTTGTTTGTTTGTTTGTTTGTTTTTCATTCATTTGCTTTTTCTAATTATTTATATCACTTTGCCACCAGAGAGGAAGAAAACATTATTAGTATTATCAGGATAACAGAAGCTGAGTGGTTAAGAATTTAATCTTCTCCAGATACGTATTCTGTGGTTTTATACACAGCTAAGCAATGTCAGATGGACTGCTGGTGTCACCCAGTGGACAGAGAAGTTCATCACAGGTGGGTGTCTTCTAGAGAATTTTTTCTCGGTGCAGGAATAGCTCATTCCAAACCAACAGAAATAGCTTTAATTTTAAAGTAGCTGAAATGAGAGCATATTTGAAAGATCTTCTAATGCTATGGTCGCTGCTACAAAGGTATAAAGCAAATGCAGGAAGCAGTACTTGCTCCTTACCATTATGAAGAAGGTAGACAAAGAATAATCAAACATTAATGAGTGGGGACTCTCTCCTACCGGGAAAAAGTGATTAAAATAACCCAGAAAAACAGCACTTGTACTGTTGTTTATGAAAAGATGTGAAGATTATGAAAATCCAATTATAACGCAATTCTGTGAGATGCAAAACAAGATAGCCTAATAACAGCTTGCAACAGAGGTGAACAAGACCTGGAGAATCCTTTTCTCCCAGTGTTACAACAATAATGTATTTCAAGACAAGCAATCAATGTTTTGCATGCAAAACTTTAATGGAACAAACCACCTATGAAAAATGAATTAAACACTTGCAAGGAATTTTAATGCTTTTGGAGCACATATGAAAAATATACAAGTATGTAAAACTAACTTTAGTCCATGCTTCGTCTTAGACATTTTCCTGATTTTCAAAAGGTACTTCTGAGAATGATGGAAAATCGAAGCTTTTTATTGTTGTTGTTGTTTTAAATACTGAAACGCACTGTTGTGTGATGTGCTTGAAGGCTTTTTGCCACAGATGAAGCAGAAATGGGGTTAAGTGCATAGATGGCTACATCTAATTACTGGAGTCAACGGGAAGAAATAATACTCGTTTTCTAATGCTGTGGCAAGTAGCATGTGCTTCCTGCCCTCTGCAAGTTGAAGGAGAATGACCTGATGCATCGTAAATCCTGAACTAACACACAGAGAAGGGTGAGGGCTGCTGGGGTGACAGCCTGTACTTCTGCAGGAGGCAGACTAGCAATCTGCTCTCCTGCTGGCACAAATATTCATGACATGTGGCAATCCCAGAGTCACTCATTTGTAACCAGATCACAGTAATAGCATTAGAAGTTAAATAATTGACTGCAATATTTTTAACATACCGAAAACATGCCAGGAGCTACATTATGTCTCTGTTCCAACAGGGAACCTCTATGATCTGTAAATGCATCTGCAGAGGCGATGTCGTATTTGAGGAGGCGAAAGGAATCCAGACAACCCTAAAGCAAGAAGGGAAGCACAATTATATAGTTAAGTAGGTGGTCAATTTTGCCTGACCAGTGCATTCCTTCCAAACAAGTCCTTAAGAACTCAGTTGAATTACCTTTCTCTGTCAGACCAAGTAGCTGTGGTTCTTCACACTATGTATTTGGTGACAGGAGCTTCTAAATCTCTCAATTTCTATTTGTGAGTCTGTTTTTTCAAAAGAAACTGCTCCTCTGATTTGTAAAATCAGATCCATAGTTAAGATAACAGGGGTAGTAGCTAGTTGCTGTGCACCTTCTGTATGACTTTGTCATAATCCTCTGGAACCCTCACTTTCACAAGTGTTGTGCCCCTGCCATTAGTGAGCAGGGGCCACCTACAGGGCACCACACGGTGAGACAAGGAGACAATACACAAGTGTTTTGTGTTTTTTTTTCCACGTGTTTTTTTTTTTCCACCCGTTTCCCAAATGGGTTTTGAGGCCAGGCTTTCAGGAGGAAAGAACAATATGAAAATTTAGATCTGAAAACATCCTTACTTTCTTCCTTTTTCTCTTTACATAAAATATAGATATTTAATTCAGATTTAGATTTTCTGCTTCTTGAATTAAAAATCCTGCTAGTGCTGAAATTCATAGCTTTTTCCCAAAGACTTCATGAAAGCCACAGTATGACCTCTTGTATGCCAACTTCTCAAATACAAATCAGAAATGATAGCTGCTGTGTAAATAGTTTCTGAAGGAATCGATAAATAAGACACAGTGAAAAAAGTCATTTTGATGCCTTAATTGGAATTGAGGCTGCATCTGCAACTCAAATCTTCTTAATATTTTAATTTCAGTGCAGGTCAACTAATGTCTAGTGACGAGGGGAAGATTTTGAATACAACAGTCACTGATGTTTACTGTTGTGGCCACGAAGTTGAGATGATGAGATGGTAAAAATGCCTATTGAGTCTATACTATCACTTCCTCTGTTACCTTTACTGGGAAATTTTAAAGGTAATTATAAACAATATCCTGAGGACTAAAACAAAAAAAATATTCTCTACTATAAAAGAATTTATTGTATTACCTCCAGGTTACTTCTTTGCCCTTCCCAACTTTATCTTAGTCTTATTTCCAGTCCTCCTAAATACAGATTTACACAAAGATATTTTTGCTGTATATTTCCTTGGTTTGTGAATGTGAAGACAGAGTCTTGCATTAGATCATCTCTCATTAAGTTTATACAGCAATCAAAATGAGCTGGTTTATAATTTTAATCAGCATGTTTCTGTGTGGAATCTTTTTCATTCATTTTTGTTAGAGATTGCTGATTCCTGGTATCCCAAATGTTTCAACAATAACACACACCAAAAAAAAGCTTTGTTACATTGCTACCAAATCACAGGATTTTGGTCAATCAGTGCAATAGATTGTTGTGGTAAGTAATCCTTGGGGCTTGCAATGCCCCAGTAGCCCTAACACACACACTGCCTCAGGGTTCCCTGGTAGCCCCTCAAGACTCAGTTCTAGGCTTTATTAGTTAAGGTTTGAGGTCCCTGCTCTACATCAAGGGATTGTTCAGGGTTACTCCTTCAGTTCTCCTACAAACACAAATGATGTGAGGAATTCCTTTAAGACAGGGATAGTGATTTTCTCCGTCCTCAAAGACATGGATCCAAATAATATTCCATTTTCAGAAACTATTTGTTTTGAAATGTCCTTTTTGTAGGAAAATCTATTTTTTTTGACTTTTTATCATTTTTGAAGTTTTTGTTTAATTTTTTATTATTAATTTTTCCTGTAGAATACATATTTGGAGTTGGTGCCAGTTTGATGTTTCTGTTGAGACCACTTTTCATATATTTTAGTAATCAGATAAATAGAAAATTATAACCAAAAGAATCTTTAAAGTTTTCAACCATGTGTTGGAAAAACTATCACTGTCTGATAAAACCCACCTGGGCACAAGGCATACTTCTGTGACCACTGTAACCTGCTTCTTAAAGGACACTGGGTTGCTAATGAGGTGATGGTACTCCAGGTCTGACACGTAGGGAATCTGATGACTATGACACCTGCATGTCTCCCCTTCCACCATAGTTCTTTGAAGCACAGCAGGACAAGCAGCCTGCAGTGTGCCCCACAGCTTGTTCCTGTCACAAGAAAGAGAAAATTAGGGGAAAATGTTAGCAAGTTAGATTGTCAAATACATCAAGCACAGACTGAAGAATCATTTTAAATCACCTCAATAAATGACAGGCCTAGGCCCAGTCACCCTCTGTTATCTGAGGTGTGCAGTCATCTAAATGTTTCAGGTATTTAAGGTCTGATGCAACTGTGGGCTCTGCAGAGCTGCTGGCTTCTGCAAAAGCACAGCCTCTGAAACCATGCAGCCAGGAGGAAGAGGGGTGTGCTTCGACCAGATGGGCTGGACAGACAGGCTGTGGTAGCAGCCAAGAGCAGATTTCAAAGGATGATCCCTAACTATCTGAAGGTATCATAGGCACCTCCAACAGCTGATTGTAGTGTACTCATTTCATATTCAGGTATATGTGCTATGTGTGCTGCCTTTATTTGCCTTTCACAGGTGTGATGAAGGCTAATTTGTTTGAGAAGTCCTTCAACATCTGGGGGAGTTGGGTTCTGTAGGTCATTGGTCCTGTAGACCAAAGCACTCAGCAGAAGGGCCAAGATCCAGAGACCTTCACACTTCTGGTGAAGATATAATTTCTTCAATAAAAACCTGCCACACTGCTCTGAGTGATGCTATCTCTGAACATAACTTCACAGTGAGAACAAAAATTCTGGTTTTCAGCTACACGTGTCTGTAAAACAAGATTAGAGTTTCAGCATACTGTTAGCACTAATATAATACTTGAGTTTTATGGTATTTCTACTTCATTAGTTGAGGTACTGGCAAGTCATATGAAATTAAAAGTACTTTTCTCCTTTAATTTTGCTCATTTTCAGACATTGCTGAGTTTGTAAAAAAGACTCTGAAGTACTGATAATACTGGAAAAAGAATGTAAATTCCTACTGTGTGGCATAAATAAGCAATCATGAAAGAACCATTTAGTGACTTGGGGGAAAAGCAGTTCTTTCATTTTCCCCTCTTCATTACCTGAGAGGATAAGAGTGGTTCCTGCTGCATACCATATGGAGGAGTCAGCTTCATTTGATCTACGAGGAGAGGACTTTCTGACTTGTGAGCTTGGTTTTCTGAATGTGTGTGCAGTTAATTCCTGAAATACACCACCACTACAGAAATTGGTAACAAAGTAGGCCCTGATTTGGTAACTGATGGTGTTTGTGTGCTTATAATTGTAACTCAGCTGCTGCATGATACAAACTTGAGAAATAACAATAAAAGTCAATCACAGAATTACAGAATCACAGAAAGGCCAAAGTCTTAACTCAAATGTAGATCTCAAAACTGATCCTCAGCCTTTTACACTTCCCTCTTCGTGCCCTGTACAAGTTCCTGACTGTTGGATTAGGTATAACTAGTTGGCAGGTTTATCTGATGGGTAGATTACAAATCACAAGGAAAAATATTATGAGTGTTGATGTCAATAAGGTAAAAGAGGGAAAATCAATCCTGTATAAGGAATATGGTGATGCTCAATCTGTCTTCCCCATAAAAGAGCTCCAATATATGGAATGTATCTGTTGCTAAATTAATCAGAAAAGATACAGAATTCAGGCAGTGCCATTTTTACTGACCCACGTTCAGTAAACCCACATGTTTTTATAGCTTTTGTTTGTATTATTACAGAGGCTTTTATGTAACAAGTACTCACAGAATGGTTCTCATGGCATGTAATACACCAGCATGAGCTCTCTAAATCAATTTCATTCCATTCAAGGCTGAAAACAAGCTTATATTCACCTTCTGCCCAGGTCTGGCTTTCATGCTGTCAGGATTTAAATGTACTTACAGTGGATTACATTACCAGACAGTTCATATAAATGTTAAATCTAATGAATACAGAGAACAACCTTTCAAAGAGGTTTATGGTTACTACACACTTTTTTCTTTTAACTTTTTTTTTTCTCCTCTTTTCCCAGCCTTTATTCCTCTGTCTCTACAGTCTCAGTCTAACAGAAGCTGCAGTATCAGGGAAGTAGGGAATCAAACAGGGCATTCATTACCTGCCCCAGCGTCCACAGTGATTTCTTCAGCATCAGGCTGGAATCCACTGTCTGTGGTCAGCTTGAATAATATCAAGGTATGTGTACAGTGCATTGTACCTCACTTCAGAGATCCCTGAACAGGTTGTTCTGCTTGGCTCAGGGCAGTACTGTGCAGAGGTACTAGCCTGGCCCTGCAAATTTCGGTGCATCAGCATGCTGCTGGGCCTTCATTAAGCTGCCCGGTCCCTGCAGGACTAACCAGTTCAAATGCAGTGGTACACCAATGCAGCTTGAACTCTGCCAGTTATCTAGGAGGCTTCTTTAGCACTTGACTGGTAATTTTGGTGCTGTGCTGTATGGAAACACTCAGCACAGAAATATCTGCTGACCTCATAGGAACCACATATGCAAGTGCCTGCTCACCAATTTGAGAAACAAGCTGCCTGTAGGCCTCCTGTCTACTTTGGTGTTCAAGCCAGCAGTCTCTAGATTCTCTGATGGTCAGTCTGGGGCTGACTTTCAGATAAATATTCAGTCTAATGTGGTACCTGCTGAGACAGAACCAAACTCATAAAACTGTACTTGAGCTGTTTTCTGGCCATGCCTGACTTAGGGCTCTTTGGTAATAATTCACCCAGTCATCCACAATAATAATTTGCAATATTGTGCCCCTTATTGTGATTTTCTTTTTCAGACAGGAGCTGTCAGACTGTTGTGGTTTTATTTTTGTTTCCCTAGTTCTTTAAATTGGTGTAGACACCAGATAACCCACTTTTCTCCACAGCTGTAGGATTCTTTCCAGTAAAGAGTAAAATATATTTTTCATTCTATGATAGATTTTGGTCTCATTCATTTCTTAGTTTTGACCATGTTTGGTGTTGTCAGTTAATCTACAATGAAATAACAAGTACAAGTATTTAAAATGGCACTAACTACGGCTGATACTCTGATGTAAGCAAATGTCACCTTCTCATATCCATTTTCAAAAAAGTCTGACCTTTCAAAATAATCAGTTCTTTTGGCCCACTAGTGTTTAAAGAGAAATAAATGTGCTTGGAGGAGGGAAATTGCAGAACACCATATACATGTACATCTGGTGTATGTAACAGAGGTGTCTCTAAACGAGTCAGTGCAGAGCCTTAGAGAGTGAAGACCCATAACAGATTAAATTGACTCAGTAAAAGCTCCGGGACACACCTTCTTCACAGGTTTTTACTGACACTCCCTTGTGCCAGCAGGGTAACTGAAGACATAGGCTGTCTCTGACTCAGACCTTGGCCATCTGCTGTACCTTTTTTATAAAATTTATCCAGGTGGAATTTGCTATGTCAGCCATTTCAAGTCAAATCCTCCTAAAGTCAAATTCTCCACCTCCGCATTGTGTTGAGGAATGCTCTGGGTATAAAGAAGTCAGAACTGAGAATTGTATACATTCTAAACACCTACACAAGGCTGTGAATGAGCCAAAACTGTGACTCCCGCTACACCAATTATCCCTGTTTCCTTGTAATCCCACAGAGCAGCAACCCTTCCAACTCCATGGGAGAAAGATACCCAGTGAGTTATTAATCTCAAGAAGACCTATTCTGGTGGCATTTCAGATAGCAGTCTTGCAAGGACTCAAGGGTAGTTCTATCTCTGTTACAGCCCAGGCACTCCTGGAATTAGAAGAAATAAAATATAGCTTCTCATCCCAGTGTTAGAGTACAGTATTATAGGATGTATTAAGAGTTTCTGTTTTCTTTTAACAAAGAACTGACAAACTGTAAAAAAAACTAAGATCCAGTTCATGAAACATAGCTTGAATCATTTTTGTTTCCAAACAAATCAGAAATAGGTTAGATTTCAAATATGATCATTTACTACCTTTATGTCCCCTCATTTAGAATGTTTCCTTTCCCACATAAGCAGAAATATGTGTGAGTTTTTTGGTTGTTTTTTTTTTTTTTTTGCTTAAGATGGTGATGCTAGTTGTAATTGTTCCATTGGTTGCATTCTAACATCTAAGTTACACACAATGAAATGATTTTACAAAATGTCACTTAAAAACAACAAATTTAATTTCTCAGAAGTTTAGGACTTAATATTTCTCTTAAAACCAACAATATGTGTATACACGCCTCTTATAGACCTGCAATGTATGTTTTTACATTTTCTAGACTAAATACTTTCATATATAGCAGGAAGAAGGAAATAAACTCTGAACAAGCATAGACTGTTTTGTTTTTGTTTTACTTGGATGATAGATTTCTTCTGCTTTTCCAACAACTATTTCATAACTATCTTTTTCCTGACCTCCAAACCACAAAAAAAAAAGTCTGTTCTACCAACAGTATATTTCAATCCAACTTTGAACTACAATAGAGTATTTGCCACAAAGATGTAGGGCATTGGCCAGATGATTAACCTAGCTCAATAACCAGCTCACTGCACAGAAGTGAAGACAAGGAAGATTTGGATCAGGATTTCTTAGGGCTTTGTTCAATACCCTCATTGGCAGCACAATATAACTACTTCAAAATGGGCTGGGTCAATGCACTTAATATTTTATCTGGTGGGCCACAGAATTCTAGAAAATTATAGATATGACTTAGCCATTCTTTCTGAGCAAAAATGAACATTTGAAAGTGTTAAAGCTGCACCTATAGACTAAACACGGGATGTAGGGTGACAAGGACTTAATCACCAAAAGGTATTAGCAGGAAATACATTAAAAAATTAAGCCAGGAAAAAAAAAAAAAAAAAAAAAAAAAAAAAAAAAAGAAAGGCAGAAATAGTAACCTAAGGCAGAAATAGTAACCTAAGCACATGGAAAGATGCCTCACTTTGGGCCAGTAGGTGGACTTCAGCATAAATGCACTGGAAATGAATACCCAAGTCTCTGGAAGCTCTTACTTGATCACTCTGTAGCGCTGCACTTAGCACTTATGTTGGGAAGTGCACTTTATAGGAAAGCTCACTGATTCCAGAGTTTGCAGAGCAAATAATAATTTCAAGGTCCTTAGTAAAATGCAATACTGTAGCAGTTACAACATACTGATTCCTCTAATTGTGGAAGAGCCACACCCTGCAGCGGTGACAAAGGCAAGCACGCACTTTCATGTTGCCACTTGTAGACCAAGCTAACTGCAAAGCACCCTGTAATCCTCACTGCGATGTATTCATTAATCTGAAAGAGAAAAAAGGTTTGCTAACTCCACCACGTTTTCTCATTTATGGTAGATGGAAGAGGCCGACTGAAGAGGCCTCAATGAGTTGATTATCCAAGACAGTTGGTCATCGGTGAGGAAATGATCAGAGTTACTCTTCCAAACAAGTTTAGTTTGGTCAGTCTCATCTGAATCCTGTAAAGTTACCTTCTAACATATGAACTGTGGACAGACAGCACTTTGTCTGGATGACTCCTGACCAAAGAAAGCATCCTGAGATTGTGCATGTTTTGGAAGGTGATGCTGTATGGCAGGAAGGTACAAGAAACATTTGAAACAGGAAAGAAACAGGAAAGTGGATCTGCTTCTGAGGCAGAGAAGCTGTGGAGTCAGGCATGGACAGATCCATGAAGAGCTAGTCTGTGCTTGCCCTTTAACTACTGCTGTTGGTGAGAGTAGGCAAGGTTTGGACTGTTTAGCCACCAGTAAAGAATCAGCGTTTTGACACATACAATTTAATTTATGAAAATCATGGTCACTAAAGCCTTTAGCATTGTCTGTGCACACAGACCATGAAAAATGCCCTAGTGACACCAAGCAGAAGACTTGGAACCATTTTTCCTATCTTCTATTTAAACAAAAAGCCAGTTTGCACTGTCTCTGATGCTCCTACCCATTCAAAGAAAGTCAGAATTATGTTGCACAGTTTTACTGAACTCATATCCATTTTCATGTGACTCCTGAAGAACATCAGTTTACTACAGCACATAGTTTGCAGTAACACTCTATAATCTGTACTTGATAATTCAAAGTGGTTCGATAATTATCTGATATAACCTTTACAGACTTTGTAAAAGCCAAACCACAGATACAGCATGATATTTCAGAAGTCTCCAACTCTTGCAGACCTTATAGAATAAACAAAGGTCAGTTTACAGAAAATATCCAACCCTGAATATTTATCTATACTAAAGAGTAATGTCAGCTGTAAGAACTTCATTGCCATTTGTTTGTTTGAAGTTACTCCTTCATATCAGCTGACAGCCTGGGTAGCATGAGTCAAGAAAAGAAAACCTGTTATATACTTGGCTACCTGTCATTCTGTCTGGGTCTTACTGCATGCCCTGCATACAATACCAAGCCTCCCGCCAGTAGCTCTGTATTAGTAGCAAGAAAGAGCAAATCACCTGACCCAACCACAGTAAATAATGGTGTGTTTATAAACTCTGTGCCTGAAGGCATGCTTACTGACTTGGGTTGCAAATGTTTTACTTTAATTTCTGGTATTTTTGTGGCATGCTAGGCCCAGATTTGGTAACTACAAAGCAGTGGAAGTCTTTTCATGAACTTCAGGGGTAATTGGATTGGGACTAAAGGCAGGCAAACAATAAGGCAAACAATAGCCTGTTACCGACCATACCCAAAAGAAAAGTGAGAAATAGATCGTTCATATTTCCAGCTCAGAAAAGTTTATTCCAAAATGCATCTAGCAGGGATGATGGAATTCTTGTTTATTGAGACCTTGAATTAGAACAATCCTAGGCAATCTCCTTGTCTTTCTTCCCAAAGGAGCAATATGAGTAAAAAAGAGGTAACTCATGTAGAGGTTGTTGGGAAAGCCAATCTTTGTAAAATGTGTTAAGAAGAAATGTAAGCTTCATGTTCCTTGCAATTCAGACACCTCGGAGATACTAAAAGTGGGGGGCAGAGGGGAGAGGTAAGAACAATATTAATAAAGGTAAAGCAATAAATATTACCTGTGCGATAACTGGCTGGGCAAGCTTGCCATCCCGAGGCCCTTTCCATTCTCTGACCATTTCTTCATCTTTATTAGTCACCAGACCTCCTTCCTGATTAAACATCACTGTTACGGTGGTGCTGTAAACAGACCGAAATGCAAAACCTGTTTTTCCTGGTGTATCTCAGTAAAACTTAAACAATCCAAGAGTCTCTCTTTGATCTAGGAGTCTTTAATTAAAAAGCCACTTTGCATATCCACTCCTTCATCCAGCATTTCTCATGCTATAGGCTTGTGAGGCAGGTATAAATTATTATCCCTGTGCTACAGACAAAAGAGTAGAGTTAAATTCTTGTTTTAATAATTCAAATGGAAAAGAAGCTGGTGTCAAATGGTGTGATTTTAATGCCATTTCCACTTGCTACTACAGTCCTAGGAGTTCTAAAACACTTCAGATTATACTGTAAATTCAAAAGAAGGAAGAAACAAATAACATAAAGGTCATGTAGATGGTATTCATGTATTAGCCTTCAGCTGACAAATTTCAGGAACATTTCTGTGTTTCTATCCTTAATATTTATTATGGATAATACATATTCTGATGCTATTATCTTTTATCTACCCACAAGTAAATAACACGTGGCATGCTGCAGGGAAGATACAAATTTTGTAATGCACAGAAAAGGTTTTCATGTCATCAAAACAGTTTAAGTGGAATCTGTGTGTTGGTGGCCAGATCTTCCCTCCACACATAGGATTAGAGAATTTGGGGGCTTAAAGTACCACAGGTGGTTCAGGGTTTGCTGGGTTCTCTCACATCTTAATTGAAGAACACTAAATTTGAGTCTTTAATAAAAGATATGTTCAGATTTCACTGGGTTTTGGAAAATGAATGCATAGATATTTAAAAGGACAAAGCAAGAATCACAACATCCTGAGATTTAAGGCCTGCACTTTACATTTTCTGTGTATTTTTTCTTGTTTTCTGTAATGTAAGATTGGCCAGAATTGGTAAATTTGGTGGGTTTGATTTTAAATTTTAATTGAAAATTGTTTAAAATGCAAAACCGTGCTGTGTCTGCTTTCTTGACCACTGGGTTTTGCTGTTTGTCATATGGCGGCTCTGGTGTGACAGTCATGCCAGCCTGAACCTTCCATGTCCTGGGGAAAGTTTCTTCTCTGTAATCACCATAACACCATAGAACGGTTGGTTTGTCAAACCCAACTTCTTTCATCTTGGATGCTTGCTCTTTTCTGTTTACACAAGGAAGGAAAAAATATACCTCTGATTAGTTCTTGCTAAGCAGAATCCTTGGGCAAGATTTCTGCTAATTTAGAATAAAGTTTGACCTAAGCAGAAAGCATACTTTAACACACTACTTTTTCAGCTGTGATAGAAACGATCAAGGCTACTAATTTAGCTAGGAATTCAAGCAGCCTCCAAAACATCAGTTAACAGCCCATCCATTGGCTGTTGATTTTTTTAACAGATATTTCAGTGCTTTGTCAATGGATTTAGCTCATGAGATGCAGTAAAGTGTGGAGGTTCAGACTTCTTACCTGACCAGCATGGCCAGTGTGAATGATAGGTGAAAATTTCTGTTTTAAAGTCTCGGCTATCATACACTTACAATTACCTTAGCAAGTCATTAGGTTTGTATTTTCAGCCACAACATGGATAAAATGTGCCCAAATATTTGTTCTCCTCTAGATCTTCTCCTTTCTAGTTAATGCAAAAGAACTTGCTCATCTCCCGATTCCTTCCCCAGTCAGTCAGACTGAAGTGGCAGATTTCTGTTTTCTTTCTTCAGTGGGAACCTCTTTACAGCTAACAATATGATTTCGAAGTCTTCTAAATTGTCTTTCACATGAAAATCCAGAGGAGTTTTGTAATGTCAATGGATCAATCTTTTCATGATAAATATTACGCATTACTCTCACATAGAAGGGAGTCAAACAGTTGCCCAAGATCACACAAGTTACCCATGATTAAGTTGGCACTAGAACTGACTACACCAACCCTCCACACATACATAGCAGAGATACACCAACTGTGAGAGCCAGTACCTCACAGAGAGTTTGAGGCTGGCTGAATTGACTCAAACCTAGGAGAAAGTTAATTATGCCTGACAGTCTTTGGCTGACATTCTTTTCAATTAGACTTTTTCTGTGTACTCCTCTACACGTACATATGAGTAAATGCATACATACTTCTACTCTTTAAGCAGTGATAAAAATATGCAGGTCAACACAGTAGTACTAGACAAAGGAAACCACTAAAGGAAAAAAATGAGCAAAAGAGACGGTCAATTTTGAGAAAGCTAATTATGTAAAACATTAGCTGATAGAAATCAAAAGAACATTTTTGTCTTCAAGCCAATATTTTTTGCTGTTTCAAATTTGCCATTAAATATTGCTCGGTATAAAATTTTTGCTGACCAGGCTAGGCACAAATATTCAAGAACACTAAGCCAACTCCCATGGCACTGACACAGGAATCTAGTGATAGCATCAGGGTACTGCAAGATGAGGAGCATCACTTTACTTCCAAACAGATGGGCCAACGGGGTCTGCAAATGCTGCAAAGAAAACAGGCTCAGATCCTTTGAAAGGGAACACTTTGCTTGTTGGGAGACCCTATGACCCTATTTGTGGCATAAATGTTGTCTTTAATTAGATGACTAAGTCTGCTGACTGCAGAGCTTTTGAGAACAGTAATATGGTAGACCCTGGGACAGTTGTGCCACAGATACACAAAGGTATTCTCAGTGTTTGGATGAGTTCTGTCTAGTTCCTAACAATTACAGGCTGGGGTATATCAAAGTCCTGAGTTTGGAAGAATAAGTAACATACATTTTAGAGTGTTCTCTAAAACAGGTAATTATAGGACAGGGTATGTCTCACAGGTAGGAAGACAACAGTGTTCATTTAAATGATCAGAAAATATGTTTCCAGTTTAAGCTTCAAATATTAAGCTTGTTTGTTGCTTTTCTTTTGCTTTGCTTTGCAAGCACAGTATATAGCTATTGGAGGCAGAGGTTGGTCAGTTAAACCCAATTCCAGTTTTTTCTCCAGTATCAATTCTCTTGGACTTTGTGTTACTGGTTCCCCAAGGACTAAATCAGTGACAATAACCCATACCATGATGAAAAATGTCCTAGTGTACTCTGTTTTACAATGTACTCTGCATTGTATCATATACGTTCTTACACACTGATAACTGTTAGATTTTGCACAGCCACTAGCTGCTAAACCTATTCTCATTAATTTTCTCCTAAGATACAATGCTGATTTCATTCAATTTGAATTTGTTTTTAATTTTTGTTAGTGTACAGGAACTATCAGTTAAACAGCAGGACACGTAATAGCTGAAATTCAGAAACTGTGCCATAGATACAAAATTATACAGGTTAACTTTAATAACTGCCCTTGTAAGTAATTAATGTTTATAATTAGTTATCAGTGAAGACTTTTCCATTTAAACTTACCCTGGTTTATAAATTCCAGCACTTCTTCTGAGAATTGATCCAGACAGGGTAGATCCTAGCTATTTCAGATGTCTCCGTCTTGTCACTTGATATTATGTTAGCACTAGAGATGGCACTCAGAGAATGATTGATGAATTTGGAGGCTACTACACCTTTAAACATATGGCAAGTTCTCTGTGGGGAGCCTCCAGGATGGTAAGGCCATCTTGTGCTGAACAAAAATAGGTTTAATGTAAGCAGAATGAAGAAGGCCCAAGGCCTGATTCTGGCCTCTGTATCTTATGGCAGTCTTCTCTCAGGCCCTGACAAGACAACAGATTACCGATCACAGCATATTATCAAAATGCAAAATGGTTTTAATGGGCCATGGTTTCTGTTGCAAAAGATATTCAAATAGGTTTTCACAACTACCAGGAAGTTTATCTGCAGGTTAATCATAATCAGAAAATATTGTCTCACCACTAATCCCTGAAAATGTCTCTGTTGAGATAACTCTTATCTTCCATTACCAGTAACAAAGATAACAATATGTTTCCCTTTCATGAATAGTGAAATGTTAAGATGAACTCTGAGAGTTTTCAGAGCAATAACACCCTCCAGACTAGCTTGTTGTTTTGGTTAAATGGTTTCCCATAATTTATGCCCTACTTCAAAAAAGCATTGCCATACATTCTAACTCTGTTTATGGAAGTAAAAGTATCACTTACATTTGGTTTTGAATTTGCTGTAGCCTCTCCTGTGTCCACACATAAGGCAGCTTCTGATGAGTATCTTCAGATTTGAGTCAGAAAGCTGGACAATCAAACCTAGACAAACAGAATAAGAGATTAGTAATAAATGAATACAACTGATGGTAATGTCAGCCCTGTTCTATGGTATGTGTCTTGGGAAAGTAAGGTTCATTCATGTGAACATATATGGAACTTTGGGAATTGTCTTCTAAACAGATTCTTTGCCTTGAAGAAAACAATGGGAGAAAGAAGGAATGTGTATTCTGGGTGCCTTTAATTGAAAAATGTAGATCGATGCCTATGAGGAGGGTGGGTATCCAGAAAACTGCATTATTCTGATATATTCCAAGTGAGACATAGACATTAGCTATGTCCAACTTCCCATCTGAGTTCCAGCCAGTTTTTAGTTGGTTAGCCAGTTAAGTGCAAGATTGCTGCTGAAAAAGGATGTAGTGTAATGCTCCCATGATAGCACAGGGTAGAGATGGGTTAGTGGAAGCTGATTATCTCCACCCCTTAGGTATTCATTTGTGATTAAGAAATCTCCAACTGCTGCCTAACTGTACAGCGCACTGACAGATCCTCTGGTGGAGTGCTGAAGGGAAGTATGCACGATCAAGATGAACAGTGATCTTGAGATCATTGAGCAGAAGAAAGCTGCCTGTGAACCCAAGAGCTAAAGGTGGAATCAATAATATTGCAGACTTAAGAGCACAGTGACACCAAGGGCATGCAACTCTACAACAAAACATTTTCTGATGGTCCGGGAGTGCTGTTGCTTTGTTACAAGAAGAAATTGGATGTCCCATTTTCACATTTTCAGGAAACAACTGAAGAGGGAATCAGTCCCTTATCTCCCTGTATATTGGTTTATAAAGCTATTGTTCTATGCTAAGATGCTGGATGTCTCTGCAGCACTTTCAACAATGTACCTTTTTTTTTTTTTTTTTTTTTTTCTTTTCACATGCCAATATTCTCAAATAAATCCAACAAAAGTTGCAAAGTAAGCAGCCCTTCCCTTCAGTTCTTTAATTTTGTCCACATTTTAGCCAAAACTTACATAACGCCCTGTGATGAACATTTCAGTTGATGCATTAATGTTACCATTCAGATCAAAAGTTATTAACTCAAATACATGTGGCCAGTTAGTTTCCAGCAGGGAAAGATTATTTTTGTCTCAAAATAACTCAAAGCAGTGATTGATCATGTATTCTGCTAGCACAGTAATGGACCTGCAGTGGCTACATACAACAAACAGATACTGAACCTTAGTGGCAGATGATCACAGATAATCAGAGAAGGACTGAGTATTTAAAATCAGTTTGTACTGAAAAAGCAGCATATTACTGCTTGATAATTACTCCATTCTCATACTAATCTATGCTTTAATTAATTCAGGCATCCAGAATAGCATGACCAGGTACTGCATAATTCTAACCACCTCTGCTAAGCACCAGGCTTTCAGAGGAGCTGCCTGCTACTCTTACCTCTTTCCTCACAAATGTTGGATGAGAGTGAGAAGCTGATTGCAATGGGCAACTGGACAGCATCATTTTGTACAACAAGAGCTAGACAGGAGGAAAGCAGAGTGAGCTTATAAGCACACATGCAAAGGTAAATCAGCTTTTAAAGACAAAAATTCTTTTATTTTTAAAGAGGAAGACTGCAGTACCACCTGGAGAGATGGAACAGGCTTGTCCCTGACCTAAGATTCTGCACTGAGAATCACTGACACTTGCTGAATGAAATACTCTGGATGCAAATGTTCTTCGCTGGTGCAATACGTTATGACTCTATCACTCACCTTGAAAGAGGAGACTAAAAATGCTTTGATAAATGATTTGAAACGTTGCCCAGTTTCACCAGCTTTGTTCTTCTAAGTGTTTGTACCTCTTGCTTCAGCTGCAAAGCTATTTCATCATGTCCTAAAACAATGCTTTGCAGAGAACTGCAGTATATCAACCTATAAACTGAAGCACATTGGTCTACCCAGCCAATAGAGAGTGTAGTCTTAACAGAAAGCACTTTTCTCCTTTTGAGGCCAAACATTACAACATAGCACATTTACGCAGCACTGTATTACCTTCACTTCCTAAAGGCATGTTTAGTGCTGTCTCAGGATTTCTTTTTGCCTTTGTAGTGCAGGCTGGCAGAGCAAAACTTTTCTTCTATCATTCTTTTCTTATGGCAGTGATTTCACACTCCTTACATTTGGACACCAGAGCACCACTTTCACCCTCCTCTGAGGCTTGGCTTCTCCTGGATCTCACCGTTTGATATGCTAGTGACTTCTGGTGCCATTCACAGTGATCAGCCCGCTCAGTGAGTTCTCTCCAGCTGTAGGATAGCACTTTCACAAGTCCCTTTGGGAAACCAATCTCATACCTAGCAAGGAGCTGCAACTTCTACCAAGTTCCTGTAACATGTTGGCAGCTACAGACTTATTTAACATGTTCAGTGGTGAGTCCTTATCTGTCCGTGGGATCTGAGATGCTTGGGAGATCTTTGGCTTGGAGTCCTCTTTACAAGTTTTACAGAGAAAATGACAAGATATTTGACACAAGACTGGATATTTTTCTTTTCGTGTATCATCATTTAAGAAGCCATCTTCTTGCCTTTCTGTATGTCCTTGTACAGATGGGATTCCTGCTTTTAGTCAGGCTGAGGAGAAAACACAGCTGTATCATCCAGTGAGAGCAGTAACAGCTAAAGAACACAGAAAACACAGACCTGATAGTTTTGCTGCCTCAAACATATGTGGACAGGCTGCCAGTGTCCCTTTGGCAGTTGACACCGAGCTACATTTCCTCCCAAGGAAGGCACTCCTTAATCAAGCTCAGAAATACCTGCACAGCAGCACGAGGTAATTTAGTGCAGCCATCACCAGGGAGCATCTGCACTGACAGTGTATGCTTAGGACTGTGCCTGCTGAAATGCAGTGTAATGTAACACGGTGATTGATTTCCTCTCTCCTACGTAAAATGTTTTTTTCTTACCCTAGTAAGATGAAAATCAAATAAATACAAGACTTCGCTTGCTTAGATGTGACACAGAGTAGACATTTAGCTTTTAGATGTAATGAAACTTTGAATGTCTAAAGGAGTCTTTTTCAGTAACTGCTGATTCTATGTACCCTATTTTATTTTGTTGTCCAATTTAGTAACTCAGATCTTCCATGGTTATGTGAGGACCACCTTTATTTGAAACTGTAGCAGCTAATTAAAGGATTGCCAATGTGGAAAATCTATTAACAAGCTTTAGCAGTTTTAAAATGTGAAACACAAAGGAAGTTTACAAAATGTCTTAGTCCTCAGGCCTCTAAACACACACAGACTTAGCTATAGCCACATGGTTACCCCCTCCAGTTTCAATAGTAGCTTCTTTCACTATTGTGGTGGACTGCATACAAATGTGTTCATGGAATAAAACAGCCTGAAGTACATTTTTGAAATCTGAATTTCAAAAGCAAGCTAGGCAAAGCAAGGTATGAAGGCAGAGGCTGTGTTTTTTCTCAGTTCAGTTTTCATAACTGGAAAAAAAAAAAAAAAAAAAAAAAACTTTTTGGAAGATAGCTAATAAAACATATTGCTTCTTACAAAACCAGTGTTGTCTACAGTCTTAGATGCTCATGGCTTTAGCAAAGGGCTGTCAAAAAAGTGACATGGCCATTCAAGGGCACAGAGCTCAATGAAAACAAAGTCCAGTATCTTTGTTCTTTTGCTATTTCTGGGAATATCACTCTCCAAGTAAAATTTTCTTGCTAGCTGCTCAACTTCTATTCTCTTCTCTTAAATACCAGGGTTTCATTGGATCTTTAAAATTTCTAAGCTCACACCGTACAGGAAAAAGAAGATAATTTTTAATACATTTTTTCCATGCCTTTTTTTTTTTTTCATTATTTTCTCCTTACAGACTTTTAGAAGCCTGTGTATGAAATAGGTTATAAACACCATCAGTTCCTTCTAATCCTTCTCTAACTCTCGTCACCTTGCTATGCTTTAGCCAGCAATTGCACACAGACAGACAAAAAACTAATGTTCTGAAGTGGTTTCTGAGAAGTCATGAAGTATCAATAATAAAAAGGCTAAAAAGCTGGTAAGACATAATACAACTTGAAAATGTAGGTAGTAATGTACTTGCTAGCAAACCAGCAGTGGTGATTACCTAACAGTATTTTTTATGTCAACTTAAGAGGATTCCACCTCTGTCATCCCTGTTTCTTTACATCCTTGTTGGAACAAAAAGAGCACTTTAGAGTAAGTGTGATGAAACATGAATTTAAAACCCAGTTATCCAAGGGAGCCACAACCCTGAGGAATGCTGTGGACAAGGGCTCATACTACTTTAGTCAGGACATATGAACTTAATGAAATCTGCAGAACTCTGCACCCAGCAATGTGTTGTCCAGGCCATTGCAAAACAATAGAACAAGGCCATTATGTGGTATTCTTAGCTAATTGTTCCATATGTGTATGTTAAATATATTAAACTTGTGAATTGTTGGCAGCAGAAATGAACATTAGATATCAAATCTCAGGGAATTAGGGGTACTTATAGGACACTGTTACCTTCCTACTTGCCCCCCTTTGCTCTCACTGCATAGCAGTTACCTCTAGTAACACACCTTCCTCATCCATCCCAGTCTGCCCTGACCACATCTACCTCAGGACTCCTGTCCGTGTCTTCCCCGAAAAACTAGTGGGCAGAAACTTCCCACCACTACTGGCACAACACCTGGGAGTAAAGCTTACAGGGTGAGGATGTATAGTGAGCACACTGAAATATGAGGACAGTTCTGGTATCTGCTTGCCCCTCTCTTTCGTTCTATCTTTCATCCACAATAAAATGAGTGTTTCCATTTTAACTTTGGAGGATGTATGAAGGGGAGGAGGGAAGTAGAAGAATATCCTAGAAATGATAGAAAATACCTAGTCAAAGAAATATACAGGTCCTGCCTCCAGTGCTGCTGCTCTAAGTATTGGTTCCATTACTTCCTAGGTGAGGTAGGGGTGGAGCACCCCACAGGAAGATAGTTATGTCAGCAGGCTGTGAGAAATAAAGTGCTTATGTTTTTTTTACACTAACAGTGAAGCTAAGCCATTATTTTCTATGTGAGGCCTTGAAAATCTGCTTCCAATATTATTGGAAAAAACACTGTATGAATGGGAATACAGTCATAGGTCAGGGGATTAAATCATAAGAAGTTGATTACAAAACTGAAGAACCAAGTATCAGTTTTTGGTTATTTAGATTCACACCACTCCAAACCGGTGTCTTCACGAGCTATGGCCTACTGTTACTTCATAGGTCTCAGTTAATTTGTTATCTGAAAAAGAAGACTGCTTTTGTCTGGAGGTATGACCCAGTGACTGTCATCAAATATGCTTTTATTCAAAAAAGTTTTTTTATGACTCTATCATAAATATAAAAATGGATTTCAAAGATGCCACTGTAGTGACCTCTTTCTCTGTGCAACTTTCCATCCTCTACCAAAATTGTACAAAGGCACAGAGATCTGCTGCCAGGGCACACCTCACTGTAGCACAACCTAGCACACATATCTGTCTACATACCTAAGGCAATAGCTCCTTATTACAGAAATTTAATAAATCTTTTGGAAGCACAGGTCCAGGCAACAGATTGTTCTGTTCATGTGAAACCTGTCATTTATAAGCATTTTTTTAAAAAATGAGCTTCAGAGGAGACAATAAACTGACTTATTTTTGTATTTCACAGCATACTTCCATCTATTCATGCAAACTGAAGAGCATGTGCTAAGTCATGGTCTGAGTCTGAGTGCACAAACAAGTCTGGGATTCTCAAGGTAGCTTTAAGGAGTAAGGCAGATGAAATTTGCTTCTCTTCAGAAGCACTCATTGCATCCTTTGAAAAGCTGTCCTCTGAAGGACATTGATGTTGTGACACTATCTGTTGCATGCCAGGATGTTTGGATTATGGCTGACAGACTGTAATCAAACTGATGGAAAAAAAGGCGGTAATCAAACTGATGGAAAAAATTGAAATCGCCATGGGATGTAAAAGAACTCCACAATGAGCAGTGTTAAATGGGAATTATTCATCTGCTTTTGCCACATTTAACTGTGACTGAGATACTTCATCTAGGTTTTGAGAGGAGTGGTTTCAGAATTAAGGAGTTTCTTTATCCTGCTCATGCTAAGGAAAACATTGGTGACAGCTGTCATTCCCACAGTAAATGCTAGGAATGATGGCAGAGGAAGTACAACTGCCTTCAGCAACTGGTGAGGAGGCAGTAGTTTGCCTTCTAGAGTTTACAAGTTTTTTTGCTCTCATTCAAGAAACATTTTTCTTTCCTTCCATCCAGCCTTTAAGCCTGATATTAAACCCTGAGTCAGAAAGATTGTCCCATTGACTTCAGTGCATTTTTAGAGTTGAGTAAGGACTATGAGTTTTTGCCCTAAGCTGGGAAGAAGAGTATTAAAGTGTTGTAAACACATAAATAATGGCTTTGGCCCCAGAAATATGAACAGAAAAACAATCATCACACACGTTTCAACTCTTCTTGGGACTGATGCAGGCCACTTAGTGCCTAAATCCTCCTGCCTCCCCCTCCTTCCAGGATTAACCTGCAGCTGTCAGAGACAACCAACTCCCCCACTCTATTCCATGCCATTTCTTGACATACACATACTACAGCTTGGAAAACAACAACAACAAATAAACAACAAAGGAAAATATAACGTACTCCAAAAGAAGCCTTTTCCTGAAGATTGTAACTTCTTTTGCTAGGAAAATGGTGCAATGGGTGCTTCTCTGGGAGAAAAGGAATAGGAGTTGAGCCTCTGTGTTACCTTTCAGGACCACGTTTCAACTCCTGCTGCTTAGTTACCACAGGTTTTGGACTGCACTCAGCCCTTCCCTTGATTCCCCACCCACTGCCTGCCTGCCTGGCTAAAAAATAAAAATGAATAGCTACTGTGAGAAAACAAAACAAACAAACGAAAAAATCAGTATATTTCTCCAGCTAAAACTACTTTTCATGCACCTCCTCTGGCCTACAACCTGTCTGATATTGTCTTCCTATCATGCTGGCTGGTATAGAATGAAACTGGAAAATGTAGCATTCATTGATATAAAGCATATTAAATGTTAGGATCAGCTGACTGGCAGTAATGGAAGGCGAAAAATTTCTGAACTGGTAAGGGCACGACAAGATACGGTGCTCTCTCCTGGCTTCTAAGAGACCAGGTTCTCTCAGAAGCAGCCAGGTGGGGAACGTGTTGTCCAGCTGTCAGTCTGTTCTTGCTAATGCACACAGTTGTTGATGCAGCCAGTCCAACTGCAAGTTGCCATTTTTTTTTTTCATACAGCATTCCCGTTTTTGCATATTGGTTGTCATGCAATTATCCTGCTGGCTATCTGTACTCTCTGGTACAGAGAGCACCGCGCTAACTCTGGGACTGGACACTGCATAGCCTGGAAGGTGTTTTACTCTGTCCAACACACCCTCTTCTCTCCAGGCCTAATGCACACAGTGGAGTGCTTCTGGGTCCAGCCACAGCACCCAGTGTATGCAGTCAAGCTGCAGAGAGACACCTTGAATCCTGCCGCTCAGACAAACTCTGGCAGCAGCCAGCAGCCCACAGCACCTGCACCACTACAGCACAATCCATCCCTCGCTCCGCTGGGGTATCGCAGTGATTATGAATGGTGCTGGAGTCATTCTGGGGAGGAGTGAAACAATGCCCCGGAAACCTGGCTCCATTAATTCAGCTGATCACACTAAAAAATAAAAATGTTGTGCTTGTTGCCCCAAAGCTTTAATGAACATTTTTCCTCTGATGTCCTTACTTCTGGATGTCACATCTGTAGTCTCTGCATGAGATGTGCTCTCACCTGCTCTATTTTACCTTTATCTATCTCTGGTCAGCTTGTCTAATGAATTCCCTGGGATTCTGTAGACTTCGTGACCACCTTTATCTGTGACTTTGGTTCTATAATCAACAAAATCCATGTCCTGATGACTCTTCTATTTTGGCAAGTACCAAAGCAAACAGACCATGAACACAGACTAGTATTCTCTCCAGCTGACAGAAGCACCAAAGGGGATATAGCAAGGGGTAAGAGGAACAGCCCGGTATTTATGAGACTGGTTCAGTGCTGTGACCACTTCCCTGGGGAGCCTGTTCCAGTTTCAACCACCCTCTCGGTGAAGAGCCTTTTCCTAACACCCAATCCAAACCTCGATGGCTCTCTTCATCAGCCTCAGACCACATTAAATCTGACTGAAGTGGGGACAACAGAACAGCAAAGCAGCAGCAAAATGTTAAATAACTTTTCAATAACTCCTTGTGCCCAGCTGCAGGCGTCCACGTTTGAGTGCTCTCACAAGCAAAAGCAGCAGAGAACATGCTGCTGTGACCCCTGCACAGCCCAGGATGGTGTTCATCTGGTCAGCACTAGAGCTTTAGCTTCATCTTTGGAAGCAGTGAGGGAAAAGTGGAGGCAAACAGACGGTCACAGCAAGGCCGAGGGGGGAGAATTTGTGCCTCAGCAAGGGGCTTCTGCTATTCCCAAGCACAGATCTGGATGCAAAAGCCTTTTAAACCACATCTGTGCAGGATATGGCCCATTTATGACCTTTATGTGTTATAAATTATCGTGACACTATGTTATACTACCCACTATAAATACAGCTAAAGCAATAGAAGAAAGAAAAAATAAATAAATGTATTTTTGGCGAGCTTGGTTCTATCAGTTGAAAACCTGTCAGGAGAATTATGCTGATTTAATGAGCCATTAGTGAATGCTGGTAATATGGGTATTTTTCCTTGTTTTTTTTTTTTTTTTTTTTTTTTTTTTTTTTAGCATCTTAGGTCCTGCTGGCTATGGGTCAGGGCAGTGCCCTTTACTGCGTATTAGAATTTTCCTTGTTTTGATGTGTGGGATTTGGAACAAGTTTATTTATTTATACATTTTCTGTACGAGTTCCCTCTCACGTGGCATACTTAGTACGTTTGGCCTTTTACTCTACGAACGCTGTGAAACCCCTCCGTGGAGTTGTTCCTATTGAAGCTATGCTTTCAGCGCTTTGCTTTTCCTTTTTTATTGCATTTCCCGAGGAGGTACGTGCTGAGGAGGGCGGGCGGGAGGCCAAGGGGGGCCCGGCGGGGCCGCGCTCCCCCGGACCCACGGGGCCGCCGGCGGCTGCCTCACGCCGAAGGAGCCGAGGGCGGTGCGCGGGGAGGAGGAAGAGGAGGAGGAAGAGGAGGAGGAGGAGGAAGAGGAAGGGGAAGGGGCCTCCCCGCACTCTTCCTCCTCCTCTTCCTCCTCGCCTCCCGGCGGCGGCCTGCAGCCTTCCCGGCGTGCGCCGCGGCCGCCATAGAGCGGAGGCCCGGCCCCGCCGCTGGGCGCTCGCGGCGTGTGCGGGAGGCGGTGCGGCCGCGGCGAGATGGCGGCCGCGGGGCGGGCGGCCGAGGCGGAGCAGCACCTGAACGGCGAGCTGCCGCCGGAGCACGGCGACAAGGAGGGCGCCGAGGGCGGCGCGGCGGGGCTCGGCGCGGACGATGGCGCCAGGAAGAAGCGCAAGAAGAAGAAGAAGGGCAGGGCCGGGCCCGCGGGTACGGGCGGCGCGACGAGCCGAGCCCCGGCCGGCGGCCTCGCACCGGGCAGGGGCCGGGGGGACCGGGGAGAACCGGCCCGGGGGGAGCCGCGGGGCTTGGGGGGGCCCCGGGGCTGTGCCCGCAGGCCGGCGGCTCGCCATGCTCGGGCGTTTGGGAGCCTCCCGCCCGCTTTATCTCGCCAAGGCAGGCCGGGGCTCGGGCTGGGGCTGCGCCAGCAGGCGTGGAGTGCTGGCAGGGGACGGTAAGGAGCGTGGGGGTTGTGGGGGTGAGGTGCCCTTCGTGCACGGGTCTCAGGAACAGCCCCTGTCGGGCCCTACGGTCTTCTTACACGCTGGGTCTGCTCTAAAAAAATGAATCCCTGTGTTCTGGTATCCGTAGGGTGAGTACAGCACGCTATTTTAGAAAATATTTGGGATATTTCTAAAAATATTTAGAAAATACCTTCTGACTTAGAGCTGTGATTGTACCGTAAGCTGTATTTTAATTTCACAAACAGGACAAGAAACGGATAAAGAAGTGGAAGGTGCCCTCGATGATGTAGCAAAACAATTGGATAAGCAAACACTGGAGGACAAAGACAAGGATGATGATGATGAAGGCAAGTGTAACTTCTTTTTCACGTGACGCTTCCAGGTTCAGCCTTTACCTGGACTTCCATTTTAACACATCTACAGAGCTCTGTGTTGTGTTTGGGAAAAATGAGGTGCAGCTATATATACACTTCTTAATTTCTTGCAGCAATTTAGCTGTCTTGCATGCATATACAAGTTTAAGTGATCACAAGTGTTGTTAAAGCATCTTGTTTTTAAGGATCTTATTACCACAGAGAAACGTTAAGATAAGGCAAACTATAAATTGCTCTTATTTGCATTACCATGGGCAACGTAAAGTTATGTTCCAAAATTATCTTTCTTGGTTTAGAACAAAAAATAGAAAATTGCAAGAGAGCACTTTAATGTCTCAGAATCTTTACTGGTGACTTGACACATTGTCCGAAATCCTGATTTTTTTCATTAGAACTGAACTGGGGAGAGATTAATGCACAGGCAAGGCGTGCACTTTGTGTGTAGCCAATGCTACACCGGTGATGTTAAAGACAAATAACTTTGAAGTGTATGGTATTGAAATCCAGGCTGTATGCACCTTTCTGCGGGAATATCGGATAATAAAAAACGCTGTGTTTTCTTCATTTCGATGGGCAGTGTTAAATAGAAATGGACTTTTAAGAAAATACATTTCTCTAGTTATTTTTTTAGTTTCCTTCTTTTGAATCGGCATTAAAAGTTGTCTCAGCACCCTAAAATGTTCTGTATCATGCTCAGAAATCTAATTAGTAGATTGTTGGTGGGATTCCGCATTCCAGAATTTAATTGAATAAAGCAGGTGCAGAAACTTCTTCTGAGAGAAAAGTGTTGGCATTTATAAAATTGTGACTATACCAAACATATTAAACTATATATAGCCTTCAGTTTTATATAACTAATTTTGCTGAGAAGTATATTCTGATGGATTATTTCTTCCATGCTGTATTTCAGGTTACAACATTGAAAGATAATACGATTTGTGCTTTAATACTCAAGTAGGCAGTATTGAGGAAGATAGTGAAAATTTCATACAGTGGAAAGAATTCTTAGATTAATATTGTTATGGCTACATCTTGGGGAAATATTGTTATTAGTAGATTAAATACAATGTTCTTTCAACAAATATTATTTTCTTTATGCTTTCTACAGTATTATCAATTCGTATTACAGTATTAGAAAGCATTTTAAAACTGCAAACGTGAAGTGATGCTGTCACTGAAATAATAGTTTCCTATTTTCCACATTAGACTTGGATATATTTTTAGAAAAAGAATAATATTTCTTAAGATGGGGGGAAATTCTCCCTCCGCTCCCCCCTTCCCCCCTTTTTTTTTTTTTTTTGAAGACGACTGCATGTTCTTGCCTGTACTGGTAATCACAACTTGACATCTTAATAGTGTAGTTGTAGTAATAGCGTAGTTGTAGAGGTGTTCCTTAAGACATTAGACCAAAACCAATAAAATAACCACCCTCTTTAAAAAAAAAAAAAAAAAAATCCATGACAGAGTGGCCTCAGAAATTAGCCTACGTGCTTTTTGAAATCTGTGAGCAATTAGGAAGTGCTTTTCAGATTTCCGTTGTAGTGAATAGATAACATTTATGCATAGTGGTGGGGTAAGTTATTAAATATCTATACCACAATAGCATAAGGATGGGCTTCAGTTTCACAACGATCTTAAATTGCTTTTCTGGTGAAGGTTTTTTTTCGATACCAGCTAAACAACCTGACGACAAACAGGGTATTAGTCAGATGCGGTAGTTATGTTTCTGGCAGCACAGTTATTCTGCAGCAATCTTCAAGGACGTGAAAGCATAGGCCCAGTAGATTTTGCTTGCAAATGACAGATTCGTGTGCAGTGGTGTATGAAAAAGCCATGATAAGCAAATAGCAACAGTGATAACATTTAAGAAAGAAATGTTTTATTTTGTTTGTGCAGTTTAGGCCTAAGGATCAAAAAAAAAAAAATCACTGATTAAACTAGAGTTACGTCTAATTCATTTCTTGGTTTGAGCAGAGCTCAAGGTCGAAAGAAATGTGGCAAATGTACCACATTATAAACAAAGAACATATGCACTGTTAAGTATTGTCAGCTGCATATGAAATACTGCCTAATGGAGAATCTGTTAGGCTGGACTGCATTGTAGTCATAAAGTATTTATGCCTTCATTTTTTTTTTTTAACTTTAAAAAAAAAAAAAAAAAAGGCTGAGCGTAGACACGTTTTTTGAGATTTTCCCCATCTGCAGGATTACAGCAGTCACTACCACGTAAATATTTCGGTGACGCTGACTATCACGAGAGGCTTGACATCTAGTGACGGGGAAAGCTGGTCAGTTTTGTTTTTTAATAAATGAGAAAATGTGAGTTTCTGTATAAATGCATTAAAAATAGTAACGTTTTGAGTTGATTGACTCCAGAAGGACTTTCAATTTTACTTTTCCCCTTAAATAAATGTTCTCAGTGTAGGTGACTACCACTTAACCATTTTGAAATAAACTTGTGGGTAGGTCCAGAATGTTTAGTCAGATACCGTCACGTTCGATAAGTACTTCTTTGTGTATGAAGTAACTAAGCATCAGATGTAGCAAACGTGAGGTCCACGGGGTTGTTGTTAACTCCCAAATGTGAATGTAATATGGTTTGACTGATTCTTGGTGCTTGCATGCACAATCGGTGCTTTCAACTCGGTGCTGGTTGTGACTTTTCCTGTTATCTCCAGACTGAATTCTTTCTGACTCAAGAGTTGTCATCTGTACTTGCTACTGCTTTTTGTTGTGCTGTACAGTAAGTTCCTGTAGCTAAAGCACTGGAAGATGTGTTTGAAGTATTGGTCCCTAACTCTTTGTTAGCTGTGGTGTCTAAAATAGTTCTCTCTGATGCCATCCCCCACCCCAGGCATCATTTTGGGTGAATTGAGAATAGTGGTGTTTGAAGTAGGACTCTCTGAGAACTCTTCCCATGATTGGCGGTGTGCTCAAGTTGTCAACTCCTGGAAGTATTTTCTTACATTTGTGCTTAGTGCAGGGACTGAAAATGCTAATGGTTTGGCGGCAGCTTCTGGATATTTTAAATCCATTAAGTTTTGCTGTGAAAGAGATGTTTCCAGATTGTTGAGATGCTTTTGCATGCCATTCAAAATTGTTTGTTTCTTTAAAGTTGTTTGATGTTCATCACGTTGTTTTCTGTAGATGGAGAGGGTGAAGGAGATGGAGCAACAGGGAAAAAGAAGAAGAAGAAGAAAAAGAAGAAAGGACGTAGGTATCAAGCACAAAAATAAATATAGACTTTGCATAAATTTTTGGTTAAGTCTGTGTAAGTGCTGTGCTAGAGAATTGGAACAAATTTTGGGATGTGGTTTGGGTCTGTAGACTGTTTGGCTGAGTTTTCTTTCTGATATTCCTGAATGCCACCTTGAGCACTGGCTAAATGAAGTCATATGAGGGCATCGTGATGGGATGTCTTCTGGGTAGAAGCTCAAATTCTAGAAGGGAGATCTTAAATAACTTGTGTTGTCTAACTTTCAAGGTTGAAATAAGAGACTTTCCACTGTACTGTGTGTAAAACTTCTAAAAATTGTACTCAACAGCTAAGGTCCAGACGGATCCACCTTCTATTCCAATATGTGAGCTATTTCCCAGCAACATCTACCCAAAGGGAGAAGAATGTGAATATCCACCAACGCAAGATGGGTGAGTGCTTTAAGTGTAAAAAGTAAATACCGTCATCTAGATGTGTTGAATTGCAAAGGTTTAATGTGGAACTAAATGAACAAATTTAAAATTGAGTTGGAATGTGCCTTTTTTTTTTTTTTTTTTAATTGGATCATCCAACAACTTATTGAATGGAGGTCTGCTGGCCAGAACTGTTCTTCCATCCCTGCTCTTTTAATTGAAGTATGGCCTTTATGAGCAGAATCACCATGAAGCAGGGAACCCTAAGACCAAGGGACCAACAGGATATCAGTAGACCGCTTGAAAGAAAAATGTAGTATAAATTAGAGTTGTGAGAAGGTTTGAAATTTAGTGAGATGTGAGATAGTTATGCAGCAGTTTTAGGGGAGAATTTCTTACATTGTGTGCCAGAAGGAAGTTCATATTTTAGTAACTTCTGTAGTTTGCTTTCTTGTAGAGTCGAAAGAACTAACTGAAGTGTAGAGCATGATTTTAACTGCTTTTCTTCGTAGTGACTCTTCACCAGTAGCAAAGACTTGAGGTGAAAGTTTCTGAACACAAATAGTTTTGCAAGAGACTTTTCTAAGGGTAGAGGTTGGAGAGAGATTTTGATCATAAAATAACTGCATCTTTCTAGCGTATCCCTAGTATGACAGATGAGCTTGGTTTTTTTTCTTCATTTCTTTTTTCCCTCTCTCCCCTGTTACTGAAGAAATAAAAAGGAGAACTCCAGAGGAAGAAGAAACTGTATAGAGACTCTTAGGTGGCAGTTGTGGAGTGTGAATAAATCTGTTGTTAACTGACTAGGAGAATGGCTAAACTTCTGGTGCTTTTTTTTATTTTATTTCTTTTTTAGCTAAATAATGCTCCCAATCCTGGGGGATTCAGGAGAAGTGAATAATAAAGATGGACTCTTGGCAGGTACTAAGTGATGTGCCAGGTGAAAAACTGCCAGGAAAATATTCTTTTATTGTTAGAATTAATGAAATTAATTTATATTAATAGCCATAAACAAAACAAAAAAAAACTTCATGGGTCTTTTTTGCTTTATAAGTCAGTGCTTAAAAGGGAAATCTTGTTTCAGTGATTTGATCCAACTCAAAGTCAAGTCCCTCATTTACAGGATTCTTCCTACCAGTTTTCCTTTTTGTTTCCCTGATTAAATGAATTTATGGGACATGTTTTGTGGCTATTTGAAATAGATAAAAATGAAATGTCCCAGATCATGTTAAAGGAATAAAAGAAACATAACAAAATACTCCTTTTTATAAAACCACCAGATCATCTGTATAGATGTCTAAGTACTCCAACACTTAATAGTTTTCTTCCTACTTGTGAACTTTTACTGATTTTTTTTAATTATTTTTTTTTATTATTATTAGTCTTGCTTTCCACGCATCAAATTGCTAACTGTAGGTTTGGTGTAGAAGGGAGTTTCAGTGGTTGTCGGATGATTAGTGAAAACACTTTTTAAACAGGGCTGTTTTTCATATGCATTTCCAGCTCTGGTTTGCACAAACAGGCACCTGAAACTAGTTCCTACATTCATCCCACTTGTGTGGAACTCTCTTGTCTTTGCTGTGCACTACAAAGAGGGAAGATCTGCATGTGTTGCCCTGTAGTCATTTCATTGGCCTCTGTACCTTCCATTTTTAAGCTCTTAAAGAAAGGTGGTGACAGATAAGCAGCAGTGAATTTGCATGATACCAGCTCACTGTTCCCCGGACTTCTATTCTTATGTCACTGATTAGCATTTTGTCGTTAATATAATTTATTCCTTATAATTGTTTCCTCTATGCATAGACCTCTATACTTTATTTTCAAAAATGGGAGGGGGGAAAAATATTCTTAAAATGTAACAATATTTTTCCTTGAAATTATTGGAATGAGTAAAGGAGAAGACTCATTTATAACAAATAGTTTCTTGTAAGTTTTCATGTGGCTGTTTGAGATAATGGAAACTAATAATTGTAGTCCCCAACTGCATCTGTGGTTAAACTAAAGAGGAAAAGGCAGCCTAATAAGTTCGTCCACTGTTTGTTTTTTTTTCTTTGTAGGGACACGTCAGTCACAGAGTAGGAGAGAGTTTAGTGAGAGCTGAATTTAAAAGCCTAAGTGGCATATTCTGCACTTTGCTTGTCTTTGTATGAATATGTAGGTGTTATAACCTGCCCTGTCTTTTACATTTCATAGTGGCATGGGAACAATGTGCAATTTCACTAAATGAGCCAAACCTTGTAGTGGTGTACGAGAACAGGTATCTGCATCCTTACAATTTAAGAGGGTGCTACCGTTGCCTTATGCTTTGTTAGGAAATAGAATATACCAACCAGCCTTAGCGAGCTTCCTGACTTTTCCTATGGAAAGTGTTGAGGAAGGTCACTTTTTATCTGTATGGAGGGTGGGGGAAGGAGATCAGCTTGAAATGCATGAAAGTCTGAATGAAAAGAACAAATAAGATTTTACAAACTTCCCAGGAAACTTTGGATCAAAACTCTGGAAACACAAGTACAAATGGGAGGGCAGTAGTTAAACAATGCTTTCCAAAATGTAAATGTTATTTTTCAGTGAGTGTTTTTTCAAAAAGTAATTTGAAACACTTACTAGTTGTTTAAAGCCATTGCCCATTTTTTATAGAGTATGCAGTGTAGTTCAGAGTCCAGTACATCCTATAAATTGTGTTCAGGTACTGACAGATAATACGGTTTCACTTCCAAGAAATTAAAACATCTTTTTGAGGAAGCCTTTCTTCTCTCTAATGACTGCAGTTTGATCACAAGGTATATTCGTATTTATTTATAAATGACTGCCTTCTTTGTATGCACTTGTGCTCACGTGCTAATGGTAGGGCTTTCACAGGGTAGTTCTGAAGGGCTGATCCAGGAATGACTCTTTTCATGCCTAAGAGTTTAGTGTTTGTCTGTGTATGCATATGTCACATTCAGAAGGGCATCGTTTAAGTACTTCAGGAAATTAGATTATAAACACTGCAAGCATGTTCATAGCTTTGTAACAAATGACATACGATTTTTACACCTCAGTTCCTTAGCCAGCTGTTGAAGATTAAACGTTTAGCTTTGGGTTTGCTACTATTCATTTGAAAGAAGCTTTTCTAGCAGGATGTAAGTGGAGCATCTTTTCTGTACTCAAAATGTTCTTCTGAGAGTGAAAGAATATATTCTTCTAAGGAACCTGAATTGTTTTTTTTTTTTATATAATTCGCTTAAATTTGCTTAGTTTCATTCCTAATGTAAATATTAAAATCTTAATGGTGCTACTTCAGCATTTCCTAGCATAAGCAGTTACTTAAATTAGCGGCTGACATAAACACTAATTTATTTCCTACTCTGAATAATATTTATTTTATATTGGTGTGGCATCTTAGTGCCGCTTCTACTGTTCATGCTGAGGTCAGTCAGGTTTTGTCTTTGATTTCAGAAAAGGTCTGTGCTTCTACTCTTAACTCTTCATATCACATACGTTCTCATCAACCTAGAATTCTGGATTTTGTGCAGGAAGCTGAACTAAAAATGGGTATTGTTCAATTTTCAGGGGAAACAATAGCAGAGAATCAATTTTTTTTTATAGGCAACAGTCTAAGAGCTTTGATGTTTTTATATCTCGGATATCGAGTTCTATTTGAAGGCTTGCATTTTTGTTAAAGATGCCTGAATTGAAATGGCTACATGAAGGGCAGGAAAGCTATGAGCAGTTTTTCATGATTTGGTAAAGCTGGTGTAAGAAATTCTTGTCCCTACTTGTTTGTTTCTATCTCTATGCTATTATCTGGGTTAAAATAATTTGGGGGAATCCTTTTGTAGGATTCGGATCTTTGATCACTAAAATCTGCTTTACAGCACAATCCTAGAAAAAGTTGTACTAGTGAAAACTGGGGGCTGTGAACTGGAGTGAAAGGCAGGAACAGCTTGGAGCAGGAGGTGAACTTCTTAAGCTGGTTTATGTGGTAGCCAGCACATTAAGAAGGAAACTCCTCAGAAAAGCTTGTTACCTACTCCTGTGCCTGTTAACTGTTGGGATATTTGAGGTGAGACCTTTGTCTGTTCAATTGATCTTTTCTTGTTTTGTTTTTGCCTCTCACCTTCATGTGTCCTGAAGTGCTTCGGCCCGAGCAGTATTTCTAGTAGCCTCCTTTCCTAAGCTCCCAGATGGCCATTTGGCAGCAAAATACTTTGGGTCTGATAAAATGCCTTTAACTGCAAAGGTTGCTTTGTCCCCGAGTTGTCATGCACAAAGTGACTGTCTGCTGAAATAGAGTCTGATAGAGTGAGAACAGTTTCCTGCCAGTGTGCTGGAGTTTGCACTGAAGGCCACGGCTGTTGGCAGGGCAGCTGCCCGGGCTGGCAGCAGCTCTTGCTACCGGAGGGTGTTCCCTGCTGGAATCCGGGGCAGCTGGGAAGGGCCCTTGGGTCCGCTTCCCTATCGTTTTTCTGCAGTGTGCCTTTTCTATCTCGTGTGACATGACTGCGGTGCTGGCTGTAGCCCAGTTTCGAAGTGCAGCTTGCAGACTCAGGTGTTGCAGCCTGTTGCCTTGTTTCGGTGGAATTTATGAGTTTTAAGGCAAGTCCTGTGAGTTAAGGGCATTGTGTACAGTGCTCATTTGAGCAAGAAGACTGCTCAGAACAGTGAGCGTGGAATTTCTCCCCTTGCACTGCTCTTGCTTTACAGTCAACTTCTTGTCAACCAAAGCCCCCAGACCCATTTCCATGGGGCTGCTCCCCAGCTTCCAATCCCCCCTCATGTATGTATATCCAGGGTTGCCCCTTCCCAGGTACACAATCCAGCACTTGCTCTGGTTAAACTTCATGTAGCTGGTGATCACCCAGCCCTTGAATTTGTTGAGATCTCTCTGTGGCCTCTGCCCTGAAAGGAGTCAGCAGCTCCTCCCAATTTAGCGTTATTCACAAACTTGCTTAGTCTTGTCTGTAAGTCATTGATGGGAACACAGAAGAGAGCTGGCCCTGAAATGGAGCTCTGTGGAGGAACCCCACTAGTGACTGGCTGCCAGGCTGATATAACCCCATTTACTGTAACTCCTACAAAGGTAAAAGTTGATTTCACATTTCAGAAGCTTTGGCATAGTTCAGCATCTTTGGCCTGTCTTATCCTCCATTGTTTTTCCTTTATGACTTGGCCACGAGGATGTGCAGATGCTTACTGGTTTTAGTAGTACTCCTCCTGCACAAGGTGTACAAAGGTCTTTGGGTCGTTGTTGGGATTTTCTTTGTCATTACAGGGCTTCAGCTTCGCTATTTGAAGGTTATCTCTTTCATAGGCAGTGAAGTAGTCCTTTAATTAGGTTCTGACAGTTGATAGAGTGCTTAAATTACTTTATTTTTTCCTCTTGGAACTGTGGTTGTAAGGTCTCTTGCAGAACAAAAAAATACTCAAAACGTATTTTATATTTAGTGTAGTATTCAAAATTATTCTTGTATTTGTTCTGTGAACCTATCAAAGAGACCAAGTTCCAGGATAACGGTATTTTCCTGTAACAAACATTAATTCACAGTCCAGCAAATCCTGAAAGTAGCTTCCTGGCAGGTATCACAGTTACCATGCACTGCATGAAGTATAGTTACATAAGTATTCTGAGGCTGGGCAAAAACACTGCTGAAAATGCAGGCTTTTAAATTTTGAAGGAGCTTGTTGTCTGCATTCGTGACGGTTTCTGGGCAAGCAGCTTCTGTGCCAGGATTCTTCTCTGAGCACTGCTAGAATGGAAGTAAAATCACACAAGTAAGAAACCTCTTGCCTGAGCAGAGCGTGTTGCAGTGAGTTGTTCTGCTAAGCTCAAGGTACAATTGAGCACGTTGGTACGAACTTTATAGGCCTGTCCTGTCTCTTTAGAGAGCAGCATGCATCGTTCAAGAATATTACTTTGGGCTTTGGGGAAGGTTGGAAGGTTGGATGGTAAGGCTTTCAAAAATGTAAAGAGAATAATTTGGTTTGCAGTATAACTGAGTTAACCTTACATGTATGCATAATGAATTTTTTTGGCTGCAGGGTTAACACCTTTCACCGGTGCCAGGATGCGGTGCTGATTAATTTTTATAGGCTTCCTTTATTCTGAAAAATGTATAAATGATGTCTTCTGTTGACTTAGAATGTAGGCCTGACTGGTTAATAAATGCTTTGCAGTTTAGACAGAAATTATAACTTCTACTGTGGTTATAGTTGCAATAACTTTTGATGACATGCTTTATTTTGAAGGCGAACTGCAGCTTGGAGAATAACCAGTGAAGAAAAGAAAGCACTAGACCAAGCCAGTGAGGAAATCTGGAATGATTTTCGGGAGGCTGCAGAGGCACACAGACAAGTGAGGAAATATGTTATGAGCTGGATAAAACCTGGAATGACGATGATAGAAATCTGGTGAGGACATAGATCTTCTCAAAGACTTCTGCTACTGATTTTTCTTCTTTCTCCAGCATGGGGGGGGGGGATTTAGTTTCAATTTTGTGTGCCTGATTGACTGTGTCATGAGTGTTTTGGAGGTTTCGGTTTGAAGCATGCAAACAGTATCCCTAGTTAACTTCAAGTTTCCTCTTACAGCAGATTCATAGCTTTACAGGGCCTGAGATCATACTGAATGCCAAACAGCTCAGTTACTTTGAGCTTGATTTTACTATTCTCTGCCCTTGCTACTCGTGCATGCAAGTTCTGCAGCAGTGCAGAGAAGCAGCAATAGCGGTAGCTTTTCTCGCTTTGTCAAAATTGTAAGAGAAATGTTACGTGGACAAGCACAGCAGGTGCAGTCTGTGGCTGGGAGGTACAGAAACTGCACAGGCATAGATGCAGTCCAGGGCAGTAGGATTTCGTCTGTATTTCATCTTCCCTGACTAATGTTTCTGAAGGAACGCAACAACACTGCTTGTGTTATTCTCAGTTTCTAAGAAATAACTGAACAAATTGGTTAAAATAAACATGAGTTTGGTTAAGGTAAAGCTTAAAGAACTAATATGCCTGGACAGATTCTCCTGACTCTTACAACTATTGCTTTCTCTATCTTTTGGTTTATCTGGAGTGAATGTCTGCTGAGTATTGCACAAATCCAGGAGGGTTTAGCTTCCAAATACAGGTGCTTCCAGCCTGATACAGCAGAGGACTGTGTTGACAAGAAAGATAGTAAGAAAGCTTATCAGAGCTGAGCCCCAAGATAACTCTGTGAGGGGAAGTGGAAGGAAATAATATGCCGTCAGGGAAAGCAAAAGACAGACAGCTGCCTTAGTAATCAGTTCTCTGGCTGAAACAAATCTGTCATGTTGAGTACGTAGCTTGACTATTTTAGTTATAAGCAATAATTTTCTCAAAACATGACTTTTCTTCCTAGAATACTTAAGGCTGTGGGGACTTGCCTATTAAAATAAGCTCTTTTCTTTTTCCAGACTGCACTGAGTGAATAGCTCTCTTAAATGAAATCAGAACATGCTGCACTGATGCGAGTTGCAGTTTGCATCATTCACAGTGACTGTAGGGGCATGCACTGATGGACAGCCATCTGTAGCCTTCCAGTGGCCAAAAACTTGAGAGTAGCCAAAAACCAAGGACAAGTGCTAGTCTTGTAAGGTTGTATTTTTATTGCAGTTATTCCTTAAGTTAAACTAACATACAGCCCTTCTTTAATCAGATTTTTTTAATGAATGAGAAGACTATATTACTGCTCCTGTAACAGTTACCAGGATATAACTTTAAGGAAAAAAAGTAGGGCATTCAGTTTGGGCAAACTTTAATTTAATAACTTACTCTGGAAGAACAGGGTAAATGTAGCTTATAAAAGATGCATCTTTTCAATTTAGATTAAAAACAGTAGTGAAGTGCTTGATGTTGCCCACGAAAAAGTAGAAAAAACAACACAGAATTGAAGATAATGACTGTGCTTGTTTTCCAGTCTAGGGTCTCTTTCTAATTAGCATAGAAGTACTTAAAGATTTCAAATGAAGACTATTTTTCTGAGGTGGTGTTCTTGCTGTATTTTATTTAAAGTCATCAAAAGAAATAATGACACCGTTATCTCTTTTTTTTTTTTTCTTCTCCTTCCCCTGTGCTCTTTAGTGAAAAACTTGAAGACTGCTCACGTAAGCTGATAAAGGAAAATGGCTTAAACGCAGGCCTTGCATTTCCTACTGGGTGCTCTCTGAACAATTGTGCTGCCCACTACACTCCCAACGCAGGAGATCCAACAGTGCTGCAGTATGATGATATTTGCAAAATAGATTTTGGGACACATATTAGTGGTTAGTTCTTCATTTGAATTATATTTTTTGAAAATATTTTTCAGTGCAGAAACCGTGAAACTAATTAACTTCTGATTTCAGGTCGTATTATTGACTGTGCTTTTACAGTCACATTCAATCCAAAATATGACAGACTATTACAAGCTGTAAAGGATGCCACTAATACTGGAATAAAGGTATGATCGTTATGCAAATTGTCTACAGAGTCTTTTACAGTGAGCTTTGCAGGTATTTTTCCACTTACATTTGCACTTCATTTTCAGTGTGCAGGAATAGATGTACGTCTCTGTGATGTGGGGGAGGCCATACAAGAAGTTATGGAGTCCTATGAAGTTGAAATTGATGGCAAAACATACCAAGGCAGGTTCTTTTCTTTACTATGTATATATGTTTGTATAAATACTGATTTGTTTGTATCATAGTGAAAAGACCTCTGTACTAGAAGCATGGTATGCGTAACTTGCATAAATACATGTTTCTCTCTGGTTTGTTGGACTTTAAAGGAATGTTCTTCGCTTGTCCTTCCAAGTAGTGTGTCTTTAATAGATAAGATGAGGGATAAGAAACTTTCAAAATATACAAATAATGTGATACCTGCTGTCTGGCTTATTAATAGCTTTCCTTATTGTTGTTGAAGTTGCTAGTCTTTAATAATAGCTTTGTGTGCTGTAATCAGTCTTACGTGGCTGGAATCTGTACAAGATGTATGGATAGTTTTGCATTTAGTTCCTATGCAATACGCTGGGGCACTGCTGTAGTTTTAATACGGGCTAATAAATCAAATTGCATTGAAGGGTTTAGCATTTAGTTAAGGAGCTGCCTGTAATACTAATGTTTTCCTTCAAAAGTGAAACCAATTCGTAATTTGAATGGACACTCAATTGGGCCGTACAGGATACATGCTGGAAAAACCGTGCCCATTGTGAAAGGAGGAGAAGCCACGAGAATGGAGGTAAGTAGTTTGTAAATTTTTTGGTGAAGTTTCCCAACTGTCATTTCAAGAACAAGTATTTCCTGCGTGGCCCTAATGGGTCATATTCGTGATCCTGGTGGCTGATAACTGTAGAGGAAAACTTGAAACTTACGGAAACTTTTGCGTGTTTATTTCTGTGTGTGTGTTAGTTGGAATGTTGCACTTAGGAGCAGGGATAAGGACAGGAACTCGGACTGGGGTGAACCTGAGAGACCAGAGGCTGCACGGAAACTATTTGGATGTGCTGGTCACTCACTTTTTCCTAGTCTGCTCTGTAAAAAAGACAAAATTAACAATTTTCACTTGCTAGGTAATTCTTGGGAAATATTTCTGCAGTGTTGTAGCTATGGATGACTTTTCAAATACAGCTAAATACAATATCTGTCTTGAAAAGCTTCCGGTGTATTTTCCTTTGCAGATGTGAAATAGTTGAGCATATTTTAGTTAATGTGAGAGGTTAGGTGAAAGGTGCTGTTTGAATAGGGTTTTGGATCGAGGAAGAGGGATTGTTGTACACGATGCAGCAAGCCATAGAAATTAAAAAGACAGTAGAAAGATGCATAATTTCAGATTTATCCACTGTTTTGATGTAAGCTTCTGTTCTAACAAGATGAGAAAGCTGATTTAAAAGATTGGTAATGCAATAAGAAGCTTTTAATTTAATTCTAAGCCTTACCACCGATAAGCAATGATCAGTAGTAAGCCTGTCAGAGTAAACAAGACTTGTATAAGCTTAATGGGAGCAAGTATGGGCTGGACAGCATTGGTTTTTTTTGAGATAGGCTTGCTCTCATTGCCCAAAAGTTACATAATTTTAGTTTAATGTTGTGAGCAGAAAAATGTATTTTCATCTGTTGTCTTGCTTCTAAGAGTGTGCAGAAAGGGCAAAGAATACTGGGAAGACAAGGAGGAAACAGCCCTTGTTTGTATCATGCCCTTCTTGTTTTAGCTTTATGAATGGCTAGGTCTTGCATATCATCCATCATCAGTGTATCAGTAGTATAAAACTTGTGTTCTTTAAGAAAATCTTACTTAAAGATTTCAGAGCTTTAAGGCTGCTTTAATTGCATATCCAGACACTGGGGAGAAGATATTTTTTAATTTCTTCAGCTTCTGGAGGTTACTTAGGACACAGTCTGACACCACTAAAGACGGTGAGTTTTGCCAGTGAAGGATGTGGAGCATAGCCAGGCTCTTACTGTACTGTGCTAAGTATAGTATCAGCTGCAACCCAGGGAGGTTTTTTGTGACAGAGAGGAATACAGCCTCTGACAGTCTTTATTCTGAAAAAGTGGGTGTGAATTTTTTTTGGTGACACTTGGAGTAGGTTGTCTTTGTTTTTATTAGATCAGTTGAGTGTTCAGTGATATCTTTAGGAGTTTGTATTTAATTTGAAGCCTCTTGTTATTCTTTCTCATATGGCTTCTTATTTTCAAAGTGGTCTAATAAATTGGGGAAAAAAAAAAAACAACAGTTGTTTGATGCACTATCCTGTTTGTGTGCCTTTCACAGTCCTGCAAATAAGGATATGTGAATGCATTTGGCAGAAGGGAGTTTATGTAATGGCATTTCAGCATGTTCTTGGCTAGAATTTTGGTAATGCCCTTGCAGATGTAAATCACCTTCATTTGTTGAAGAAATCCATCTTGTGGAATGGAATTGAGCAGGTTAAGGGTTTATACTAGCAGCTGCTACCAGAAAATTCTTGCAGAAATTGAGCAGAAAGTTCCTCAATGCAGCAATTCTTTGTAATCACCTTCTATTTGCTATGTCTAAACTACACATTTCTTAGGACTGCTATCTGAGTAGCAAAGGAGAATTGCTCCCACTCAACAAATATAGTGCAGCAGTATAGTTTCATAGCTATGGTACATGCTTCAACAACGTTCCAGCTGCAATGACTTGACAAATTGTGACTAGAAACATGCTGATATCTATGGCTTGAAACAAATAAGATGGTATTAATAAAAACAGATGATTATTTGGAGTTCTGTAAATTTATCATGTTAAGTGTCCTTACTGATTTTTTTTTTTCCTCTAAATTGGTTTGGTGATTGAATCTATTTGCATTTAATTACTTGTAATCATAGCTTGTAACACTGATATGGTTGTATCAGAATGGCCTGGTGTTGCTTATTTCATTTATATTAACATGTTCCTTTTTTTCCTTCTTTCTTAGGAAGGTGAAGTATATGCTATAGAAACCTTTGGTAGCACAGGGAAGGGTGTTGTTCACGATGACATGGAGTGTTCTCATTATATGAAGAACTTTGATGTTGGGCACGTGCCAATAAGGTTGGAATTTTTTTTGTTGTTGCTGTTCAGTATATTGTGCTATACCTGCCACCCTCTTTGGGTTCAGATTTGATAAGATAGAGTTCCTTCACTAGTTAATAATGCTTTCAAAGGATTCAAAGGGTATTGTTGGGAATGTTCTTGTTATGAAATGTGCTCTGAAACGAGCACCTGAGCTCAGATTGTAAATCTGGAAAAGCACTGAACTATTCTAACATACCTGAAAATGGAGAAGACATGATCTTCAGGAATTTTGGTCCTTATAATGATATATAGACCTCGGTGGTGTATCGGTCTATATAAGATGTATAGACAAAAAAAAAAATCTTTATTGTGGTTTTGTGCCATAATCTTTGTCTTAGTGTTGTCCCCAGAATATACTGAGCTATTCAGGTCACTTGTTTTGTTTGGGTAGGTATCTTGTGGTTTTTAAATTTCAGGCTTGGTGTATTGCTATAAAATTAAATGGCACATGGTTTTCCAGTTTTCACTAAAAACGTAAGTGTTTTAGCATTTCTAGGACTGTGACATTTTCTGAACTGAAGACTGTTACGGTTCGAAACATAGCAGGCTGAGATGCTATTCCAGATACTTCTGTCTCCATAGAACAATCTAATAATATGAAAAAAGAGGGGTGGGAATACACTTAACACAGTGGTTGGAAAAAAAAAACAGTGATGTTTGGACATGAGTTTATTTCTTAGTCTATCTATAAATGTCTAATGTTGACATTCATATATTGTAAGAAATAGGAGTGAAAAACTTACCAAGTATTTGACTTCAAAAAGAAAACTTGGGAATTTTAAACCACTGAGCTTACTACCAAATCAGTTCAGAATATTAACCAGCTTGGATGGGGAGGAGTTCTGCTTTTCTCTTTAAAAAACAAAACAACAAAGACATCCTTAAATATTTAAGAGATGAATTCCTGCCATTGCGTTTCATCTTGCCTGGGTAGTGAGATGGCGATATGTTCACAATGGAACTTCCTCTGTTTGGTATGGTTGGCCAGTGTGCTTGGCAGCTTTCAGGCTTGTTTTGAAGGATGTCTTTTCTCAGTAGGAAAACGCACTTTCGTTTGTGAACAGAATGTCTGGTTGGTGTGGAAAAACATCCCAGGACTGCGCAGTCCTAACACACTTTGGAACCTGAACTATTTTTTAATCAGTGTTTTATTTATTTCTGTGGTGAATGCTTGTTGGTGATGCCCCTTTTTTCTCAACCATGTTCTTCTTTGTTTTCCCCTAGGCTCCCAAGGGCGAAACACTTGCTAAATGTTATCAATGAAAACTTTGGTACTCTTGCCTTCTGCCGCAGATGGCTAGATCGCCTGGGAGAGAGCAAATACCTAATGGCACTGAAGAACCTGTGCGACTTGGGTATAGTGGATCCATATCCTCCCCTGTGCGACATCAAAGGCTCGTACACAGCGCAGTTTGAGCACACTATACTGCTGCGCCCAACGTGCAAAGAGGTTGTCAGCCGAGGAGATGACTACTAAACTCAAAGCCACCTCAGCACCTTTATACACTAGGCTTTGTTGGAACATATTATACCAGAATTAATTTGCAACATATTGTCTGTTTTAACAGTGGACTGATGTAATACTTTCCATATTTGGAAAGGAAGTAATTTAATTAAAGGCAAGTCTTCTAATGTAACTAACCAAGGAAAAAGCTTTCAGGCCTTTAGAAATATTTCAAAAGTTACTTATTTTTTCTGTTCAGGGAAATATGTGCTATAAAGCTCAATTTTTAGTTTGGAATGAGTTATACATTTTGTTTTGAACATTTATGATAAAAGATGCTTTTCAAATATTTATATTACCATATTCCTACTTGAATGCTTTGAATGACTACACCTGATTTCTGCGCCTAAGTCCTCTATGATATTGCCTTTTAAACTTCCTGGAATCCATTTTGTAAAAAAAATAAAAAATAAAGACAAATTTTCAGATCTAAAAATATATATACTTTTTAGAAGTCTGGTTATGATTCTGGTCAGGAGTCTGCTGGGAAACTGCTCTATTAAATATTTTACAAACTTGATTTGCCGTTTCTTCTCTCGAAACTGGAACTCTCTCGTCTTTAAACTGAAACTCTTAGCCTTAACTTAAGGTTTTGCATTTTAATGTTGTATTCAGTTTGTGGCAAGGTTTTGGTAGCGGGGGGCTGCTGGGGTGGTATCTTTGAGAAGAGTTCAGGAGCTGCCCCATCGTGATTAGAGCTGGTTCCAACCTGCATGGAAAGGGAACCCCCCAGTGGCCAAAGATGAGCTAATGGGTGATTCTGCTTGTGCCTCCGTGATGTTTAAAGGCTTTAAAAAATCAAACCAAAACACTGCTGTGCCACTCTGCAGCAGCTGGCAGAGAAGAGACAGCCCTGCAGACGCCAAGGTCAGTGAAGAAGGAGAGGAGATGCTCCAGGTGCTGGTGCAGGCTGTCCCCGAGCAGCGCGTGGAGGAGCACAGTGCATCAGATAACCACGCTGCAGCCCATGGAGGACCCCATGTTGGAGCAGGTGCATCTGGCCTGTGGAGAGCCCACACAGGAGCACTTCTGGCAGAAACTGTAGCCCACAGAAAGCCCACGTGGGACTGGGTTTCATGGCGGGAACTACAGCCTTGGGGGACTCATGCTGGAGCAGCTGTGAAGGGCTACAGCCTGTGAGAAGTTCACGCTGGAGCAGTTTGTGAAGGGCTGCACCCCACAGGAGGTAACCCGCATGGAGCAGGAGAAGAAGGAATGGCAGGGATGAGGTGTTACGAGCTGACTGCAACATCCATTCTTCATTCCTCTGTGCTGCTCAGGGAGGGAGGAGGCAAAAGAATTGGGACTGAAATTGAGCCTGGAGATGAGGTGTCTTTAGTTTGCTTGTAGTTTTTATTCTCCTACTCTGTTACTGGGCAATAAATTAATTTAATCTTCCCTAAGATAAGTCTGTTTTGCTTGTGAGTGTAACTAGAGAGCGAGCTCCCTGTCTTTATCTCAACCTACGAGTTGCTTCATGGTGTTTTCTTCCTCTGCCTTGCTGAGGGAAGGGAGAGTGGCTTGGTGGGTACCTGGTGGCTGCCCAAGGTCAGCCCAGCACAATTGTTTGAGTGGTGTTGTCTGTGCTGGGGGTCAGGGCAGTAAGTTATCCCCTCGTTCCAGGACAGAACATGACAACTACAGTAGAGATGTGTGATACAATTTGGTTTTGAGTATGGCAGGCTTCAGTTTTGACATTCTCTGTGTTGGAAGGTGCCTGCGTTCTGTGGTCTCCGCTGCTGTTACCAGCAATGTGCAACTTCTTGCTGAAGTCTACCTGTGAGTATGTTTCTATCCCGTTATATCCTTTGCCATGGGTGTGCCCTTTTGCATGGAGTGAAATCTCCTTTGATGTGGTTCCCTGTCTCCTTAAAGCACACATTAGATTGGACCAGTTGTGGGGAAAATGGAGATGTTCCTTTTTTTTTTTTCCCCTGACTGTTGGAAGATATTTCATACAGCAAATTGATCGGAATATTTGGTGTTTCCTTGACGTGAGGTCATTGTCTGCTGGCGAATCTCATTTGCAAACCTGAATTAAATCCCATGGCTCTCCAGGCCTAGATCGCAGTCTGCCTTCCAATGCTGTATGTTCACCTTAGGGCTCTCGTATTTAAAATTTTCCATAGTTACTGGTAACAAAAATGAGAGCTGCTTTACTAGGTCAGTAGTACTGCCTTAAGTGTAGCTGCTTAGGAAATAGGGAGACTTCACCTGCTCCTTTGTGGTGACAGCCTGTGTTTAGTTGTAAAGTTTGTATTATTTTAGAAACAGCTTTTCTTTCCCTCTTTGCATTTGGTAAGAGCTGCATTTAGCTTTTAAAGCCGCAGTATGGGAGCTGAAGTTCGGTGTCATGTACTGTATGATGTTTAAGCATAGTAGATATAAGCGTTTTGTTTTTATCTGTGTATCGCTTAAACTGTAGTGCTTGTAGAAACATGTAATAGGATACTGAAATTTGTATTTGTTGTTGCCATGTGGGAGTATTGGCATCTCAGCAATGAGTTCAAAGTAATCTGAGCAGCTGTGTGGGCACGTCTCTCAGCTTCCCAGCACACAGCAGCAAGTGCCTGTGCTCGTACGTCGCAGAGTAAAATCTGGCATTAGAGAGGATCTGTGATGAGCAGGGCTGCTGGATGCGGTGGCTGACGCTATTTTTATTTATGCTAACAGGGCCGTATTGCTGATGCGCTTTTTGACTCAATCCAAACAGCTTCTGCGAGAATTCAGTTTCCAGCTCGCTCACCCTATTTTTGTAACAAGCGTGGCTGCTGCAGATACTGCTGAAAACAAGGCCACCAAGCCCATCTCAGGTCTCAGCCACTGCTTGCAGACTTCTCGCTAGGCTGTTAGCAGCTCATTGGCATTTGTTCCTACAGCTTAAAGCTTTTTTTCATTTTCATGAGGAACACTTGGTACCGCAGCTCAGAGATGTGTTTTCCTCCTTTTGTCTCTTCTTTCCCCAGAACCAAACAGGAAGATCCAGACTAGCACAATTACTTGGAATGATGGGCCTAGTCTTGTAACTTTTTGATGTACTTACTGTTTGCTAATCCACACATGGAAGTGGAATATCATGTGTAACCAATCCTGGCGGAAATGGCTTGCATCTGTTGCACCCTGCCTCAGAAGAATACATGAGGATTATTTGTTTCTATTAACTTTAATTGAGTTTGTCTGGATGCACGCTTCCTGTGCTGCTCCCCATTCTGCATTTACATGCCAGAGGTGAAAGCAAGCTCTATTTTCATGTCCTTGCACCACATACAAAAAATATTCCTCTGTGCTTTCATGATCCTCAGGCTGCCTTTTCCTATTGCTGGAAGTAATCACAAAGTCCTCACAAAGTCCTGGCCATGCTGTCTGATAACTGGACACCACTGTCTTTGTCACTTGATGAAACCAAAGTTTATCAAAGACTTTTCAGTCAGATACTGAAGTATCCAGAAGACTGGCATCATCACAAAGCTTCTCGAGTCTGTGCAGCACCAGAAATGGTAATGGTTTGTGTGCAGAGCACATTTATTACAAGTGTTGAAGCAGTGGGTGTGTTGCTTTTCATGCAGGTCTTGTGAGACAGAGATGTCATTAAGGAATACAGTTTAACCTCACGTGGTCTGTTCTGTTTTGATGAAAGCATTTTTCCAACCAGAGATTGATTTTAGACTCAACACATATGCATCTCTTCTTGGTGGGGGGGTGGCTGGTTGTTTTTTTCCTTCCTGCTTTTTGATCGTGTTTGAATACTTTCAGCCAAATAAGTTTCCTGTTACCTTTATGCAGTCTTGTGCTAGTTTTCTGACTGTACAATAACCAAGCTGCTTTGCCTTGCGTTCAGCTGCCTTAACAGCACTGCAGTGTACTGGGTGTGGGCAGTGGGTGCTGCCAGCCTGAGGCAGCCTTTACCAGTTTTTGATGTTGAAGCCTGTCCCCTCGGCCTGTGCGAAAGGAGTGGGGTGAGGCGGAAGCTTTTGACTGCAGTTTGCAAAAGCAAAGTGAACTGGACTTTGACTCATCAGAGCTCTCCATAAAATACTTGCATGGAGGAAGGCAGAACGTAAGCAGGTAGATTTAGATCGTGCTTAAGCTTTGCTCTAGGTAACAGTAGTCCTTGGCTTAAAGAAAAGAACCAAGCTGCTGTTGTGCACTTAATTAGGATAGCAGAAGGCAAAGAAAGCTTAAGATCTATGGTGAATATGTGTTCGCTAAAATATAGCACCATTCAGTAACATAAATCCTTCAGTGCCGTTGTTATTTAACTTAAAGTTATGAACAAAACCAGTGTTAAATCAGTGACAGATATCCAAAGCAGTCATGTAGTTAATGCCTCAAACCCCATTAGGCAAAATTTTTTAAATAATTTCAGTAGACACCTGTCTTTATGTCCACATCAAGGCATTTTATTGAGGTATAAACTTTGCAGAAGATGAGGTAACAATTTGCATAGGACTTATGCAAAATAACTTCACAATTAAAATTTACTTGGCATTAACTACTGCATGTGGAGAAAGACTGATTCCCGCTTGTTAGGTTCTCCTCGATGCACACTTCTGTTAATGCTAGTGGTAGGACCATGGAAAAGGTACAGCAGTTGTACGAAAGCACTTTGCACCTGACTGGTTTCATCAACTACAACTCTTACAGCTTCTTTTTAATGGCTTGTGAAACAGAAAATGCTACAATTTTAAATAAGCTTGTCCAATTTAAGAAAGGAGATGCTAACAGTCTTGTCATACTGACTGGGCAGGGTGGAGATGTCTTTCTTAATAAGCTTTCTTAAGTTACTGGAATAAAAAGGCCCTGGTTGTCAAAATCAGTACTTTGGATTTGGCACTTGAATTTTAAATCATCAGACTCATTAAGGCTAAAACATGCAAGTCTTAGTAAACATGCATTCTTGTGCTATTGAACACTCCTCCTGAAATACTTATATGAAAATAAGTATGTGCTTATTTCCTTAATTTCAGATTTTAAGGAAATCCATCAGTGTAGCTTTAGTGTAGCTCACTTGAAAGCCTGTGGAGAAGCCTGCACATAAATTTCATTTTAGTCATGAAGAACATACAAAAAGTTTCTTACAAAAAGTTCAGTTTCTATTTGACATGTAGAACATTCTTTGCAGATGAATGTTAATATTCTAAGACCTAGTAACAATTCCTGCAGACAGTAAGAGTCTTGATACCATTAAAACTACACTATAAAATGTACACAAGCATATACAGAAAATTAACCAGAGAAACATCAGTTATCCATTGAAAGTCATTTTTCTAAACCAATTCAAAAAGATTATCAAAATACAAAAACAGCTTAAAAAACCAGCCTGAGGTAAGAGTTAAATGCAAATGGCAATCTTTTTCTTAAAAAAATAGCTGTATTGAAATTCTAGTTACTTAGAAAGTTACTTACTGTCAATAAAAACTTTTACTAACAATTGTAAAGAGTATTTTACCTAATACAAAAGTATATAAACATTGTACACAAAGTCAGAAAGTACAATACTGTACTTACATTTAAAAATATATAGTTACGACAATTCAAACTTTACCATACACACAGTTAATTGACTTTGGATTAGCTGCTACTGTTCTCCACAGAGCAGTCAGCTAATTCTGTGTGCTGCTGCCTTTCAGCTGTGCTAGGACATACTTTACCATGTCCGTTTGCCTGAGTAAGTCGTTGGCTGTAAAACAAAATGTAGGCTTGAGCCTTGCATACTTCTTCCATAGTGCACATGTTGAGTTTTGAATCATTGCAGTGTACCCAAAATCCTAGAATGAAGGAAGACAACACAGAAACAGACAAATAAAAACACATCACGACACTGTTTGGAGGCGAGTGCATTGTACTTAATTAATTAGTGCTTAGTCCCTTTTAAACAAGAGTTGCTTTGACATAGTATACAGTTTCTGTTGATCTAGTATATTTAAGTATTAAAAGCCCACCTTAACTTCCTCAGATTTACAAGAGAGTTTATAGCCAGAACAAGCTGAACTAGCCAATACAAAAACTGGACTGTGTTGGTCTACAAAACTGAAATTCTCATCCCAGGCAGTTCAGCTACAAGCAACTCCCCTTCTGGTTTCAAGAGACTGTAAATTTACCAGATTAGAATTACCAACACCTCTCTCCCACACTTCTTAATTCACAACTGGTTCCTACCTCCTTCTGAATTGTAGCAGTAGGCAGTGTAGTGCCCTGAGCCAAATCCTTTCCCGTGATGCATGACTACAGCGGATAAGTCGTAGATAAAGCAGTCAGGTAGGAGAGTCTTGAGGGATTCTCTGCAGCAGTAAGGCTCCATGTTCAGCATCTGATCAAAATTCACATGCACACCGATCTTTTCACGATGATTGCGTCCTGACCACCTGGAAAATTAAATCACATGAAAACTTACATTTTTTCAAAACAAAACAAAAACAAAGCATAATACTGTGTTCTTAAAAGTTATCTTTGCTAATGTCTTAGTGCACAAAATAAAGGTGAATTTGCATATTTTTCCCCAGGCTTCCTTTTTCACTTCTCCTTTATTTTGAGACCATTTGAACATGTCTATGATACCTACTGTTCTCATCTTCTGAAGATAAGATACCTCTTAAAATATGACTGTAATGGTAAGTGGGAGGTATTTCCCACATACTCCAGGCCATTTTCAATTTTCTTCCTATTCTGTGCCAAGGCCTGGACCAAGAGCTCACAGAGATGCAATCTTCACTTCCTTATTCTCAGGCTAATGCATTAAATTAAAGGTGTTTGGTTATATGATGGCTACGTGAAACATCTGACTGAATGCAATCTCATTTTCTACATTAGTGAATATGAGTGTTCACTCTTGTTGAAGATAACGCTATTTTTACCAACAGAGTCCACAGCAGGATTAATAAGTTCTGATTGAAAAGAAGGATGAAATAATTTTACTATTAAAGTAGTAAATAGCTGGAATCCAAAAGGTCAATTCTCTACTTACATTGTATCTTACTGATATTTAAATTAAATAAGGAAAATAAGTTTATATTTCTCATGATAGTAGTACATGAAAATTAATCTGCTGTTAGAGAAGATTGATCCCAAACAACAGAAGAGCGGGACTAAAAATGGGTCAATTTGCAACACTGTTTGTTGTGGTAGTACTTACCTAAACCGTTTCAGGTGTAATCGGAGAACCTGAGGTAGTCGACACACCATAAGCTGCTTCTGAGCTTCTGTGAGTATAACTGGTTTAGAAGAAAACTTCCTGCGTTTTGCTGAGGCCAAACACACAGTTACATAATACAAATCTTGCTAATTAATAGCCTTGTATTTCATTCTAAGATTTAGCCACTGTATTTGCGTGAACCTACATGGCTACCGAATGCATCTCCTTAAAAAGAATACACTCAGAGATCCATTCTGCAAGGCTTATTTTGTGATTTTAGTATGAAATACTTGGGTCACTTAGGTTAATCTCTTAAAACTAAAAAAAAAAAAAAAAAAAAAAAAGGATAGGTTCTTCAGATCCCCACGTGTGTGATCTGAGTTACATTAAGAGAAGCATCACACGTTAAAACATTCTTTGTACAATCCCCCTTCTAGACAGTAATAGCTGCCACAGTGACCACAGCAGGACATAGGAAAGACTTTCCTTTTAATGCAACATACTTTTAAGACTCATAGTATTTTACTTCTATGCTTTTACTGTCAATTTACATCATATTTTACACAGAGAACATATGTATGAGTACATACTGCCTTTACTCACTGTTGCACTGATCACATGCATATATCTTCCCTTCCAAAGCTTCAGTTTCTGTAAACTTGGCCAGCATTTCTGTCAGCAGACAGGGATACTGAGACGCCATCTCCTTGCCATTGCAGTGATACCTCTCAGGAAACTCCAGTGACAGGTCCCAGAAAGGTTCTATGGTATTAGATTTATTGTCGCAGGCAAGACACGTAACCTGTAAAACAATATTTCACAAATTGCTTACACTCAGAAGCTTACTCTGCTAAAAATGTACCGTAACAATAAGTGTATATATATATATATTCTTTTCCTAGAGACAATAGATGCAAACAAACAAAGAACAGAGTCATCTAACAAAATAAATGGTGCACCTAATTTCTTTTCTCTGAAGCAGCGTCTCCAACAGTGTTACCACAAATGGCTAAGTGTTCCTACGTTTTACTGAGAAAACAAAGAAGTGTCAAAATGGTCTGTCTGGCACTGTCCAAGAGAAATCAGCTGGCAGAATCACGAGTCTTTTCTCTAAAAAGAAATACTCCAAAACAAAAAATTATATGAAAGAAAGAAACTATAATTTAGCTTAATTTAAAAAAGAAAAAAACACAGCTCAGGATTTTAAAGTCGTATCCTTCTTACTTTGTAAGTCTTCCAGGGAAGCCTGGATTAGGAAGCACACTTCTTCAAAGAAAAATTAACAGGTAAAAATAAATTATTTCTTCTTTCAGTAAGTGGATCCATCGTCACACTAGGGAAAGGACAAGCAGTAAGACAACATAAATAAAATATCAAGAAGTGAAGTGAGTCTACCTCAAAATGCAGATAATACAGATGCAGACAATGTACGAAAATATTTAATACTTAGGAAAGTAAGTTAAAAGCAGTAGCTCTTCTAAGCTAGAATGGCAACATATTAGGATTTGATTTGCAATACAATCTTCTAAACGCCAGCTTGAGCTGCTAATAGAAGAGCATCACATTTTATTCTTCCTCCAGCGAACCTCCACCTTTCTGCGATCCATGTGAATGAGCAATTTCTATCAGCAGTTGAAGCTGCTACTATTTGGTAGTGAAACTCCATATAGACTGTAACAAACATAGCTCATAAAGGTTATAAAGAAATGTCAGTAAATCTTAAGCGTGTGAGAGACTAAAAACTTCCCCTTCATACGTTCAGTGCAATAGTCAAACTACAATACAACCCTAAAGAGTAATTACAGAAGTTTTCTATTGTTAGGAAAGTATTAATTGGCTTCAAAGCTGTTCTTGACCACTACCACAAGCAGCTCTAACCTCGCTGCTCTAGTATACATGCCTTCTGAAAAACTCTGTGTCAAGCTGGATTTTAATTGAGCTCAGATAGGTAAATAGCTTTCACAAAACTTCCATAAGCATCCAACACGCTCCCAACTCTTCCCAACATTTGAACTTTCCCATGGAGGACTACAGGAACTCACAATTTTCATATCAGACCTACTGTCAAGATAGCTGTTAATTATCAGCTCAGAAAACTGCAATGAAACACCACCACTCCTGCTCTACACTAAGTGGATATCAATGGAATATGCAAGTTTGCAACCACAAGGGCAAACAATTGCCAAATACCATCTCTATAAGCACGCTTCCTATTTAAGGAAACACCACAAGCTGCTTGGAACAACTAATGCAAAGACGTAGCAAAAAAGGAATGGAGATCCGTGAGGGATTCAAGTATCATCATCACGCAGGCGTGCCTCAACGCTGCTGGGTCTGCAGTTAGGTTAGCAAGCTTACACCAATGTGAAGATGCACTGTTGGGTTTGAGAGCTCCTTTATTTCCCTGTGGAGATTTGCTGTTACACAGTTATTCACCCTGCTTTGCTATTTCATGACCATTGCCATAAAGGCAAATCTGTCACCTCATGGTACCTTCCTTCTAGCTATTCTTGTGAGCAATTCTTTATTTAATACATTTATTAGCCACAGCAGCTTATATCCAATCTATGCATTAGCTTCCTAATGCACATGGACGTCTGTGTACAGGCACACGTGTTTAGCACCAGCATTAGGAAAGCTGTTAGCTGCTCTAACTTCTAAGAAGAGAACGTCTCTGTCTTGTTCTTAGAAAACAAAACTTTGAACTTACATGGCAGAAAAGAGGAGAATCTTCCGTTTTAATTTACACTGACAGGAGCTCCTTTTGTAAGCGCTAACATCTGGCAACGTTTCAAAGCCACAAACTATTAGTAATTCAGAGCTGGAATCTAGACTTGGAGACAAAATGATATGTTTGGCCACAGTTCAAACTAACTCCTGCATAAACACAGAATGACTAATAGATTTCTGCTGTACAAATGGGTGATTTTGTTGAGCCAAAAGTTTGCTTGATTGACAAGTTACTCAAGCAAGATTTTGTTGAACTTGAATGCACACCGAAGATTAATGGGCTTAGGATGAAGTACACACATGAACAAAGAATGGATCATTTTAACAAGCTCTGAGGTTTTAAATTTAGCATGCCACGTTAATAACCTAGGTTATTTTAAGATCCTCTTTCCCAACTAGTTAATAAACGCTATCCCAGAGTAAAAGACATGTAATTGGTTCAGCTTCCAAATTCTGCTCCTCAGAAAAGAGAAGCTGGTGCAAGTGTTGCTTCTCATCCCCTTGTGCAACTGTGAGCAAAGCTGCTTCGTGCTGGCTGACTTCTGTGCCGATGCAGAGCTGCAGTTATTTCCTCAAATGCAAGACACTCCTCCCCGACACGCCTCCCCGGCTGGGTGCTGCAGAGCTGGGCTGCTGGGAGCTACCCGGGATTTGCAAATTCCCAAACAGCCAAGTACCCCGGAGTATTCGAATAACCATACGCCCAGCCCTGCCAGCCACTGTGCAGCAACTGCTCCTGCACACACACACACTGGGTGCTAAATGAAATGTAAATGGAGGCTGGAACAAAGATCAAAACTATTTTTCTGAGCCAGGCCTGGCGCAGCAAGGAGGAGGATCCTTCCCTCCCGTGGAAGCCACCTGCGCCAGTCCTCTGGCGAGGCTCCCACCACTTCTGCTCCTGCTCCAGAGGGATCCCCTCATCTCACACTCCACCAGCGCTCACACAGCACAACCCACGCGTTGTTTTTGCACTGGAAGTGTTAAAACTGTATGAACTGCAGAAAGGTAGGTGGAACCAGATGAGAGTTTAAAAAAAAAAAAAAGACAAAAGAAACAAAGACAAATATGAGCTCAGAGAGCCGGTAAAATCTTTCTGCATCTGTCCAACATCTTTTTTGGTGTGAGTATTCGTGAGAGTAAAAGGGAAGTGAATTTGCTTACTTTTCATTGCTATATTTTACAAATTCAGAGTTTAATTTCACCTCGCTGTTACATTCAGTACCTGCTTTTTTAGGAAGTCTTAATGTTGCCATTATGACAAAATTACATGAGAAGCCTACATTTAGAAAGCAAAGAAAGTAAACTACTGCTTTTAGCCGGCTGAAATCCCTGCTTTATGCTCTGCCCCAACCATCCTCCTCCTCTCCTGCCTTGTAAGGCGGGCGCTACGTACAATTGTTTGGTTAAAGCTCAGCATTCAACCATGGGCCAAAGGCCAGCCTGAAAAGAGCTGGATCGGATTGCTTGATTCAAGCTAAGCACGGAGGCCACTCAGACAAGCATCACTGAGCCCGCAATAATTTGATGGACAGGCACTGCCCCGGGTGGCATTCAGCCTAAACGCAGCCGAAGGAAATGGTTAACATATTGCTGCAGCAGGAGCAGCTCTGCTTTGCTTATGGTCCCTACAACACCAGCATGGAAGAAAGGCAACTGTTACCATCCCTGCTCTAAGCGCAGTAAGATGGGCAGCCCCATTTCTGGGCTTCCACTGCTACCGAGGTTTTCACAAGATAGGAAACATCCACACAAAAAGCAGCGCAGTTTTTCCACAGCAAAGTAATCCAGGGGGGTTGATTGCTATAACACGACCTCCAACACCATGGCCACTCGGCGTTTCCTCCCTTACAAAGATAACCCGACCTCGTGGTGCTGACTACCCCGTCATCGAAACGATCTGTGCTTAACAGAACAACACGGGCAAACTACGGCAAACCACGGTCTGTGATTCAATGGCCCGTAGAGATTAAGGTAAAAAGTCACCTTCATCCAGCTGGCAAGCAACTGCCCGTCCCCTTCTGACTCAGGCAGCAGGGAGAATATATGGAAGCACAGGAGTCAGCATGCTCGAGAGATCGGAATAGGAAAACCAGCCCACGGATCGTGCATTGGTCTGAGTGTAAATGCTCCCATTATCGACCCGAAGTCCTCAGAGCCTTTACCAGGTTATTCGGTGTGAGCCTGCATACCCAGCTCTGCATCACAGCCCCCTCGGGCTGTCCCCAGACCTGCATTCACAGCACAGCCCCCAAAACCCCAGGGCTTCAAACAGCCCAAAGACCGCTCATTTCCCCTTTTCTCCGCAAATTCATCCCAGTCGAGCAAGTAAATGGAGCAGGCCATGCACAGGGAGGCTGTGCCTTTTGAAACTCCCGACACCATTTACATTTGTTAGGACTCTCCGGGCCCTGCATATCCATTTCCCAGGGCGCTGCAAACTGCTTGGCTGCATTCCCCCTTAAACACAATCAGCCGCTTCCCCAGGGTTATCGAGCGGATCCTGTTTGCTTTCAGGGTGTCTGGAGATAGGAAAAGCCAGTTCCAGCTAGGTGTTGGATATTTAAAGGGTAATTACTGGGGAAAGAGACTCCTTACCAAAGGCAGGTTTGTCCTAAGAGGACATGGGAACTGCTCACAGCTTTGCTGCAGGGGAAAACTCAGGCCTCCAGGAGCAGAGCCAGTGCCCTGCGCTTTCCCTGCTGGGTTTGCTGCTGCTGTTACAGAAACCAGGCCCAGAGCTTTACGTGAGGCACCAGACTCAAAGGCAACGAAACCCTCACAACAGACTTCCAAAACCCACCCCCGAACAGCATGGTTTCCAAAGGGCTCCTCATCGAAAAAAGAAATCTTGAAATTACGTTGGCTAGCTACTTTTCGTCATTTACATTAAATCTGGGGTTATTCAACAGCACAACACACGGAAATCAACAGCTGTTGGCTGCTTTGCAACACGCAGTTCAGTGAAACACTGCAAACACAACTCAGCATCAGTTTTCTTCACTGAGTTGGGTCCCAAGCAGCTCTGACACAAATCCTGTATTTATTCAAGGCTGCTGGCTCTGCGAGGCTGTTCCAGCCTTGGCAAGGTCCTGGCAACTGCAGGAGGTCCCTGAGGATGTGAAGAAAGCAAGTGTCACTCCTGCCTTCGAGGAGGAGAGCCTCCAGAGCCAGGAGAACCGTCACCTTCATCTGTGGGAAGGCTGAGGGAGCACGTATTCCTGGAAAACATGCCCCAGTGTACCAAGGGATAAGATGATCAGGAGCTGCCAGCGTGGATTTATGATGGGAAAATCACACCTGACCAACCCGACAGCTTTCTGCAGTCAGGCAGCTAGCGCAGGGCACCAGCGGGCAGTGGAGAACAGGTGATGTTGTTCATTTTGACTACAGCAAGGCTTTCACCCTGTAGCATGAAAGCCACTCCTTGCTTACTTAATGTTGGGAAGAAAATGAAATAAGCATACTTTAAAAACTGCTGCACACCGTGCTAATTAGCTGGGACCACTACAAAAAACCTAAGCCAATAAAAACCAGAGAGATGGTAGCTGACCTACTTCAGTTCCTGCAGTGTACATCAAGGAGCTGTGGATCAGTTCACGAGGTCAGTTTACCCCAGCACATAACTTCACAGTGAGCTCTTCTCCTCATTTTCCACTCCAGCACAGCAGAGAATGGGTATCCTTTCTTCCACTAGAGTACAAGCATGGAGGGATGGAAAATAACTGCTATTTTAATAGGCATACTGGCATCTCCTTGCAGTCCTAGCGGGGCTGAGGAATGGGCCACTGCTTCAGCAGATCTGCATCTGAAAGCATGGGCTTACAAGACGAAGGCTCCTTTTGCCCAAGAAGTACCACGGCACAATTTTCCCCAGGCAACCACTGGAGGAAGACTAGCGTGTAAAAAAAGGAAAGAAGAGAGAGGAAAGGCTTTGCAGCTGTATCTTACGTAGCCACAGTATCTAGGGGAAGTAAGGTTTCACAATCAGTACTGCAAAGCAAAAATCTTTAATCCTACAAAGGATATTGGAGTCGATAAAGTCGATAAAAAAGCCAAGAGGCAATCCAATTGTCCACACACACACACACGCTATTCTGGGAGTTACTCATTACCTGGTTTTGTATTCCATAAAGAGAAGTCGTAGGTGGGGAAGACTTACTTTGGATCAGCTCAGAACTTTAAAAGAGAAACAAAAAGAAACTCATCTAAAAGGCGTAATTTTGACAACACCTACAGCTTTTTCTGGTTATCAGAAAGAAACCTGAGCAAGACTCTCACACGTCCCATTTCCTCCCCTCTTAGCCCTGCACTCTGCACGGAGGTGCAGCGCTGAAGCAGGCAGCGTCCCTCTGGCAACGGGCTGATGGCAAGCTCCGGACTGGGGCTTCCCTGCAGGTTATGGCACAGCACCCCCAAGAAGGGCTGTGTTTTATGGCACACGTGGAAGTAACGCAGAACCTGAGCAAACAGACAGCTTATCTGCACTGCAAGCGATCCTCTGTGTACTGTATCAACAGCAGCTCCCGAGGTTTAAAGGTCAAGTAGACTGACTTCAGCGCACTTGAGTATCTCACAGAATCAAATGTCTTTAACTAATACTCGTGGTACTAATGGGCAGCGAGTGTAACAACTCTGTGATCCTAAAATGGAAGGCAACTGCTGCACAGAAACCAGCTTCCCCGCTCCCCTAGTTCACTGAACAAAGATGTAATTCCAAAATATTCTAGATTAAAATCCCACCCTATTTTCTGAATAAAGGCAGCGGGCTACTGTTCCAGCTATCTAATATAGAAATTGTAATACTCGTGCAGCTTGTAGGTGGATAGGGTTAAGCACTTAGGGACAAGGAGTACATACATCCCTTAAAGTGTTCGGATTGTCAAAGTACCACTTCTGTTCAAAAATCCCTTCTGTTCAAAAGGCTGGTGAAGACTGGGCTGGAGCAGAGGAGTGAGACCACAGAGGGAACGTCAGGAGGTGAAGTGCTGGATGCCACCCGTGGAAACTGCCCCAGGAGCCGGGGAGACATCAGGGCAGGCAGCAGCCTCACGCCCTTCCTCCTGTTCTAGGCGCTGTGAAGTTCGCCGGGGCTGTATTTTGCATACAGATCCTGACCAGCTGGGGTAGAAGCACTGAGCTGCAGTCACAGCACAGCCTGAGCGCGTTCAGTTCTTTTTCAGGCTCACTTGATGACACTTGAGTGAATTCTCACTGTTCCCCTCCCTAGTTTCAGGAAGGTGGGAGGGTTTCTAGCCACAAGCATCTTCACGTAGAGCTAAAAACAAGTGAAAGGAGTGGTGCTAGCAAAATAATACGTCTTCAGAGCCTTCAAAATTCTTCCAGAAAATCACTCCTATACGAAGGCTTGGAATGCAAACCAAGCCGTGACAGTATACTTAGGCAATTTCTTCCTTTTGGTATCAAAGTTACTATGTTGGAGAGGATTGTGATTTTCAAATTAAAAAAAAACAAAAAAAAACTTTGATGATACGATTTAAAAGACTCTTCTACCAGCACAATCCTTACCCTGGAGATGTTAACTGCCCTGAGAAAACTAAATATGCCAGGAGAAGTGCTCTTACACTGGGCCAAACACACGGTAGAGGATGATCTACCCTCTACCCCTTTCTACCCTCTGCTCCTGTTGCAATGCGGTTAGTTTTTTTGATGCATTCAACAGAAATCAGCATTTGTTGGTTCAAGCAGTTCCCAGTTGTTTGTACACACACACGCACACACAGTTGGGATGTGCCTAAGAGAATGTGGACACACTGAAGCACTTAGCAGGAAGCTAAGAAGAAAGCAAAAACAATAATAAAAAAGAACAGTCATAAAAAGAGGAAAACAACCATTGCCTCCACCCTATGAATTTGATTCCTGTGTTGACAGAGCCTTCTGTATCTTTGTGTTGTAACGGACAGGATTAGCACCATTGTACATAGCACCGCAGCAAACAATTACTTGGTAGTAATGAATCTCAAATTCAATCTATTTACTGAAATAATACAAATGATTCCTTGCAAGGCATCCATTACAAAAACAGCTGCCATTTATACTAGAATAACACCTTTTCTCTGGTATCACCACAGCCTACTAGATGCTTGAAACTGTAAATTCTTTATTACTGCTTATCAGTTGATGTTTAATGGCAGTCAGATGTTTATCAGTAGCTTCAGGAAGGTGCTTTGTAATACCAAATTTATAACTTTTATGTTAATCAGGTGACTCTTCTACTGAAATCTTTAGGAGTACTGAGATGACCTTTCTTCTAAAATAGTATATACTATATCCCCCCCATCATTCCTTGGTAATTACAAATTTATTAACCTTTGAAGTGTGCTGATCATCAACCAGTATAAATTCATAACTACAAATCATTACAAGTCTTAAAACCATCATAAAAACATACCTGACTTAATAGCTGTCCATGAAAAATGTTGTTAACCACATTCAAAACCTGTTTTATAAGTTTTCTTTGAGAAGCAGGGATGAGAGCTGGGTATCTGGTCCCCGTAGTCTCCAGTTCCTGCTGCACTTTATCCAAAAGTTCACAAAGGAATTCCTGAGCATCTTGTTGGGCATATCCTCTGAAGGCTGGAATTAGTCTCCACACAGAATGCAGCATAGCAAACGGAGACACAAGCGCCCATTTGCCAGACCACATCACTTGAAACAGAGTATGCAGCTCGTGACAAAGAGAAATATGCTTTGAACTGGGCTCCCTGGGCTGAATAAGTTCCATATTTCTACTTTTTGATGCTCCTCCACTTAATCCAGAGGATAAACTAGACCGCCTCACAGAAGATGATCCCTTTCCTTTCTCTTGGTTCTCACTCACTTGTAATGTTGAGGCAGTTACTGAAGGGTGTTTAGATGAAGATCTGGTTTTACCACTGGCTGCCGTTGCCAGCAGTTCCTGAGTTTGGTTGAGATCAAGCTTTAAAAAGCATTCTCGAAAAATAAGTAAGTGACTTAATACCTGCAGGATAGAGTTCATATAGCACGTATTTCCCAGGTTTCGCAGTCCTGTTACTCCTGGAGTCACTGTGGGCCTTCGTTTAATCGGGGAGTCACTTATTTTTTTCAATCTTACTTCATCTGAGGTATACGTTTCTTTCAACTCTGCCACAGATTCCACGTTCTGTGATGCTTTTTGCATGCAGGGTGCTGATTTTGAGGACATTCTAATCTGGTTTTGTAAACGAGAACTCTTCCTTGGGGGCATCTTTTCCATCTCTTCTTTCAACTGGCGCTTTCGTTCTTGTCTCCTCTTTCTAGCTCTGTCCCTTCTTTCCTCCTCCTCTTCCCAACGCTTTTCTTCCTCCAGAATCTTTTTTCCGCTCGGCGTCAGCTGAAACCATGACCTGAACACCTTGCCCATGAACGCGCGCCGCCTGTGCCACAGCGCCGTGAACATGCGGTCCTGATTCCGAAGCACGGCCTGGGCACCGTCATGCGCCAGGTAGGAGTCGTCGCTGGCCGCCATCGAACGCAAAGTCCTCCCGCTACGAGTAGTGCACTCATAGTTCTGACTCTTGATTGCACTTAATGTACTCCGCAACAGCTTTAAATCTCCCGTTGCGTTATCATTAAGAACATAATCGTCACAGAGATAACAGAAAACATACAGCTCGTTTACTTCCAACGCCACGGGGTGACCGTTCTCCTGAAAGTGCTTTAGTGCATGTTCTTCGATGTATCTGCCGCAGGCCACGTGCGAGCAGCTGAGGCACGCCCACACGGATTCGGTGGTATTGCAGTCCACGCAGTGCCATTTCTGAGGATTCAGGATGGAGTGATCCTGGGCCAGTCGCAGACGTCCGATGTGCTTACACTTATCCATCGTTAAAACTGAAATTGCAGAGAGACGCTAGCAAAACACATCGTCCAAGCTATCTTCTGTCCATGATACTTCAACCTGCAACTAAAAAAAAAAAAAAAAAAAAACATTTTAAGTTACAGTGCACAAATACCCAGCTGTATCACTTTGATGGCTGTCAATATACCTCACTGCTACCTGAGGTCAGGACCACGATCTTCATCCAACCAAGTCCCACCAAACACATAATGGCAGGCAGTTCCCTGGAGCCACACTCAGCGTTACCATCATCAGCCTGACATTCAGACTATTTAGTTCATATTTTCAGTACTTTCTGGCCCAGGACTGAAGCATGCTGGCCTCTTTTGGTTTTTGTTTGTTTGATTTTTCCCCCCAAAGAAGCACTGATCAAGTTAAAATACACTGTTTTAGAATTTGGATAGAAACACAATTTAAAATGTTCCTATTAATTACATCCCTAAGCACGCAGGTGCAGGAGTGCAAGGTTCACTTCAATTTATTATGTTTACACAGTATGACCAGTTTAGACAAATGAGACTTCGTATAACTCAAGCCCTTAATTAAGCCACACCTTTAATTAAATCACTGCACCTTTGTGCTCAAGCAAGCCCATTGTACCAGTGCTTTCTACAATAACATATTTCCAGATATGTGTACTTTAACATGTTATCCTATCAGCACTGGAGGGAAAAAAAAAAAAAGAAAAAAAAGAAAAAAAAATGAGGGTGACAGGGAAAAACAGACTTTGATTTCTTCATAAGAAAGAAATACCGTTAGATATCTAGCTCAATTTGCTGAAAACCTTACTTAAAAAATAGCAGTTTGAACATTTTTCTAATGCACATCTTCAAAAAAAATACTAAATTTGGCTTGCCCTGGCTTATATCCTTTTATAAGTATATCTGGCAGCATTTATTTGTTCAAAGCTGCTGTATTTGCTCTCTCCCGTAAGGTGCATTTACCCAAACCAAACAGGCAGGCTCTGACTAACAGACTTAAAGAGACAGTGATTCAGTCTTTGTTTTTGCCATCTTTCTTTCGACCTTACAATCTGGTTTGAGAGATATCATCTGGAGACAGATGATGTGTCAGGAAGCAATTATGTTTGATCTGGAGCCTTTGTGCCCACGATGTCACTGACTAGGAAGGCTGCATAGCACACAGCACCCATCACATCATACACAGTACTTTCCAGATGAAACAGTTGCTTCACCTGAGGAGGACCAAGTGCTTGTGAAACACGCAGGTTACACCAAGCAAGACCTAAGTTTTGCCATTACAAATACATACTGTGGACCTTGCCTAGGCTGTACAACATCCAGGACTCGAGGCTTCACAGATGAGTAAGCCAAGCTACAAAAAAATTAAGTGATTTAGCCAGCTCTGGAGAGAATCCAAAGGTCTCTTAATCCAGCTATCATCCTTCATTATGTTAGTATTTCCCCACTGCTATAGTCCTGAAATGCACAAGAATAGGTTTATTGAGTTAGGAAAATGTCCATGATAGAGAAGGCACTATACTGGGGGAATCCTAGCATCTGACGACATGCCTACTAAGGAAGGCAAGCAGGTGAAAAAGCTGCAGCTGGATAGGAAAGTAGCTTCATTTTTCCTCTGGTAACTGGATGAAATTTGTCATCAAAAGATTTAACGAAAAACGACTTGGATTGGTTAATTGTCCTGTGGCCAACGTCTTTTAAGATGTTCTGATACAGTTAACGAAGAGCTCCAACAACTCCGAGCACAAAACCAGCACCCGGCCCTGCACGCCTGGTGCCATTACTCGTCATACAGAAAAGGTTGAGCCAGCTCCAGTGAAACTAGCGAAGTGCACACGGTTTTACACGTTCGTTCGTCATTTCCATTCAATTTATTTCAGAGCTGTTTCCAGTCCGTACTAACTGCAGGGAAGAATTTCAGGCGCTGTGGCCTCTGGGTACCCAGCCAGTACTTCCCAGGCTAAGCACCAACCCGGGCGTACTACGGGAGGTCAAGATCTCTTGAGTGCCACGGTCAACAGACCACAAAAATAATAGCTGCTGAAGGTTTTCAGCTTGCCAGCGTCCACAACATTCATTCCTTCTAAAAGGCAGTCTATTCACAGGCTGCTAATGAGATTCTTTTACAAATGTCCATACTACGTTTCTACTTAATCCTGTTTTTGTAAATAAGGCCACTAATTTTATCCCATGTCTTCTCCCACAGCTTTCCCCCAGCAAAGCTGAGCTTCTCTAACACTGATGTCCGTAATATGAGGAACTTACATAAATCTCAGAGTTGTCACGTATGTTAAATCCTCCTGGAATACTAGAGAAATTCTTACATAAAGTCTGCTGCAATGATTAAAAATGGTTGACAGAACTCAGAGAGACAAGATTCATCCATATGTTTTCGGGCCGACGAAGACAGACCCTCCTGCAAAACATATTAGTAGCAGTGCTTCCCAGAAGGCAACCAACAAAATTCCCACAGGGCTGTCGGATACAGCAATACTGTCACTCCGCGAGTCTGACAGACCAACCCTTTCCAATTTTCTTACATTTAAAGACACTCCATACCTTCTTTTCTTTTTTTTTTTTTTTGTAGTATTATATTGTATTTTTTTCTGTTTGAAAAAAAAAAAAAAAAAAACAGCATCGAGAGCGATACTACTCACATGGCTGAACTTCAGCACGTATTGGACTGGGGACAGAAGCAGCCTGCTGATTTCAGGATGAGCGCTGCGTAAACCAGGGTTGTGCAACCAAGCTCTAAATGCGAAAGCAACAGGATTCTACGAAAGCGCAAGACCGACTGACGCCTTGAAGAGAAAAGCCCCAAAGCCCTTGCCCCCCGCCAGCAGCCAAGCCAGCACATCTTCCCACCTCCGCCGAGGCACGGAGAAAGGAGCCGGGAGGAGGGGGAGGAACCAGCCTGGCATGGGAGAAGGCAGTTTCTTTGAAGAACATGGAAAGAAAGCAAAATGCACAGTTTGGTCAGAGACACAAATATCTGAAAAAGACCACAAAAAAGCTAATAGTGCCAAATCGAGACCGGGAAAACTTCAGCTCAACGTCGGGCAGCACACTGACGGCATGAACGTTTTAAGATGTGGAGCACTAAAACACTAAATCAAGCGGGAAAATTTACTAACTTACAACAAATAATTTGCAAAATAGAATAGGTTGAGGAAAAAAAAATAGAATTGAAGTAACAGATAATGGTCGAAATATAAAAAATACTGGATCTTGATTGCTACACCTAGTAGAAAACCGCAGCTGGGGTAAAACAGTTCAAGCAAATGCTACACTATTAAAATTCTCTAAAGAAAGTTATTCAGCACCAGCTTGTGCATTCTTCTCTCCCGAGGCTCAGTTCTCTGCACACACACAAAGAAATTGTGAATTAATTGACCAGCACTCCAGAGATCAAGCCCCCCTGTGCTCTTAGCACAGACCCGAGCAGAGGCAGTAAGCAAGATAACAAGCACCAACACACAGAGCAGCGGGCTGAAAGGAGCGAGCTGCCTGGGAAAATACGGATATACAAAAGTCTCCTTGCGCCAAAGTCCCACCAGCACTGAATGTGTACGGAGCATGGTATTTATTTTCACCGAAGCACGCCGATAAGGCTGAGGCACGGTTATTTCTTTAGCTGGTTTTACTGCACGATGGCTGGCAAACTACACTGCGGGGTAACTTATTAGCTGAAAAAGTACTCGAAAAAAAAAAAATAGTAATAAAATCAGAAGCCAGGACTATAGATGTTTTTCTTCCGTTTGAGTTACTCATAAACAAGAGATTCGCTCTCACAGCTGTTAAATTGAGAATTATAACTCAGATAGAAACAAAAGGTTATCTTTTTTTTTTTAGTCACTACTCTTGTAATTAGTTGCTTGGCTCATGAGGAAAAAATCGAGCAGGATCTCAAGCGCTAGACTCCAGTGGGCAGTTTCACTGAAGTGTGCACAAGCATGGGTGGATGCCCGGGTGTCTGTGTGTGTGTGTCTCTGTGTGTCTGTGTGTGTGTCCCTCACTCGGGGGCAGGTTACCACCGATTTTCGCCGTGCTCATACCTGCTTCCCACCTGCACGGCGAGCAAACAGCCAGCCCCCGAACCGAAAGCTGTAGACACCGAGCACGATACGAGCCTGAAGCCAGCCGCCCTGCTCGCCGCGCACAGCCCTTTTTCCCAAATCAGCCCCACCACACACCGCCCCCGGTTGCCCCCCGATCCCTGCAGCTCGCCCCCAGCCCTCACCGCAGCTCGCCGCGCAGCCCCGCGCCCCGTGCCCCGCTCCGGCAGCACCAGCCGCGCTCCCCGCTCCGCTCCTAGCATAAACTCCGCGCTCCTGCCGCCCCCCGCCGCTCCCCGCTGACAGCTCCGCCTGTCCCCCCCCGCTCCCCGGGGCAGCGCCGCCCGCCCCCTTCGCCCCCCGGCTCCTCGCCCCCTGCCCGCCGCCCCTCACGCACCCGTCACCCGCCGCTGCCGCCATCTTGCGCGCCCCGAGCCGCAGCCGCCCGGCCCCGGCCCCAACCCCGGCCCCGGTCCCGGCCCCTCGGCGACGTCAGCGCCGGGCCGCGGCCGCCCCCCGCTCCCCTCCCTCCCCGCGGGGATCCCCGCTCCGCTCCGCCCCGCGGGGTTTCGGGGCTGTGGGGCGGGTGGCAGCTCGCAGGAGCGAGCCCCGTGCTGTGGGGAGGGCTGAATAAACTCTCGGCGAAACCTCGCTGGGCTGCTCTGTGCCTATACACGCACGGGTTTGCTCGTGCTTTGTGTGAGTGTGCCCCAAAAAGATGTTATAGGGGGCTTCAGGGCGGGCTCAGGGTGAGCATGGTGTCCCACGAGCCCCCAGGGGGTTTTAAGGCATGGCCACGAGCACCAAAAGCCCTCTCCTGAGCCCCCCGCGTCCAGCAGGGTCTTTTCACAGCAGCAAGGCTCCGTGCATCTGCCTCCGTGCTCCTGCTCGTGTCGTCATGGAAAATGCGCTTTGGTGTAAAACCTGTGGTGAAATATCTCGGCCCCGGCTGCCTCCGCTCCCCTCCAGTTGTGGGGCTCGGCCCTTGCTGCTTGCAGGGCAGCCGCGGGGTGCAGGCAGCAGGATGCAGCTGAACAGCACAGCTCAGTTTTCCTTCAGGGTCGCTTTGTTGTGGTGCTCTCAGAAGCCCACAGGGGATGAAAAAGTAAACTCGCCGAGCTTCTCACTCGTGATTTCAATGTGTTTCTAGCCTCTAATGTGAGGAATGATGCTGCCTACTCAAAACACGAAAATCAACTGCACAGTGGATGTATTTGCACATCCTTGGGTGTTTTTAAGACAACTTTCACTATTTCCAAATAGCTACCATGTGTATTTTTGTCAAGTCACTACCCACATCTTTATCAGTAGTGTTTCTTCCTTCAGTCCTAGCTGGGAAACTAGCTCTCCCACAGTGATGCACCACCAGTGCCTCTCTCACGCGGTATCTCTGTCCAGCCCTGCCTGCATGCCTGTCTGTCGGCTAAGTGGTGTTGGCACGGACCCGATCGCCATCCCGCTGTGACCCCCAGGCTGCCTCCATCCAAGCCCCTCAGCCCCACGCCCCAGCACACTGCTCAGGTGGTGAGCTCGAGGTGAGGCCTGGGGCACTTTGGGACATCCCAAGCCCCATTTTCCATGGGTGTCTGATGGGGGCTTTGGTCCTCATATGCTCACAGGGAGGCCAGCAGTGAGAGCAGAACATGGTGGCTCCACAACATGGATGTTAAGCCCACCACAGGGCCAAGGGTTAACTCAGTCAGACACAACCCAAGGCCTGGCCATTCCCAAAGTCCCTCAAAGAATCCCTCAGAAATTCATTTTCATTTAGGCTGGTCTTTATATCCTGGCAACCTATCACTGTCCCCAGTGCACAGTGTTACCCCTTTCCCCTCCACCAGACAGTGCATATCTTCCAAAACTCCATTCTACTGATAACAGAGATTTGCTGTGCCCGTTATCTCTGCAGTATCTGATTTTACATAGAACAGATGAAGAGAAAATAAAGTTCCTCCTTTCTTTTTCTTTCCTTTTCTCTCTCTCTCTTTTTTTTTTTTTCTCCCCATCAGTTCCCCATGTTAATTTGACAACACTTAAGCTGATTCTCATTAAGCACAGTTCATACCCTTATTGGGGCAGGGAGGCCTTCAATCTTTCTTCCTGCATGTTGGCTAATCCACTGCAAGGTATTGATTTGGGATTGGGATTTGGCTCCAGCCAAACAGGTAAATCAGTGAATTGCTATATGCTGCTCTTACCAGATCTGTCCTGGTTCATGTATGCCTTTAGTGACATCCCAATTAATTTTTTTGACCTTCCTTTAGCCTTTCTTACAGTCATGCATTTATTCTGCTAAGGTAATGGCCACATTAAAAACATTCAAGGCTGATAAGAGAATGCCTGATCCTCAGGGACGTATACAAGACTTTTTACCATCCAGACATTATAGCTAGATTTCTTGTGATTTATTGAGACAGCCAGAAATTGATTTCCTAAAAGTAATTTAATTTTAAATTCATTGGGTATTTATGAAAATGGATGCCAGATATATGTGATATTGTCAAGAAGCAAACAAATGTAATAAATCCTTAAAAGTAATGTAACCTCATGTCTTCCTTTTAAATGTAAAAACATTCTCTGGAGGGGAGAACAGCACTTCCACACACAGGGTGTGTTTAAACCTTTTTAATACTGCAGAGACTTTAATGCATTTTTAAATGTCCCTTAACATTATGTTTATATATGCATATATACACACACACTGTGTGCACTTAAAGAAAAATATTTGCTTAGTCCACTTGACAGACAAAGACATCATAAGATGCTATTCTGAATGAAGCATCTGAACTTCTATAAATGCCCAGAAATTTTAAATGAAATGAAAAGTGAGCTTTAAACAAAAAGTTAACTTTAAACAAATATGGAGCGACCTTTTGCTCTTGTTGATATGAACACCAATACTGGTTTGCACAGTAATGCAAACCAGTATCGGTGCAAGCCTCAGGGAGGCCACTGGGACCAGCACTACTTGCCCTGGGACTGTTCTGAGTTCTAGAAGCCCCTCTGTGACATTTCTGCTCCTGGAGAGCCTGTCAGCTTCCCTGAAGTGTGAGGCAATAGTTAAGGAATATTGGTCATCAGGAAATTTGTTCTTTCACTTTTATGACGGTACAGACATGTCCCGTGCAGACATAAACAGATGGGACTGATGGTATGGAGTTAATTGCACATCTGAGGCACAGAAAATAGATGGGACAAGGGGAGGGATAATAAATCATGAAACTACATAGACTGATATGAGCAGCCTGATGGTTTCCAGTTCAGCTCTAGATGATAAATAGGAATTTTTTATTTTTTTTTTTTTCTAAAACGATGGGAACATTTTAAAACAGTACATGAAAAGGGGAATCTTGGTGAGCTCATCTAAAAGCTTGATACATACATGTACCAATATTTACACAGTTTGGGAATACTTGCGTACTTACCTTCATCACTGGGCGTTTGTTGTGTTGCAATATTCCGCAATACAAACAAAATGCTTTAAGTTGTGTATAAACAGATTCAGGGCTCAGAGAGGAATTCTGTGTGTGTGAGACCCTGAGGATAACACAGGATTTTCTCCAGCATCTGTGAAACTTGGGCTGCAGCTGAGTTTGAGATGACAATGCACACATCCATACAAGCTGGGTGTTTTAATTCCCATCAGGGTCAATGGGGCTTGAACCAGCTACATCTGAGGTACTTCTGATGTACGAGGCATTCAGCCAGGGCTGGCCAGTCTGGCACAGGGCCCGCAGGACTGTGGTGCCCCTCTGGAGCAGTGGCTGGGGACAAGATGGGATGGCTGAAAGCTCCTCAGATGGCACTGGCTGATGGGACAGATGAACTGGAGATCTCTTCAGGCAAACTCTAAGCAGGCAGCTGATGGTTACTTAAATGAATCAGTGTCCCCAGCTCAGCTCCCTCAGTAAGAATGGGTGCTTTATGCTTAGGCAACCGAGTCCTGCTCATAGTCTGGGGGGGGGGGGGGGTTACTTAAATTTGTGTGTCTGCCTTGTGCACTGGTTCCCACCCCTACTCACCCCATTGAATTTGGGTTAGGTCCAAAAGTAGAAGATGCATTTTGCAAATACATATTTTTCTTAAATGGGATGAATGTCTGGGAGGATTGCTGAGTCTCTAAATGATCTCCAGGTTTAAAAGCAAAACCAAAAATTCTGCCAGTCAGTCAATAAATGTGTAAACATGGCATTAGGATACTTTTCCAATCATTTCTACAGTTTTCTGCTTAAGAATCAAGAAAACAGAAAATACTCATTCTAAAACTAATTTCAGGAAAATATTTTATTGACAAAGTTAACGGTATGCTGATTCTTCTCCTCATCACCTTTGACTTCCCTTTGCTTCTTCACATTGGTTTGTCCAGGTGAATGAAAACAAATTCATCCCCGCGCCTGAAATTGTTTAACATTTAGCAATTATTTGGGCACAGGGCTCTTGAGGCCTACTGACAATGTTAAATGTACCTAAATGCTTAATAGAAGTTTAGATTCTTTTTCCCCTATAATTTCTCATTTTTAAATAGCTTGAAATAAAAGCAGAACTTTAACAAACAGTTGTCCAGGCAAGTGCTGTAGTTTTTGACTCTGAGACCGAGGTTCCTTTTCATTATTACACATTTGGTTTTCTGTCTCTGTGCAGGTGGTCAGCTTCTGAGTCTCAGCTGCACTGCAAATACTGTTACTAAAGATGCTCAAACAGATCCTCTTCCTGTTGCTCTTCCATACACATAAAATAAACACATGTAGGAAATCTTGAGAGATGGAATTTAACGGAACAAAAATGTGCCAATCAAATCTTGCTACTGCTCCTTGTCAGGACATCTGTGTGGTGATTTTGTTTGTTTGTTTGGTTGGTTTGGTTTGGTTTTCAAACTCAGGAGTAGCCCCCTACAACTCTGAATCCAGTGTGACAACACACTTGTCAATATTTTCTTGATCTGCACTTCTGGGGTCTGCCCTAGTGCTGTACACAGTGGGGCTGTGAAGGAGCATGGGACATGATGGACATTTTGTTATGCTTGTGTTGGACTTGCCTTCAGGCTAGCCATGCACAATTTTCTTAATGATTTTTGATTGAATGAAGAGAGGAATGCTTCTCAGATTGCCTCTACATCCAAGGGCAGTTTTGTGCGCCTACTCTGTCGATAAGAAGGAAAGAGAAGTGCCCCCTGGTGCAGGCACTGCCCATGAGCACCTTTGTACTTGGTAGCTGGGTGCCCAAAGCGTCCTTGTGCACAATCTCTGCATTTTCCTGTCCTTTGAACCCAGTGCTCCAGGGCTCTGCTGGGTGTGAGCCTGGGGAGCCATAGCCGGTCCTCCCCCGCGCACAAAGCACTCCTGGTGCATGACCCCACTCCTTGGCCAAATGCTGAGCCCTTTTCTTCTGCTCTAAGAGCTTGTTCTGCATGACAGTGCTTGTGTCTCAACGCATCTTTTGTGAGGCAAGTCCTGCCCCGGGATTTGCTGCGGATCTCCCATCGAGCTCAATGGATGCAGTAAGCGCACTTCAGCCCCGCTTCACTGGAATTGCTGAGAAAGGCAGAGTGCTCAGCCGTGATAAATGGCAGCTGGGTGCCACAGCTCCTGCCTCCCCTGCTCCTCGGGGGCAGGAATGAGGGCACAGCTTGCCTTCTTCCCCACAGCCTTCCTTCCCTCCAGGCTTCTTCTCCCTGGCCTTCTTCTCCCCGGCCTTCTTTCTCCCAAGCCTTCCCTCTGCCAAAATGGCGCCCCTCTTCCTTCCTTATTGCGTGGGGCCACACCAGATGAGATCTGCTGGTGGGTTTTGTGGTGAAAAAAATGGTTTTAGGTCACAGAGTTTGTTTTAGCTTTAGCCAAGCTGAAGATTGAACTTCAGCTTATCTCTGAGTGCATACATCCACGGCCTTCATGGGGGCTGAGAGGAGACCTGAACCTGTAAAGATTCACACATCTCAAACTGGGCTTTATCTGGCCCCCAACACAATCGGTAATTCCATTAACCAGGTATCCCATTTGTTTTGCTACTAGGTACTATGGTTTTTATCCACACATTTAAGAGTGCTCTGTTCCCCTATATTTTATTTTGTGCCTGTCCTTATTGCACTGAATTTGGTCTGTATCATTTAATTTATTTATTTATTTATTTATTTATTTTTGTTCTTTTTAATTTAAGTAAGCATTTAAAATATTTCGTTTGTTCCTGAGTATCTCAGCCTTTGCTTGGTAAGTCAGCAGAGAATGAGCTCAATAAAATATATCTGTAAATGGAAACAAAAAAAATAATCTGGATTTGGGGAAATTATTGCTGCCACCACACTGCGTGACACAATGACAGTATTTCTGCCTTCAGATGTAAATGCCTGTGCAAATGCCGCTTCTAAATTAAACTGTAGTACAATTCGGTGAAGTTTAGTCAAAGAATGTCTTTGAATGGAAACACTTAAATGATACATTAGGATTTAGTTACAGACTTTGCATTTGTTTTCTCAACCAACTGTAAAACAATTGTGTAGCGCCCCATTGGAGAGAAGATTGTCTGTGTTAACGATCAGTGCTCAAGCGTTTTAGATTTCAATCTTAAATTAGCAATTTAAAGACAACAAAGAATGATTTTCATGCTTGTCAGTTCTGATTAATGTAACATTAACCCCAAGAGAACACTACATTGCTCCAGTACTTTATTTCAAGTTGCAAGAAACCAGCCCTGGGAAACAATAAAAGACTTTTTTTCCTTTTTTTTTTTTTCCTTTTTTTTTTTTTTTTTTGAACTTGAATTGTAAACATGCCATTATATACTGCTGCTATCACTCTTACTTATTGTGGGTCTTGTGGTTGTTATTTTCCAAGGTATGTGACAACGAGAGATTTCCTAAATTACACCCGTAACAACTTAATGCAATTTCATTGCTTCCTTGCTTCCTACAGTTTGCAGTGCTGATTTTGCCGCTCCTGTGTCAATTCTGCAGAGCCCCCGCTCACTGCATGCTGATCTGATCTCTTGAGGGCAAAAATGCTCAGAGCATGCACAGGAAATTTATATGCTTCTCTCCTGCTGAGTAAATTACAGAGAAAGGAAACAAAAAACAGAATGTGAAAGCAGCACATAAAATAATAGCGGCGTTGTCGTAAAAGCACTTTCTTTCTGATAACCAACTGTAAAAGTGAACTTTTCTGTAATTTCCCTGGCTGCAGAAGACTGGTTTGCATGGTTGCTGATCGTGATGCCCAGTTTTGGAATGTAAGATAGGTGTGTAAGAGAATGGTACAGAAGAGGGAGGCAATGCAACAGCGCGTTTGTCGTGTGGTGTGGATCGCAGTGTGATGGGGGCCTCCAGCTCCCCTTGCCCCTCACCAGAGCAGGGTCAGGCAGAAAGTCCACAGCAGACAGTGAGATCTGCTGTTGGTGTAGATGTCATCCCCCAGAATGAACCACTGGAGACTTGGTGCTATGCTTGCAGAGTGTTCACTCGACTTGCATACTCTTCATGCATGCCTAAATGAGTATTTTGAGTCAGGGAGAAAGAATCTGCATTAGATGGAAAACCCAACAACAAAAAACACCTTTGGAAAGTTTTAGCTCTCCAACTTGCAGCAATTAGATACACAGTTTTTCATACCGACTTCTCATGACTTCCAAATAGTTCAAATATATCCTCTGGTGGTTGCAGTGCCTTTCACCCAGCGTTCCCTCTGTGGAAGAAGCAAAGACCTTAAAATCTCAGCGTGAGCTTAGAAAAAATGGTTCTCTTCCATCCCAGCTGTTAATATCTACTTGTGTGTTTCCAGGGTTTTAGGCCACATTTTGTTTTGCTTCCTTTCTGTTACCGCCTAAACACTGACAGTGGAGAGCCAACAGCTGCCTCACATGAGACCATCACGCAGTAATAAAAGCACAGAAACATCTCCTACACAATGTGTACTTTTTGTGCTTGCTGAATTCCAGCTGAATCCGGTGGGAGTTTGAGGATTTACAAGAAGTACAGACATGATCTTGAAAGATGGTTTATGCTTCATATATATATATATATTTATTTTTTTTTTTTCATTGTATTTGTGCATTTGAATGGGTGCATGCTCACATACCCATGAAGGGTGGTGGTGTCTCATGCAAGATGAGTTTTCACCTGTATCAGAACAGGGCTAAAGAGCCTCAGATGCTGACAGTGGATTTTCTGCACGAGATGATGTCTGAATGTGTGAGCCAGCCAGATACCAGCAGTGGGCAGCTGACAGTAGATCCTGGAAGAGGGGTACCAGGTCTCCCTCTGCTTGTGCTTTATCCAGGATGTGCTGTGGGCACTACCTCCCTCCATTTGGATCCCAAAATGCTGGCATATCACTGCTGTGTCTGGATAGTGGGGCTCATGGGTGGACAGGGGGTAGGCGGGGAGCTGCAGCACAGCCCTGCGGAAGCAGAAGATGCTGCTCCACGTGTGAGGAAGCAGTCACGTAAGTCCACCTCTTGCAAGATGTGACAGGATGCCAGCAGCGTCCTGCTCCCTTAGACGTGGTACAAATGCATAGCAAGAGGAAGTTCCTACAGTGAGGAGCCTGCGTTTTAAATTGACTACATAGACACAGGGGATAGGAGAGGAAGTGTAAGGCCTTAATTTATGATAGTTGTCATGCTTCTTGGGCAGCTTCACCTGCATGGGGCTAAGTACAAGCAAGTTCTGGGTGACAGCTGACTTTCCAAAACTTGAGGTATCTCTCTGAAAGCCCTCATGTAAAGAGGAAAATAATGGACATCTGGAAACATGCTGGAAAGCTAATTATGTTTTCTCCATATGGTGGAATTTCCCTCCCCGGACAGCGCTGGAGGTAAGGTTGGAAGGGCCAAGTCACGTCACAAGAGGAGCTTGGTGTCCCCCACCATGGACACTTGGGGGCCTGCCCACCAGGCTGGGCTGGGGCAAAGCTGGGTTCCTTGGCAGGGGGGTCCCTCCCCTTGCTCAGCCCAGCCTTGGTTGCTGACAGGAGGGGAAGAGGTGAGGACAGGGTCATAGTTGGCTTGCCCAATCCTGGAAATGCAGAGGGTGGCACTGGCACCGCTGCGATGGCCCTGGGGCAGGCAATGCAATGAGGATCACCTTGGGCCTTGCTGTGGGACCTTCCTGTCTGGGGCAAGGAAAAGCAGCTCTCCACCCTTGTTTGTCTGGCAACTCTTTTCTGTGGCCTTCGGGATTTAGCTTTGGCAGGACTTGGGGGCTGTGTGTGTGTGTGTGCATGTGTCTATTGTACCTCCCTGGCCAGATCCAGGTGTGGAGGAGGCAGTCCACAGAGGAGGGGAACATAATGCCTGCCCCCGCTGTCATATACATGTGTGAACGCACACCTTCCTACACATAACAACTGTCTATGTGCTTTAATTAATGCCTGATCCTATTAACAACTGTCTCTGTGCTATTTTAAGAATATTTCAAAATCTGTCAGCATTGGAATACTTTTTATTTGTCTCATATTTTGAAACTTTTTGGAGGCTTCTCTTTCCTCCGCTGTTTATTGCTCACGGGGAAAAATGCAAAAAACAAAGTTTTGACTTTTCAGCCTAACCCAGGATTTTGACCATTCCTGGTTATACAACAATGACATTTCGCACAGTTTGCTGCGGAGGCGCTCAGTCCTGTTGCTGCAAGGTTTCACGAAAGCTGCAATTACAAAACAGATGAGACGCTGTGGTTTACGTGGAGGGGGTGGTGCTGCAATTGTCGTGGTTCTGCTGCCAAGTGGCTCAGGAACCAGAGCTCATTACAGGCTGCTGTGCTGTTTGGAGGCAGCAGCAGGGAGGGATTTGAGATGTCACTTTAAGAAATACCAGTTGGAAACGCAGTTCTGAAAATATTTCACCTAATACGGCAACAGCCGCCTCCTTGGTGTACTATAACTTGAGCAATTGAAGGAAACATCCTTCCCGCTTGTTTACTTGAAACCCTCAACGACATGCTGGGTTTAGGGAAGTTCACTGCTCCTCTCCTTTCTCTAGTTGTTCATTTTTTTTTCGGTGCTCCACCAAATGGGTGAGACTTCCGTGCAATAAAAGTGAGAAAGTCATGCAATAAAATGGGATTGTGAAACCACTTATGGTGGCAAAGGGCATTTGACATGCAAGACCTTTGAAATCACTTTGATTTTTTATTTTCAATTGACTAGATTTAAACGTAATTGTATCTTTCTAATTTGCCAGGCTTTTCACCAGTATCAACTTTATTAGACCTTTCTTTGAAGAGTATGCAGATCTGGGAATAAAGCACCGAACTAGGTCCTCCTCTACCCTTAGGAGCCCTATTTTCAAAGATATTTCTACTTGAGATGCTTACTCTCTGTGAAGACTGGCTTATACAGCATATCTATCTGTTTCTGTCACACGGAGGATCAGAGCCTCACAGAAACACAGCTTAGTTCATGTTGGGAGGGATGTGAGGAGCTCTCCAGTCCAACCTCCCTGGAGCTCAAAGCGTCCAGTCCAACTTCTTGCTCAAAGCAGGAGCAGCTGTGAGGTCGGGTTGCTCAGGATCTCATCCAGCTGAGTCTTGAAAACCTCCAAGGACAGAGACTGGACGGCCATTCTGGGCAGCCCTGTTTGCATGTCCTCACAGGGAAAAATATGTTCCTTATATCCTACATGTGAAACCCTTGTGCTTCAACCTTCTGCCCATTGCCTCTTGTTCTCCCATCAGGCTGCGAGCAGCCCAGCTGCCTCTCCTCAATAACACCCTGGTAGGCACCATCCCAGGTCCCTGAAGCTCTTCTCATAGGGCAGAGACAGATGAGATTGGTGTCTCCCTCCAAGCTGGCCAAAACAGTGCTAGCTGAGGAGGTGCAATGTAGTGACTGGTTATGGATTCGCTGCCACTGAATTAAAATAAATAAATAAATAGATAAATAAATAAATAAAAGATTCATTTGTATCAGAGCAGATCTGGTAGTGGTTTACTTCTGCCTTTGTTCAGGGTTTCCTGGGGGCCCATCTAGTCCTGCTGTTCTCCATTTCTCCCTTGGGGCCCTGGGAATCAGGAGCTGGGATTCTGCTCACACCTCTGCTTGTGGCTTGCCTGCTCCCCAAAGTGGTCACAGGGCCTGTGATTGCATGGTCTTCTCTGCAGTCTGGCTCATGAAAGCCAATGCTGTGAACTTGATGGTGCGATCTGGGGCGAGAACAAGACTGTTACTTTTATCTTACATTTCAGGGGCTTAATCTTTATGAAAATGACATCTTTGGGGATATTAAACAAACAAATAAACCTCTTTTCCTAGAGCTTAAACTAGGAAATAGAGGGATAACTCCTACACTACAAGGTTGTTCTCCTGTATAAACTACGCCTTCTACACTGTTGCTGTCTGCTCGGGGCTCACTGATACGCACTGGAGGCCTCCTCACAAGTCAGCTTTAACCTTTGTGACTTGCAGAGCCAGCCTGATGGTGAGCGGGTTTGCAGTGCTGTGGTGGGTGGTCAGTGCTTGCTCTTCAGTCTCATGGCAGGATGGACACCGCTAACCCAGGGCAGTTATCTTGCCTTTGTGTCCACTAGGGACTGGTGCCCCACAGCCATAGGTACTGCACCTGTAGGACAAAAGGACGGTCCCTCCACTGAGACATTCAAAAAACAAGGAAAAAAAAAAATCACCGTTCAAGCAGCAAAGTAGGGAGAAAGGTGGAGCAAAAAACACTGCTCTTGCAACCCAGCTAGGCCCAAAAAGAAAACCTAATTCCTTGGGTATGTCAGCAGCAGCTTCTGCAAGCAGCAGTAGAAAGGAAATTGTTTGTGGTGCTCACCAGGGCAATGCCACAGGCATTTCCTGCTCCAATTATAGATGCTGTGGTATCTTGGGCATGATCGGGGTGTGGGGGGGACACGACATCACACAGACTTGCTGATCTGCTCCCACACAGTGAATTGCAGAATTGCAGTGTACAGGGGCCTTAAACACTGTGGTAACTGCTGATAAGTGCTGGGGCTTTCCAGGGGTGACCACTGTAGGTTTTTTTTTTTTTTTTTTTTTTTTTTGTGGTGGGAGGAAGGCAACCACAGTGAACAGCTTTAAAATGAAGTCATTTAAAGTGAAAGGTAAAACAGCAGGAGTCTGTGGGCATTTGCAAAGACATCCAGGCTGTTGTATGGGAAACAAAGGAGTCAATGTGGCTGCAAACATATCCACTTTTTTTTTAGAGGGTGTCCTCAGTTAACAGCACTATTTTTAAATTTAAAAATACTTGTGATTATCTTCTTATTTTTTTTTCTTTTCTTTTCCCATGCAGTTTTGTTAAACACCAGCCAGCATTCTTTATGAAACCCTGACTTTGCCCTTTTTTTCTCTGGTATGAACTGACCCCTATGGGCCCTCAGCTGCAGCTACCGCTCCTGCTCCCTGGTGCCCGGTGAGGTCTTGCAGGCTTCCTTCGGAGCAGGGTTTTCAATCTTTTAATTTCATGGGGAAACGACACTGTCTTTCTGGTTAATCTTGGTTAATGTAACAGTTGGTGTGAGTGAGAAGGCTGCGCATCCCTGAGCGTCGGGGTGAGGCTAGGCCTGCACCAGGCCCGTAGCGGAGGAGAGGTTAGCCTGGAACAAGGGCAAGCTGCAAGCAGCAGCTGCACTGCACTGAGTTGGTCTGTCTTGAATTTAGGGCTTATGTGTGGGGCTATGCTGCCTGCCCCGTGCTCTCTGTGCTTTGGGATAGGTTTGGAAAGGCTCCATTTGGAAACAGTTTCTGACACGTGAGGTAACACCTTTCCTTTCAAGCAAGTGCTTGCGTGCTGCTTCGCTGGCTGCGTGTTTCCTTCCAGCCTGGGATGTTAGTGTCAAAAGTGCGAGACGTGGGTCACTGACACCGGGAAGAGAATGGAGACCGAGGAACAATGTCACGTATTTCACATTTTCAGTGATTTAAAAGCCTTGTTTGACTATCTTTACGTGGAGCCCCTTCCCTGGAGAAGCAGGCAGGCGTGGGCAGTACCAAGGGCTGCCAGCCTCTCTGTCAAGGGGAAGGGGAGAGAGACACACATCATGCTGCCACGGGGGAGGAAAGCAGCTGGGGAAAGTCACGACACGGCCTGCACCTCCGCCACTGTGCCTGCAGGAGCCCCAGGGTGGCATTGGAGTTTTCAAAAGGCTCCCAGGGGCAATGTCCTGCTCAAACCTGCTGCTGGTTCTGGGGTGCCTGGTGGGGCTGGAGCCTGGACTGCACATCCCAAAGCTGGCGGCCTGGAAAGCAGAGGCTGAAATGTTATATTCCCTGCGCAAGCAGAGCAAAGCCCATAAAAGCCCCCACGCTCGTTCAATCCATCATCCAAGATGGATAAAGGCAGTAAAACTGATGATTATCATCTCCACCTTGTGCACAGGAAAACAGACGGCTGGGGAAGAGAAACGACCGACTGCAGGTCCCTGTGGGTTGCACGGCAGCAGGGCACACACCCATTTCCCCGGCTGAGGAATGAGCAGGAGAGCAGGAGCAGGTATCTGCTGGTGGGGACAGCTCTCGCAGCAGGGCACCCCCTCATTACAAAGGAACCAGACCTCTATTTATTTTGCTTCCTTAGTGGTTTAATACTTGGAATTTTGGCTTCCTGGCAACTCAGTGGTTTCTTGTTTATACTCTTTTAATTTCAAAGGAAGATGTTCTGCTGACATTTATGCAATGTAACTGTTTCTCATGCCAAATCCTTAGAAAAGTTTTAAATTGTTGTTTGGTGCTATAAATGCTCTCCTTCCTCGCTCCTTGCAGGACTGAAATGCGTGAACCAGATGCTACTCCTGGTTTAGAAATCAAAAGCCTAAAGTATTGCTTTTCCAGACTGACTAATTAAATAAAAGCGGTCATGTCAAGACTTCATAACTCAGGCAAGGCAATGTACACTTAGAGCCAGGAGCCAAAGGGGACTGCAAAATATGTCAATGACTAAAATACGTGTTCACCTGCTCCACCTATCGCTATATATAAATCATCTGTGAGAGGGAATAACTCTTTCCAGAGGTTGTACTGCTGTGCGGTCGATAGATGTCCCTGCATCAGAGCAGAAGTTGTTGCTCTACATCAGAGTCTGTTGGTCTCTGGGAGGATGTAAATACATCTGTGCATTAAATAACCATGGCTCTGATGTGTTGGAAATGAAAGACAGGGTTTTCTCCAGGTCACTGGTATCACAAGCAACACTGCCCCTATGGTCCTGGGTGTTTGAGCATTTTGCTTGGGTCTGTATACTACAGGCAAAGTCCTTGGCCCATTTCATAGTCACACACCTACAGAAGACCTAGGGCACTGTCCTAAAAGAAACAAGTGGTGTCTTGAGCTGGTACCACTTTGGGCAGATTTTTTTTTTGGCTTCTTTACAAAGTAAGCCCCAAACGAACAAAAGAACTGCATTTTCCTGGGGCAGCCATGAGCCAGGCCTTACTGCCAAAGTGTCACTCAAGCCACCAGTTACTTGCAGTCACACATACAGGCCACTTTCTTCTCTTTTTGATGTATTTATACACACATGAGTGCACCAGCCATAGATGCCTGGCTGTGACAAACAGCTGGCTACGTTGCGATCCTGCTGTCCTCTAGTGGGTGTGTTCAGAAAAGCCGGGAGATGCTGCAAGACTTCATCGCTGGTGGGAATGCTTCAAAGTCAAGAGTAACAGCCCTCAGACCCGAAGAACGTGAGGTGTGAGGATGCCACCACTGCAAGGCTCCATGTGTCCAGGCAGACACCACAGCATGGACCAAGAGGGCTTAGGTGATGGCAAAAGCATGGTCTGCAGTCTTTTCTCTACCATTTATGGTTCAGAGAGTGTTTCAAGTACGAGATCACTTTTTTATTATTTTTCAGTGTTTGCACATTGAATGGACATTGAGCAGCCATAGATTCGACCAATTCCTCCCCCCTGCACTAAAATGGTGAAAAACTGCTTTGTATCATCACCCTCCTCACTTGCAACCCCATCCGAGTCCCACGTGTGGGGGTGCAATGGGTGCCTGGGGAGGAGCAGCCAGAACCCAAGTGGGCTGAGCCGCTTTGTGGGGCTGGGCAGGAGGCTGCAGGCTGCCCTGGGGTTGCTAACACGTGCTGAGCTCTCTCACAGCCACAGGCTGATCTGCAGCCAGGTGAGACAGCCTCTAGGATCATCTCAGCGGCCAGCAATGTTGCTGCCCTGGTTTGCTGGGGCTTTGTACAGTAGGGAGAGTTTGTCCACAGCTTCAGCAAAGCTTCATCAGCAGCTGTCCCTGGGCTTTGAGAAAGTCCTGCAGAGTTTGGAGACCATCAGCCACCTTCTTCGTAAATGAGAGATGCACTTTTGTTGTCAGACCTTCTCTGACGTTCAGTAATTATTCAGTAATTTTTAAGACAAGAGTTTTCAACAACCAAGCTTGTAAAACCTTTGAAAATAATAATAATAAAAGAAAGCTACAGTTTAACGTTCTGCCATAAGAGGGCAGCCTGAGATAACCGCACAATAAGTTATCTTGTGCAGACAATTTTTTCTTATTAAAAAAAAAGATTTATTTCAAAACAAACCCTTAACTTTAACTTTAGAGGGATTTTTTTTTTTTTTTTTTTTTTTTTATTTAGTTGCATAGAATGATTGTGAAAGGGGAGCATTTACAGTAAATACAATGAGTTCCTCCTTTCCTGGAAGAGAAATAAAGTGATGTCTGAGGCTTGAACTCAGGAGTCAGAGGGATGAGACTCAAGTTTGTACAGTCGTATTTTCATACTAGGAACATGGGGCTGGAATTGTCTCTTCACAGGAAAACTATGTGGTCTACTGTGGTATCTTCAGAGAAACGTTTGTAAGGATCTCTTAGGTCTTGCTCCCTGGCAAGGAGGCTGAGTCCTGCCAAAAGCAGACTGGCAACCACTAGCCTGCTAGTCCCTGCTGAGTTTTTCCCACTGCACATAATCTCTGATGTCGGAAAAGAAAAACTCAGCCTGGTGCAGGACTTTGAAAGGCTGCCTGCTGCTAGGCTGATTGCTGGGGTCTGGAAGAGAAAATCTCATCCTCCTTAAGTCCAGACTTGTTTTCCTGTGGAGCTGGGCAAGGCACTTGCCCCCCCTAAGCATAAGCCCCTGATAAATGGATGCTGGATACTTCCCACAGCGTCGTTCACTGGCTACCTCTTGCAGGGTGCCTTAAATTGATGATGCCGCTCTTTCAGTCAGATACATAATACAATTCAGCCCTTGGTTGCCATTCTTGCCCAATTCCCTGGCACAAAATGTAGGTAAATCCAAGAGAAAAGATTAGAGCTGTGGAAGCTGCTGCCTCCCAAGGTGTTGCTGAGGGACTGGTGGGGCAGCCAGCAGAGAGCACAACCCTGAAGCTGGCTTCAGCTCCAGAGCTGTGAGTCCTGGTGTGATATCACATCTTCCTCTCTCCTTTGCTTGAGCATTCTGGTGGCTCAGCCCAAACCCAAAACTTTCAGAGGCAAAAACATCCTTTCTCTATGCTCTTTATCAAATGCAGGGTACATTTCATGCTTTTGTTAGCTCAAACAAATACATTTGTTTCATAGCACAGCTTAGGGGCAGCTGTTCATTCAATAAAAAATGAAGAGAGAGCAAATGTTTGTGTCCCAGTATCACCCTGAAGGGTAAAAATAATCCTTCTCAGCCTCTTCTGAAAGAAGAACAACTGAGGGAGACAACTCTAGAGCCAGCTGGTGACTGATACTGGAGCACAGGAGCAGGTTCAATGTTCAAATCACAGTAGCACCCAAGGGCAGGAAACCAAAGCTTTGGCTTCCAGCTCCAGGATATGAATTGATCTCATAGAAATCAAAGAGCTGTGCCCTCTGGGCTGTGCTATAAAAGACCATCAGGCTGGGAAAGCTGCAATAGCTCTTTGTGATGTTATTGAACCTACTGAGCAAGGGAGTTTGAGCACGCACTGGGAGAGTTTGACCACTGATGTTGGAGAACAATACCCGTGCACCTAAAACACCATAGAACCACTTTGGATACAATTTTGGTTTTAAGACAATAAAGCTCTGGTGAATCTGACACAATCACTGCAATCTTAGGTGTGTGTTTGCTAGATAAGTGCTACTGCATAAATTAATGATGTCCTTTAGCCAGGACAGTGAAATCTGGAAGTTTAAGTTGCTGATTCTGGATTTGTCCTGTCTTACAAATATTTGGCAATGAACCTCTGGGTATGTGTTCCCCCAGCTCAGGCATGGAAGTATGTGAAGCCTGATGGTGTTTCCTGCACAGGGTATGCCTGCCTGGTGAGTGCTCTGCTCCCTGTGCTCACCCTGTACATCAGCATCGTCTGCAGAGTCCAGCAGTCCCTCTCTTGCAGTGACATGATGAAAAACCTCTCTTCCGTTAACATGCCCTTAGATTTTCCTTGTCTTGGACTCAGCCTCTCCACTCTAGTTCAACCTGGAGCTAACTTTGAGGCAGGATTTTAGTAAGAAACAGGCAGGGTTATAGACAGATAGAGCTGGGCTCTGCCATAGTTTTCTGACACAAAATTAGCTATGATTTGGTTTTGGTAGTTCCAGTTAAAGATTTTTTTTTTTTTTGGTGCCTTCTTCTTCTTTTTTTTTTTTTTTTTTTTTTTTTTTAAGAACAGAAACAAACAAACAAAATCAACATTCTCTCCTTAAGTCTACTTTTACTATCACATATAATGTAATAACAGAAATTATTAAAGATAAAACACCAGATACGCAGAAATAGCTGCCTGTGGGAGGAAGGAATCAAAAATGTCACAGCCTCTTCTGACACTAATACTCTGAAAAATACTCTACATGGATTTCAAAATTTTTGGGAGGGTAGGAGAAAATGCTATTTCACCCCCATGCCATCAGCATTGGTTTTTTGTCTAACATGACCCCCCCCCAAAAAAAAAGTTTAAAAAAGGTGCAAATCTTTTATATTGAGCTCAAAGACACAACATGAAATATTTAATAAAATTGTTCTTGGGAGAATCTGAGGTCAGTCAAATATGTACTGAGTCTTACTGTAATTTTTACTCTTGTTAAATACAGTTAAGGGTTAGCCAATAGTTAGAAATAGAGGTGATCTTGCTTTTGATGAGCAAAAGAAAATCTTTAATGACAGTGGTTCTTTGTCATCTCTGTCTGCCATTTTACCTTTAAAATTGAGACTCAAAGTGAGAGAGTGAGCCAATAGCTTCACAGTCAAATGGGAGTCTGCAGTTGGCTATAAATGCACGCAGAGGCTTCCTAAGAGCAAACAACATTCCTCAGCTGTATTCGGGCAGATTCCTTAAATCTGTGCAGTCATGCTCACAGAAGTAAAAAATGGATCTGTCATCTCGGAGGAGCAGCTAGTTCACTGGCATGCTCCCATGGGAAAGGGAAAAGCAATTTTCCCAACTGAAGGAATTAGTCCTTAATGTGAGATCATTGAAATGCAAGTAACAAACCAAAACAGATGAAATATGTGCGGAGTAAATAGATCAAAGACACTGAGATAATTAATTACCAGCGGTCCAGTTCTCAGAGAAAGCACATTCATTCACAAAGAAGCCACTGTACCCGACACTTCTAATATTGATGGCTACATCACAGATTTGCTGATGTTTGTTAATGAGGAAAGACAAAATTATGATTCCAGATATCTGGCTGGTTTAAAAGTTTATGTTCTATTTATTTACCTATTTGTTTTTATGATTATGTCTTTGCCTACAAATAAACTTCACTACATTCATAACATTTTAGTCTAAGAAAAAGTGCCAAGTCCATTTTCTTATTTACTACTGTTGAAGTTTTGATCTCTGTGTGCTAATCATTTGTATGTTTGTACAGACATTTCAAAAGAAGACCCAACTGCATGGCTTTTTTAACCCATATTTTCTTAATTCTTAGTGCCTGGATACTGATATTCTTAATCCCTTTAGCAAAGCAGGAAAATTTCTGCTGTAATGACAGTAAGCATAGGAAAGATGAAGCAGCATAGTGTTAGTGTTGGGTCTTTGTCTGTCCACTGAGATGGTCTCATCTCCCAAGGAATTAATGGAATAACATAAAAAATTGGGCTGAACTTATTTTGTGCTCCTCTGACAGGGAGCTGAGCACCTCAGAGTCATGCTAAGGCTTGTAGCCAGGAGTGTGCTACTGGCCAGGTGTCTACAGGAACTTCTGACTCCCGTGAGTTTGCAAAAGGAAAGGTTTATGAGGCAGATGGATATGCCGGAATCAGGCACTAAACTGAGAAGTATTTGGAGGAGTTGTGGGGGAAGGATGCAGATGACAGCACTGGGCACCTGTCAAAGCTGCAAAGAGCTCAATCAGCCATTAGGTGTCTAAATCTCTTAACACTGGAGTTTGAAGCAAGCTGTGGAAGCTGTGTGTTTCTGAGGGTTTCAGAGGGATGATGAGGGTGTCCATCCCACTCCCCTCCAGCACCTTCTCTGCTGTGCCCTTCAGCCCCTAATTTTGACTCTTATGGGTAACTTTGACTCTTTTTTTGACTCTCTTGACTTTATGGGTGACTGAGGGCACCAAGCTGTAGGTCCATCCCCTGCTGTTTCTCCCGCTCCACAACAGAAATCAAAGCAAACTCCTGGGGAGAGGATGGGTACAGCACAAAGGAGTCCAGGCAGTTACAGGGAGGACAGGACAAGCAAGAAGCAAGATCCTACATATTGCTAACACCTACATAGGCAGGCATTAACAGTATGGGACTTTGGACATCCCAGCTCCAGCTCTGTGTCCCCTGGAAGCTCAAGCTCCACCTAGTAGTGATCACGATGCTGCAGAGCTGCTGAACGACACACATTGCCATAAGCTGGGGTTTCACAGCTCTGGGACCACAGGTCCCAGTGAGCCTCAATCTTTGCTGTGAAGCCCAGAGGCATCAGCCTCGCAGGGGGGGGTATCTGTAGGTAAGGTGCAGCTCTGGGTCGGATGCTGCCCCATGGACCCACTCCCTCAGGCCAGCTCCAGGACTGTGCTTTTTGGAAGCTGCAGGGAAGATGTAGGAGTGTGTCTTGGCAGCAAGGCCACAGTTGAGGGAGGTCGCATGCCTTCCTCAGCTCAGGGCTGCCCTGCACGGCCTTCCTGAAGATGGCTGCCGGTACCCCGCTGAGCGCATCTTCCACAGGGCCAGGCTGTGCCCAGGCCTTGCATTCCCTGCTGGGGACAAAGCAAGGGAGAGGAAGGGGACATGGGCTGCTCTCCCCAAAACACCCAGGGAGGGGGAATAAGGGAGAGTTGAGGAGGAGAGGTGGGAGCTCTGGGGTTGGAGGGGGCACCTCCAGCGGGGGCAGGAGAGGGGAGGCTCGGATGGCTTTGGCACCACATCTGGCAAACGCCCCGCTGCTGTTTGACACTCTCCCAAAAGTCTTCTCCCATTAGGTTGCGGAGCCGCAGCTGAAGGATTTAAGGAGCAGAAAGTGATAGGGAACAAGCGTGAAGGCTTATTTTACCAGGTTTAGCATGGGCCTTTAATTTTAGCCACCACAAATATAATCAGGCCTTTTCTTTATTCCTCTATGCAGCTGTGGGGCAGAAAGGGCAGGGGAGCTTAAAAGACTTATTCATGCAAGCGGAGTGGGAGCACTAAGTCCACTATTTATACACTGCAAATGTGTATCATTCACATTACTGCAACACGGAGTAAAATGGGTGCAGACCAGGTGTCTCCATCTCTCTACTGAGTCTCATGGTGCAAGCAGAGGCCAGCAACCTTTTTATTTTCCAGTCTCAAAGTGTGAAGCTCACCTACGCACACACAAAAAAGGGGTTAAATGGGTTTTCTAAGCCACCGAAGCAGAACAAAATTTATGCACATCCACCGTTTCCTAGGCTGATAAAAAAAATAATAATAAAAAATCTTCATCATCTTTCTGCCTGCACTTTTAAAGCAGAATGATTTCCCAGCTAGAAGGGCAAAAATAGTTCAAGTCTGAGACATGATTAGCCTTTTCAAGAATTCCTGCCTCCCTTCTCCTGTTTGTGCCAGGCAAATTTGTTTTGCTGAACTTCAACACAGTTTATGCAGAGTATTTAGGGGTGTTATGGTCAGGCATCTGGGCTGTAGCTTGGCAAAACCTTGGCACAAGCACAGAAAAAAAGGCAAAAACTAAGTCATCTCTGCAAGTTGTACTCTGCAGGTGGTTTAACTGTACCAACACACCTTGCTCCTACTGATTTGTGCATGTCTGAAATGAGTCATGATTTTAAGGTTGCCTGAATTTAAAAAGCAGGGCCAAAGCAGGAACTAATATGTACCTTGAGAACACCTATTTAAAGCGATAGTTTTTTAGCTACTCCTTTTCCTAGCCAAAGATTTTTTTTTCACATAGTGCCAAATTGCCTAGAAAGAGGCCAGGGCAGACTCTCAAGCCTGGTGCCAGCAGCTCTGAGCCACTGGGTGATTCAGCTGCAGCAGCAGCACTGGGGTGGGGGTCAGGGTGGCAGAGGACTGGTTTCATCTGGCTTGTAGTTTTGCAATCACTCTTTCCAGGAGTATGTTCAGAACTGGTCTGGTTTGAAAGGTGCATTTCTTTGCTTGGTCAGCCACATTTTCCAGATGATTTTCTGCTTGCTTTCTTGGCTCTAACATTTCCAAAAGGGATGTGTACCAAGACTCTGGTTGAAAGCTACAGTCTTCCTTCTTGTCTCTTATCAAGGACACCGAGACCAGAACACATGTTTCTCCTACTGCATTAAATGCTTTGAATGTATGCTAAAAATGTTAATATGTTATTCAAGGGACTGGAATTTCTCCTTCAGGTACTATGCCTTTAGGCCATCTGTGCTTCACACACAATCACAGGTAGGGGCTTGTTGCATTGGCAGAAACATGCACTTAATTAAATGTTATTCTACTTCTTATTACAGTAAATAAGAGAGCTCAGCAGTCAGTCAGCTTTAGCATATCCTAATTTTTCCTGAAAAGCTTTGCCCTGGAGTCAGTGCTGTAGTGAACCGGCGACAAAAGGGACCTCCGTCCTCCAAGGGTGGCCCAAGATGGGTGGATTTTGCCCTCCCCAGCAGTGCATCAGGGTGCTTTTGCTGACGGTCCAGCCCTCGCTAGAGCTTCATGGCCCTGTTGCAGACATCCAGCCAGTTCCTATGGCCTGGGGGGTCATGGGCCTGCTTTATCCTGGAGTGCTGTGGAAAGATGAGTGGCACAACCCCTTGCACTTGGAGAAGCCACATGGTCCTCTCCGGGCCTTTGCAGAAGCTGGCGATCAGCCAGCCTTAACTGCACAGTCTGCACCCACCACAACAGGTGTCCACCTTGGGGCATCCTAGGACCCATTCAGAGACCTCCGCTTTCCTCTCCAGCTGGCTTTGCCACCACATGTGGTGTGGCTATTTCAGTCTCATTGCATATTATAGGTTAAAATATTCCCATGCTGGATCATGCTTGGATCCATGCTTGCACATTTCAAGAGCCAGCAGGTTGAGATCATCTCCTGACAGATGCCCACAGATGAGGCCTAGAGTTTCATGGTATAACTTGAACCAGAATCACGGTTCATTTGGGTTTCTCAATTCACATTACCTTTAGACAATATGAAGAAGTTAAGGTAGAAAAGGACACATTCCCAGGTAGCTGTACTCAACATGTAAGCACTGACTTTCTTGCTGGATCTTGGCAGGGTCTTTATGGCACAACCACAGACAATGTCTCAGCGGACAGTGTGTTCAGAGCATTGGAGCTGAGCACTGATGAAAAATTTCTACATGTAGGTAGATGGATCTCTGTGGCTTGGTAGAGGGAAGGGATTTTGAGGGGATCTGAGCAGCACCCTTTGTGCCAAGTGCTTCCAAACCATGCTGTGTGCCACAGGGCTTATTCATTTGACTGGGAGGTGAGTGTGCTCCACTCCCACCACCCTCCCCAGCACTTCATGGGACCGTGCCCATATTTTGATCCCTAAACGTGTGGCCTCAGAGTGGCTGTCTGCTGGTCTCAGCCTCTCCAGAAGCAAAGCATGTTGTTCTGCCTGTCTGCTTGCAGCTTTTGCCTTTCTTCTGCCCTCCTGCTCCTCTCTCGCCACTGTAAACTGCAGTTCTGACCTTTTTGTCCTCAGCAAGCTATTCATTTAAAATACAAATGCTGTCCTCAAAAGCAGTCATTAATATGAGGCAGCAAATTCTTTTCTTTGTTCTTTATTGTTGATTTCCACTGTTGGGAAACCGGGTGGCAGGAGAGCCACATAGCTGCAGGAGCAGCTTGCTAATTGCATACTTTTGAATACTAATTTGTACGGGTTTGTTTGGTCACAAAGGGAAAAAGAAACAAGCCAGGGGGTGATAAAAAAATGTCAAGGTTATAAACTCCGCAGAAGCTGGAATTTTTATGAATTCTTTAAATGCAAATTGCGGGCCGATGGCCGCACATCCCCTACCCCCCAGGGAGCGTGGGCAGTGCCCTGCAGGCCCTGGCTGGCACCCAGCACTGCGAGCCCTGCGCTGCCCTCGGCTGCCCGCAGCAGGGCCGGCCAGGAGCCAGCCAGCCCCTGGCCCTGTGTGCGGTGTTCATCTCGTTCAGGTGCCCCAGCCCTTGGTACTGCTCCTGTGAGATGATGACAGCTGTTTTTTTCAAGCTGTTTTTTTTGTGTCCCTGTGGCAGCACCCTGATGCCCAGCGAGAGCCGTGTGTCCCCCTGCTCAGCAGCAGGATGATGAAGGCCCGGGTGCCTGTCAGGGTGTCCCCATCACCACCACTGCCGTGCGAATGTCCCAGATGGACGGCTCCAAGGACCTCTGCTGGTGGTCCTGCGTGAAGGACATGCCAGCAGCCAGTGCCAGGAGGCACCTCCCCGGGGCTCAGAGCTGCAACCGTATCAGCGGGTAAAGATACCAGAGGGCTCCAAGGCTGGGAATGTGAGGGAGGCAAAGCTGAGGGAAAAATGTACAAACTGTGTTATTTTGTGGCTTTTTGCACTGTAAGGGCAACTATCTGTGTTTGTTCTCTCTTCTGTTTGTCACATAACATGATAGGGAGTCAAAATGGATTTTATTGTGTACCCCTCACATTAAAAAAGTCTGGGAACTAATACCTGAGGTTTGTTTCTCGGCCTATAATGGGCAATGCAGTAGATCCCTTGACAGGATTTTTTTGTTGTTGTTGTTATTCAATGCTTAAGATGATTGACTAATTCATTTCCTTAACCAAAAAAGAAAGGATGAGCCAGTAACCTTTATGGCTCATTATTATTAGGATTGTGCTCTTTCAGGTAGCAGGAAGGACAGAACGGGCCTGGAGGTCATGCTCAGCAGCACGCAGTCATTAGGACAAAATCACTTGGCCACAAGTAAGACCACACAGCACCCTTGATTTTCCATAGGTAACCCCAGTTGACTTTCAAGCATCCTACAAAGCCTGTGTCAAGCTGGCAGCGAGTGAGCGCGGCGGTGCCCGCACCATGAGAGTGCTGCTGGTTGGAAGAGCTGTGCCCCAGAATACGCTCGGCTGCTACCTCACACAGCCTGCAGGATGAAGCACCAAGTTATGTCGGTCATCTGTTCGAGCCTGATGCTGGCATCCAGCTGGCAGGGCCTGGGTGGCTCTTAAATATGTCAACAGCTTCAGATAAATGCCAGGATAGCCTTGTGAACAGGAACCCCAATGGTATTTTCTCTTCTACTGCTGCTATATTAGTTCTGTTTATTTTCTCTCTATTTTGGACATTATATAAAGAAGGAAAGAATCCTTGAATCTATAGAGAACTGAGTGCTGGAAGGAGAAGGTTGAGCGTGCCAGCTGCTCGTTCCTCCTGTGTTCCTGGGTAGTATAACTGGTGCGTGCTTGACTTTTTCCAGATCACAGGGGGTTTAAATGACATGTATGGTATGTCCTTGGTGCATGTCATCATCTGCCAGCTCTTCAAGGATTTCTAAGGATTTAAGCTTGCTTACTGTTTGAACACAGGATGAGTAGCGATTCCTGTTCTCCGGCATGCGTAGGGCTTCCCTGGGGGTGGAAAGGGAGACTGCAGTTCAGGGCGGTTCTCACTTATTTAGCATTTCCCTGTACAAAAGCCGGGAGTTTTCCAGCGCTGCTGCAGCCTGCCTGGGACGCAGTCATTTGTGGAGAACTCCTGGCTGCTGCCGGGGTTATATCGGCATGTAACAATACCTGTCTGGCTCACGAATGTCAGACAAAGCTGTCATAAATCTCTAAGCCCAGCAGTAAAATTAATGGGAATTGCAGGGAGCAGGACCTTGTCAGCTTCATAATAGGGTTGTGGGTGGAAAAAAATTCTCGTGCTTTCCTTCAGGCGTTAGGCAACCGAGCAACTGATGCTCTGTGGCCATTATCCAATTATAAGTGCTTTTTTTGCTCAGAAGCATTCGGTAGTTATTGCTTTTAATGTGTCAAAGTTAAATAGTCACCAGCACAGAGCGAGGGCAAGGGAACAGACCCGGGCCGACAAAACCCGACGTGGCGGCGGCGGGGCCCAACCTTTTCCCCGCTCTGCAATGTCCATCTGATCAGTATCAGCCGGGGTGGGGCGTCCTGTTTACGTTCCTGAGAAGGACTGGCGGTGCTGGCCACCCCACCTTGCTGGCAGGGTGAGGGGTCCAGACCCCATGTACCAGCTGGGACAGCCCCAGGGCCCCCCAAAAAGGGGAAGCCAGCGCTGAGACCGGCCTGCTGCAGGCAGCCGCCTCCGCGTCACGTTGAATGGTATTTACACCACGTTTCAGGGTTTCTGCCGGTCACCCGCCGTGACCAGGAAAATATTTTTGTCCCCTTGGCCGCATAACTTGGCTCCTGTTTTCTTGTTGTTGTTGTTTTTTTCCTCCTGCCTGTGGAGCTATTAGCCACGGCCAGAGCCAAGGCGCGGGGCAGGATGTGCTGCTTGTCTGGAGGCACGGACACGCGGCTCAGCTGCACGGCTTTCAGGAAATTTTCCGCTGGCTGGCACGTGATCCAACATACCACGAAATGGTCAGCACGGCCACCGCGGGGTCACTCCCGAAATGCCCCAGCACAGCCAGGCTGCTCCGGAGGCCGAGGGCCTTTGGCGGCGCAGGGGGGCCGCCGGGTGCTGACCGGCCGAGCCTGCTCAGTGCCTGCGGCTGGCCGCCTGCCATATGCACATCAGTGACCAGCCACCAGCTTGTGGCCTCCCCGCTTCGCTGGCCAGGAAGCCCTCCTGCAGCTCTCAGCCCTGGGAACACAAGGGGTGAGGGCAGCCATGGCTGGGGTCCTACATCCCTGCGCCTGCCTGCAGCAGTGCGGGCAGCTGCTGATGGCACTGCTTGTGCTTCAGCTCTGTTTAACATCCTTGCCCCTGTGAGGGTGGATTCAGCCCCCTGCTCTGCTTTCTGAGTGCCCTTGGTGGCACTTTTTGAGCTACCAAAGGACATTTGTGTCTTCTGGCCTGCAGACCTGTCCCTGCAGGGGGAACTGGGCAGCTGTAACGCCCCTCTCAGCATGCTTCTAGGTCTCTCTACGGCTGCGGTGGGTGCAGGGGATTCTTGCATGACAGGCACCTGCCACTGCCACCTCATGTCAGGGGGGCAAAGCTCCGGTCCCTGTCTTTGTATGTGGAATGAATTTGCTTATCTTCTGCAGGTGTTAGGAAAGCCCACATAAAGGTTATGCAGCAGATGTGACCATATGGAGGCCATACAAACGCTCAAGGTCCAAACACGAGTTACACCTGATGCAAACAAAGGAGAGGAGAACCAGCTCTGATGAAGAGCAGAAACAAAGCAACTGCATTTCTACAGCTATAAATTTTAAGGTAATGATGTTAAAGATATCGCCTACTGAACCACATAGAGAAGACATGTGAATCCAGCATGGGAAATACAGGCATGGGAAATACAGTGATGAAAGATCTTTACTCCTGTCCTTAGAGGTTAATGCCAGCCTTATGGATGGATGCTTGATTTTAATCTCTTTTTCCTTTGTTTCAGTATCTCAGCATGTGTCCCATGCCTGAAGCTGGACTGGATTTTGCACCTGCTGAAAGGGGTGCACATCCACAGCAAATCAGTTCAGGGAAACGTCATTAATGTTTTAGGAAGCAATTTTATTCTTCTAATTAATTTTCATACAGACCCAAGGGCCTTTTGCCAGCCCTGCTTTCCAGATGACTTAGAATGTAGGTCCTGTGTTCAGTGAGTGCACATGAAGTCTACGCACAGCACTGAGAGAACAGACCAAAGGAAGAAATGTTGGCAGTGTGAGCAGCCTGCCCAGGCCAGCGAGCTCGGAAATGTGAGCAGAGAAAAGATAAATGAGAAATGCAGCAGCAAGGATCCCATTGGGATGCATGGCATCCAAATCAGCCTTCTTGTACGCCTCTCCTACCACTCAGAAAGTGTCCCCATAGAGCTTGGAAATGCCTTGAACTGCAGGTCACATTGCAGGGAACAAGACTTGGGCATGCCAACATCTTCTTTGGCCTGTGTGCATCAGTGGGGCTTCAACATATCTGTGAGCACATCACCTCTGTGGGCACATCACCTCCATGAGTACAACACGTCTGTGCACACATCACATCTGTGAGCACCCAGCATTGCTCTTGCTCTGAACAAGCCACTGCAGTGACAGAGCAGAGAGGGGCTGGGCACGGCCTGGAGCTGGGCTGGGCATGCAGAGCAGCTCCCCAGTGCCTGGTACTGCATGTTACCCTCTTGACCACGCTAACATTTGCAATAAGCCAACAAGTTTTCCATATATAGTACATTTCCCAGCTCGTGAGTCTTGCTGAGGCCTCACTGCCCTCCCTTGCAGCAATAAAAGGCATTTGTAATGTTTCCGTGCTGAACTGTGGGAAAAGAGCGGTAAGAAGCGGTGACCCCTGGGTACAGGCATGCTTTGGAAACACCGTCATCGAAAAATCAACACATCCGTCCAGGAGGGCCTCAGGCAGCCGGCCTCCTCCTGCCGTACCACAGCCAGTGCTCCTCTGGACGCCGGGGCAGCAGCCACTGGACATTTCTGAGATGTTTATTCTGTCCGCTGTTGATACTGAAAGTCAATACAATAACTAAAAATAGAGATTAAAAAAATAATAAAGCAAAACAAAAACAAAAAAGCAAACCCAACAACACAACACTGCAGCTATTTGTTCCTGAGTTGTTCTGTTTACCCGTACTGGCCCTGCTCTCCGTTTGGGCGGTCTGGTACTACCAGATGTTCAGTCACGTTCAGCAGCACGGTCGCATCCCAGAAGGTTTCTCCCCACAGCACATCTACATTAAACACGCCTGTAACTTTCCACGGCAGCTGGAGGAGCGCCTTCCTCTGTGACAGCGACACCTGGCCAGGACGGGCCCTGCGCACGTGCCACCAGCCCAGCCCTGAGCCCTGCAGAGCCAGGGGAAAGCTCACCCTGCCGGCAGGGTTTTACTTATCAAGAAACTGTGTGTGTAACATATGTCCCTGAGGGAGGATGTGGGGTATCCCAAGAACATGTGGGGTGCAGCCTTCTCCAAACACCAAGCGCCATGTTAGTGAAAACTATTGGGCAAATCTTTGTGGCTCGTCCTGCTCTTTTTTCACAGGTAGCAGTGACGGCAGACAACAGCAGAGAAATCTGCACGTGCTCAGCAGATTATTTAGTTTAGTATGTTGTGCTGACAACCCTCATGTCACGGGATTTGGGTTTGGAGATACACAGTAGAAGGAGGGACTGAAATCCCGTAAACTTGTGCTGGCAGGACTGGGTGTCCCCCTTCTCTGAAGAGCTTATGGGTGAACACACCAGAAAGAGCGAAGAGGTCTCCCATGTGTATCTTGGGAGAATATAGGTTTGGAATATAGGTCCATATCTGGACACACTGGGTGGGATGGTGGGAGGTGTCCTGCCCATGGCAGGGGGGTTAGAACCAGGTGGTCTTTGAGGTTCTTTCCAACCCAAGCCATCCTATGCTTCTCCATGAATCTATTTATTCTATGATAAACTCACTCAGTTGTGAAGATTTGTGTCCAAATATGCTTTTCTGGCTGCCTGGCCACCTTACTACTGTGAGGTGATCTTACATGAATGGAGACGACTACTGATGTCGGGTTGCTTTCCTGCTTTGCTGATGGCTCAACTCTGTGCTTCACTGCAGGTACAGTCAGCCGTTCTGCAGTAGAACCGTTCTACGGTTCTGAAGTAGCCGTTCCCTTGGCTTAGCCCTGTTGTGACTTCAGACTGCATGACAAACTTCACACCACAGGGCATGGGAGCTGAGACTGCACCCAGCTCAGTCAGATTCAGAGTCTACATCCAGAAGTCAAGGTCCCTAACAGCCCCACCAAGACCCTCTACCTCCTCGCTGCTCATTTCTGGTACTTAATTTCACTCTGCAGTGCCCTTGAACACATTTTGCCAAAGTGTTTGCTTCCCACAGCCTTTTTTTTTTTTTTTTTTCCTTTACAGTTTCAAATATTTCAAATGTAGGCAGCGAGCCTGATTTCAGCTGTCCTTGACTTGGTGTTTATTCGTTACTGCTCTGCAGATCAGCCACCAGGTTTGTATGGATGCAAGGATCCAGCCAGCACTGAAAATATTTAGGTAGCAATTCCCCATCTTCTGAGAAGAGCCTATGACTAAGACTCCTCAAAGGGACCTGAAGCTAGCTTTCTGTGAGCCATTCAAGTGACTTGGCTTTTTATCATATGGCAAATGTTACCCCCCAGGGAGGAAAACATGCCCCACAGCAGCTTCTCTTCACACTCAGCTGTGCTCTTCAGTAGCATGAAGACCACAATGCCAGCAGTATAAGCAGGAGCAGGAGACGAAGATGTTGAAATCATAATATATTTATTACATAGATGAGATATAAAAACAAATTACCAAAATAGTATCATTTTTTTTTTGTGAGTCCACAGGACCTTGAAAGAAAAATACATACGTAAAGCAGATTGGTAGACTTGTAGCTTTTATGATGTTTTAAGTCTGCCTTTTCTTTCCTCTCATACTCCTGAACAAAATACACTTTATGCAAGGTGGTTTAAAGATGCTTTACAGAAAAGATATACTTTAGTGCTGAAAACTGCAGTAAACTGTGCTATATTCCATACTGGTGTTAATGAGGAAGTATAATGGCCGTATATATTGCAAACAATAACACAGAAGAAAACAACTCAAACATTCAGTTTTAAATACTAACATAAAAATAAAATAAACTCCAGGCCCATCGTGAATCACTGGGTAGGGATATGTGAATGGGAGTCCTTTCCATTCTCCGGATCCACTCCTTCTCCTGCAGGCAGAGTTTCCTCCTCTGGCAATTGCATTTTTATTCCAAAGTCTCTTCTTTTCGTACTGCTTGCCAAGTCTTGCTGGAGTCCTGCCCATGGAGTCCGAGCGCTGGTCTGAAGCTGGGACTTCAGTGCAAATGCTTACTATCTTTCAGACTGCACCCTGGGATGCTGTGAGCGGCCCGTGCCAGGCTGGCTGTTCCCTTTATGCCGTCAACGCTGTCCAGCTGGGGCGTCTTCAGGAGTGCTTCTGTTTCAAGAAGGTTTTCTCAAGTGCCACCTTCAGCCTCTTCGTTCCCCAACACAATCCGGCCTTCCACACCGTGAAGTGGCAGGTAGTAAAGTGCTTTATACAATGAAATATTTACAAGGGGCTGGGTTCATATTTTAACACTTCAAGGACAAGTGCTCAGAGACGCCGTGCCCTGCGGAGCCGGCTCTTCTCCGCAGCGAAGGCGGAGAGCCAGCACCCGCCCTGCTTCACACGTGCACGAGGGCAGAGGAATTCACGCCACCTGGCACGTCTGCCTGCACGAGCACGAGCAGGGGGTTGAGCCCCTGCAGCCTCCAGTGGGATGGCGAGGTGAGGAGCAGGCAGCACCCAGCCCTCTGCCACGGGCGCCTGCTGCCAGCCCTGCCCGCCCTGCAGCTGCCTCTGAGAGTGACTCCAGATCCATGCTAGTGGTACTGGCAGCACTTCCCAGCTGCAGATCATGGGCAGGCTTTCCCCCTGGCAGGTGGAAAAATAGGTCGGGGTGATGGGTGGCTTTGTGGGTGTTGCTCTGGCGCTGCCCTGGAGCCAGACCAGAGGCCCCCCTCCCTTCTGTTCCCCTCAAAGAGCCAGGCTCAGGGAGCGCCTGGCAAGAAAGCTACAGGCGAGTAAATGGGCATTGACCAGGAATTGTTAAATTAGACAGCGCCTACAAATCATAACGCCTCGCTACACGTTTTGGCACTATTTTCTTACGTTCCAGTTTTCATCCTAGAGATCTTCCCTCTGTGAAGGCTTTTGCATTTTGTGCATGAAGAAATGCCCTAGGGGTCGCGCACATCTAGTTGCAGTCTCTCTTTAAAATCTCCAGGACCTTTCTTCCAAGAGCTGACTTCCACTGGTGGACAAAGCTTTTCATGTTGACGATGAGCCTGCCCGTCCGCACATCCTCGTGTCCTGCCACCAGGTACTCCAAGCCTGCAAACCAGCAAAGTGGTCAGGGACTGCACAGCGCTGTGCTCATGAGGGCTCTAATTGTGGCAAACAGCCTGAACTATCTAGTCCTGAGTAAAAAAGCACTTATACAGTGAAATATTGGCATTTATGACTTTCAACTATGTCTGCATATCTACACCTCCATCTGTATCTATGCAAAAATGATCCCAGAGGTGCAGCTGTCACAGAGATGCTATAAGCAAGCTTTGATTGTGCTGGCTTCTAAATATAAACTGAAATTCTAAATATAAATTGAATTTGAGGTCTTGGGGCTGGCAGGACAAGTTTCTGTACCTTGTTTACAAACTGATGCTGCACTCATTTGGCAGCCACCTGCCTCAGGCCTCCCTTAATACCTGGAAATTGGTCAGCTGAGCTCATTCCAGCAGTGACCGTGCAGGATGGCCCCGTACTTGTGTACTGCTCAAAATCCTCCTGATGCTGTGGGGTAAATGAAACATAGAGGGGAGAAAAACTTTCCTTTCAACCTCCTTGTAAAAGTGCATTACATTTTCTCAGAAATGACATTCCCGGTGATTTCCACAGTGGTTGTTTGGAGCATTCATGTGCCTGCGTATATATGAGTGGCACGCGAGCATCCTCCCTGTACCCTGGCACTGCCAGGATGTCATGCACCAGCCCAGTTTTCCAGCTGGATGCTGGTGGGAGGGTCGAAAGGTGCTCCTGGCTCTGGGGCATGGCTCATGGGGCACTTGGAGCCACGCAGAGGTTGCCTGCGGGGAGGACGGGGTGAGGCTGCCCTGGGGCAGGTGGGGGCCCAGGGCCCTTCCAGTCACCCAGCTCCAGCCCGGCCGCAGCAGGCAGTCAGCTCGTGTTTTCTTGGGTTTTTGTTTTGCTGCTCATAAGGGAACGCTGTGGCAGGGGGACAGTGTCCTCTATTTAAAGGTCAAGCATGTTTTCTTTAATTCAATACAATTTGTTATCTACTCCATCTGAGCTTCTGGGCACACACATCCTCTCTTCTGCCAAGTAAACACAGGATATGTGCCTGGCAGGAATAGCCTTTGTGAGACCTTCATTTTGGCCATGTCAATCCTGCTGCTGTAAACATCACTTTTCAAGGGCTCCTAAATCTACTCCCTTGAGAGAAAAATGTGGCACACGCTCTTTGAGAGAAAGCTAATATTGCTTTGGCTGCTGATTCTCTTTCTGTAGGAAGATTCAGCCTCCTAGATCGTCAGTTTGACTTTACAGAAGTGTAAAACCAAAACAAAATGAACTACCGAGGTGCCACAAGCCAGCACTAGAGGCTGTGAGCTTTGCCTGTGTTGCTAGCAGGGAGTGCTCTGCTTGTGCATGTGTGTGTGGCAGAGCTGAGATTCGGACGGGCTCCTGCTCTGCGCAGACAGCCAAGATGTTGGCATCTTTCTTTGTTCTCCCCAAAATCCAGCCTGCCCCAGTGAGCCTGTGTGCGAGGGAAGGTGTGCCAGTGTGGGGAACACCCTCTCTCAGGAACCTCAGCACATTTATCATCTGGAAACAGCCTGTGGAGATCTGATAAATGCAGGGAGGTTTTATTTCGTGTCAGAACATTTAAGAGCCTACCCTCCATTTGGTATCACATCAGCACTGTGAAACACAACAAAAATTTGTTTTTCTTTCTTCTGCTTTTATATAGTTTTTAAAATCTCCTCTATGTTTTTAGGAGATGTGATCTTCATTACAGCTAGATGTCAGGAAATTGCTTTATGTCAGCTTGGATTTTTATCCTGCTGGTGGTGGTGGTTTACTCATCTGGAGGTCACAAGCTCTACTCCGAGAGAGGGTTAAGTCTGCTAATATGGTATTGCCAACCACCCAGAAATGAATGTGGTAGCTGAAGGAAATAATGAGACAGTAAAAAATATTTGGGATCCCCCTTTTTTTCTTCATTTTGAAGTGTTTGATTGATTGGTTCTTTAAGGTGCACTCAGCTGATGTTTTCAAGTTTCCCACCAGGACCAAGAGATATTCCGAACTCCAGCAGCTGCATTTCAAGAAAACATCAAGCTTTGTGAGGTAAGTCATAAGAGCTGGCAACACTGCAGGCACAGGAATGGGCTGCCTGTATGGGATGGGACCCAAGCGCACGCACCACTGCCCTGAACCAGCTGCTGCGACTCCTTCTGCAGCTGGCTGGGAGAAACAGGCTCCTCTGCAGCACCACGGGGAGAAGCTGGGCTGCTAAGATGTAATGGCCTGCAGTGGAGAGAGCTCAGTAGACACTTTGCAGAAGCCTAAAATATCATGGAGGTGATGGTCGTGTGACGTGGCAGCGATGCTGTGAGTGGCCAGGAAAGGGATAACTCCTGATGTGTCAGACACCTAAAGACAGTCACAGCCACACTCCTCTGCTGATGTCTAAGAAGCAGCAATCTTAATGGACTGTGTTCGCTGCTCTCTTCTCTGCTGGGGGAAATCAGGGAAGCTCCCTGAAGCTTACAGACTCACAAAGCTGGGTGTCAGGTGCGGGGCTGCCCCGTGCAGTCGGTGTCTGAAAGCTTATGTTGCTTTCCTCCAGGTTTGTATTAAGGCAGATTATGCACCTGGGCTTTCTGGCTTGTGTTTGCATTGCATACAGAAAATTAAAACATCTGTATCTATTTCATTACAGATTTATGGTGTTTTACCACTACCCAAAGTCTTGCTGTGCTTAAACAGTGAAGTCCTGCCTCATGCTGCTGATCCGTCTGACCCTTGCACCTGACCAACTGCAGCCGTGCTATCAGGGCAGGCTGCCTTCAAAGCCAAATACTCCGGTGGACATGAAAGAAGACTGCAAATGCCTCATCAATGAGTAACCTTTCTGTATGATACAGCCTTGCAGACAGCACCGTCCCCTTAAGGAAGCTCCTAATGCTGCACATGTAGAAGAAATCTCAGTACTGAAGTCAACGCTTTGATCAGTGATTGCCAGGCAGTGTATGCACCTTAGAGAAAGAAAGTCCTTTATCTGAGTTTGTAACTCTTGGTTTATCTTGGAGTTGTAAAGAAAGCTGTGTCAACCGTATCTTGGTTTTGCTCTGTTGAAGAAAACCCTGACTATACATTTCCCCTCCTAAGGGGACTACATGCACAGTTTAACCAGAACTGATTATACTTCATTTCAGTGAAAGATGAGAAAAAACTATGAAGCCAAAGCTTCCCTTGCACTGCATAAGAGAGGCTCTTATGAGAGCCATAAGAGAGGCTCTGAACCTTGCAGATGCTAATTAATGTTAGTTTGAAAGAGACATCTTCCCTTGAGATTAGGCTCTATCTTCAGTACAATATAATGACACAGATTAGATTTAAATGTGCTTTTATGGATTCCAATTAGCATTAGTTTTGGAAAGATCTGACATATAGTCATGGTGCAACATCCATCTACCTCCCTGTGGGAACACACTGAGACTGGTACAGCTGTAACGCTGTTACTACACTCCAGGAAGAGCAATTGTACTTGAAAAAGTCTGCAGAATGAACCAAGGTTTTCTCTACAAAATTCAAATTTGACAGAGATTGCTGTTGGAATCCAAATGATTTAGAAGCCAATACTTTAATGAGCACTGGGTTGCAGTTTTAAACTCATTGGCATGAGGGGACTGAGGACAGAGGATGAAATCTGTGTGAATACGGTGGGGATGTATTTCCTGGGGATTCAAACCTACCAGGATTGAGGATTGGACAAGTGCAGCCTCTGTTAGTCCAGGACTCAGGGTAGAGCGTCCTCTTGCCCCGCAGGATCTTCAGCTTTGTAGATTTCAAGACTTTCTTGACCTTCACATTGACTTCAGCATGGGAGCCCTTGTCATGCGCTGACAAGATCTTCGTCTTTATCACTGAGAAGAGAGGAGTTAAATACAGCAATATAAAAATAATTTACAGTGGTCTTTTTTGTGTCTAGTGCACGTCTGGGTGAAACGGTGAGATAAATGACTGTGCTACACTGGTGTTAGCCAGATGCTCCTTGCTGGGGAGCACAGCTGCAGGGGGAATGCCCTTGTCCCCACACCTGTGGGCAGGGACACCACCAGATGGTCTGGCCACAGCCCCTGAACTTGCCACGCAGGCAGTGGGAGAGGCCCCATGACATCATTTTCAAAACTTGTGAGGGTCAAGATTTCCCCAGAGAGAGCCTTGGTTTTAGGGATGGGCCTTGAGGCCTTGCAGGGCTCTGGCCAAGCAGACGAGGCAGCAGGCAGGGATGTGAAGGGCTGTCCCCATCCTGCCTGGGACCTGCTTTGAAGAACCACCGCATCCAAACGCAGAGACTGAGACGTTGGTGGGGACTGAGGCAAATCATGGAGCGTTTTTGCTCACAGGCACACCCCAATCACCTGGTATCCCCTGTGGGATGGGGTTAGAAGCGGGATACCCCATGACTGCCAGCAGTCCCCATGTGGTGGAGGCTCAGGGCCCAGGTCCCACACATCAGCCAGCCCTGGACCACACTGATGCCTCCAGCGGTGCTTTACTCAGCACTGCATGTTATGAACCACGGGGAAACCTTTCCTCTGACGGTATGGCCTCCTGAAACTCGTGATGAGCCCCATAACTCATCTGTCTCTCCAGCTGAGCTGACACCTTTGCATGTTGAGTGATGAAAGGGTGGGAAGCCTGAGTGCACTTTAGATAAGATTTATGAACTTGGGTTTTTCGTGCCTTTTTTTTCATTTCTTATCTTTTGCAAGATTAAACACAGTCACTATCGCAGCCAGGAAGCAAAGCAAAGCAAAATCAGATTTTTTCTAATATCACTAAGCCAGAGCTATATTTCAACAACTCGCGGCCCCTTGAACTTCTCTTTGTGGGCTGCTCCACAGCCTGCAGAGGTGTGGATTATCTCCCTGCACGTTTTCAACTTTAGTGCAAGACGAAACAGGTGCAAGAAACCTCTGGAAGGCTTTGACGGGAGGGAGTGCTGCACAAAGCATTCCTTGCTCTGCAGCAGTATGAGGGAGGTGGTTCACTGGCACAGACCAGAGAGGTCTTGGGGAATAAAGTGCCTCCTCTCGTTCATTCAGATCCAATGTGCAATGCCCACATCACCCCACTGCATCAGCTGAGCTCTGCCGACAGGGTGAAGTGGCTGCCAGAGCTGTCTTCTCTGTGTGTTGTCTTCTGTGGTGATCTCTGTCTCTCCTTGCACTCAGTGTAAGTCAGATTTAGTGATTCTAGACCACATGTGGGGCACCTGGTCTATAGAGAGATTTTCAGTGACTCATTTTTTGTAACAGTTCTCAGGGCCCTTCCAGCTCTTGCCTTCCCGTGATTTCGGCACAAGGGTACTTTGGTAGCAAGAGGGGCACCTAACAGCAAGATGCTTCACCCAGCTTGACTAGGCACCATGGGATCTATATTCCTTGGGAAGTGCAAAGATCTGTCCTGAGACTAAGTAGCCCATGGGTCTGCAGGGCTGACCCACTGCATTGCTGAGTGCATGCAGAGGTGTTAGGGGACACAGGGGCTTGGGACACTGCCTCCCTTATCCCCTGCACAGTGATTGAATGTCAGGCTGTGTCTGTGTGCTGGAGTTTGCTCTCAGGGGATTCTGCTCCCCTCTTCAGAGAGAGGTTTGGTCCAATACCATACTTCTGTAGGACCTCCTTGTAGGACCCCACCACCTCACCGCAACTCACCGTAGGTGTACTTCATCCCACAGAAGACCTTGGGATTGCCCAAAACTTGCTCTTTACACTCACATTTACCTGTGGGAAAAAAGCAAAGTGAATGTCTGTGAATCATTCCTCCCAGCAGGGAGCTTTGCAGGGGTCAATGGCGAGTTATGTGGGCCTGGCTGGGGAGAAAAGGAGGTGTCGGAGGTGGCCGCTGTGATGGGCAGGATCATGGTCTCAGCCCCCATGCTACAGAAGGGGCTTGGCCACATCACCAGGACCTGCAGTCCACAAGCCCCTGCAAAAAGCCCTGTTTTCAGATCCAGGCTGAACACACAGCCTTAGTCCAAGGGCAATCATTCCTTGTTTACAATTTGAAGAGAAGGGAAACAAAGGCCTTATTATGTGGCCTCAGGATGCAAATAACATGCATGTCTTTCCCTTTGGTATTTTCCACACTGTAATGTACCAGACATGATTCTAGAAGGAAACGTCGCAGAGGTTAAGGCAGATTAATGACTTCCGTGCTCTTAGAACAAAGAATAACACGATATACTTATTTATGCTCCAAATTAAGTTGCCTGGACAAATGATGGAGCTCTCTCCTCAATTAACTCAATTATCGTATCTGTAAGATTTTATCGTGCCGCTCTGTGCAAACGCAGGCAATTACACCTGCCTGCCTGGTTGTTTCGCGAGAGGCCGAGGCCGTCAGCAGCCACCAGGCCATGGCACCGCCTCGTCCAGCCCGGCGGGGCAGGGGGCAGGAGCCTCCCCAGCTGGATCTGCAGCCAAATACCAGGCAAGGGCGACTCGCCCCCTCAGCACAACCCGTGCCAGAGCAGGGCCTAGCGGGGTGCTGGGCACAGCTGGCTGCTGGCCGTGGGATGTGGTGGGGGCACATGGGGCCCTGGTCCTACCGGAGTGCCGCAGCGCCGAGAAGCCCTGCTCATCCTCCCAGCCCCAGGCGGGCTCACTCTCGTTGAACATCGGTGGGAAGGGAAGAGCTTCCTGCTGCCAGCTGGGGTCTGCGCTGCTGGGGGAAAGCAGAGGGTCAGCCAGCCATCCTCCTGCCGCCGGCAGAAAGCAGCGTAACTAACAGCCCGTGCCGCTCTGCCACACGCCTTGGTGGTGATAAACGCACACAAGTGAAAGAGGTGACCGAGGGTTTTCAGCCTGGGCCATTAACCCAGTTTTGGTTTAAAATCTGCTACAGGAACTTCTGTGCTATAAATGTCACTGGTATGGTAGAAAAGCATGCTATGAGATCCAGACAGTGGGCTATCATCCAAATGTGCCGCCTTCTAGAAATCAGAGCTCAACCACCCAGCACAGTCGATGCAAACTGAGCTGCAACAGCAACTATATCGAGCCTTTGGTCTCCGCATGCTCAGGTCTCCCCGAAGCTCATGGAGAGGAAAAAACTGTGAAGGGTATGGAGATCGCCCACTACATTCACACCAGCACCAAGCGCCAGCAACACCACCGCAGCAGTGCCCACCACCCAGAAGAACCACGGCATCAATGCCCCTTCCACCCAAAACCCCAGACAGCTCCAGATGTGGTTATTTCGCAGTTATTTCACACATGAGAGCCAGGCAGGAGCCTGCCCTATGCCGGGGGGCAACCGGGACCCCCACTCACCTGCCGCTGCGGCAGTCGCCAGTGTGCGGGTGGCAGCTGCGGGCGCAGTCGCAGGGCCGGCAGCCGTCGGCACCAAAGCCCCAGTACCCGGGCAGGCAGCGGTCGCAGCGGGGCCCCGCCACGCCGGGCTTGCAGGGGCAGTCACCGGTGCTGGGGTCGCAGAAGGTGCGGGGACCCAGGGGCAGTGCGGCAGATCCCAGTGGGTGGCAGGAGCAGGCTGTGGGGACACCGCGGGGGGAGTCAGTCGTGGAGTACTGGCAGCTCTCTGGCTGCCAGGAGGTTAGGAAACCCATGCCCAACTGTCATTTTAATTAAAGTCTGATTTTCTATAAAAGCCATCATTTCAAAATATTAAAGAAAGAAGGATGAGGACGCTGGCAGCCCAGAGAGGCACTTTTCTGCATGCTCTGAGGCATGGGGCATGGGTCCACAGAGCACATGTGAGCAGTGTCTCCTCCAGAACAGTGCCCAGTGCTCTCCTGTCCTCCCCGGCACCCTGAACACAGGGAGATGAACTGGGAGTGCACTGGGATGTGCTGGAAGAAATGACCACACTCACCAGTCAGAAATAATACCCTAAGATAGGTGGTTTGAAATTTTCCTTGCCTGATTCTCTCTCTCTTGTTTTTTTCTTTTTTTTTTTTTTTTTTAGCAGAAGCATAATTCATACCCATTGCAAAACTAGGACTGTTTTCCCTTCTAGGATATTAATCTTTTTAAAAATCAGAAATATGGTTATCAAAAGTTCAAGCCCAACACGGGGAGGCTCATGGCATTACCCTGCACCCGGGCTGGGTCTCTGACCACAGCACCCCGTGTCACCCCGGTCAGCCCCGTGTGTGATGGCAAAGAGCCCAGCTGGAAAAACCCCTCTCTGAGCAGGGGAGCAGCCGCTCAGAGCATGGCCATGAAACCTATGGCATTGCTTTGTGTTCATAAATCATTCAACTTTAGCAACCCAAAAGATGAAATAAAAATAAAGATCCCCTGTGGAATACTAGAATATTTTTGTCTAAATCTCTGTTTATATATAAAAAAATGGATTTCCTGAGGAAATTTCATTTGGAGGGAAAATTTTCACCAAATTCTAAAAATATTTTTATTTTGCAACTGTGAAGGCAATAAAACAGAAAGGCCACTGAGTGTGACACAACCCCTCTTTCTTTTAAAATCCTTACTGCTGTGCACATTTATCTAGTTTTGATCTGATGACAGGTCTGTGGTTTCAGGGCTCTGACATATCTGGAGTGCAGTTTCAAAATATTAAAGGATGAGTTAATATTGGCAGTCAACTTAGAGGAGACTGCGATTCCAAAATCTTTGCCAAAGTAATCCCCAACTTTTCCCCACCCTTTCCATTCCCAAACAAATATAATTATATAAAATTAAAAGATTAGAAAGCCTCTCTACAAACTGCATAACTAGCTGCAGGCAGTGAACTCTGGTACCTTTAATAGCATAGTTTTCAACAGCACTCAGCTCGAGTCGCATACCTTTCTCCTGAAGTCTGTGAAGTTTCTTACACCTGACACATGTATCCAAATGCTCTATTTTCCTCCTAGATGCAGTGGGTATTTATGGCATTCCTCATCCCCTCCGGGGGAAATACTGAGCCTTGACACTCTCCTGTCCCCACGCAGCCAGTGCTTGGAGAGAGGGAGCCCAGTCCCGTCTCAGCTGAGTTTCAGCGGAGTTTCACTCCCCGCCCTATTAGTGTTGGGGCTTTTTATGTTTTAGGCAATGCTTTTTCATATACTTTTTCTTCCCTAATGGAAAATTTAATGGCAATGACAACACTGTGGCGAGGAAAGAACATAAAATTTACAAAAGTCCTTATGAAAAATGCAGTCCTTATGGAAAATGCACCCGCTGTTTGTGGGCTGCTGGGAGCTATGGCTTTTTGGTCCTGAAGACACTGAGAGGATGCACGGGCACAGAGCACGGGTGCCAGCACGAGGCTTGGGGACAGCGCCCACATGCACACTGCTGGCACCCCTCCGGGCTGGGCACCGCTGGGCTGGGACTAGGGAAAACCTGCCACAAGCTCCACCTGGTTGCCTTCCAGAATCACAGAATTTTCTAGGTTGGAAGAGACCTCAAGGTCATCGAGTCCAACCTCCAACCTAATGCTAACAGCCCTCCACTAAACCATATCCCTAAGCTCTACATCTAAACGTCTTTTGAAGACTTCCAGGGATGGTGACTCCACCACTTCCCTGGGCAGCCTGTTCCAATGCCTCACAACCCTTTCTGTAAAGAAGTTCTTCCTAACATCTAACCTAAAACTCCCCTGGCTCAACTTAAGCCCATTCCCCCTCGTCCTGTCACCAGGCACGTGGGAGAACAGGCCAACCCCCACCTCGCTACAGCCTCCCTTGAGGTACCTAAAAAGAGCGATAAGGTCACCCCTGAGCCTCCTCTTCTCCAGGCTGAACAAGCCCAGCTCCCTCAGCCGCTCCTCGTAGGACTTGTTCTCCAGGCCCCTCACCAGCTTCGTCGCCCTTCTCTGGACCCGCTCAAGCACCTCGATGTCCTTCTTGTAGCGAGGGGCCCAAAACTGAACACAGTACTCGAGGTGCGGCCTCACCAGAGCTGAGTACAGGGGGACGATCACCTCCCTAGCCCTGCTGGTCACGCTGTTCCTAATACAAGCCAGGATGCCGTTGGCCTTCTTGGCCACCTGAGCACACTGCTGGCTCATATTCAGCCGACTATCCACCATCACTCCCAGGTCCTTCTCTGCCTGGCAGCTTTCCAACCATTCCTCTCCCAGCCTGTAGCTCTGCTTGGGGTTATTGCGCCCCAGGTGCAGGACCCGGCACTTGGCCTTGTTAAACTTCATGCAGTTGACCTCAGCCCATCGGTCCAGCCTATCCAGATCCTCCTGCAGAGCTTTCCTACCCTCAAGCAGATCGACACACGCACCTAACTTGGTGTCATCTGCGAACTTACTGAGGGTGCACTCGATGCCCTCGTCCAGATCATCGATGAAGATATTAAAGAGGACCGGCCCCAGCACCGAGCCCTGGGGGACGCCACTAGTGACTGGCCTCCAACTGGACTTGGCTCCATTCACCACGACTCTTTGGGCCCGGCTATCCAGCCAGTTTCTAACCCAACGAAGCGTGCGCCAGTCCAAGCCAAGAGCAGCCAGTTTCTTGAGGAGAATGCTGTGGGAGACGGTGTCAAAAGCCTTGCTGAAGTCAAGGTAGACCACATCCACAGCCTTTCCCTCATCCACCCAGCGCGTCACTCTGTCATAGAAGGAGCAGCAGCAGCATTAAGATGGCACTTTTCCCCACTGCAATACATGGTTGCATGTGGCACGAGACCTCCACGCCCATATAAACGGAAAGCTGCCCATCCCTGCTCCCCAACGGGGACTGAGAGGCGGTGAGAGGGATTCCTGAAGGGTGGATTTCACCCCCCGACTGCTGATACTGGTGTGGTTTCTTGAGCTGACAGCTTGCCTTTGGAAATGACAAATATTTACCCTCAAAAACCTACAGTTTAAAAGCAAAAATAAACTCGGCAGTTATAAAGGCTGATTTATTGTCTGTAATCATACTGTAGCTGAGGCTTAAAAATTCATGGGGGACATAAAGAAAAGGACCGATAGGTATGGTGGGGGGAAAGAGTCATCAGATTGCTCTTTTAAACAGCAGAACGTCTTGTTCTATCTGGTACACACCTACTCCTGAGCAAATATTATATATGCTCTTCGCCTACAAGAATCTTTAAAGTATCCTTAGAGATTATGGCTTAACAACTCCTTTATTTACTTTGACCTTGGTATTTTAAAATTTTCATCACGGCTCCGCGGTTGAGCAATAACAGGGGTTTGAGCCAGAAGCAAGTAAGCAACGCTGTGGCCTTCCCTGAAAGCATAACTGGGCATCTCCCTTGTCCCTTGTTATTGCAAACCACGGCACGGTCCTTGGAAATGTTCCAGCTGAGGGCTGTAATCAGTCATATAATTTAATTTAACAGTCATTAGTCATTCGCTGTTCAGCTGGAGCTATGGTAAATATCCCTAACCTGCTGTAGGGCTTGGAAAACATCGTGGTGGGAGAAAAAAACACCACAGCCTGGCCAGGGCAGCCCAAGGAGTGAGAGGGCTCGCGGGCAGCACCTGGCATGCACCAGGGTGGCTGCAGCAGGACCCTTCTGGCAGCCCTAAATCAGCCAGTGGGAGCCCAGGAGGGAAACTGCAAAGGGTCTTAGGGAGGAGAACATCTGTGAGGGGTTCAGAAGTCCAGGGAGAAATGATCTGTGTGTTTGTAGCAATATGATCTTTGAAGGGACAGCATGCAGATATTCCCTGCATTTTCATGGAAGCAGTTTGTGCTGGGGAAAGTTGTCTCCCTGAAATGCTTGAGTACTTTATGCTCTGTAATTTGTCAAAAAAAAAAAAAAAGGTAGATGTACTTGACAAAATCCCTCAAGCTTTGAGTGTAAGTGTAAGATTTAAATGTGTTTTTTACTAATGAGATTCCAAAATAGAAATACTTTGATTAAGTTCTGACAATAATTGCTGAGGGAAAGTTGCTGATGTTTCAGATAAGGAGACGTGGGACTTCAGTGTACACAAGTAGGTAAAGAGACTTGAAAAAGTGATGACATTCACTGTCCAAAAACCGAATTTGTGTACATAATACAGCAGTGAAATAATTATTTACACAAGTAATGAAGATGTGATTCCTTCTGCAACGCCCCTTTGCCTGTGTTCCCATGTCCCCCCCATACATACCTGCTGCTGCGTGGGCGATGCTACTTGCCAGCTGCACCCCACATCTGGGGTCGTGGCACCACCGAACAAGGAGGCATGCAAACATGATGCAGCTCTTGCTCTCCAAAATTAGCAGGAGAGCCAATGAATCATCTTTCTTCCCTCCACCCCCAAGCTACAGGGATCCTCTGGAGAGATTTGTCAATAGCATCTGCAGACTTTTGTCCTGCAAACTTCTCCATTGCTTTTTGCGGACATCATCAAAAAGGAATTCAGATCCTGAGAGCTCCCCATCCCTCATGAAAACAAGAAGGCTGCTCCAAGCGGGAGCAGAAGGATCTCACCTTTCCTCTGACACCCTACTCAGCGGGAGCAATTCACTGCCGAGAGGTTGCTGACTTACGTTTGCAGGCGTCGGGGGCGGAGAAGGGCTTTCGCAGGTCCCGGTAGAAGCCCGGCTTGCAGCGCTGGCAGTGCTGCCCTGCCGTGTTGTGCTGACAGTTGTCGCAGACACCGCCGCTGCGGTTGCCCGATGCCAGCCAGGCATCCATGTCAAAGTGGCAGGTGTCGGCATGCCCGTTACACTTGCACGCTGGGACGAAGCCAAAGGGAACAGCAAGGCTTGTTAAGGCAGTGAGGGGTGTTGGTTTGTGGAAGAGAGAGGCAAAAACCTGAACCAGGTTTTGGATTGGCAGCTCTGGCCTAGGAACCTGTTGGAGTCCAGGTGGGACATATTGCAACCCCCACTACCACTGCCCTGGGGAACCGCAGCGAGGTGTGACTGCAGCCCAGCACCAGGAGGCCGTACCTCCCCAAAACATGCCTGACACAACGCTGGCTCCCCGTGGGCACCCACCCCACAAATGCATGGTGGCATGGGCTCTCCCCCTGCCCCTTCTCATCTGCTCTCTGGGAAACATGTAAGGAAGCACAGGAGGAAGCATAAGCTTCCCTCCTGCAGAAGCTCAGGGACGCTGCTCCCGGCCGGGCACTTACACTGGCACTCCCTGGGGGCTCCGGTTTTGCCGTCGGCAGCCTGCCAAGGGCGGTCGTTGTAGAGCGGGGCACAGAGCTGGCAGTGCGGCCCCGCCGTGTTGTGCTTGCACATGCACTTCCCGTGGACCTGGGGGGGAAACAGAGCGAGGTCAGATCACCCGCGGCAGCGCCCGGCGCATCCCTGGGCACCGGGACGGGGCGAGCACAGAGCCTGTCCTGGCGCCCAGAGGCAGTTCTGCAGTTACACGTTCAGTTAGACTGGTACTTGTGGGTTTGCATGTCATACTATCATGTAATCCTTTTTCCTTGTTGAGATCTAAAAGGATCACCAGCAGAGTTTCCAGCTGCAGTATGAATTTCCAGGAGAGATTAAAAGAAGCCAAGGTCCAAAGCGTCCTTGGGAAATACTGTCAAACCTTTCTCTTTTTCTCTCTCCCAGACAGTGAGACATCTATGCCATGCTGCAGCAGCAGTGCTCACCATCTCAATGCCAAGTGCCAACACCAGCGAGCACAAGAGAAAAGAAATGAACCCCCCAGGAACATAGATACCTAACTTGTCCTTGCCTTGCAAGGGAAAAACTGGAGACAGCACAAAGATGGTGAGGGACTATACTCAGATACCTTCACGACAGACAGGGAACTGACCAGCTAGAGAGCACAGCGCAAGGGGGTAATTAGAGACAAAAAGCCAGCGTAGCAAGCCGGGTGCCAGCTGCCCGGTCAGCCGCTGGCATTCATCACGCTGCTGGCAAAGGCAAAGAAAACAGGATGCAGCCAGAGGGCAGGAGCCGGCAGCCCCCAGACGTGACGGCACCGAGCCCGGGGCAGTCAGTGCTCCCAGCCTGCTGAACCCCGACCTGCCCCCAGCAGAGGTTTGCTTCTCGGTGCAGTTTCACTCAGAGCCCCTCTGCTGCCCGGTGCCTCGCCACCCGCTGCCCCTTCCTTCACCAGATGCGGGGAAAGCCACGGCCAGGGGGATTTAGCAAAGGGCTCCGCTTCTCCTGCTGCTGCAGAACCCTAAGGGCAAAGCAGGGGACCTGCAGCACCCAGTGAACAACCCCTGCTCGCTGCGTAGGCGCACATGCATGCACACCACACGTGCTCTTGGCTAATGATGACTTTGTGGCTGCTTTATTTTCATGAACAGATTTCAGCTCCCGTTGCAGGGGGGTCAGAAATAACCAGTGCAGATAACACTCCAAAACTGGCCTTGAAAGTCCTTGAAAGACTTTTCAGCAGCAAGGCAAATAGTGAAACCTCCTGAAAACCTTTCAAGTGGTCCTTTCCTGCCTTATTAAAATATCTGGATCACTGAAGCGGGGACAAGTAAAATGCAGCACAGCGACCAGACGGTGTAAGCAACGCACAGATACAGACAGAATTTGACAGAATGCAAAAGTGTCTGAGCTAAAGTGGCAAATGCTAAGATAACACTGCTTTCTGTGCTATTTTGGCCTCACTGCAGATATCCATTGGTCTGTCTGGCTTACGCAAGTGAGGTCACCTATATGCTTAAATGTGTGATAACGTGTGAAAAGAATGAGAGGCAAATAGAGAAAGGAAACAAAACTTATTTGCCGATGGAATATTTAACTCTCAAAGCGTGTCTCGTGCTTTCACATTTTCATTTTTTCTACCACTTCTGAACATCCTTCTTCAAACCCTCAATGCCCTGAATTTACACCCCCCCAAAAAAACTTCTCGCTCTTACACCTGCTTCAGGTAAAGCCCAAACCAACATTACAAGCTACTTCACACACACTTCAAAAGCATCTAGCTGCATGGAAACAGAAATCTGCTAAAACAGTATTGCCTGTGGTTAGTGCTACCCCGACCATGGTAGCCTGAAGCACTTCTGTGGCCAGACAAATCCTCACCAGCGTGCCCTGCTGCTTGGGCAGAGGCACCTACCGGAGCTGGGACGTGCGTGATGAGGAGGGGAAGGCTCCTGAGGCTGCCAGAGGTAGCTGCTGTCAAACTCAGGTGGTCCCTTGGTGCTCTGGTGAGCGTGAGGCCAAAGCAAGAGAGGCATGGGAGAGGATGTGCAAATGTAAAAAATAATAATTCAAAAAAGACCAACAGTCTGTGGAGGGGTGCTTCATCCTGCCGCTGCAAGGGCAGTTTTATGGGCTCTGAGGTGGTGCAAGCCGAGGCAGCTGGCCCTGAGAGAGCCAGCAGGGCTGAGCAGGGCGTGATGCACCTTGTAACGATGGCTTGTAATGCACGTGGGGGAGGGAAATGAGTGGCATGGGTGAAAAGCTTGAAAAGTAACCGGAGAGCCACTCAGGGCGAGCTGGGGGCTCTGTGAAGGACCCCGAGAGGTGCGGAGGGGATGGGAGGGAAGCGGGCTCTCTAAGAACCTGTTTCTCACAGACACAGTTTAGTTAATACCTTTTTTCCCTATTCCTTTTTTTCCAGAAATGTAATGAAAGTCAGACCTAAGTACTTCAAAAACCTTGCCTCGGGCTGATGTATTTATTCTCTTTCAATAGCATTATAATGATTACCCCCAAAACAGCTCTGCTTTAAAACCCTCTCCATCCTAGCTTTATCCCATTAAAAAAAATATCTCTTTTTTCTTCTACATAATTCCAGCATGACAGAAAAGGTTTTTATGCATCGGAAACAACAAAAGAGCTGCATATTAGCAAGCCTTTTCTTGTAACCCATGGGCAGACAGGTATTTTTTGAGTTTTCAAGCAATACTGTGACGGCTAAGGACAGAAGAAAGGAGGAAAAGAGGCAGCAGAAGGAAAAGAGAAATGGCAGCAGGTGAAAAGTGGCCAAGAGGCTGTTTGCACCGGGTGAAAATTCACACTCGTAAGAGGTGTGTGAGCTCCTGATGCCAGGTGAGGTGCCCTGAGCATCCCTGAGCCAGGGCTGAGAAAGCAGCCTGGCAGAGTGGTGCTGGCCTGGGGCACTTCTCTGGCATCTCATCATCTCTCGGAAAGGCAGGGTGTGAGCCACACGGGCTGACGTGGAAAGAGCAGATTTTTCCCCCTTTTCACTCACCTCGATTTACATGTAGCTGTAGGGCGTACCCGTTTGGGGTCATTACGGAGCACTGCTAAGTACACAAACACAATTCCCGGTGCGTCTCACCGCTCTAAGCATTCACACGGCTCTTGACTCATTTAAGCAGAAAATCCTTTTCATACCATTTTTCATTTTGTCATGGGGTCTTTACATCCCCGTTGGCTTTCACACTGCTTCCCTTCTTAGCCTGACAGCCCAGTCGCAGCGTCACTCATTAGAGGGCACAATGCAAACAGTGTTACAAAAGTTGACTTCTGTAAGATAAACGAGCGGCTGATTTCTATATACAAAGACAGTTGCTAGGGCATGCTTCCTTCCATAGCCTTTTGTTGCTGAATTATTACCTTCCAGCGCTTCCTTTCACACTGCAAATACACGGGCTTTTTGGTCGAATCTTATAAAACGCCTCCCCCCCTATTTATCGCCTTCCAAAATGTTGCACAGGGCGAAAGAGATGCTGTGCTGAGGATAAAACGCACCGAGTCACCTGTTATGGATGCATTCGTATCACGGGAACTCACGCCTGGCACAGAGAGCCCAGTGTGTAGACACACACTAAAGGCAAATCAATGTCCCAAAGGCCTGATTGTCTAAATAGGCTAAACAGCTGGGAGGGGCAACAGTTTTTAATAGACTTGCTTTCTTGGAACCGTTAAAAATGTATTGTAATTATCATTTTTTACTTTCTTGGAGAACGGTCACGATATTAGCCTAGAGGAAAACCGTGCCATTCACGCCAAGTCCCTGACAATGGCTTTTAAACCGTGTTGCACTCAAGCCACTGTGCCAGTTTTAGAAACTGCCTACTGGCTGCTGCCCGCCCGCAGGAAGGTATTGTCTGCCTGAGCACCAGACAACCAAATTTATGCATGAGAAAATTCTCATATCCCATCTCGCTCTTGTGAAAGAATACAAAGTTTGTTGTTCAGGGTGTGGGGGCTGTCTTTTTTTTTTTTTTTTTTAATTTTATTATTATTCCTTGTACAATAGGCTTCTGTCAGAGGCTCTGGGGAAGACCTTCAGCATCTTTTGATGTCAGTAACATGACAACAATTTACAGCAGCCACTGGGCTGGCCACGTGGGAAGGGAGAGGGATATTCCCACTGCCCAGCTATGCAGCAGGGCTCTTGCAGCCTTGGACTACTAAAGAAGTGTCTAAGCACATTTGCAACAGTACCAGCTTGGTACGGTAGCAGCACCACACCAAACTTCTTTGGGCACTCCTTAAGCATGTTGAAGCTTCTTCTTCCCTAGGTTGTCATTTCCCATTTCCTCTCTTCAGATCAAAGATGCATACAGTATTGTGTAAAAGCAGGTGAAAGGGGTAAAAGCAGGTGGCCCCAGCAAGGGCACAGCCCTCTGAGACCGACAGCTCAGCCCAACCATGAGAACCACCTGGGTGCTGCAGGGCTTTGCAGTCAGGGAGGGCCAGGGAGTCTCTGAGGCAGATGAAGCCCTGCCCTCACCTTGAGACTGAACTGTGAAGCCAAGGTGAGGGACTTCTGCTCTTGGTTTCCACGCTACAGAATGCTACACTGCAAGATCCTGCCTGTCTCCAAGCTGATCTCTTTTGCGACACTTTCTGGAGTTGCAAACAAGCCATTGGGATGCTTTAGCCGGTAAAGGGCCAAGTAGGCACTGAAATAACTCAGTGCACAGCTCCTGAGCTGGATGGATCAGCCCCAAACCCAGTTTTTTATTGGCCGCTGAACACTGGGGTGATCTCCTGTGTCTGTGAATCCATTTCTCTAATCGCACTGCTGTTTCACCATGCAATCGTGCTCACACGCTAATCCAACTACATTGCGTGGTACGGTGTGAGGTGTGTTTGTTCATGCACTTTTTTTTCTTGGTATTCATTGGGCAGATGTTGGCAAGGTTTGGGTAGTGACCCTTTGAATAAATGATGTGGGAGGAGTGAGAAAGAAAAGGCAGAGTAGCCTTGACGTGAAATAGTTTTTTTTCTTACAGCAACTGTCTGGAGTCGGTAATGCCCACTTTTTCTCTGACCTGACTCAGAGGGATCCCAGAGGAGCCTATCCCACCCCGGTGGACAGAGCTGGACCTGCTTCTGCTGGGGTGAAACGAGCTGTTCTTCATTCACAGAGCCACTCTATTCACATCCGCCCCTGCACCCAAGGATGTCCTAGGTCAGTATTATCTCATGGCCAAGCCAGACTTTTAGCCTCCCTTCAGCCATTCAGAACATTTTTTCTTCAGAACTGTCAGATTCCCAGCACACGATGGCCCAGCCACCGAGGAAAAATTCATATGATGGGAGGAATGCTGCAGCAGCGGGCCGGGACGAGGTCTCGAGCTGAGCGGGGCACCCTGGCCCTAAACTCACCCAGGCAGCAGCCAGCAGCGTCCCTGCATCCCTGCATGGCTTTGTCAGACTCTATCACCCTCACTGCCGGGGCAGGTGGCCAAAATGCTTCAGGGTTCAGGAGACCTGGCAGCCATGCCTAGTGCTACCAGGATGCGGCGGCTTACAGCCCAGCAGAAACACAAATACACCGCGTCCGGTTCTTCTGCTGGCCAAGCAGGCTCTGAAAACAAGCCTGCAGATAGGATTTTGCCTCTAGGCTGAAAACAAGTGGGGGGTTGAGAAAACTTGTGCATACTTTTTTGGGGAAAAGCTTTTTTTTTTTTTTTTTTTTTTTGGAGAAGAAGAGGAATCATAAACTCTCATGAAATGTGATGCTGTTTGTCTAATTTAGGGGATGTCCTTCAGGAGTGTTCTGAAGCACAAGCACAAGAACTGAGCCAGATTTTGTATTCACATCAGGAAACGGTAATGTGTTTCCCAGCTTTTGCTGTCCCTGGTTTTACAGTGAAGGTTCTGCTAAAACCCCACGTAGATACAGTTACATTCAGAAGACATCTCATGCCTGAATGACTGACTATAATTCTTCAGAACTGTCACTTATGTGACTGGCTTTTTCAGGTGAAATGCACAAAAATGCTTCCTCTCTGAAATCTTCCTCTCTTTTCAGAAATTTGACTTCTTCTAGCTAAGCAGCTGCGGATCCTGCAGTCTTTCTGCTCACACACATGCGTGAACATGTCTTGCTGCCATCTTGGACACGACACAACTCCCTGCTCCCACCTCAGAGCAACGTGCTGGCCAGCCCCTGGCACGGCTGGGGCTTGGCCTCAGGCGTCCTGGTCTTATGGTATAAAAAGGGGCAACGGGAGAGGAAACACCTCAGCACTCGAGGAGACACCTCTGCACACCCCGACCCTCCAGCAGAGCCCCTGCTGCAAAGCATGGGGCTAGGTCACCCTTAGGCTGCCCCGTGCCCCGTGGGCCATGCAGAGTAAGCTCTGAGGCACCGCAGAATGAGTCAGCCTGACTGCACACACGTCACTGTTGGGACTCTTGCCACATTTATAACTGGAGTTTACTTTCCCAGTCCCCTGGGGCTGGTGCAAGGGCTTGCTGCTATTTCTTGCTTTGTTTTTCAGAGCGATTCTGGCAGCGGCTCCTTCCCACAGCACCGCCTGCTACCTGTGCACTGTGATTTCCATGGGCTGTAGCTGTACTGGAAGCGTATTTGGCTGCAGTCTCTGCTGTAACTCTCAGTGGTGCTCAGGGGCACACTCCCGTGCAATTGTATCACACTGAAATAATCCCAAGTAAACAGCTCCTTTCAAAGGCTTTCACTCAGGGAACATCTGGGAAAACCAGAGCAGTGCTACTTGAAACAGGCTTATCAATCATAGCGCTGCATGCTTTCAAATTTGTATATTTTCAAGATGTTGCAAGACCAGCTCTATTAGAAGGGAAACATGATGTCTGCTTCATGTTTGAGACCATAATTTAACTCAAATGAGAGTTCCCCGAAGAGCTGGAGAGATGCCAGACCTCCTTACCTCAAGTAATTGGCTTACATTTTTATGATCTTCCCCTTTTTCACATTGTTCAGTGCAATATATTTAATGGCCCTGGCTTTCCCTACAGCTCCTCTGCCAGCACAGCCAGTCCCTTTAGGGCTGGCCAAGAAGGGAAGAAAGGACACAGCGCATTGGGGTGTCCCCGGGCTGGCAGGACGCAGGCATGCCGCTGCTCGGGGAGGCACTGGCATTGGCCTGCCACGTCTGGGCTTTGTGTCTTGGTTGGTCCCAAGGGATTTCAGCTCTGAGCTCCTGTGATGGGAGTCCCCTGGAAACCAGAAAACAAGGTTTTTACTCAGAGCTGGTATTGCAAAGTGCAATGGAAAGCCTGGGAGTGAGAGCCAGCCCTCCCGCCCCTCAGCTCAGGACCCAACCCTGTCTCTGAGGATGCTCCAGAAGCAACGGCAAGCTCTGCTCCCCCTCGGTCGTCAAAATGCCCTTCATTTATTGTATCAGATATTGTGCTATCACTAGTTAGCATCCAGGCTGAGAAGGGAGCCGGAAACGTTAACATTTTAAGGAGCCACTGCCGAGCGCGTGTACGTACCACTTGGAAAATGCCGGCTGCCTTGACGGGCCGGAACCCGCTGACGGGGACGCAGCGGTCGGCGTGGCCATTGCAGAAGCAGCTGCCCTTCACGATGAAGTCGTAGACGGCGTAGTGTGGGGCCGGTGGGGCCTGTGGGGCCGGCAGGAGGCAGGGGCAGCTCTGCCGCTCCAGCAGCCGCACGCGCAGGTTGGTCACCTTCAGCTGCGCCTGGGCTTCCGCGCTGTAGGGGTCCTGGGCGGCGAGGGGCGGCGAGAGGGCTCGGTATATCACCTGCACAGAAAGGAGGTGTCAGCGGTGTGGGACCGTCCCCGGGACACGTGTCCCTGTCCCCCTCGTGTCTCTAGGTGCACCCAGTCTGGTCCCTGTGGTGTCACCAACTTAAATTTGGCCATTAACACACCGCGGCTGACCGGCAGCCCTGTGGGTGGTCATCGGGCGGGGGAGTCCTCACTGACATCTCTCCTTCCCTCCACGCTTATTTTTTAACAAACAAAGCTTGGATTTCCAAATATTTGGCTCCTGTCAGTCCCGGGCCACTTCCTAGTGGAGAAGTGACTCGGTGTGGCAATTAGTGACAGCGAGCTGATAGTCGAGGAAACCGAGATAAGAAAGAATGAAAAGTTGGGAGCTCCAGAGGCTTAAACAAATACTTATCAGTCAGTCTTTAGTTTAACTTCGGTCTGATTGAATAGGTAAATATTGTCTCAAACTGAAAATCAAGAGCACTAGATAAAAATAACTAATTTTCGTTAAGAGGTTTATTTTAAACTTGTTGGGCCGGCTGCCTGCAGTGTGACACAGAACCAGCGTGGGACCCGCGCAGCTGCCGTTCACACGAAATGACACATTTATGACACATGTATTAGTCACCAGAACTTCTAATTTATGGCTTGCACTTTTTAAATGGTTAAATACCCCTCCGCTAACTAGCTCCTGAAGGCGTGATGAATCACAATATTTGCCAGCACCAGTTAAATGAGGCTCTTGGCAATGGTTTGAGTGTGACACAGCCTCGTGGGCTGAGGCTCTGCTTCCAGCAGTGGCTTGAATCCACCTGAAAGGCTGGGTAGCGGTGCCCCTTGTGCGGCAGCAGTGAGTCTGATGAGGGGCATTACTGAATAGCAACACATTTCAAAAGCTGTCTTCTTTCCTCTCTTTCAGGAGCATAGGCATTTTTCCTGCTTTCCTAAAATATATATGGAGCCAGTATGAACAGAAACCCAGATGAACCAAGCGATCAGGCTCTGTGCCTCTCCCCAGGGCAAGTTATTTACCCAAACTACATCAGTGTCTTTCTGATTGCACTTACTCACTAGTGGCTTTGTGAACACAAGATGTTTTCAGGCATGGAAAGAAAATTCCCTGGAAAACATCCACACTGGAGACATTGATGCCTTTTTAGTGGAGACGATGGAAAATGCCTGGCTGAGAATTTTCTGTAAAATCTAGCATTTTGGGTTCCTAGCATAAAATGCATCTCAGAGAAGTCTTTGTTTGTCCTGACTCAGATGGGAGTGGTGAAGGAAATACAAAAACGGGAACAATTTATGCTATATGCAGCTACAGACTTTCTTCTGATTATTTTCAGTTTGACTTGTTTATCAGTCCCATTTTAATGCATGTGACTGATGCTTGTAACCCCAGTAAAGGCAATGCGGATAGAAATCAATAATCCTGAGTGCCTTCGCACTGAGGAAGTTAAATCATGCTGGTGAGGAATTCAGGGGGAGTCACACCACTGATCTCCATGAAGCCAGTATTTCAGCTCAGGCCCTAAATTGTTACAAACATGTCTTTTTATGGCTGCTTGAAAACAGTGATGCTAAACATGAGCCCTATCTGCAGTCCCCAGGGGCTGCAAAGAGCGGTCTCCCAGCTGCTGCCCCGCACCGCTCCAGCCGGGCTCCAGCGAGCAGCACAGAGCAAAAGGGGCGCCTGGCCTCAGCCCTGCCACCGCAGTAAACACCCCCACTTCCCCCACCCAATGCCAGTGGGTCTGTTTTAATAAGATACAGAACGGTCATTCTAACATGTAAGTCACCACACAAATCGCGATTCTCTGCTCTGTCCCAGCCGATTGAGTTGCAGCCCCTAGAGGCTGCACAATAAGGTCAAGGACGTGTTTCCCAGCAGGATTTCCCTGGTCAGCTGTTCACCCTGTGGATTCACCCCAGCCCGTCTCTGGAGCAATCCCAGCACATCACTGGGGTGACACCACCCTCATGCCGCTGTGGAGGGTCCGCACCCCTGCGCTGCCCAGCACCCCAACCCCACGTACACCTGCACATGGGGTTTGGCTGCTGCCTGGCCGGGGTGTCTCTGCCTTCAAAGCCACCATGCCTGCTACTCTTTGTAACACAAAAACACTGTAAGGAGTCATGCCCGAGGCTCCTGCCAAAGAGAGCTTTGTCGTGATTACACAAAGATGCATAGCTCAGCAAGGTGCAGAACAACATCCTTTTTGATAAATGAAGCCATTTCTGTTCTCACAGTGCAAGGCCCCTGCCTTGGAGGGATGGAGAGTGCTCCACCATGCACAGGGAAATGCACCTGCTCAGCAAAGGGAGCGATGGCACCAAAATCTAGCTTTCTGCACACAATGAGCCTCACCAGGAAGCACCCCGCGGTGAGCAGAGCTCTGGCTTGCTGGCCTCCATGTAAGTGCTTTACTGACAATATGCCAAAAATTAGTGTTATGATGTTAGGTAGATGGTGTGATTCCTCCCACATGACAGTCAGCACCGCACATGATAGTGAAAGGTGGGAGGATTGGATCTCTACATCAGCAGCTGTTTGGTGTGTGCATTACGACAAATTTCTATTTTGTAGAACAAGTAGGAAGTGATAAATCGAAAACTCACAGCACTTCTATGCTGCACATGCCATTATACATCCTATCAGAAAGGCATTTTCATCCCCATTGCTGTGAGCTCACTGTAAATCTTTTGACGTTTGGGATTCTTCTTAAGCACATTCCCAGGAATCAAATCTTTGCCTCAGCTTCCATTTAAAAATAAGTATCTAGCAATAGCTTGTATCTGAGAAGCAAATGTCACTAGCTAGGAGGGAAACAAAATGAATATCTGTCTTCGAAACAAAATACCAAGTGATTTTCAGGGTAATGTTCCTTTGAAGCCATGTGGAATTGTGCTGCTGTCTCCCATGTCCATAAATGTGATGTTTGCATGAAGCAATGTCAATAGAGGTGTGATTTAAGACTTGCACAAGGATATCTGTGTGGGGGGAGAAGTGTCTCTGCACAGCCAGATAGGGTGCTGAGGAATCCTCATCCCCAGGAAAAATGTCCAAGGAAAAGGCAATGCTTTCAATAAAAAATGGAAATGCAGACTGAAATCCCTGCATTAGGCCATGACCCTGTGATGTGTCCCGATGCCAGCCACCACAGCGTGGTGCCTGGAGCCTGCTGCCAGCCCCGGCCAGGCGCTGCCCCTCTCCCCACGTCCTGGGGGTCGCACCCCAGCCAGCCCCACAGCGGTGCTTGGCTCCCAGTGGGATGGCCAGGGCTGTATGGGATGGCTGGGAGCACCCCATGCATGCTGTGGGATGGAAATGTGCTGCTCTTCAGCCAGGCTGCCTGCGGTTTGGGCACACAGAAACACTGACTCCCCCTAATTAATTTTCACAGCATTTCAATTTCCTCACGGGGAAGCTCTGTCATGAGCAGCTCTTGATCTGCTGATTATTTCACGTTTTTTTGCTCGAGTGGCGCAAGAAGGCTTAGCTACTTTCCATTCCCCAGATGCAAAAATGTAGCCCTGAATATAAATAAAACGGTGGCTGCGAGCATGCTGCACTCAAGTAACCGCTTGCACCACAATGACCTTGATTTATAAATACATAAAAGTCCCTTTGCAAGAAGTACCCTACTATGTTTACACTCGAAAGGCAATGAAAGGGCATCTTTATATATATATCCACAGTGGGAAGGAAAATGCTAATGAATGATGCTGAGAACAACAAAATAGGCTCTGAAGTCACAGAGACCCAAGGAAGTCAACAAAACCAGGGCAAAGCCATCCACATGAGTCACGGGCACATCCCAGGCCACCAGAGCCTCCACCCGCCACCGGCCTTTGTTGAGATGCACGTGGCTGCAGCAATAAAGGGGGCTCTTCGGGTCAGAAACACCCCTGAGGTTTAAGAGACACCTACAGGAGAAACAGGCACCTGTGGAGGCAGGGTGCAGGGACACACAGCTCTGTGTGCACGCCCTGTCCCTGTGCTCTGCGCTTCCCAAAGGCCTCGACCCAAACTCATCACCCCGAGCCTGGAAGGCATCAGGAGATGGTTTGCAAACAGCAATAAACAGCAGCAGCAAATAACGCAGAACGGGTAAGTGGATGGGGGAGTCAACGAGCATGGAAACAAGCCAACAAACAAGTAAAACAGCAGAAATAAAAGTAATTAACAAACATTAAAAACATCACCACACTGTTATTTGGTTGTAAAAGCCAAAGCAGTGACACCGCCTGAAGTGGTCTGTGGTTCCTTTCCAACTTTTTCCTTCATGGCTGAAGAAATTTGCCTTAATGTCCAGTCTAAACCTCCCTTGCCACAACCTGAGACATCTGCCACGTTCCTTCCATGGCTGTTCCCAGAGGCGAGGGCTGTGTCTGCAGAGCAGTTGAAGCCTTCTCGTATCTTTTAGGTTAGCCTCCTACTGAAATAGGCTTTGTGCCGTTACTCTGTGTGTGTAGCTATGCAGCTGCTGATCAGTGCCCTCTAAAAAATGTTGAAACTACCAGCTAACTTCAATCATATTTGACAGCTATCTTAAAAGCAGTAAGTTCTTAAAAGGTTTACAGAAACAGTCTTGGTCCTTCACGGAATCAGACCTGGTGGACTCCTCTCCCTGGGAAGGCCATTACGACCCCAATGCTGGTACCCTCAATTATTTGGTGTATTACCCCCACAACAAGCAAAAGAGCTAGTAGAAAAGAAACCCACACATATCTGTGCTGTACTGTGCTCATTGCAATGACCTGAGGCTAAAAAAAGACTCTTTGCAGGTGCTGTAAATAATTCACATGATGTGGGAAGTTCATCAGCCTAAACCAGGCCGGTGGCACCCACCAGCTCCTCCAGCATACAGCTTTGCTTTTCTGCCTGTGGGAGCATGTGGACTGCAGGGAGAAGGAGCCTCTCTGTACCTTGGGGAAAGGTCTGGCCACTCCCTGCACAAGCACAGCATCACCTGGGTGAGACCAAACAGTCAGAGAAACTGGGGGACCTGCCACAGCGAGAAGCACTCTGTCCACATCCCCGAGAGATGGCCGCACCACCCTACCACGTGCCACCAACAGCAGTCCACTGAGCTCCTAGAGATGCTGGAGAAACAGCACTCCTGCAGTTATGGACATTTCATACATGTTGACAAAGAGGAACATGTGGCCTGTGCCTACAGCCCTTCTGCAATCTTTTACAGCACATAAAACGAGGCAAATAACCCCTTGTCTCACCATCCAAGAGTTACACAGTCTTACAGAGACTTCTAAAAGAAAACCCAGCTATTTCAAATAACTGTCCCCTGTGAGAGCCTTGACAAGTTACTTTATACCAGTGCAATGTTTGTCTTTTGGGAAACTGAAGGCATTGCTCTGTCATTCTCAAAAGTGAGAAGCTGTGCGGGAAAAGCTCCTACTCCTATGTGGCAACCTACACGGTGAGGGGCTGAAAAATGCACAGGGAGAACCGGGCAAGAGCCCCAGTGTTCCTCCAGCATCCTTTACATCTCTGGCAACCATCAGTCAGGCAAGGGCCATCTTCTCAGCTTCTGCTCAACGTCCTGCTGCACAGTTTTATCAGATGAAAAGCAAACCCTGTGAGGTCACGCCTGTCTTCTTTCAAGTGATGATCACAGAGGTAATGTTTGGGTATGGAAGACCAAGAAAACCTGGAGCTACATCCGAGGAGGCAGAGAAAGAACTGGATGTGCTCGTCCAGCTGACTGGCTCCCCGGGGCCGCAGGACAGCCCCTCACAGCTTCTGCTGCAAAAGCCTGCAAGGCAGCAGGTTAGCCTGGAGAAATGAATGCCTGCAACAGTGCTGGGGATCCAGAGGATTGCTTCCAGCCTAAGTGTAACTCAATTTCATGAATATTTTTCAGTTCCTTTTGTCTATAAAGAACAGGCTTTGTGTCTGCAGAGCTGGCTGCTTATTATTGCAGTGGAAGCCATTCAGCACCCAGGAGCTATAGTTAATTTGGGGAAGAAGAACATCTGTCTGAATTGTATGCAAATATGCACAGTCAGAAAGGCCGTGAGAAACAGCATCCCCCTTTCAACCTACACTACAGATTTGGACAATGGCAATGGGACATGGGGGATGCAGCGCAGAGACTGGTTATAGAGAGGAGAGCCATGGCTTGCGTCTCTGGTAAGTTTGCTTTGGATGTAAACTTATTTTCTTCCTGGAAATGTTGCCCAGGCAGAATTTGAGGTCTTTGACATTTCTGTGAGATGTTGAATGCCGGTAAATGCTGGAAACCTCATGCCAGTACCTGTTGTGCACGTCGATTCATCTCAGATTAAGTCCCCATCAGGTTTTGATCCAAGACTTGTGGGATGTGGCGATTCACTGCTTCAGGTTACACACCTCTCATGTGGCCATTTGTGTCCAGGAAGCCCAAAGAGAAATATGTCAGCCGCACTTTACAGCCAGCTAGCTGGGAGCTGAACAAGTGATCCAGTCTTCCCTTCATGCCAGCAAGGAGCAGTGAAGCGAAGCAGTGGGCTGCAGTGCTGGAAGAGAGGCTCCAGCTTCATGGCTAAAATCCTGCGGCCCTTTTCTCAAGGGAAGCAATAACCCTGCTAACAAGGCCAGATGCCAATTTAGAGAATTAAATTCTCCCTACCCAAATTCCTCTGTTTTCACATGGGTATGGTGCTCTTTACTTCCTACATGAGAACCTAAGTTTGGAAAGGGTCTCCTGGAGCCCTGGAGCCCACTCCTCCTCTTGCTGGCAGCTGACAATATATAATATATATCCCTTTTCACAGACTGGTCAAGCTCCCTCCTAGGAATATGTTTTTGCCATAACTGCAGGCTGATCTTGAAGCCTGGATCTGCAGTAGTTAGAAACTTGCTGTTTTAAACAGGGGACTGCCGGCACGCACTATTAAACACTGGCTATGCTCCATCCCAGAGGTGGCTGCATTTCAATAGCTGGCCAAGCCGAGGGCCAAACTCCAAGTGCCAAAAACCCTGGGACAGCCAGGGAGAAAAGGAGACAATGAGGCCTTCCTGCGGGTGGGCTGCAAAGGGGGAATCGAGTGGAGGATCACTGGGCAGGTAGGACAAGCTTCTTGCCCTGGTCCACCAGCAGTGCTGAGCTCTCCAGGAGGCCCAGCAAGGGGACACATCTCTGCTTCGGGACAGCTGCAGTCCACAATAGTCCCAGCCTGGCCCAGAGACCCGGCAGGATCATCCCTGGTCCTCCACATGTGGAAAACTTTACAAGTAGGTGTCGGTGCCCAGAAAACTGTTCTGTCACTCACTCCTGGTGGTGCCCAAACCCTGGAGGGCAGGTGCCTTTCATGGTAAAATTCCAAGGGTAACAAAGGTTCATCTCTGCATGTGCTTGGAGCTGTCCTTGTACTGTGTTCTCTCGGGCACAAGTGAAAACGAAGCTCAGGTTTCCCATTTTTACCTGAATCCGCCCTGCACTGAACTATCAGCCACCAAAGCCTGGGATTTTTAGGTTCCCACATCATATCATTGACTCTGCCCTGACTTCATTTACTTTGTGTCATTTATATTTTCCCTAGAAATCCTCATTTTTGTACTTATGAAATAAGGACCCCCGTATTTCACAAAATTCATGGACACAATGCAAAGAGCTGTGCTGCATCTGGCCATCACCCCCATCACTCCCCGGGTAAACAGGCGCTCCTTCACATGCAGCACTTCTGTACAAAGCCCAGTAAGGAGCATTTTCCAAAGGACAAAATGATCAGGAAGATGCTGTTAAAAAGGTTTTTTCTTCTTCTTCTTTTTTTTTTTTTTTTTTCTTTTTCTTCAAAATGTACTTCTACAACTTGTAGAGATGGGACAAGGTATGAAAATGTAATTCTGCAACTATGCCCTCACCTGTCCCATGCACTACTGAACAGGACCAGCCAGGACCAGAGCAATGTATATTTACCTTCAGTTAATAATGCCAATCATAAGTTTGAAAACAAGCTTATTTAGGCCTAAAAGGCAAAAAATGGGCAAAAGCTCCTGGGTTGCAGCAGATTGTTCCTACAACCCCAAAATCAGGGTACCAAAATACAAGCCACCGAGTACCTTTAACTCCTGTTTGTGTCACCAAGTGTTAACACTGCTTGCTGTCTGTCAGGGCCAAACTTGTGAGGAGCGGGACAAAACTTAAGTTTTGCTGTGCAGAGTTAATTTCAGGTAGAACCAGTAGGGCTGGTGTGCAAATCGTTAGGGAACAGAGGCAGGCTGCATGCAGTAACAGTGCAAGGCGAGGCACTGCAAGGTTTCTCTGCTACAGAAAGCACATGAGATCAATAAAATGCTCAGTAAGACACACACATGCACGCCCCACAGTAAAAGAGTGGTATGAGATGTTTCAAACGTCAGCAGCGTGTTAGAGTTTGTTGCTGGAAAACAGTCAAACTGCAAATACGCCTCTCCTATTAATAGCAAATAGCAACAATGGCTGAAGTCTCAAAGTGATTTATTAGCAGTATTCTGAATAGATGAACACTCAAATAAGTTACTAATTTACTAAAATCTTGTCAAGGAGACTCTGCTTCAGTAGGTCCTTTTATCCCAGAGCTTGTCTAAATGGGGACACTCAGGCGAGCTAATCTGAATTGACCACAGATGGGAATTTAAAGTGAATGAGATAATTGCATTGCAGAGTGGACAGTCACCCTCATGCACAGTTACAGAACCAACATCTGCTAAGAGCCCCTTCTAGATGAGCCTTTAACATGGATCCCTAGTCCAGGAGAGTTTTAAGATTAGCCTGTACAGGAAGAAACATTAATATGAGCCAAAATACGGGAGGGAAGATGGCCTTTTACACGTGCTAATAAAAATGGCATTCCTGTCTGAGCACAACACTGAAAGAGTTTATTTCTGCATCTTGTTTACTTAGATCAGATTATATTTGGCTAGTGAATCAGTTTTGATTTCCCTTGCAGTAATGTGGCTGAAGAGTTACACCCTGGAAAACCACAAAAATACCCTGGGTTTGTGGCACATTTGTAAGATTCAGGCTAAAACTTGGTCTTAGCCTTTCTCTTAAAACACTGATAATGTAAGGCTGGCACTCAGAGGTTCCTGCCTAGGTTAAACGAACCCCTGCTGTGAAACAATTCACTAAATTGAGCATGGGGAGAGTCTTCAGTGACCTCTTTGCATGCAGCTGATCCAAAATTATTCCCTGACAGGGAAGGGGTTTGTTTTCCCTTTCACAGTTGTGCAAGCCTGGCCCCTCTGCCTGGCAGGTGCCTGAGGCTTGCTGGAAAGCCAGGCTGGCTGTGGTGGAGTTTCCTCCTCCTTCCTGCCCACGCGGGAAGGGGACAGCCTGGCCGTACGTGCGGAACCACAGGAGCTCTGAGTACACGCTTACCTGGAAGCACGTGCTTAATTCCACTGACAAAACCTTTAAGACCCAAAACCAGGGCATCGGGTTCCTGAGAGGAACTGCCAAGTCCTTGGAGGGCAGAAGAAATGCAAAAGGTCTGAGTTTTCTTTTCTTAAAGAAGCACACAGTAAAAAATAAAGCAGACACACCTTTGCTCCAAATTAACACATAGGACTTGCTAAAAAGCAGCCACGACCCACTGAGTACAATGAGCTTCTGCCTCTGCTGCCCTGAAATGGGGCTTGCAGGCATCAGAAATGTGGATCATAGAACCATAAAGGTTGGAAGAGACCTCCAAGATCATCTGGTCACCCTACCACCAGTGTCACCCACCAAACCATGTCCCTAAGCACCACGTCCAACCTTTCCTTGGACTCCCCCAGGGACAGTGACACCGCCACCTCCCTGGGCTGCCTGCACCTTGCAGACAGTGAAAAGCAGGGACCACCAGCCCAGGTCTGCTGAACTCTGATGATCTTTAGGGGTGAGCAGCCACCTCCTGAGACCACCCCGAGCTTTGCAAATTACTCATCCCAAGGGATGGGCAGCAGTTCCTGAGCTGCCAGCAGCAAGCAGAAACCCCTCCGTCCCGCAAAACGCTGCCAGATCCTGCAGGCCCTGACTCCGTGCCTGGAAATGCACATGTGGTGTTGATATGTTTGAAGTGGGAGAAAGTGGTATATAGATGGTGTGATACGCAGTCTGGATCATGGGTTGTAGCTGTTACATGGCACTAAAAAGCTATCGAAAGTTTAAAAAGAAATCCAGTAGCACTTATGGAATTTATGTTTGTGCTTTAAAGAAAACTGTGGAAACTGAGCTGCAATTAAATAATACCCTTGGACATTTCAGATGACTGCATCTTTAAAACCACTGTTTCAAGTGAAATTACTGTTTCCATATGTCTGGAATTAGGTACAGCCAGAAGTGGGAGTAAAGCACTGCATAACTCCGAACAGAACACAAAACTCCGATGTTTCTTTAGGTGAGATACATGTTGCTATTGGCAGTTAGGAGTAATTGCTGGAATGTAGCACACTGTAATAAATTAAATGCGATATTTGCTAAGCATGCACGCTTGCCATCTGGTCACCAGAAAGTTGCTGTTATTACTTTGCAGGTAAACAGAAGTGGTTTTTAAGTGCAGGGAACTGAAGTGTGCCATGTAAATAAAATCTTATAAGCTCCAGCCTCTTGGACTCAACTTTTGTTTAAGCCCTGGAATAATTAAATGATCTTGACTTTTACAGCTTCTCTGCAATAACACAAACTAAGGCAATGCCAGAAGAAGGGATCCTGCAGAAGCAAGCTCGGTACACAGCCTGTTTTGCAGCAGGCTACCGCAGACGCATCAAACAATACCAGATTTCTGTCTTTCTTGAAATAGGCACTGGTTTCGACATACAAGAGCCCCAATCCTGCTGTACCCTCACACTGCACCGACCTGCAGAGGGATTTGCAAGGCCAGGATTTGCACAGGTTGTTGCCAGACACAGCCCTCATTCTGGGTGCTGACACATTACTTCTATGGGAAGATGGAGGGAGAAGAGAAGAGATCACTTTCTCTTGTGGATCCCTTCCAACTCAGCATATTCTACGATTTTATGTTTCTCTTGCACACCAAATGAGTGTGTGCTACTGCCCTTTGCTAGTCGAATGGAACAACAGTGGGCCAGTCTGGCATGTCCAGAGATCTTTTTTTTCTGAGCTGACAAGGGCATTACTGAGCTTCTCCTAGAGCAGGATGTCGGCTGCATCCTGAGATGCAGCTGAGATGCAACTTGGTGAGCAGCTCCCTGTGTTTCTGCAGAGAGGGGCTCTGAGCATGGCGAAGGTGACCCTAAAAGATGGGGGTAGGGTGGGAAGCCATGAATGGGGGATTCTTCTGAGATGTGGATGCTGGTCTGCAAGGACAGGACCTTCGCCTCAAAACATGTTATCAGTGGAAAAATGCAATGACAGCATTTATCAGTGGAAAACCGGCACCCTGATTCATGAATTAGGTTTGCTCCTCTCTGCATGCATCAGAGCGAGGTTTTCCTTCGCCGTTCAGCCCAGCCCGTGGGATGAGGCCACTAGAGGGAGCAGCCTGGCGGCCAGCGATGGTCCCAGGGGACCCCTGCCCAGGTGGGGACCCCATGGAGCAGTGGCCAGGCTGGGTGTCCAGTGTGACATTGCCAGTAATTCCTGGCAGGATGGGGAAGGGTTCTGCTTGTAGCACCTCCAGATGCACCATTTACTACCTGTAGTCTCTGCTACTGAAAATATCTTGTTTTTCATGTGTATTTTTTCTCTTATATTTTTTTCCCACATTATTTCCACTTGGGAGTAAGCGTGAAGCTGGTAAATTCCCACGTCTTTGGACCTTCTCAGTCCCCAAGCCCCCACCGTGTCCATGCTCATTCACCAGGTGAGGGATGAGCAGCTTTGGGGGAAAAACAGTGGGACTAGGAGCCCAGAGAGGCAAGGGGCAGGAGGATGCCTACATTACCTGGAACACACCTTGTGAAATAAATGGGGTTAAAGGGGAGCCCAGTGCAGCAAAACGAGCAACACAAGCCCCAAGCAGAGCAGAGGGCTGTCCCGGCAGACTCACCTCTCCTCCGGTGCAGGGGAAGGGGCTGGAGTATCTGGAGGTGCACAGGGCTCCCTTCCTTGCCACGTCGTCCTCCAGCCCAAAGGCTGCGGAGCAGTTGGCAGCAAAATACTTGTAGGGCTTCCAGGTCTTGCCGAAGTCCTGCGAGCGCTCCAGCACCATGGCCGCTGGCCGGGGCGACTTGAAGACCAGGATCAGGTGCGTGAAGTAGAAGGCGGCCTCCAGGTCCAGCCGGATGGTCTCCTGCGGGGCGTCCCCGGCCGCCTGCCACCACGTGCGGGGCCGGCGGAAGGGGGAGTCGGCCATGGCGGCGGGGGGATGCGCCAGCCCTGCGTGGGCCCCACTGCAGCGGCCGCAGGCGGGGGGCTGGCAGCGGCGCGCGGCATCCTCGGCGTAGGCGCAGAAGGACTCGGCGGCGTGGCGCCCGCAGGCCGTCTCCGTCCGCAGCGCTCGCCCGTGGGCCAGGTTGCCCATCCGGGGGTTGCAGGCCTTCTCGCATGGGCTGCCCGTCCCGGCTGCACTGCCCAGGCCTGGAAGGAAAATGAAGTGACTGCGGGATGTGTTTTGGGGCCCTGCCACACACCCCGAGGCTGTGCCGCACTCAACCACCCGCCACCCGGGCACAGCTACGTCCCTGGTGTCCATCAACCCATCAAGGAGGTGCACCGCCACATGGCACTCTCCTTGCAGCTTAGCACGTCTAAAACAGAAAAACAAAGCAAAAAAATAAAAAAATAAAAAAATGCAACCCCACCCTCAGGGCTTCCCTGTGCTTGGGAAAATCCCAAGCAAAAGTTGTAAAGGGATGAGAAGGGAGAGAGGGCGGGAGGAGGGACGCCTGCACCTCGCCCTCCTGTCTCAGGCAGCTGGGCAGGGCAGGGAGGAGGCACCCAGGGACTGCGGCCACCCGTCCCCAAGGCCCTGGAGGGGACCCAGGCATTGATGGGGATGGGAGCAAGGCAGAAGAAAGGTGACATGCTTCTGCCCCCATCTCGCCATGGCACATCGGGTGTGGGGGCACGGGAGCTGCTGCGAGCATCTCCTTCAAACAGTGACCCCAAACCCTCACCCCCATTTCCCTCCCCTCCTTTCCAACCCCAGATCTCCCCACAGTCCCAATCTGCTGCACAGGTTGAATCGACACGCTGCTGAAGTTTGGGAAGCCTGTCACCAATGTGTGTAAAGCAGGGCTGGGGGGGGGGGGAGGAATAAATCCTTGGCTGAAATGACGCTGGCAAGCTGCCTCGCAGCTGAGTCTCTGCGGGCTGTGTTCAGGTTTCTCTTGTCGGTTTAAAGATCACAGTCAGAGTGTTGAAGGAAAACAAAATCACTGTGGGGTTCGGAGTGAAACCCTCCGCACAGCAACCCTCCTGGTTCGGGAACACGTGATGAGGGGCTCTCTCCTCTTCATTAATAAATGTAGCAGGAGGCCAAGGCTGTATTTTATGAACCACAACTATTTAATATCATAATAAAAAAGAAGAAGCTCTGATGACTTGGATGCAGGCAGGCCAAAACATCTGAAGTGCATAATGTCTTCTTTATCACTGGGCCAATCGTACATAATCAGCTTTGTGCACCAATTACTATGGCTTCTTCTTGGCATTTTTGTTATGTCCAAAGGTCATTTCAGTTTAGCATCCAATAAATCCTTTATTTGGGCTTTATTCAGCCTTTGTCTACAGTGTCATAGTTGCAATTAAGCTATATTATCCACTAGCAGAGACTAAGCCTTCAGAGCCTGACAAATTTCCCCACTCCTGCTCTTTAAGGAGAAACGCCCTGGAAACAACACATTTTTACCACCATCAATCTATACAGGTTTTCTGTGCTGGTTATTCAGAACAGATGTGGACCGCTGCTTGTTATGCACCCATCACAAAGCACTTCTCATTCCAGTCTCTGGACTTCCGCAGGTAAAAAGTTTTGGGAAGTTTTTAGTGAGCTGAACAGGTTCAGTGAAGTTAGCTTCCTACAGAGACAGAAGCACTACGTGTAGAAGTGTATCCGAGATGATCTGTATTAACTGTGCAGCACACATCTACTCTAGAAAAGTACACAAACCTAACTGTAAAATTCACACAATGTCCCTTACATCTCCTGAAGACACTTTTCAAAGCCTCGTGTAAACACTAACTAACCTACACGGCTCTCCGGAGGGAGAGGCAAGTGTGTGCTATTATCATGTTATCAGGCTTGCCGCAAGTTGGCCTAATTTATGTGTTTGGCTGCTTTCCTAGATTCTTTGGCTACACGTAGCACAGCGCAGCTAGCCGCTAAACAACTAGGTGAGCTTTTGCTGCAGTTCCCCGAGCAGCGGGACCGTAAGGTGGGCTCGGGAAGAGGCAAACACAGCGGGGCTCAGCCAGCACCCTGAGCCGGGACCAGGTTATTTTTTGTGTTTCAAACCTTTTGGTTTCTTTGCACAGCAACAATTGCTGTCCCAGGGAGGCAGTAGGGAGGACCTGGCTGGTGGGAGGGTCCCTGGGGTCCCCAGTGGTGCCAGGGCTCGGGGTGGCTGTCCCAGGGGTGGCTGTCCCTGGGGCGGCTGTCCCTGGGGCAGGGGCAATGCTGTGCCAGGGGGGCTGGCTACTGAATTCCCATGCAAGACACTGGGAGCTGAAGGTACTCGACTGCCCCCAGCAGCATTCAGCTCCTCGTACCCTCCGGCCCCGGTCACTGACCGCAGCCGCCACGGAGGGATGGTCCCTTCCTAACCTGCGGCCAGACTTGGGGCCAGGGACCTCGGCTTCAGCAGGATTTGGGGAAAGCTGCCAGCATGCAGACCCTGCTGCTCATCACCGGGGCAGGAAGGGGGGAAAGGAAACCCCCTCTAAAGGGTGTTTGTTTTCACTTGAGTTAGAGTCGCGTGACGGACGCACAGCACCGCATGCTATGCAAAGTGACAGCTTTCCAGTTTAGTGCCGCATGCAAGAGGAATTCGGCAGAAAGACAGATGAGAGCGTAAAGGTTTCCACGTCGTGAGCCACGAGCTCATGACTGCTCTGCCACAGCCCCGGAGCGGTGCTTTTCCTTACTTGCACTAAAAGCATCTGCCCAGCTAAATACCCCGTTCTCCGTCCCGCGCGTGCTGCTGCACTGGGACCTTCCGTAATGAGCAAGAGCACGCAGCGAATACCATGACTCACCTGTAAAACATCCACGGAAAATCATATGCTTCCTCCTAAAGCATTTTAGCAACCCTTGCCTTGTGATGTTCCACTTGCACCCCGTGCCCGACCAAGCTCCCGCTTCCCAGCCGGGTTTCTCCTTCTGGCTACGGAGTCCTGGCGCTCGGCTCGCCGACACCCCGGGGATCGCAGCACAAACCTGAGCCCGATCACCCCCCCGAGCAGCGGGGGATCCTGTCAGGCGGAGACCCCTTTCCCCCGGGGTCCCTCTCCCCTCTCCCCACTCCCCCCTTTTCCCACGGGGCTTTCCCGGGGGGTCGCGACCCACCTGCAGCAGCGGCGCCCGGCACCAGCAGCGCCAGCAGGACCAGCACCGGCACCGGCAGCACGGCCAGCAGCAGCAGCAGCCGCCGCGTCCCGAGCCCCATGTCCGAGCCCCCGGCCGCGGCGCCGCCCGCCCCGCCGCCCCGCGGCGCTCCGGGCCCTGCGCGGCATCAGCGGGGGCCCCGCGCGGCCCCGCCGCCGCCCGCCGCGCTCCGCCGCCCGCCGCCGCCCCGCGCCCCGCCGCCACCGCCCCGCTCCGCCCCGCGCCGCTCCGCCCCACCCCACCCCACCACATCCCACCCCACTCCATCCCACCCCATCCCACTCCATCCCATCCCATTCCATCCCACTCCACCCCACTCCATCCCATCCCACCCCATCCCATCCCATCCCATCCCATCCCATCCCATCCCATCCCATCCCATCCCATCCCATCCCATCCCATCCCATCCCACTCCATCCCATCCCATCCCACCCCATCCCATCCCATCCCATCCCATCCCATCCCATCCCATCCCATCCCATCCCATCCCGTCCTGTCCCATCCCGTCCTGTCCCATCCCGTCCCGTCCCGTCCCGTCCCATCCCACTCCACCCCACTCCACTCCACCCCACTCCATCCCATCCCATCCCATCCCATCCCATCCCATCCCATCCCATCCCATCCCATCCCATCCCATCCCATCCCATCCCATCCCATCCCATCCCGTGCATGTTGGCTGATCTCAGTCACCTTTCTGATGTTTCAGCGCTTCCTTGCACACCACAAAGGCATTTCGCTGGCATCTGCCCCGTGCGCATGCAGACAGCGACCTCCAGCCCCCGGCACATGCTGGGACCCCGCAGCCTCCTGGCGGTGCTCGGAGCCCGAGCGATCGCTGTTGCACCCACACGTTCGGCACCAGCAGCAGCTGGGGGCTGCCAGCATGGGGGAGCAGCTGTCTGGGCAGGGGGAGTGGGAGATGCTGGGGGGGAGAAAATGCTGGCTGAGTTTGTGCTTCCCCTTGGCAGCTCTGGTCCTCCTGGCCCTTTGTCGCAGGAGCAGGGCAGGTCCCATGGCAGCTGGACAAACACAGCCCTGGTGGTGGCTCTGTAAATGCCCACCACGGAGCTGTGCAAGACATCGAGCTGCTGGCACCTCCCCAGGGCAGGTGTGGGTGACTGCGGCTTCACAGATCTGGTTGGGGGTTCAGCAGAGGGTAGGAAACCCACACGGATGTTTCAGCATGGTTTTGTTTTCTCTATCCATCAGCATTGTCTCTTCAGGTACTAGAAGAGGAAATCACAAAATCATGAGGACCAGAGCATTCACCTCTCTCCAAAACTTCTTCAGGATCAGAGGTGTATAGGTTTTCCATCCTGTTCTGCTGGGTCAGTAAAAATGAGATTTTTCCAGCTCTCTTTCGTCTGCAAGGTGGTTGTAGGTAGACAGGCAGATGAAACAAACAAACAACAACAACAAAAAAAAACAAACAAACAACAACAACAAAAAAAACACAAGCAAATATGAAGATCAGTTGTCTTTGGTGTTTGTGTCTCCTGACTGCACTAACCAACTGCTTGAACTGCTTGAAACATTCAAGCTTGGTGCTTGAATGATTTTCCCTGAATGTACATGTCCCAGGAAGAAGGGGTGATGGCTCAAAACTGACAGGGGTTCCCTCAGAGGTCCTTCAGTGTCCCAGCCCTAAAGGAAGCCCTTCAGCCTTTTCCATCAAGGCGAAATCCTGGGCCCTGAATCAGGTGATGTGAAAGAAGCCACCAAAAAATTTCTTCCCCCAAGCCCCCTGCCCAGGGTAGGGATGAGCTGGGACTGGCATTTTAAAATGAAGATGCAAAGCTAATTTTAGAAGCAAAACATGGATGGAATACCTCACCCCCTGCCTGGCCAGACCAGGCTGGCCTATGCTTTTGTCATAAAAACGTCAAAAATTCAAAAGATCAGATTTACTTTTAACTAGAGGCTTGTTCAAAGATCACCATTTTGTATATTGGCACCTGTGTAAGTATGCAGGACTCCTGTTACAGTTTAACAGGAGGCCCTCGGGGCCGATGCAGCCCTTCGGGTATGTCTGGCTATTTTAAGTGGTGTCACATGTGCCAGATGTGTCTGCCTGCACGCACGGCTCCCCCAGGGGCCGGGCATGGCCCCTTCACCGTGTGCCAGGAGCAGAGGGGTTACCCCACAGAGCATCACCCTGCAGCGAGGAAGATGAGGGACTGGGTCCAAGAAATGTGGTCAGAGAGCTCTGGATCCCCACGCACACTGGTGTGAAGTGTGTTGTGCTGTGCTGTGCACAGAGCCACCACAGACCTGTACAGGGTCCTTCCCCACGGCAGCTGCAGCTTGCTCCATATGCTTTTTGCTGATCTGTTTTGTCTTTTACCAGTGTTCATGGTGTTCAACATAAGGTACCAGGGTGGCAGAGGTGATGTGGTTCTGTCCCTTTGCTCCACCACGTGAGATGGTGATGGTCTGTCTCGATGAGTGGCCCGCTGGATCAGCACAAAGTGTCCTTTTGGCTCCAGAGAGAATGTGGCTCATCCAGGCCTGGTGGCTGCTGTTTGCAGGACATGATCCACTCCTCCCTTCCAGAAGAGGTGTACCTGTACCACATACATGATTTAAACATGTCAGAAGAGTTCGGTGAAAGGAATCAAAATTGATTTGTTTCAAGAAAAAAATTGGTCTTCATTCAAAGTCCACTGAAGTCAATGGAAGCTGACATCTGATCAGGAGATTTTGGATGGGGGCTGAAGCCACCTTCCTCTCATCTGTTTTGGTACTACATCATTAATCTGTTCTATTAAAACCCACTAATAAGTCTTGCACTTTTTTTTTTTTCTTTAATGAGTAAGGAAAACATTTTACTGACCCTTCATATTTTGAAGCAGTTTGATTCCTAAATTTTCTGCATGAAAATAAACCAAAGGATAATCTGGAGTGATAAATACTGATTAAAGCTTCACATTCCCTTGCTTAAGTTACTGTTAAATCTGAGTTCTGCTACAGTGCAGCACTTTACAGGAGAATGAAGGAACCAAAGTGCCATTACTTTTCACTGTACCCAGGGATCGACTTCTTTGAGCCAAGTGTTTTGCATGCTGCACCAGTGTGCATGCAGGAATGAGAGCACTTGCACGGGATTTAGTGTAATTGGAAGTCAAGTCACAGAAGCATCATGGCAGTGATAGCACCATTCTTCAGAAGCCTGTAATAAGGATAGAAATCACCCCATTTCTTCCCTACCACAGGGAAGAATTCAAAGGATCAGTAGGGAACCTGGAAAAGGGAGGAAGAAGAAATCCTGGAGGTACTCACTGCAGCCCAGTCTAGGTGGGAGCAAAGCTGAGACATCCACAGTCACTTGGGTAGACTCCTGCATGTTGCTTGTCACAGGAACTCCCTTGATCGAACACACGCAAATCTACTTACCGTGTGGTCTGCTGAAGATTTGAACCCTTTTCCTTCTGATTATAGCATAAATCCTTAGTGAGGAGAAGGGTCCCCCTGTGCAAGTCAAAGTGATCCCGTGCTCCAGCAAGGGTTCCTCACCTTGTCACAAAATAGGGCATCGCTTCGCCATGCTGTCCTCTCTTCAGGTTCATGGGATGGAAGAGAGGGCCTGGGCTTGTCCTGGTGTCCTGAAGGTCCAGTAGCTGCTACACCTCTGACTAACAGCACCAAAACGCCTCTGATAGGGCTTTGCTTTAGGAAGGTGTCTTTTAGGCTCTGTCATCTTTCTGGAAGCAAGGGCTGAGTTGGCATTTTATTCTCCAAACTGCAGTAGTTTGAAAACCACATCAATTATTTCTCACGTGCAGCTGTTTTTTATCCACAAGCTATGGCTCCAGGCATTTTGAGTTTTTTTCTCCCCTCTCTCTCCCTCTCTTCTTACTGTACATTTTGAACAAGCAGGAATGAAGGGGAACCAGCTAATCTGCACATGTTCCTTTTACAGGGGATTCAGGAGAAAAAGAAAAAAAAAGCAAAAAAAAAAAAAAAAAGCAAAAAATAAAAAAGCAAAAAAGCAAAGCACAGGAGAGAAAGAGGTGGGAAGGACTGGCTGAAGAAAGAAAACTGTTGGTAGGCAGTCAGCATAATTTCTGCAATGGAACCTGCACTTGCTGGATTATTGCCACCGCTGTTTACTTAGCTCCCACGTAACCTTTGCCCCTCCTTGTTCCCTACTTTTCTTGGTAATTGATATGCAGATAGCAAGACAACGATGAAATTGAAATGCCATAGAAACCCACAGCACCAATGCTTTCTGCGTCAGCTCTCTGCTCCGTCCCGCGCTACAAGCGGTGATGGGGATTAACCTGCTGGCTGCTTCCCGTGTGCTGCCAGCCTCAGTATCTCCTGGGCAGAAAGCTGCTGGCAGCCGGGCGAGCAGGCTCGGTCTCAGGCTCTTGTTTCAGCCCTGGCACCTGGCTCAAGCCCTGGGTGCAGCCGAGCTCCGGCAGTGGCGGATAAAACAGACTTGTTCCCAGGCTCATGGTGCAGCCTTCAAAGGGGGCCAGAACTCCCCAAGCCCTGAAGATACCAGCTCTATCTCTTTCAGGCCATCTATTGCAAGGATTGTGCCTATGCTGGCACAAAAGTCTGGCTTCTAAGTAGCCCTAAGCACCGTGACTTCACGCCCTGCTCACCATTTTGCAGTGGCTGATTCATGGTGGGACACTCTGGGGATGCACCTGGCAGATACATGGACCTGTGGAGCATGGGCTGTGTTTAAAATACTGAGCTCCAGCACGTTAGAGAGGTCTGTCCATCTTCACAGCCCTCGCCATAGTATCAAAATCTCAGCTCAGATGCTGCTTTTACTTTGGGGTCTTGTCAGCCCTTCCATGCTGATTTAGGCATGGTTTTGCTTTCTGCTGGATGTACACGCAGGGTGACATCATGCCTATTTCTGGTCTCTGACAACAATCTCCTCTCTTTTGCTAAGCAGAAGACAAAGCCAGTTCATATTTAAGATTCCTCGACCCATATGAGGCTGATGTACAGGAGAACGTGTACAGTAAGAGTCATCACATTGTGATGCAGTACAAGGACTCAGTGCCAGAAAGAGCTCGTGCTGGACTAAGTGCACTAATTACAGTCAGGCTTCATGGTACAGGTTACCGAGTATGACTGTCACTGAGGGCAGGTATAATTTATAGCAGAAAATACTCTTTTAAAGAGGAATTTCTTCTTCTACGTGTCTAACATGCATCTACAGCGTGTCACATAGTCAAATGAATTACCTTCTTGTAAGTCGAAATGGAAGACCACTTAGCTCTTTAAACTAGAAGGGCTTCATAATGTGGAATGTGCTGTCTGTGCTGTTGTGGCAGTGTAATGTAGCAGAGCTATGGACTCAAGTGGCTTGTGCCTACGAGTCTGCATTTAGTCAAGTCACCATTTGGCTGCTTTCAAGCTTGGATCACTAGGGAGCTTTTAAATATCATTTTTTTTCTAGGTGGTTAAATATGACAACTCTGGTTCTTAGATGTGTCCGTGGATGTAGGACACGTATGGACTGGGAAGACAGCCAGGGAACCATCCTATTCCCAGCTGCCTTATTCTTACAGATATTAAAGATGCCAGGGGCCTCACGATTTCTGCTCTGGTTGAAAATTGAGGAATTAAGCTAAATTAGCCTGTATTACATGTAAGCTCCTACTTACAGCTAGTTTTGGTATCTCAAAACCATGCTGCAGGCAGCAGTGAAGACATGACATACCAGCACAGGCAGCAAAAAGCATGAACTCCTTTGAAGGACTCCTCCAGGAGGGATCTCTATCCTCCTCAAAGCAACTCTGACTTTCAGGCCCTAGTGTGTTTGCCTCTGATTCACAACATCCAGCAGGAACGTAGGGATCTGGAGACGATTTGCAGCAGATACCAGTAAGATGACAGATTGTTGCCAGAGGTTCCACTGGCCTTTACCCAAGAGGGTTTAGGATTTGGTTCCTAGAAGCTCTCAGAGGAGAAAAATAGTTTGACCCAGCTTCTGGGCACCTCCTTACTTGATGTGACTGTGCTTGAAAGGGGATGAAAGAGCACTCAAAAAGGGGCAGATAGCAGCCAGATGCTAATTTGTTTGAAGGCGACCATTTTATAAACAGCCCTGCAACTCTTGCTCATAAGGGTATGTGAATTCAGCAGGTAACTGGGATGTTTTTACAATATTTTTGAAGGAATTCAGGTTGCTGTATGCTTAGCCTGGGACAAGCCAAGAATGGTGGTTGTGGGGGGGGATTAGTCTTTTTTTTGCCTTTTTTTTTGGACCTGTTTCCCTGCCAGGTTTTCTGTTTAGCCTTAGGTAGGGTCTATGCTTGTGGTCCTTTAAGGTTTGATTGCTTTTTATGTTTATGGTGGAAAGATTCAGCTTGTTCATCTACTGAGACTGCTGCATGTCCATGGAAGATATTACAGACTTGCTCCTCGTGGATTTCCATGCAGTCCCAGCAGTGGGTCCCTGAAATCGCTAAGGATCAGGGTGCTTCTGTGGCACTTCCTGGCCATGGGACCATCATTTTCAAGAAAGTCAAAATCACATACCTAAGAGTGAGTCAGTAGCTGCTTTTTTATTATTATTATTATTTTATTTTCATTTTTCTTCCGTTCATCATATGTTCAGAAATGTGTTTGTTTTCTTCTTGGACAATTTCACATTAAACAACAGGGACAACACTAATTGTACCAACTTCTTATTCTTGAAATGAAAGTCTGCCCGGCTCTTTTAATTATTATTATTTTTGGAGCAACTTGGAGCATATCATTAGATGTTGTCACTGACTAGGGTCCCTGAGAGTTTTGCTGTTTGCCATTTTCAGTATACTGAAATGCCAAATTCACAAAGGAACTGAAGGGTGTGAAAGATGCCCTCACCTGTAACGGCAAGGTATTGTTCTGAGAATCAAGCAGAATTAAACTTCATTCTTAGAAAAGGATGCTAACCAACCAGCTACTGTAAGCTGAATAGTTCTCTGTGTTCTTCCCTTGCTCTTTCAGATTTATTTAGCAAATTCCATTGCCTGCTGTAGCAGAGAGATTGCACATAAGAAAATAGTAATATCACCTGGTGCCTTGGGTAGAACTAGGTAGGACGTCCCATCTGTACAATAATGTATGTTCAAATGCAAAGCAAATGTATGCGCCAAGTGGCACTGTGTCAGCAGAAACAAGCACAAGCGGTACACCCCAAAACACCCACCAAATCCCAAAGCAGTGTGGTAGGAGATAGGGGTACAAATGCCTGCAGGCAGAGAAAGGGCTTGAACTAAGGTCTTCCACATCCTGGATGTGCTGCTATTTCCACTGGGATGGCACCAGTAGCAGTCAGTGCCAATACTGTTGCTGCTTCCGTTTGGTCTTCTGCCTTAATCACAAATGAGTCATAAAAAGCTGCTGTGGATGTTATGAGATTTATTTCAGCATTTCTGAGTCATTATTTCTTGTTGCAGTGAAATCTATGTGCTTAATCTACAAATGCATTCAGCTACTCCAAACTGCATCTTTCAGTGAATGAAAGCTTTGACAAGGATTTTATTGCCCTGCCCTGAACTGATCAGCTGAAGCAAATATGGTCAACATTAAGGAGAATACGTTTTGTCTCTTTGGGCTGGAAAATAAAAATAAAGGATTGCTCATTTCTATTGTGTCTTTTCTTGATCTCTTCTTCTTGTTTTCTTTCTCAGTAACAGTTCTTGAGTCTCAAACTTTCTCTGCTTTCCCATGTTGTGGCCTAAATCTACCCTTTGCCTTCGCTTTTTGTCATCATGGTCTTTAATTCCCTCCTGTTCACAAAACTGTCCCTACTCCTGTAGCCTACACCTGATTTCTAACTGTGTTCTCAGCCCCTGACCTTTCATATACATCCATCCTATGCATCCCCACATCTTTCTCTTTCCTCATTACCTTTCTTCTGGTATTTTTTAAACCAAGTTGTTATAATATTTTGTGTAAGAAACTACCCCTGAAGAATATCAGACAATCAATCAAATAATACAGGAAATGTTAAAGCGTGAGAGACTATACTTTTCTGGGTCATTGTAACATTCTTTACTCTGTGCTCTGAAGCATGAGTCCAGAAGCCAAATGATTCGTGGAACTCAAAACTGTGAGACAATCAGCCTTTGTGCTTTCTGTCTTTACAAATTGAGTCTAGACTTCTTGGAAAACATCCTATTGATAGCCTTGAAACCTCTCCTTCACAGCACAAGAATATTATTGCAGTGACAGCATAATTTTCCAAATGCCCAAGCTAGGTCCCAGCTCTTCAATCTGTACCCACATCCTTACCTGATCAACAGGGTAGTCCCACAGAAGCTGGTGGAGTCTCATGCCTAACATTTTGCACGGAGTTTGAAGGAGTGTTGCAGAGATCACTGTCTCTGTCTTTCTGTCCAGATTTGTGCTTAGCATCTAAAAATAATGAAGTACAGCAGAACAGTGGCAAGTTTCCACAATTACGCCCATAAAATCTCTGAAAGACAAACTTGGGAGCAATCCTGGCACTGCAGGAGTGGTAGGGCAGTTTTTAAACAAGATCATTGATCACTTCCACTTACTGCTAACTGATCTGATTCGCAGAGCAGTTCTGGTACATGAGAACTGGACTCCCCCTGAAGACCACTAAGCCCAAGGCTCTGCTCCAGGAGAGCAGCATCCAGCACCCAGGGGCACACGCGGGTTCGTGCGAGTGACCAGTCATTTGGGCAGCTTTCAGCAGTGTGCATGATAGGGTTGTCAGAGTACAAAGGAAAACCCTTGGACATGCTTAAGGTAGATGCTGCTCTGGTCTAATGATCAGCCTACCACGATGAATTACCTGCTCATGTCCTGACCCACCAGTGTCCTGTCCCCTATGGTCCCATTCCCAGACACCTAGTGATCTCCAACACTGTCGCAGGCAGCAAGGACAACTCAGGTCGATGTGGACCAGAAGATGGCATGATGCCTGAAAAGCAGATGTCAGGACACTCCGATTTGCAACACTTCTGTCTATTTGTGGCCCCAGTCCCAGTGGAAATTACATTCCTACTCATTGAAGCACCAACTGAGCCTTCCAACCCTGGTCCTTTAGTTTGAGTTGTATGATGCCAAGGGGATTGGGCTTATTGCCCACTGAAAACACAGGCAATGAATTAATGTTCCTTATGCACTAGATCTTTTCTATAAAGAAAAAACTCCCTAGACAGTTCCTAGAGGGCTGTTCATAGCCTTGGGAACCTGTTGTTGGAAAGGGAATGCTGAAGAGAACCCATGCAGGAATGGGAAGAATGAAAGGGGGAAGACAGACCTCTGCCAGATGGACAGAGAACTAAATCTGACCTGGAAAAAGAGCAACTGAAGAGAAACCCTCCACATAACTGATGGTACATACATACATGGTATGGTTGTTCGAGACAGTGTAGTGCACAATGCAGCTGAGCAAAAGAAAATCAGGACTGGATGCTGAAAAAAAATCTAAATAAATGAATTTAAAAATGTAAGAAGAAATAAAAGAAATGAAAGCAAAAACAAGGAAGTTTAGGTGATTTCTAACTCCATTAAAATATTTTAAAGGATAGTGTAGGGATCTCACAACAGTGAGAGACAGATGACTGTTTTTCCATTTCCAGTTTCTATGTCTTTGCAGACCATAATGTACAGAATGTACCGACCTACAAAGCTAATATTTTTGAGAAGCAAATAAACACATACATAGTTGCATATGAATGAACAGTTCATAGCTGTAGACAGGGTAAAAAACTTTTTAAAGACACAGACCAGACACTAAACTCTGGGGAATATCTCTAACTATGGTCAAATAATTTCATCCTTTTCCATTCCAGGCTCACTTGGCTCTTCCCCAGGTCTCAGCCATTCTCAGAGATGGGATGCTGAATTAGGACTGAATTAGGACTGAGATAATGTTCTTCCTCGGTTTAAAAACAGAAAGCGCCGGAAAAGCATGAAGGGAGATAAGCAATGCTTAAGAGGAAAATTCAGAATGATCCGGAGTTAGTAAGGCTGGGAATACTTTTTATAGCTTTATAATTTTGGCACAGGGCAAAATTCTAAATACATTCCTGAGAGATGAGATCCCCAAACATCTGCAGAGATATGAGCTGATAAGACACCACTTATTCGCATTTCACAAAAGACAAATTTAGAAATTTCTAACAGCTGGAGTGACTGTGAGACTTGGACAGAGCCCTGGATGTAAGCTGTCAGAAGCTCAGCACGGAAAGGCTCTTGCAGCCAGATGGGAGAGCAGGGCTCTACCATGAGAGCCCCACCGGGCCGCCCGTACGGGGAGGTTTTCCCAAGCACGAGGTGGTGCAAGGGGGTAACGAGGCTCTCCCTGTGTCACTGCAGATCTGGGTGGTGGGAACTAGCTGCTGTAGGTCCTGTAGGCCAGTAGTATCCTAACATGGAACAGATTTAATAAACCCTATTTCTCTGTTTCTCCCAGTTCAGTGTTTGAAAACATGAGCCAAGGGTACCAGACACAGGAGTCCATGGACTGCAACAACAGCCATGAAACCTGACTCCTCATATTCTCCCCCAAAAAACATTGCTTTGGGGTTTCTAGCAACCCTGTCAGGGACATGGTGTGCTACCAGGTCCCCTTTTTGTGCTGGGCCTCAGTTATGGGCTCCAGCAGCCCCATGTAACCACAGCACTCGCAGCCCTGCACAGCCAGGAGACAGCCAGGACAAGCCTCGGACACAAACTAGGAGGTGTTTTGGCTCCTTATTGCCCTTGACTAAATATGTCTGAGCTTCTGGAAGCCAGGCAGGAGTGGGAACAGAACAGGACAAGTGGTTTGGATTTTTAATGGGTTTAAAATAGGTTTGAAATCAAAGCAGATGAGATCCAGTGATCCAACAATGTCAATTGACGCTTCTGAGAATCAGCCAAGAAAAACATGCTGCCGTTCAGAAACCCGCCAAAGAACAAAGAGGAGAAGAAGGAGATGAAAGGGAGAATGGAAAAAAAGCATGAAGCCATCAGCCCAGTGCATGTATCTAGTAGAGGACTGCCACATCAGCACTACTCTCTAATGAGGTCAGATGTAATGTGATTTTTTGGTTGATACAAACATTTTGATGTGTTTGAAAGTTATTCTGATTTTAATAAGAAAATAATTCCTAATGAAAATATGTGTCTCAATGCATTCAAGCCATGAATTGCCTCTCTAGGTTGGATGGAAGCAGAAAAATTTGGGGGTTTGACACAGTTTTAAGGGACTAGAAGAGGTCATTTTTCTTTCTACTCCCACCCTCCAATTTATAGAGCGGTATTGCCTTCACATTTGGTGATCTAACCTGAGGTATCTCCATTGCCATGTAGTCTGTATTCCTTCCTTCTAGTGTAGAAAGTTCAGAGTAAAGGAAGAAGCAAAAAGGAAAGTCATTTTTTTCTGTAAGGGCTGAAATTAAAAATAAAACAATAATGATAATTAAAAAAAGGTTTATAGTTGTCAAAAACCTTATTTTTCACTTTGAGCCATTTTACTAAAAAGCTTTTCTGAAGTGTTTCAACAGAAAATAATACTCATTTTGACCTACTGTTTTAATAAGCATAGCAAGTTCTCAGTTGCTGCAGCTGTATGTCACTACATCTGAGCAAACTCCACTGTTCTTTGAAAGGCAAGGAGATGTGGAACACATCATTTCTCTGTTTCATGAATAGGAATGCAGAGACAAAGAAAGTAATCAAACTATCCCAGCCTACACAAGAAGGCAGAGGCAGAACAAAGCACGCAGGTTCAAAACAGAGGCGTGAGGAAAGCTAACAGCAGCTCGTCAGATTGCCTTTGTGAAGGGTTGGTCCTAGTCTTCATCTTCAGTGTGGTGACTCACATTTTCTTGGGACAATGTTTATTTATTTATTTATTTATTTATTTATTTTTTCTCAGTGAATAATTTTTGGCATTATGTGGCCTTGATTGAAGCCTCCTACGCACAGCAGCACTGCATTTTGTGAAGTGATGTCCATTGGGAATGACGCTGAACTGTCTGATAGCAGATGTCAACGTTCAGTGAGCAGCAATAAATGCTTGTATTTTTGAAAGTAAGGATGTATACCAAACACTATTTGGGTTTCTTTTTTCCTAGCTAGTTTTCAAGATTATTCAAAAACCAAACAAAAACAAAACCAAACCACTACCACAAAAAAAAAAAAAAAAAATGCCAGAAAGAACTATCCCCAAAACTCATAATCATCAGTCTTGCATATGTCCATTTTACAACCACAACGTCCATGATGTTGCAGGGATATGCAGTATCTCTACAATATCATGGGCTCTTGGTGTAAGAATTTTAATTAATCTTAAGTTAAAGGTATAAAGCTTGTGCTAGCTTGTTCCAAAGAGCTTTTGTAATATTAACTGAATTATGTCAAGCATTTTCTGTCAGCTCTCAGATTTATCATAAATCACAAGAAATCTTGTAATAATGTAGTTCTGAGCATTATGTCTCCCCCAAACCCCTTTCATAATGGGAAATACTGTCTTATGTTTTTAATGTCTTTCTCTCCTCCCTTCCCTTGGGCTGTGCTTTTTTCTTTCATTTGTCCTTTCTAGAGAAATTAAAGCCTTCTTTTTGAATGACTGGAGAATACCAACCGTTTAGTTAAAATCTGTTTGTATCTTCTTTATCTCCCTGTAACAGAGGCAATTTCTTTTCATCTGAATGAACATATAATACACTGGACTCCACACTTACGCTTTAGCTTCTCAGTAGTTTCCCACTTGAGTTCTTTTAGCAAAGATGGGCATGAGTAAGCTTATGGAAAAGACTGATAGACCCTGGGGACATTCAGGCCAAAGCCAAAGCCAGCTCTTGTGAATGACCAACATCACAATCATCCAAAACAAAATACCAGAACTGGGTAATGTTATGTGTTGGGGCAGATTCTCCTAACATAAAGAGATTTCCTAGAAGTTGCCCTCCTTCTTGGGAAGCCCAGGGCAGTGGGTGTCATCCCACCAGCACAAGGATGGATGGAGCAAAGATGAAGAAGCTGAACTGGGCCACATGCCCATTTGCAGAATTTCATTCCCCTGGGCAGTGAGTGGCTGGGAGTGCTCAGCAGTAAGCTAGAGCTGTGCAGTTCAGCCCCTAGCACTGACAGACTATGTGAAACAGAAAAAAAAAAGGAGATGCTGGCATTAACTAAAGCCAGTGGACAGCTGTCTTTGAGGAGGAACCCACCCAGGACCAGCTGATGGGAGAGGCCGTGTCAAGCTGACGTTACCACTCTGCGGTGACTCAAAGCAGGCAGCAATTTTGGCTAAGCTGCATGCAGCAGAGTCATTGGGATATGGCCATTTACTTGTTTTGCATCAAAGCATGAAAGGAACAGCTGCTGCAGCCTCTTCAGTTTGAAGAAAAGTCTTGCCAGAGTGTGCAAGTCTTTGCAGAATATGACTGTGCAACGCTTGCGTGTTGAGTCCTATACTGGGGGCTTTGATGTACTTCTGCAGCAGATCGAACCCTCTGGTTTGATCAAGTTGCTTCACCTTTTCTTCGTACTCCTTCAAAGAGCTGCTGGCCCTGTCACTGTATAGAAGCAAGCTTTGAGGCTGTTCAGATGATCAAATGAGAGTCCTCGATGTGAAGCAGCTGGCTCCTGCTCAGAGCCACCTCAGTGTATGAACCTCACCTTCCAAGAGGGACAAGCAAGCCCAGTTCACCACATGTCGTGTCACCACATGAGACGGAGACACATGAAGCAATGAAATGAAACAGGAGCTGATGCCAGGGCTCTGCTGCAGAGCCTTGCTGAATGTGGTGTTTAGGGCCTGAAGTACCCCTGAAATGTCATGTTGCCACTCAAAAAGGCCTTGAGCAGCAATTAAGAGCCTAGTGCCAGCGCTTTACAGATCCCCTAGTCAGAGCCACTCAAGACAGTCATGCAGTACAGAGTGTGTTATTTTGGGAAACAAGTCTGAAGCAGTTTTTTTTGCTGTTGCTCTTTGTTTAAACATTACCTGACTGTGTGGGCAAATAATTTTCCAGCTACAGATGTCCTTCAAAATGTTAGCTACCATGTTCCACTGGTAGATCTTGGGGAGTGGGGTGCCTGGCAGGTGAGCCCGTGTGATTTCTGTTCCAAGCACTCACTGACGTTTCCTAGCATGAGCAAGTTGACTGGTGAGCAGTGACTAATGAACAGCTGGTATGAATTCTTGACACTCCTGGAATCCAGAAATATGTTGATGAATTCTGGCAGAAAACCAAGTATTTGCAAAGTAATGACTAAGGTGGTAATGAAGTACAGCTGACTGGCTTGTTTGTGCTTGGAGGCTCAGCAGTTTATTCCAGTGTATATCCAGCATCTCTGGCCCCGTTCTGGGTCACCTCTTCATGTCTGGATGATGGTGGGTGCCTGGGAATGCTATAAGCACCACTGTAAGACAAAGTCCCCCCCAGGAGGGCTGGTGTTCTACTGCATCGTGAGCATGCTCCTTCTGAAGGCTCTCGGGATCTGGGGATGTGTAAGGGCTTCACGCCCTTTCCTAGCTGCTGGGAAGAGGATTATACTCTGGAAATACAACCCCTAGATAAACACCAGAGAAGGAAGGGAAAAATGTATGTTAAAGAGCATAGCTTCTACATTGCAAATGTACATATCCAGCAGCTGACAGGCACCAATAAATCTCTTCTACTAGGTCACCTTTGAAAACAGGACCTTGGGTCACTTAAGCATTTCTGAACGCACTGCCTCCTGGTGCCAGAATCATCTCCATGCCTTGATTTCTGTGGGGTTTCTCTTGATGTGCACAAAGACAAACACATATGGCCAGGACATCCCTCAGACAATCATCCTGCAATAGATGGGTACATATTTGGCTTGTCTTCCTGGCCTCCTGTGGAAGAATATACATTTAATATCTGTGGAGACAGGTATGTTTCCCAGGATGGGCCAGGAATGCAGCTCATAATTTTTTGAGAGTCAGTTCATGCAGCCATCTCAAATTCACCTAAACTCAGTACATCAAATGGCCTCATTTTCCCTTTTCCATTTCCAGAAGGGATCTATTCTAATGATAAATGAATTTAACTGGTAGGACAAACCACAGATGGGCGAACATGAAAGATTGATGTAGGCAGATAGAGTCATGTTTGTTTTAATCCGCCATCAGCAGGCACAGCAGCGACAGCCTTTTAATGCTGCTTTACAGGAACCAAGCACCCTGAAACTTGATTGAAATTATGTCATGAGAAATAAATAACCCCAAGAGAGCCAGTAATAGCAGCAAGTGCAAGGCGATGGTGGTGTAACACTTTTGCAGGGGGCAAAAACACATCGAGGAGTGGTTGAGTGTGACCAACCCAAGGGCTGGGAGGGAAAAGCTGAAATCAGGGAGCCTTTTAGGGGCTGCTGGTCCCCACCAGCCAGAAGTGAAGGTCTTTGCAGGACTCAGGAGCAACGAGGAGGTCTCTGAGCATGGCTGAATGTGCACTTGCATGCGCAGCATGACCAGCGAGGGGTCTTCCCTCACACTAACAGAGCAGTGTGAGGCATCTGTGACGAGAACAGGAAAAAAGAAGGGATTTCAGGAAATCCACCCAGAAACAAAGGCCAGAGGGGGAAAGCCCAGGCTGTTGTGAGGAAATTTCAGCCATGTCAGCCGCTGCTCCCAGGGTGGCCATGGTGGGACACACAGGCCTGGCCTGCTGCTGGCTGCAACTGGTGGTACGCATGGCCCAGCATCAGCCCCTCCTTGCCGGCCACTCAGGGCTGTGGAGCTGGAGGGGAGCACAGGCCCCACATAGCAAAAGATATATCTTGGCAAGTGCCATTTTCCTGCTGTTACAACCTCCTGCACGGGCGAGAGCCCAGAGTTGTGAGAGGTGCCCCATGTGAACCCTGCAGTCAATGGGTCTTCTCCCAGGCAGGTGGCCCTTAGCTGGGGCGTCCCACCTGCACGTAGGTGCTCTGGGCTGGGGGCAGGTGAGCAGCTGGGAGCCCTTTTACTATGGGTTCACTGTGATGGAGGCCTCCCCACGCTCCTCCCCAGAGCCCCTGGTGCTCTTGTGACGAAGGAGCCCATTAGCACTTTCCAAGAAAAGCAGCGGGTTGGCTCTGGGTTTCTTTGTTAAAAGATGACAGTGCTTACGTCTTCCAGGAGAAAGAAAAGTCCTACTGACATAATAATATCATGCCAGGCAGACAGCCCTGCCTGTGTAATCCGCCGGGAGCACAATGGCGTGCTGTGGCACGGGCATTGTTCCCAGCTGACAAGTGGCCACAGCGTGCCTGGCCGAGGACGTGATCCTGACTGACGGCTCCACAAAGGGAAAGGGAGGCTGGGGAGCCCACCTGAGGGCCAGGGCATGGTGCAGGAGCCCTCAAGGCTGGAGCTTCGATACCTTATCAGAAGCGGGATGATGCCTCTGTTTTGGTGCCTGCCACAGCTGAGGCTTCTTCTCTCTGCAGCAGCCAGACTTTCCCATGCATGCTTTGCATGGGGTTACTGCTGAAATCCTGGTATTCCAGGGAAATAGCAAAGCTTTGACTTTGTGAAAGACTCCTAATGTTGCTGAGACCTTGTTCTTCCTTTCCTTCCTTTCCCAAGCGTATAGAATTACTCGCCTTAGACTCTGAAACGTCCCTTTGCTCTCAGAGCTATGATCACTGAGAAAGTCTGGACGTTTAAAGTGTTAATTGTTAATTGGTCATTGACGGTTGCCAAAGGCACTCAGGTTTAGGATGAGTTGTTTATTACTGAGGAAAAGCCTAAATTGAAATAATAGAAAAATATTAAAATACTGCCTAGCAGGCGGTTCTTTGTCATTACAATTTACCATTACTATGTTAGCACTGTCTTGTTCAGTCAGATATCCTAGAAGCCACAGTAATCAATGGAAAACATCAGCAAAGATGTGTTAATTTTGTACATCATTAAGAAGAGAGCTTTTTATGTTCAAAGGAAAATATATTGATAGTTTCTGCCTATCTATTATTAGTGATAGCTGAATACTGAGATTTCTAAATCCAACGTCAAATAGAACTAGAAACTGTAAACAGAAAACTTGATTTTTACTTTGCCCTTTCTTTTTTTTTTAATGAATTTTGCTGTTTACTGGCTATTGAAAGACAAATTGGTCAACACTCTCAATAGGTGTGATGAATGTGACAGTGTTTATATAGAGTTGAAAGACAGTACTCTGACATAGGCAGGGTTTGTCTTTGGTTTAGATCTGTAAATTGCTCCTTTATCTTCTCTCTCTCTTTTTGACTTTGTCAAAAGCTTGAGTGAAATTCACCTGAAATAAGGAGGTAGTCATGATTTCAAGACATTGACCCTGGCTTGTCTTGGACCAGACATCCTTTCCTGATGAACCTTGTGGACATTTCTATCACCAGACAGGTTGAGCTTTCTGTTTGTAACATGGCTAGGGAGTTATGGAGTTGTTAAAACCTTATATCAGAAAACTCACTGCAAAGATTTGCATGTGTAACTACTAACCATTCTCAAATTGTACAGTATTTGTATTTGGCAAAATATTGTCTTCTATGTAAAGTGGTTTATTACAGTTCCTTGTATTATAATGACCTAAGCTGTTTGCAAAGCCTTATTTAGGGCTGAACTCAGCTATCAGGTATGCAGTGATAAATCTGTTTCCTACTGAAGTCTTTTTCAGGTAGTTCATGGGTCTCATGCCAGCTATTTACAGAGGCTGACAGTCAGGCACATGTGAGAAAGGTGTAACAGCAGCATGGTCAGATGAGTGCAGAGATCAGGAGGATAACCAAGACAAAGATACAGGGAAGAAAAATATTGTTCTCACATTTGGAGTTTGGCATTTTAATCAACACCTTTTCTGTAGCAAAACATATTTCAATCTTTTAATGATGCTAACTGAACAGAATTTCTGTTTCTCACCTGACTTGAAGTGCATCTGTAGCATCCCAGCCTGAACACTCGGCATTTTCATTAGGTATTCAGGGGATGGCACTAGCAGTAAGTGTGGTGCAGATGGCCAGCACACATGCTCATAGCATCAAAGTCCCTCTCTGTACTCCACATAGGGAGTTTGAAGATTTAAACGCCATGTAGAGCTGAGCTAGTCTTCAAAACCAGGTTGGGCTTCCCCCTTTGCATGGAAAGGAAGCACAAAGAGCTACGGACACAGTTAAACTGAACATTGCTCCAGACGTTCAGAAGTGCTGAGCACTGAGAGAACTGCATCACCTGCAGCCTCTGAGACCACTCCTAGCTAAGACAGATAATTTTTGACAGCTTTCCATCCAAGTAATGACCAGGCCTGAACACGCTTAATTAGTGAGATCTGATGAGTGCGAAGCCTGGGGTTGTATTAGTCTTGTTTCTAAATTTGGACACACACTTTGAACTAGTAATACAGGAGTTAAAAGCAGCACATAAATGGGATTAGACTTGGCTCGCAAAACCTTGGCTTCTTCTTTGTCTGAGGGAATAAGAGACAGTGAGAAAACACACGGTGTAGCAGATGCTTCATGCAAAAAAATGGCTAGCAACTCAGAAAACACACCTTTCATCAGCCATCTCTGAGCATGTAAGGACACGGCATGCCTGGGGTCCCATGATGGGAGTCAGCATGCGCGGGCTGGAGGTGCATGGGAGGGCAGTGGCACCCAGCTGCAGCACGAAGGCAGCCTGCCTGCGACCCCGCTGAGCACTGGTGTGACCGACCCCTTCAGACGTAGGAGCCTGTGATACAGCATTCATGGGCTGCAGGGCTTCCCAAAGCTCCAGCCTTCCCTCCAGAGAGCCGCAAGGCTGCCCTGCTCCAGTGCCACGGGAAGGTCCGTCATCTCATGCAATGGAGCAGCCTGAGAAGGTGCAGCTAGAGAGTGACTTTGTAGGACAGCATCTTCATGGTGTAAATTCAGTGTAGCAGCTGGGAATTCAGGTTCTGATCTGATCTCTTGGCACTAAATGATAATTTGTCTTGTTTTCTGAATACAACCATGGATGCCTCCTAGTTTTGCAGCTCTGGGTGACATAGGTGCCCTTAGAAATACATGTTCACATTGTTCCTGTCTAGTCTCCAGAATCGATCTCCCTGAGAAAGGATGTTCCAAGCTAGCCAGAATCCTTTCATTTGCAATTCTACTACTTAGGAGAGAGCTAAATCCACGTTACGTGCTATTTTGTCTTCTTTTCTTCTCCTCATTTATCTGATGTTTCAGGACTGGAGTAGAGTGCTTGGAAGAAATCTCCCAGCTGATGAACAAAAGACAATATTTAGTGTAGTTACTTTCAAGTAATCCACTCAAGCCATCCAGAGAGTTGGTGCCAAGGAAGATCATTGAGGCTAAGAGGCTTGTATATACTATTCCCATTTTTCCAGTGAGTTATTTGTCTTGTACTTAGAGCAGTCTGTAAACTATTTCTCTATATAATGAGAAGGAATTTTATACATGTAAAGAATTCTCCATACTTTACAGATGTGATTTTACAGTTCTTGCCATCAGAGAGCTTGGCAGAAGAATATCTGAGGTATCTAAAATATTATAGCAACGGCACTGAGAACTTAGGGCTTTTTAGGACTCGTTCAGTCTGCTACAGTGAAAGAAGTGCTTTAGCTTTGGGAAAGATGTGTAGAAATGCCAAAACCAATTCCTGGACAGTTTGAAAAACACCCCCTTTTCTCTTTACTTGTTTACTTTTCCATTGAAAAGTAGTTTTAGAGGAACATATTGAAATGGCTTGCTGTGAAGGCTTTCTAAAATTATTAAAAGACCTTTCACAGAGAGCCTCCATATCATAACGTGAGAAGACTGTCCTCCTGAAATATTTTTTTTCCTGGTCTTATATACTTCCATATGATCACACATCCAGAAAGTGGAGCTATTCACACACTAGGAAAAGTAATATCAGCTCCTCCCTTTGTCCCAGTGAATATCAGATGAGTTGCTGGTTGTTGAGTTCACCAAGGTGGTGGCCTTTAGCACTAGTCTCCTCTAAGGGATTTTCTCCTCTGTAGGTTCCTGCTGACTTGTTTCCCTCCAGACTGCTGCATTTTACCAGATACTTTTGTCTTCAAGCATTGAACTCTGCCTTACTTGCAAATTTGTGGTCTCAATCACGGCATGAAGAGTATTGACACAGATATTTGAGGCTTTAAGATGCATGTATCATAGGGGTTGCAACCAACACAGTTCTATTAGTGGCTCAGAGATGCAATGCTGAAATCTTTGCTTGTTTGGGCTATGTATCTATGTTGCTTTTGGATCAGCCAAGTTTTGTAGTTCCTTTTTCGCAGTCTTTTTGAATCCATTTCAAATTCTGTGCTGAAAATGAACTTGGAAACAAAGCATCTTTTTTTCTAGTTACGGCTGTACCATTGGAAGATGTGGCAACATCAGCTAGAGTCCATCCACGTGCAAATGCAGAAACCACTTCAAGCAACAACCTTTAGCAGCAGTGTAACAACTTTCAAAACTGAAGGAAATTCAAAAATGTGCAGTCATGTTCAGGAAGATCAATATTTTTCACTCTAGAAGAAATTTTCACACCCAAGGAGATTGCTATTTAGAAAATACTTAAAGAAAAATAAATACAACAGATTGTGTGTATTCAGTCATGTATTATTATTATTATTATTATTATTATTATTATTTACTAAATGAGCAGGTTTTAATACTTGAAGTTAAGCTCCCTTGTTGTTAGTTTGCCAAGCTAGAAATAAAAGCTTGCTCTCTACTCTGTACTGAGCACTTAAAGGCAATCCATGAATATGAACCTGCTCCAAAAAAACGGACACTGGAGTTGTTGGTGAATCTCCTGACGGAAGGTCTCTGGGGGAAAGCGTCTCAGCTGTACGTGACTGCCTCCCTTCCAAGACCGTTTTACTGTGTACAAAACCCCAGCTGCACTCCTGACTGCATCGCTGATCTTAATTCCTCCTTTACAAAGTTAGAATTTCTCCTTCTAGCAACTAACCCGCCTTGGTGGGAAGGACAAGGCACTCTGGTGGTTTATCCCAGCAGCAGACTGACTTTCTCTGCCTTTGACAAAACACACATTCATGTTTACAGCCATTTCTTTGCTCTCCAATTTGAGTTTTCCATGAAAGACTACATCTGGGGGCTTTTTCATGTCTTTCCCAAGCTGGACAACATGTGCCTTGTTTCCTTAGCTGTATCTGACCCCTGCTTTAGATCATTTCAGCCAGTCTTTTCATTTGGATTAATTTAGTGGTTTTTGTTTGTTTGTCTGATTGATTGGTTGTTTGATTTTTATTTTTTTTCCCCCTCTCTCTTTGCACCATTTTCCATTAATAGGTATGTTTCAGGCCACTGGCAAAGTACAGCTGTCCCTTGCTAACAGGCAATCTCACCTTGATGTTTGTCTCCTGGGCCTGTTTTTTTTTACAGGAGATCAGTTCCCCTGGCTTTCTAGACAGATTGCACGTGTTGTAAGGAGCAAAATATTTGGTTTTCTTTTCAATAGTTATAGTTCCTAAAATTTAATGAGTTTATATTAATTCTGCCTGATCATGTTAATCTCCACATTTGTCTTTGAGCATTTTTTCTGCCTGTATCACACCCACATTTAACATTTCCTACTAATTTCCTACTAATGTCATTGACATGCACCTCCCTTTCCATTTCATTAATAAAGTTGTTAAAAACCTTGCATGAGCCTTCAACGTGATTTACTATGTGTTGCTGCTTCCGTGACTAAGGGGGACTGTTAGTGGGTCTGGAACATCTCCAGTGTGCCTGGAATATCTCTGTACATGTATCTCCATAGTTTAAGGGCCTGCCCACAAGATAGACTGCTTACAAGACTGAAACAATATAATAACAGAGTTTTAGTCAGCTGCAAGCTCTCTTCTCATTTTCCTCCCTTCTGTCAGAAGTTGTTTCTTTGCAATTGTACATCCTCTCAAAATTTTAGCATTGTCCACAAGTCTTCCTTGGCCACAGTGCTCACGTACTTTGAGAGGTATGGCTCATAAATTCTTCATTCTTTTTTCCAAAAGAGATGAGCAAAGGAAACAGCTCACACTGCAATGATTCTTCTTATTTATTTACTTATTTCTGGCCTGAATAGTTTTGTTCGTTTGTTTGTTTTTTACTTTTTTTTTTTTTTCCTGTCAAATTGGGTCTTGACGGCATTTTCTTTACAGTGACTTGATTCCTGGCAGATGGTATTTCTCACTAGTAGTGCCAAACATTACTTCCCTTAGTGAAGCTGTTTCTTGTTTCTGCACTGAAATTTGTAGAAAACTCATTAAATGTTCATTGTCTACCAGTATAAGCCACACAAAGACCTTATAAATCAACTGTTTTTCTCTTTCTGATCCTAATGATTATACTTGAAAATGTCAGAGGAAATGCACTCCAGGCTTTCAGTTTACATAGAAAATTGCCTCTCACATCACAAGATACACGTAGCAAAGGCAAAATGAAAAAATACATTTTTTTCAAAGATTTCGCATGTCTTGCTCCCATCACAAGAGTATCTCTTGCCTGTAATGACAAATCTACTCCATATTGCCCTTGTTGAATGTTTAGGATGAAGACTTCACCTTTATTTTATATGCATCACTCTCCAAGCTGGGAGTATGGTAGCAACACCCAACGACAGCCGGAAAAATGGCTCTTCATGAAGAGCCCTCCACATCCCCTGCTGCTGAACCAGCCTAAAGAAGTTCTTGTGGGTGGTTTTTATAGGCCACGTGTGCCCCAAAAGCAAGGTGAGGAGCAGAGTCTATGCTCAGACCTCAGAAATGCCCCACCATCTAGTGACACAGGGGAATGGGCAGGATCTCATCTGTAGTTCTTGACTGGGCCAAATATCACAGTATAGTTCAATACATCTGATTTTAAAAGACAAGCTGCAGAGATCAGTGAGATGCCTATCCAAAGCCATATTTAGTAATCTTCCCAGTTCTTTTCTTAATTTCTTTTCCCAAACTGATACGCTGATCATGATGTCTTGGTCAAGGCAAAAACGAAAGCAAGAAAGCAGTATGAAAATTAGACCCAGAACCTCAAAACTGGATTGCTACCATAAGGGTGGACAATGTGAGCATGTGTGCCTCTGCTGATGGTAGCCTGCACCCTCCTCAGCAGCTGTGGTTTCATTATAGTATCATACGACCCCCTGCTGGCCTCATTTTTCTCCTGAGCACTTCTTATGCTGCCAATTTTTCTGTTTTTCCCCTTGGGATTCTTCACAGAGCCACCCTCCTTTGTGAGGAATAAACATCACTCCTGCAGCAGCGGAGAGCCCCGCGCCGACCAGTGCTGCCCAGTATTGTTTCGCTCCCATTGCAGCAGTGGTGGCGATCCCCGGCAGGAACCGACTGTATCTCAGGCTAATGAGTTGTCAGAAATTCGGCTCCGTCCCTCGCCTCCTGGGCAGGTTATTATTATGAGGGCTGTCGGTGGCGGGTGAGGATGGGGCAAGCCGTCCGTTCTGCAGTCAGCGGGGAGCTGCGAATCTGTTCACAGGGGATCAGCGGGGTGCTGTGGGAACTGGCCTGCCCTGCAAGCGTCCACCAAGGACGACCATTCAAGTGGGTTCATGGCGAGCTCAGCGAGCTTGCCTCTAATGTATGCCCTAATGAGCCAGCGGAGGGTGTTCTGCCTGCCTGAATGTCTTTAGTGTGGCAAAGCGGAGTGGACATTCCCATACAATAGTGGGCTTAAATTCAGCTTCTCACCGACGCCTAATTCATGGGCGGAACAGCCTTTGTGATACCTATAGAACAGAAGTACAGTAGGTCATTTCACCAACTAATTGGAGTTGACAATTGCATATCTGTCCATATCTCAGGGCCATTTACACGCCTCTGGAAATGGAGGGGGCATTTCATCTTTCCACATGTGGTCAGCCACCGAGGAAGGAAAAATATGGGTATCCTTTTGTGCTTTAGACAGTCACAAAGCTTTGTGACAAAAACCAGTGTTGCCTGGCAATGCCTCTTTCACTTCCAAAATGGCAGGTAAAAACAAACAAACAAACAAACAAACCAAAACAAAACAAAAAAACAAAATACTTCATTTTCCCCACCCATCATTCGATATCTCTGCAGGGAACAGCCTGGCACACTCCTCGTGTTTGTCAGGTGTCCCACACAGGGGCAGATTAAGATCCTCGGTCTTGCATGTCTTCTAGGTGCTATCATTGCTGTAACAATATAATGCAATGATGGTCATAATAACGACCAAAAATGTTCCTGCTCCACACATGAGAACACAGAAATCTCACAGCTTGCTGAAGGCCACTTGCTAGACCAGTGTCAGGGCAGAGACCAGCCCCTGACCCCACACCTTCGATGGCAGGGTACATCAAACCACCACGTGCTGTGGTCTTTTGGGGCATAGCATGAATGGTCTCAGTAGACCATTTTGTCCTCAAAAACACAACTAAGTCCTATCTCCACGTATAGCATTCTTTCAGATGATTTAACACCAGTTTGAGCCAGCTTAGGAGATTTTTATTTTTCACTTTTATATATATATATATATATAAGATTGGTTTTGTCCATTTATCTTGCTGAAACCTCCAGGCTTTCTCAGTGCAGCCCTCAACTCAGTTAACAGTGTATTATGAAATCATATAATTAAATTAATGGCTTCTTCTGTTCCCTGAGAGTTTATTCCACATACGATCAGAAATGGTAAATTTGTCTGGTTAATGCTTTATGCTGGGGCTGAGAGAGAATGGAAATGGCACTGGGATGGAGACAAATGAACTTTATGCTTTGACCCTATCAACCCAGAAGCAATTTAGTTGTTCTTGATTTGACATGGAGGTTTTCAAAGATGCTGTAGAGATGGAAGCTGTATAAAGCCACACAACAAATAGAATAAAGATGAGGTAAACTGCCACAACTTTTTCAAAATATGTTCATTAAGGATATTGCTTTGCTTAGGATGAAAGAATTTACAATGTTTTTGCTCTTAAAAAGTAATGACCTGCTGGAAGTGTGGGAAATATGTTTTAAAAAATCCAGTAAATGGAACACACGTCAGTAAAGACAGCTCAATTTCGTTACGGTGGTGTGATCACAAAAACATTTTCTACCATGCAACTTTTAATTAGTCTCGCAAAAAATTATTCTGCTTCACTTATACAGAGTACAGTAAATGGCTACATAAACGCATAAGGAATAAAATAAATACGCTTTGTTCAAATGTGGTGACCTCTGGAGACAAAGATGATAAGAGAATGAAGTTTCTTTCTGTTCCCCCTTGTATTTATCATGCAGCAAGTCAATGTTCCCTCATGAAATACAGTAATTATGATAAAAAATAAACTGAAGTGAACTTCTTCACTTCACACTTCAACAATCTTCCAGCCATACAGACGCATTCATGCATGTATGGCTGTCATTTCCAATCCAGACAATTTTTGATAAGCTTTAGCTATTCTGAGGTGCTGCCAGTTTGAGTGACAACCTTGATACCTGCAACTAAATGGTTAATCTGTTCACCATTGTGAACGTAATCAGTGGTCTCAGACACAGCAGAATCCCACATTTTTCTGCTGTCTGAAATAAAATGGTTGTTAGTAAATAATAATAGACTATACATACACATTATGTGTAGTACATAAATATAGATTGGTATGGATGCACTGTTGTGGTATCATAGATATATATAATACACATGTGAATATTAAATCAGAGAAAACATGGAAAGTGAAACATTTTAAAATGATATAAAATGGATCTAACTTTTCCATAAATACAAAAATAATTACGTGATAATTTTGATTACAACAATGTTTCAGATGTACAATGTAAGTCTGAGTCATCTGTGCTCTATGGATTTTTAGTATAAGTCAACATCCAGTTCCCATGGAACTCAGGGGCATTCTGCCCTTGAAAGCACAGTGATTACTCCCATCCTGCTGCTATTTAAATGCACTTGAGATGATGTGTACTTCCAAATGTGAATAAAGCAGAAACAGTGAAGGCAAAGGTTATGTAGGCAAAGGTTGTTCAATTTCCCTCATTTGCTAAAGACATTACAGCTCTGATCAATGTGCTTAGCCTGCACCTTTTAGCCCATTATCCAAGGTTGAAGTCAACCTGGCAACATTACAAACGGTGCATTTTTCATTTGTACAAGCTATTGTATACCCACATATTCGCTCAGCATCAGAAACACTAGTCTGCAGTATTTTTCATCTATACTTAATTTACTAATGTTGACTACTAAGGGAAAAAATCCACATTGATGCAAATGAACATCATATTTTCAGAATAAAATCACTGAAATTCTGAAAAATTTAGGACTGCAAGTAATGGACCCATAAAGAAAACCTAATGTATGACTAGCGTATCAGAGAAATGGAGATTATTTATACATAACCTCTAGAGATACCTCACAAAATTCAGGTTCTTTAGTCTGGTAAGCTTTATAGAGGTACTCCCAAACACCACAGGGAGTGCAGCTATAATAATAATATTATAGAGGTCAATGTCAGCATGGCCTGTGGAAAAATCCCTCTGCAGACCTGCATCCAGATACTCAGTGGTGAAGGAGCACCACAGCAGTTAGGTTTACAGACACTCTTCTGGATGGGCAATGCATCTGCTGGGGTCTTCTGGTGGAGGTGGTGTGAGCCAGTGCCACCACCACGGTTTTCTGCGGGCAGAGTCATGAGGCATGGGACCAGCCATCTGCTTGGCTCCAGGCTGAATCACCTTATAAGGTACTCAGCACAAAGTCATACTTCCATTAACGTTTTTGGGGTCCCAGCTGAACAGTGCTGCAAAGTAAGCTGAACCAAGATTATTCACCTGTGGATCTGATATCTATTGTTAAATACATTTTAACTGTATCATTTAATCCTCTAAATCTCCTTTCCCAGAGATAAAAAATGATAAGAGAGCCTTCTTGGAGCATTTCAAGTGAGAACCTACAAAACCACAGGTGAACCAAAGTGTTTTATGTCCAATTCACAGAAGCACGTAAATGCATAAAGTGTCGCAGGTATGAACTAGCCCCTTTCCCCTTCTAATTACAGATCTTTAACAATCTGTCAAAACAAGTAGTTGCTTGCCTTATGCATTATATAAAAGGAACACAGTATCAGTCCATTGCGACCTACAACTGATCAAACAACCTTAAAGATAATTTTAGAAACACAGCATTTGCCAGAAAACATTCAAAGCTAAGCAGGGATATTCTAAACCTTTGCTTACTGTATAGCAAAAAAAAAAAAAAAAAAAAAAAAAAAAAAAGTACAATAGTTCCATATCTAAGCTAGTGTTTATTATATGTAATCCATATTAAATGCATCTGTTTATTAAGTGAGGTTGGCAATGTTATTATTAAGGTTTCACTGTTTTCCATTCTAAGCTCCTCTTTTTTAGCCGCTTATAACTTTGGCAGACTTTAGCCGTCTGTATAAACATTTACAAGAGGTAGATCTCTAGAAAAGCTTTCCTGGAAAGAGGGAAATATCTGTGCTGAGCTGCTATTTTTCAAGAAAATTTCAGCCAAAAGGTCATTTCCAAGAATGGTGCTTGGGGAAGAAAAAAAAAAAAGTTACTATTCATTTATTTATTTTAAAAAATATCGCACAATTCTTCTGGAAAGATTACAGTGAGCTTTGGAGCAAAGACTTGGATGTCACAATAAATGTTCTTTGTTAAGGGTGTACCTTTGGCTGTGCTTGTGAAAATCTGCTGAAATGCGGCCACAAGCTAACCCCTGAACGTACTCTAACTCTCCAGATAATCAGTCTGCACGTGCTGGTGGGAGCAAGCTGGCTCAGATAGAGCAGTCTGTTTGTTGGCAAAGAAGCAGGCTTATTCCAACTGTTTTTGTTACCCAAACTGGCTTAAGTATCTCTATCCTGCACTGCAGTAAACAGTGCAGTCAGAGCCTAATCTCCTCTTCACTCCTCTGGCTGGTGCCAACCCTCACAAGTGCATCTGTCACCACGCTCCTGCGCAGCAGCGTGGGTCACCTACTGACCACCTCCGAGCCCTGCTTATCCCCCTGGCTCTTCTTGTTACCCAAGGTGTCAGCTGCTGTAGGGGGAATCACCAGCAAGGCAGTGACTGGAAAGAAGCTGCAAATGGGGAGAAAAGGTCTCATTCTCAGAGGCAGAAACAAGAGGCAACATGAGGATGCCTACCCAAAGCGTAGCTCTGGGGAAGAGAGGCACCAAATCGAGGCAAATGTCTCTGAGACCTTGCAGTGCTGCTTAGGCCATTGGTGCTGCAGGGCAGGTAGGTGACAGCAGCTGCTATAACAACCATGAAGGACAGAAAAGGGCCTGGAGGGAGCAGCATGGCAGAAGGGCCAGGTCACACGGAGTGTGCCAGGAGCACCAGGAGGTGTCAGTGCCTCATGGGCAGCGCTGCAGCTGCTCTTCACTGCTCTCTGGGCTCTTCGTGCCCTAGCAGGGAAGCCACCAGAGGCCTCCTCAGAAACACCTGCTGGGCAGAGAGAGGCCAGCTCCCATCCTCTATGCTTATCAGAAAAAAAAAAAAAAAAAAAAGAGCGGTAGTTGTATAACTGAACTAAGAGAGTACTCACCAAAATGAAGGCAGAAAATAGCATAAGAAATAACAATCTGAAGCATTATAGAAAGTACTTGTAGGCAAGGAGAACCAGCACACAGTCTCATGGCTAGAAATGTATCATGCAGAGCTGGTTACACTGCACATCATTGCTATTAACGCAACTAAGGGAAAGTTTGCAGGCCAAAACTTCAAGTTACTGAACCCTCAAAGCATCTTAGCGTTTAAAAAAAAAAAAAAAAAAAAAAGGCATTTCTGTGGTAGCACCCTGCACACAGCACATACAGCCAGGTACTGCCCCAAGCAGCATGCAAGTCAGGGCACTAGTAATTTGGGGTGGGTTGGCATAAACCCAGTGTAAACAGCTATGGCCATACTCTGTCTCCTGGCTCTGCATCAGATGGTGCATGCCGAACCGTGGGACTTTGAGTTACTTTCGCACTGAGCACGCCACAGTCCTTTGTGCCACTGCCTCGAGTGCTCAGCCCTCATCCACTGGCCATCCCCACAGCCAACTCCTCGTCCCCACAATCCTTCAGGCAGGCGAAGCCTGTGGGGTTTGTGGGTCTGGGAGAAGCTTGCCCACTACATAAGCTTGGACTCCTGCCTGCTGCAGGGCGGCTATGAGACTCCCAGAGGCTTGGCTAGCCAGCTGCTGGAAACAGGCTGTGTGGAAGCTCCTCCTGCTCCCAGCTCCGTGGGGCCATTAACACAGACACGCCTGGCATTACAGCAGGCCCTCGCCTCACCCTAGCCCTAGAGGGGCCCTCACCAAAGCACCGCCGGTTTGGCAGAGGGGCGGACAGCACCGGTCTCAGATGCATGGCAGGGCTTGCTGCCTCCCAGCTGAGACATGGGCCCTGGGCTCAGGTTCAAGCCAAACACAAAATGCAGACATAGCCTCTGGAACATTTTCAGAGAACGTGGGGCTGGGGATTTTTTTTTGTCTGCAGCCCCTTCCTGGAAAGGCTTTCTGGCCTGGCTGCCCCAGGACCAGCGCTGGCTCCACTGGGAGAGGCACAGGCAGCAAACAGCCAGGCAGGCTCTGCAGAGGCTCCCACCCCAAATCCCTCTTCCCTTCGACTACCACAAGAATAGACATATCTGGCCAAATCAATAATTAATTCAGAGCCTTGCAGTGCTATGGATGGAGTTCAGGACATGTTTGTCCCTGCAGCTGCCAGTCAGCCTTGATGACTCAATGGTTTCTTTGGGAACTGTGCCCCTATTTATTCACCTCATCACTCTGGAATATCACTTGGGCTCTGAGAGAGTTTTCTAAGAAGTTCAGGGATCCTGGATTTATCTCAGCTTTATTAACCCAGCAGTGTTTCTCTCTCTAACTTTCTCCTCTACAGCTATTTTCCTCCTGCTGTCTCTAAAATGGTGAGGGAACCTCTTCTACAAAATCCACTGTCCCTCCACCAGTGGCCCCTGGTGATCCATGCACTCAACTGACCGCCCTGTTGCCTTACCATGGCTTCCTCTCCTCCCCCTCCCCAAGATTCACTGTTAAAAATGGGTTTCCTCTGTTTGTCTGAGGGGGACTGTTTGTCTGAGAGGGCTTCGGCATGAATAAAGGATCATTAAGGTGTAGAAACTGTTGTTGGGTTTATATCCCCATCACTGGAATTTCAGCCAGGGATAGAGGTAAAAAGACAACAGAAGAAGCATACAAGCTCCTCTGTTAAAATAGTTTGCCACCAAACATGGAGTCTCCAACATTAGACAGGTTTTCTGAGCTCTGCTCAGACTTCTCAAAACACCAGCTCTCGAATCACTTCACTGATCTGAAGCCAGCTATTAGTTTCTATTAAGAAGTTTGTGTGAAAGCAGTTTCCAAATTCCTTCTGCACAATGCTTGGTTCCCCCTCCTTTTTTGACACGCAGAAGAATTCCAGTTTATTATTTATACAGATCACTTTGTTTTCCTCGGTACATAACTTCAATTCCAATTCATTAATGTCAAAACATAAAAGCAACAACAGCACATAAAGCAACAAAAGTTTGCCAAAACCAGAAGATAACAGCTGATAATTAAGGAAGTCCCATTATTTCTTGGCAAAGGAGTCCGTGTTTTCAGAGACACATTCTTAAAGGGCCTCCCTTTAGTGTAGCGGCATAATTCGCATGACTACTGTTTGCACGAACAAATAAAGGTTTTCAATATGCATAAAAGGAGGCTTTAATGTTCTCATAATCCTGTACAATGCCCACCACATAGCATCCAAACGCTGCCCCTGCTCCTCAGCACAGTTTAGCCTGGTGGAAAGTTCATTGCAGAGCCACTCCAGAAACCCCCCCTTGTGGGGAGCAACAAGATTTTATGACTCCACCTTTTACCTGGGCTCTTGCTAGCACACACCTACCACCCCCACCCTCATTTCATACCAACCCCAGTCTGCAGGAAAAAGGCAGAGTGATCAGAGTGATGCCTAAGATCCTGTATGCCTGCCTCACAGCTTAGCTTGGTTTTCAGCAGTGGGGATCTCAGAGCACTTGCAGGCCCCTCTTTTAGATGTCACTACTGGAGCCCAGTCCACATCCCTGGTGAAGGTCTGCAATGGGTGGTTATTGCCTCATTCATGGAGATTTGGTCACAGACAGTGCCATCAAAAAAGACAAGTTGTCAGGAAAAAGATGTTTTACTGGTAGAGACCTCTGTGAAAGTCAACTGCTTGATGAGAAATTATCATGGCAAAGCCCCAGAAGGTGATGATTATGCCTCACGTGAGGGTTGTGGACAACCTACGCGTACTACCACAGCAGTTCCCCAAGTCACCAAGAGCTGATTCAGACCTTCATGTATATGAAAAAATTGGTTTTCTTTGTTGGAAAGTTTTTTATACAAAATTTTAGTCTTATTTTTATCTGACACTTTCTACAGAAAATTTATGGGAAAGAACTGATTTCCCATTTCAGCATGTACAGCAAACCTTCTGTTATCTGAGGGTGTCTTTGGTGTGATGTCAAAGTTGGCACTGCTACTACTCCAGTGAGGATGAACTGTGTGATATCAAAAGCGACTTGCTCAGTGTGGGAGAACACTGCAGCAGAGCAAAACCTCATTGACGCTGGCATTGCCTTGGGAAGGGTGTGGGATGGCCATGCCATACACAGTCCAGAAGTTGGAACGCGAGGCAGCTCTGGAAGTTTCCTTAAGAAATGTGTTTACGACAGGCAGCATGAGGTTATTGCAGGGAGTTCCTGTCTCAGTAAACTCAGCTCAATCAGGAAATACTTCTGGACAGCTCAGCTTTCTCTCAGCAATGTGAGAGCACAGGAGCCGGTCCCCTCTGCCCAGTATTTGGGCAACATGGTGTTTTAATGATGTCAGTGCAGATTTGCACTTACACAGATAATGCTGTCTAATGTGTCCCTCCACCAGACATGCTGCTGCCATCGGATGACCCGCTTCTTACCACTTTTCCTTAGGAACAAAGTGTAGGCAGCCATGCTAAATGCCCACTCCTGAGCTGTACAAGGAACCCTATCCATCCACCCAAGATCTAAGGTTTGTATTAATCTACAACAAAAACTCTTTCCTGTTCATTTCCTGTTGAGCAACATCCTAAATACCCTGACCCAACGACAGAAAAGAATGCAAACTATTACTTCCCCGATTACATGGGGAAACACAATGAGGACAAAAGGTGAAATTCACTCCTGTGCTGAAGGTCAAGAGAAGACCCACGTAAGCAAACCATCTCTGGCTCAGAATGATTCAGTCAACAAAGTAAACAGCAAATTCCTCATGGAGGAGGAGAAAAGCTATCTTGTTTCCTGATTGACCAAGTTACCCAGTCACCTATACTAGATGTAGTCATGCGTTCTGTGCTTTTGGTACTTCCTACCCTACCACCACGCAACACCCAGGCAACAGCTGAAGTGATTACTGACACATGAATTCATGCACTGATTATGAAACTAGAAGTCAAGCACTCCCACTCTCTACTTTGACTTCAATACTGATATCTGTGACCCTAAGAAATTCTTTTATTTGTTGGTGATTTTAATAACAACAGGGCTGGAATATTTACTCAACTATCAAAGGAACTGAGTGTATGAAAAACTGAAAGTAATCAGCCCTGCATTTCTTGGTACACAGACAGTTTTTCTAACACAAGTAGGTGATATTTGTGATCCAAATTGCTTCAATACCTAAAAATAAGAAGTGTTGTTTACAGATAAAATACTAAAACTGCTATACTGTCATTCACAAATATACACGTTTATCTTTAGCAATTGTCAGGAAAGTGCAAAAATGACTCCCACGGCATGATTTTATCCAAGACTCGCACTAAACTCATTGCACCCTGCCGGCCCACTGAGTCCTGGTGTCAGAAAGACTTAGCTTAATTTTGATGTTGTGTCTGTTGCCCAGCCAATACATGAGGAAAACCACTTGGTTTAAATGACCAGAGTAACAAGCAGCTGAGTGCATTTTTGACACTTGCTGGCTGAAAAGAACCATTAATTCCCACTCTACCCATCCATAAAAGTATCCTAACAGTATTCTAGATGTAGAGCTGTAGACAGTCAGGATCTGGAGAAGATAGACTGAATCAAAAGCTAACACTCAAGATTAATGCAGGTGATGATGTCTTTGCCTTCAAAACTTGGGCACTAGTCATTTGGAAAAGCATGTGCACAAAAAAAATGAATGTATCTATTAGGGAAAAGTATTTACTGAATGTACACGATTTTCATGTTCAGCATTAAATAACAGTCACGACAAATAGCAAACAGCACGAAGATTGTCTCATTTATTTGCCTGCCCAAAGTTAACAGCCACAAACGCCGGAGCAGCAGGGCCGAGGTTTCAGGAGCGTGAAGGGGCTGACGCTCTCCACAGCCAAGGAAAAGTCCCGGCAACTCCTCCACGTAAGCACAGCGCTCGCAGGACAGCGCCCAGCCGCCCCCCAGACCCTCACGCCCGCAGCCCGTGAGGCCGCAGGTGCGCACCCGAGTCCCGTACACGAACGTGAGCCCCCTGGCGGCGCCGCAGCCGCACGGAGGCGGAGCGGGCAACGCCGCTGAGGCGGCGACACCCGGCGGACGGGGCGCGAAGCCTCCGCCGGGCTCGCAGCGCCCGGGGGCGGCCCCGGGGCAGCGCCGAGGAGGGGGCGCGGGGACACCCGCCCGGCCCCGCCGCCTGCGCGAAATGGCGGCGCCCGCAGCGCTCACGGCGCTAACTGCGGCGGCGGAGCGGCACGCGGCACCCGCTATTGGCTGCGGAGGGGCGGCGGGCGGCCGGCTCAGCCAATGGGGTGGAGCGCGCGGCCCGGCCGAGCCAATGGGAGGCCGCGCTTTTCCTCGCGGCGGGGCGGGGTGAGGTGAGGGGTTAGAGGTCGGCGCGGCGGAAGGGGAAGCGGCCGCGGCGCCGCCTCCCATTCTCCCGCCGCTCCCGCGTGCGCCCCGCGCTGCTCGGGCCTCGCCGCGCGCCCGTTGCCATGGTGAGGGCGGGGGGGGCGGGCGCGGGCGGGGGGCGGCCGTTAACGGTCGCTAACGGTCCCGGGGCGGGGAGAGGAGGGGCGGGGGGGCCGCGGGCGGGCGGTGCTGACCGGCGGTGCTGACCGGCGGTGTCCCCTTAGAGCCTGCCCCTCAACCCCAAGCCGTTCCTCAACGGGCTGACGGGGAAGCCGGTGATGGTGAAGCTCAAGTGGGGGATGGAGTACAAGGGGTACCTCGTCTCCGTCGACGGCTACATGAACATGCAGGTGAGGGGCGCTTCGGGGAGCGGGGCGGCCTCCCCCGCTCGCCGGGGGCCGCGGGGTAGATCCGCTGGGGCACGGCTCCTGCGCGGTAACTTTGGTGCTGGTTTCTTCCCAAGCTCGCCAACACAGAAGAGTACATCGACGGGGCGCTGTCGGGACACCTGGGCGAAGTTTTGATAAGGTAATTGGGGTGCGTGTAGCGGGGGCAGCATCTTGCCAAACCTTTTCTTACTGCGTGTGTTAAAACTCGTAGTACCAGGTACTGTGTGTCTCATCTATTCTGAAGTGCAGAGTGCTACTGAAGCACACAGAGATTGTAATTTTTAAGCTGAGACCCCATCTAAGGTAGGAAAACAAAAGTATTTGTGAAGAAGTATTTATGATCCCTTCAGATAATTAAATACCTCTTAGGGTTACTGCAGATCTATTAATTTCTTGCCAGTAGTAGAGTATATTAGGGTACCTACTTTGCTGTTGCTGCTGAAAACATTTTGTATACTTGGAAATTACAGCTATTGCCCATAACTGCAGACTCAAATGCAAATATTTCTTATACATCGTTATTTACTACTTCTATAAACTTTTTTTCCTATTTATAATGAACTTACTGGGAAAGCTGCGTAAGGTCAACAGCAGCAGTTTGTGAGGCAGGATTTGGCTGTTGCCAGGTCGCAGTCAAGTAGGAAAATGCTTAAAGCAGCGTATATGTGGGGAAAACTGAAATGCTTTCAGCTAAAGTAACTCTTGGTTCTCTTTACAGGTGCAATAATGTTTTGTACATCAGAGGTGTGGAAGAGGAGGAAGAAGATGGAGAAATGAGAGAATAGGTGTTTTGTATATCTGGGAATAAACTTTTTTCTTTTTTTTTTTTATTTTCCACAACTTTTGTAATACAGTGTTTACGTGTTGTTGTTATTGTATTCTAACATGGGGGAAGTTAACCCTTTAAAAAGTCTCTAATCTTCTGTTGATGTCCAAAAAAAAAACACAGTGCTGGTAGAATAGGCAATGATGTCAACATAAAACAGAAACTGTAGAATGAAATGTAAGTATTAAAAAAAAGACAACACATACAAACAAAACCAAAAAATCCACAACCAAAAGTTTTTATTACTAGTGTCAACAAACACCAGTTCTTTCAAGGCAAATACGTGAATTTAAATGGTTCTCAGAATGGATTAAATATGCAAAGCTGTCTACTCTTTAGATGTACGTAACGATCTAATCTGTTAGAAAACAGACAGTTCGTTCTTGTGTCATCTCAGTTTAGTGTCAGTGCCAGCACTCTGCTGTCAGGCTGTGGTGCAGACTAGCCTATAATGGAAGTTAAAGTAAATTCCGTGGACTCATTTTTCTAACTAGCTCCATGAGGAAAATGTAGATACAATGCTGGGTAGCCTTGTTTAAGCAGAAACGAAAATTCACCTCTATGTGAAAAACTAAAGTCATCTTCAGTATTTGCAGGGCCCTCATTCTTAGTTGTTTTCTCTGCTTAAGGGCTGAAGGCTGTGAGCAAACCACCAGTTGTCTTCCCAGTGGGAACGTGGGAAAACAGATGTGTGCATGCTTCACAGTGCATATGTAGTTACTATCTAAATGCACTTTATTGGTTTATAAACTATTTGGAAATAGTTGAAAGACTTCAATACAGGTGGGATATTGATATTATACAGCAGTGCCCCACAGTAACATTGTGCTTCTTTGAGCTGTGAAGCTTGAAGCGTGGTTGTAGAACCATTTTTAAGGCAGGGCAAATTTGTATAAACTGTAGCTAATAACCACGCAAACAAAAGACCAGCAGCTACAAATGTCTATGAATTTAAATGGTACTAATAGAGTTAAAACAACACACTGCAAAATGGGACTGTCTATTCTCAGCCTCATACCTCCAAAAAAAAAAAGAAAAGCCCTCTTCATTATCAGGCATCCAGGATACTAATGTTTTGGCAAGAACACAGTAACCAGTTTTCAAATGTTGAAAGCAAACACAGGTTAACTGAACCTGTTCCTTACCCGTCTGCACTTCCTGGTGAAAGGAGGCCACTGCTTTGCCAGTGCTGCCAGCCAGAGCTGCGCCATGTGAGGGGGTCTGAGGGAGCTCAGAATCTACCTACAGGTGGCTGGCGGGGCGTTCTGCAAACCAGAACCCAAACAGCTAGAGGAGTTCATGGATTTAAATTGTTACTTTGGCACAGAACACAGAACCAGACCCTGGTACCTCAGCAGTGTGGCTTACTGAATCGTGAGCGAGCGAGCCACTGCAGCTGCACCTTACTTTCTACTGAGCAGTAGGATTGATGCTGTCGCCCTTAAGAGTGTTTTGGAGTAAGTGAAATATCTCTGTAACAGCTACACTGATGGTAACTGGTGGGCACAAAGTGGGTGCAGGTCTCCCAGTACCTGGGTGAGGATCCTATGTCCTTTCAGCAATGACGTGTGAAAGAGTGGCAGACGCGGCTGGATTTGGATATACTGATTATGTACACTGGGGGAAGAAAAAAAAAGGCAGCTACTGCAGAGAAAAATTGCCCTGTTTCTTATGATGGAAGTCACCCCTGTGTCTATGCACATGCTCCTCTAATATTTGCAGCTGCAGGTTGCTAGGAGTGAACAGTCACATTGGATGTACTTGTGAAGGGCTTTCATTATTCAGATCAGCTCCTCTTTGGCAGCCTGAAGGCTTACTTCACAATTCTTCTGAAGTATCTTACAGTCCCATTGGGAAAGGGAAATGAGCCATTTAAGCTAAAACAAGCACTAGTACATGAATAAATCAGTACTTTTAAATCAGCGATGGACTTGGGAAACCTCCAAACAAGTAGAGCAAAAGTGTTCGATGTGTTCTAGAACGTTTTGGTTTATGTCTGGTTTATGATACAGCACGCCCAGTTTAACATACTCGTAATTCAGAGCAGTGCGTTCTCCATGTTCTCATTGATAATTACAGCAGGATCAGGATCAGAGGGGAAGATGCTTGGGCCTGTCATCTTAGCATCCAGCTGCCTCCTTGCCTGGAGTGGCCTGGCACTGACTGAAAGCTGCTCCTCTGGAGGAAGTGGGGCTGGAGGTGAACTGGGTAAGATGAGCACCGAATTCAGGTGGTGCCATCCTCATGACAGTCTTACAGCTTTTCAGAATAACTTTGGGAAGCCCTAATGTATGCTGAACAAATTATGTATATGTGAATCAATGTGAGTAACTACTCACTGAATAGAGAAAAACGTCTCAACTTGTGCTGTACGGCCAGCAGCCTAAGTCATCACCCTGAGGGTAGAGAATATGTTTTTGCCTTTTCAGAGAGAGCTAAAGCCTTCCTGTGATCCACAGCAAGCGTTCTTCTACCCATTGCCCTCCTGAAGGGAGGGAGTTCTTCAACATAGCACAGCAATGCTTGTTGATGCTTGAGAAATATCACTGAAAAAATCTTCAAACAAGGAAGTCCTGTAGCAGGTTAAAATGAGTAGAAAAGTTTTTTTTTTTTTTTTTTTCTTTTTCCCAAATAAATCTCTGGCAGCAAAATAAATGGGAGAGCATTTTGCATATGCTGTTCTGACCGCGGCAGACACTCCCTAACTTAAAAATGGGCTGTTGATACTCCAGAACAGACATCCTATACCCATCAGCTGAAAAGTGGCCATATCTTTTCTGTTTGCTTTTGCAAGGGCTGCTGAGAAATGAATCACAATGCTGAGGTGTTTATGCATGACTACATGCAAGAAGAGAGGAAATCTCTTAATAACCTGATCATCCATTTACTTTTTCACGTCTTTGCTTTTTTATTTATTTATTTATTTTCTATATTCTTTCTACTATCTTATTTTGCTTAATTTTCAGTGAAATGAGCTATTTTTTAACAAAAACTTGCAAACTCCAGAAACCTAAAATGCCCAAAGATAACTACAAAAGTATTATCAGCATAGGATATTATCCTTCAAGCTTCAACACTCACCTTTTCAGTAAATTAAGACACAAGGAACTGTCCTTCCGTATTTTGCTCTGAAAGGAGTTATATTCCTTTGATTGCTTTTATCAATATCTATGCAATTTTGCAGGAAAAACAAAATCAGACACTATTTAAGATACTATATTTTTAAAATCTTTTCAAAAAGCACTTTTACTGGAATATTAAGGCTGTGATTTAAAGGCACTACATTTAACGGACTGAGTTCCCCTAGTAGATTCCTCTGGCAGTCTACCTTCCTGTTTTTACCTCCTGTGAATTCTGACATTAATGTCTTTATAATACAGCCCAACTTATAGAATATCTTCTTTTCTGTCAAATTCAAGAATTTCTTGAGGATGCAACCTAGAAACCGCTTTGTCTCTCTGGGTAGTACTTTAAAAAAATATATCAGACAGAATGTCATAAACCACGGGCTTTGCAGTAGATTGACCTTGTCCTTCATTTTCTTGCCTATTAAAGAGAAGAATCCTCAACAGAAAACAACAGAAAACACATCCTATATACAACGTGTGCATACAAAACACTGAGTTTTCTGCAAGCAGAGCACAAGGCTGAGAATGAAAATACTTGTGAATACAAGGCAGGTGAGTTTGCAGTACTTAAAAACTGCCATAAGACAGTGCAACAGGGAAGCTGTTCAGTCCTCATTCTAAACCTCTTTATTTGCCTGCCACCCCACCACACAAGAGGTGAGCTATGTGCTGGGGTGTGCTTCAGCTCTGCTGCTTTTATGGGCAGGACTGAACTGGCAAGTGCCAGACCCCACCACAGCGTGCGGCACTGCATTCCTCACACCCCAGCTCTCACACCACCTCTGCTGCTGAAACGTCATCCCGTGCGGTGTCTTGCCCTTGCTATCACTCTCTTGAGAGGTTCCTCTTTAATTTCTACTTTCATACAAACTGTGATACTGCCAGGGAAAGCCAAAATAAGCAGCAGGATCTCCTGGAAGGAGCACAGCACCACCTACCACCTCTCATATCCACCTTTTGTATTCCTGGTGAGAGAGAATGCTCAGAAGGAAGACACAGATTATGGTGTGGTGCAGGATTTGAGCCAACAAATCCATCTGTTTCTGCTATATAGGAGTATGTGTATGCACGGAAGTGTGTTTTAAGCATTATACATCAAGCCCCTTTCTAAAAGATAATAGAGTGTCTGAAGATTACCACCATCACAGAGGTGTTTGAGGGACCACCTACTCAGAAATCCACTCCGTTTGCCAGCTGGGAATTACTGGAGCCCCACACTTGCTGTGAATACCTGAAGAGAAGAAAATGGGAAATCCACATGGAGAGCCTTTGCTCCCCAGCTCTCCCATCCCGAGTTCTGTAGGGGGCAGCAGAATCTAACAAACCTTTGATCGTGGACTCGGATAAATTAGCATCTACCCAGATAAATGAGTGTCTGCCTGGATATCCAGGCGATGAGAACTGTTAGGCTCCCTCGGGGGCTGCAGCTGGCAGGCTGGCGATGCCACGGGTGCCAGCACACGCACCCAGCTCAGAAGCTCCCCATTCCCCTGCGGGGGTCTGGGCTGTGCTGTGATGGGGAGAGCAGCCCAGTGACCCTGCCAGCAGCACCCTGAGAAAACCCATCGGGGAAAACCCACCGGGTCCCTACCCTGCCTGCCAAGGGGGCCGCCCCGGGGCCCCCCTGGGTGCAGGAGGCGCCATTTCGCGCACCGCCCCGGGGGACTTTGAGCCGAGCGGCGGCCGCCCCCCGGCCGCCATTTGGCGCTGCCATGGCGGGGGAGCAGCGGCTGCTGCTGGAGAACGCCCGGCAGCTGGTGCTGGTGTGCGGCCGGGGCGAGAAGTACCTGCTGCAGGCCGGCATGGCCAGCCTGGCCGTGCTGCAAAACGCCAGCCTGGTGGTGGGACAGTGAGTGGCAGCGACGGGGGGCTGCAGGGCGGCCAGGTGCCCTCGCCCCCGGTGGGCAGTGTGGGGATGGGGTCTGGGTGGGGCGAGGCTTGGGCTCCGGTGTGTGCAGCGGCATAGGAAAGAAACGATTCCTTGAAGCGTGCGCTGTTAATTCCCATTATTTCAATCGGTATCCTACCAACTTACTTTTTAATGCTGTGTACACATCTTTAGCCTCTTAATGATAACTTCTTGCATGCTGCAGATTGTGACTGTCACCCTGTGCTCCGCTTTATTTCCAGGCAAACTGGCGTGAACTGGCATCAATCACATAAATACTTTGTGCAATTAACAGAATCGCAGTTAATGAATGCATGCAGCTCCATCTCTTCTCTCCTGTTCCTGAGCACTCTGGCTGTGACCGTGCCTGCCTCTTGGCAGCCCTGCTGCCTAGCGTAGAGGTGCCCTCAGCGCGCTGCCTGTGATGACTCCCGGCTGCTATCCCCAACGCCTGAAAAGAGCTGGAGAAAGGCGAGGCTTAAAGAACAGAGCCTGGCAGCTCCACTCGTGTGGTGAAATGGAGCCTTGTGCATTCAGGGCATGCCCTGTGCCTAGCACAGTCTGAGATCCCCAGTACGATCCTCCAGATCCACCCTGAGAAAACGCCCATTGAACTGAAGATCAGCCCCGAGCAGATTTATCCCCACAGCTCACAGGGAGGCAAGGGATAGCAGTGTCACTGGCTTCCTTGAGAAGAATGCCCTGCAGATACTTGCTGGAGGAATGCGTTACATTTGCTGATCCACACGAGAATAATAACGTTGTGTAGTAGAAGTTAGAACCAAGGTATCATCCTAAAGGAGTCTAAGGAGAGGACAAGACAAGTGTTACAGCAGAGAACTAGAAATGTATAGCATAACCCATCATTTGCTGTGCCTCTGTAAGATTAGCAAGCCACCTCCTCTGTGCATCTTTAGTCCTGCTAACAGTTCTCAATGTTCCTGCTCTGCTGCTAGAGTTGTTGCTTCAGGGGCTCTTTGGCCACTTTTGGAGCTTGACTTTTAAAGAGATACAAGATTCCTTTGTTCATCATCTATTTACAGAGATGGTTATATAAAAGCTGTGGGCCCCGCAGATGTTATTCGCAATCAGTTTTCAGGAGCAACATTTGAAAGAAAAATTGACTGCACTGGGAAATGCGTATTGCCGGGTAGGTTTGTTTTGTCATATTGATGTAATGCAGAAAGGCTGCAAGTGCTTAGAGACAAAATACACATGTGAAGCATTCCTTGGTCCTTTTTCCTCTTCATTCAGTACTGGTTTGATAATGTGGTGGGGGATAGAGTATGGTACGTTCCTCATCAGGATTGTTGGAAGGGTAAGGTTGCAGCACTCAGGATATTTCTTTTGGCTTTGTGGTGGAGCTGTGTCTTCTATTGTTTCACCTTACGTCTGTATCGTAGATCACAGCTGTAATGTAGCAGGTTCTCTGAGTGACTTTTAAATCTCACATCTCTTTCTGTCCCCTTTCCATCAGCTGTTCAGCTGTGGAGCTTCATCTCTGTCGGTGCTGTTCATAGATAGTTGGAGGCCCAAGGGCAGTACAGGAGTTTGTCACATACTCTGAAACTTTACCTGATTCTGAGCAAGTATATTGCATTTTAAACTTTCCTGGTGGTATTACCACATGAGCTGTTAGACCTCTTTTTTTTTTTTTTGAAATGCACTTTGGCATTCAGTAGTGTTGGTTTCACAGCTCTTTGAAAAAGCTCCCACTGGAGCAAGCGGGCAATTGCTAGAGTAAGTGCTAGAGTGCTGAGCCCAGCATAAACACTTTGCTTTCTTCAGAGAACACAAATAAACTGTAGTAAACAATTTCAAAGATTGTAATTTATCACTTCAACAAATAAAACATCATCAAAACAACATGAGAAACCGAGCAAGTTTCCTGGAGACATTTTGGATTTTTCTTTCTCTGTAAACAGAGGCTTTGTAGGGGAGCTTCTGTTGTCCATTTAATTTGCTTACATGTTAATGCTTTTCTCCTACAGTGAAATAACTTGAGTGTACGTTTACTTTGTTTTCTTTAGGCCTGGTAGATGCACATACGCACCCAGTGTGGGCTGGTGATAGGGTTCATGAGTTTGCAATGAAGGTAACAGCATGAAATTATAGAGCTGGATTTTTCTTTCTCTCTCTTTTATTTTTTTTTAATGCATAACTCTTTCTAGTGACATCTGTCTTTCATATGTAGAAAATAATGTAATTTCTGTCATGAAATACAAGTGAGGGAGGACGGCTGAGTTGTGAGGACTGATAGGCTGTAAGGGGAGTGGAACTGCAGCTTTTGCAGCCAGTCTCAGTGCACTTCTGCATTAACTGAAGCAATCAGGATTGTCACCTTTTGTTCCCATCTTAATCATGAAGTCTTTTTTCTTTCTTTCTTGTTTTTCCACATAAATGAATCTGTAAGGTAGAGATAGGTTTTCTCCTAGGGCCCAGGGGACATTATTTTTATGTAGCTTTTTACATCGTTTCTTTGCTTAGGTGGAGGGGAGAGAGAAGAGTAGAGAGAAGGAGAGAGGAAGGATTAATGGGGATATTTTTTATCTTTTTCTCTCTCACTGCAAAGATACTTCAAGGCACTTTCCATAATCACTTGGAGAGAAAATACACACTTAATGGCTAATTGTATGTGTGTGGTGGTGTTCTTGTTTTTTTTTTTTCTCCCAAGCTGGCAGGCGCTTCCTATATGGAAATCCACCAGGCTGGAGGAGGTATTCATTTTACTGTCGAACACACTCGGAAAGCCACAGAAGAAGAGCTGTTCAATACTTTCAAACACCGACTTGAACGCATGCGCAGAGCAGGATCTACTTTGGTTGAGTGCAAGAGTGGATATGGCTTAAATTTAGAAACGGAACTTAAAATGCTTAGAGTGATTGAACGTGCTAAGCAATCCATGGATATTGGCATTTCATCAACATACTGTGGAGCTCATTCCGTGCCAAAGTAATGTGACTTAATTTTTCTTGCTCTTTGTCAGTGTTACTGCTTTGCATTGAAATTTGGTTGTTTTCAGAAAATTTTCTTCTGCCAAGCTTTCCTAAAATGTAACAAAGTATATTTGAAACAATATGTTTATGTTTCCCAGTTTGGGTCTTCTTAAATCCTCTTCTGTTTTCTTCATATGCTCATGTCCAGAATATTTTGCTTGCATTTTCTTTGACCCATCAAACTTAGATTCTGCCTCAGGTTTTTATTCTGGGAAGAATTTTGCAGTTTTCCCTGATCTAAGGCCTGAATGTTCAGAGTGGTGGTCCTCTGCCTTTGACTGGCTCATGAACATCTGGGGCAAGCTGCCAGGCAGAGAAGGACCTGGGAGTGATGGTGGACAGTCGGCTGAATATGAGCCAGCAGTGTGCTCAGGTGGCCAAGAAGGCCAACGGCATCCTGGCTTGTATTAGGAACAGCGTGACCAGCAGGGCTAGGGAGGTGATCGTCCCCCTGTACTCAGCTCTGGTGAGGCCGCACCTCGAGTACTGTGTTCAGTTTTGGGCCCCTCGCTACAAGAAGGACATCGAGGTGCTTGAGCGGGTGCAGAGAAGGGCGACGAAGCTGGTGAGGGGCCTGGAGAACAAGTCCTACGAGGAGCGGCTGAGGGAGCTGGGCTTGTTCAGCCTGGAGAAGAGGAGGCTCAGGGGCGACCTTATCGCTCTTTTTAGGTACCTCAAGGGAGGCTGTAGCGAGGTGGGGGTTGGCCTGTTCTCCCACGTGCCTGGTGACAGGACGAGGGGGAATGGGTTTAAGTTGAGCCAGGGGAGTTTTAGGCTAGATGTTAGGAAGAACTTCTTCACTGAAAGGGTTGTGAGGCACTGGAACAGGCTGCCCAGGGAAGTGGTGGAGTCACCATCCTTGGAAGTCTTCAAAAGACGTTTAGATGTAGAGCTTAGGGATATGGTTTAGTGGAGGGCTGTTGGCGTTAGGTTGGAGGTTGGACTCGATGACCTTGAGGTCTCTTCCAACCTAGAAAATTCTGTGATTCTGTGATTCTGAGCTCAAGTTTTCAATTCTTAATTTCCTGCAGCTTCAGTAACAGTGGAAGATCTCAAGGGGAGCACATTGCCCACAGGTTTGGGGCTGGAAATTGCTCTTTTGAATGATTCAGATACAAATAAGTGATGAGCTTGTGGATTCTAGGATTTGTTCAACAGACATCTTCCAAGCCACATAAGCTCATGCCAGTTTCCTTTCATCATTATATTCCATAAAAGTGTCCTGTAGATATGCATAAATCACGTAAACAAAAGGTTAAGATCGATTTGACTGTTTTTACTTAAATCTTTCTGATTTATGTAAGTCTTAAAAAGTAACGCTTTCTTTTGCTATAGGTACTTAATGTTTGTTCCTCTCCATTTGCCCTTGCAGAAATGTTTCCAGCATTAGAACTTCTGGACTATGAATATTGCTGGTTCTTTAAGAATTTAACCTAAAAAGCAGGCTTAAAGCAGGGGGGCAAAGAAGTAACTGATTTACCTTTCCTCTAGTCATCATTTTGAATTAAATTAATGATTTTGGGGCTATCTGATTCTATTTTTTTTATTATTATTATTAGTTTATTGGTAAGGCTTTACCGGGCCCATTTTTCATCTTTAGGAAGGAATTTTCAAAGTGATTTCCTGAGCAAAAGCCTCTTGCATTAGAACAACATCAGTTTTCAGTTTTGGGGCATTATGTCCCCAAAAATGTGAGATCAAGAATGTTTTGTCTTGGCTCTGGTCCTAATTTTTAAGTCCAAAGTCCTCCAAAGACTACTGAGCCTAAAGCAGAAAAGAGAGAAGGCTTGACATGGTAAGAGCCTGAGCAAGCCCAAGAACTGTTTCTGTGAAAGGTGAACAAAAGAAGGGCAGCGTGCCAGGTTTTACTCCGCTTTATAACTGCACAACCTCATTTGTAAATCAGAGCAGACTGGGGCTTCTTGAATTTACTGCCACTGTAAAACCCTGAACTCCCCCACATATGGCACTTGTGCAGTTCTGGTCTGCGCATGCTTTACAGCGCCTGAAATGAGGATTGAGCTGTCACAGACATTTAGCTGTAGTATGTCACTTATCCTCAGATCTTAAAATTGCAAAATACTAACTCTATCACATATTCTGGGATTGTTCATTCTTTCAGAGCCATTTACCTATCTCTCCTGGGTTATCTTTTGTGTAATAGGAGGTTCATAAATGGTTCTGACATTGGCAGATCTAATCTCGGGAGGCCTGTCTGATTTAGAGATGGTTATCTAGCTATTGCTCTGAATGATATCATAAAAGGAGGAGAGGTTAAAAAACAAAACTACACATACCCTTTGAACTTTGATACTTGCATAAAAATACTGCATGAATATCATTTAAGACATTAAAATAATCATTTACATATTTTGCATGGTTGTGTTTTAGGATACAATGCAACTGGGTCAGAATATATGAATAGGAAAGCAGAAGTATTGGTTTTTAAATGTCCCATGTCTTGGTTAGCATCCAAAGAAACAACCTTATAAAATAAAGAGTAATATAGGCTAAAACTTTTGAATGGAAAGTAGCTCATGGTTTGAGCGTACATAAATTACAGCATCTTTTGTTTTTTAATCTGAAGTTTGAGTGATTTGTATTTGCATCATTTTCTAAACGATCTGGTAATTGCATGTATGATTTGAATATTTGCCAAGCTTCAAAGTTTTTGTTCTTATGGCTCTGTAACATTTTATTTTCATTAGAGGGAAAACTGCTACTGAGGCCGCAGATGACATTATCAATAACCATCTCCCTAAACTGAAAGAACTCAAACTAAGTGGTGAAATGCATGTTAACAATATAGATGTGTTCTGTGAGAAGGGAGTCTTTGATCTGGATTCTACTAGGAGAATTCTTCAAGCTGGAAAAGATATAGGGTTACAGATTAACTTCCATGGTGATGAACTCCATCCGATGAAATCTGCTGAGGTACTTCTCTCTTAATGTTCAGTTCAGCCACTTTTGGTTTTGCGTTGCTTTTGTTAGACCTCAGTCTTTGAAAGAATTGCAGTTTTCACATCCAAGGTTTTCTTTTCAAATACTTTATGAAGTAGATCATTCATAGACAATACGAATGTGCAGCCATTGTGCAGTTTTGGACCTGGAAGGAAACCCTGACCTGTGTGACTGACATGCACTGCCTAATCAAACATCGACTTCGCTTATCTTCCACATGTGATACGAATGGGGGAGGTGGCTATCCACCCAAGGATGACAAAAGAATAGTTTATATGCAACTGGGGAAATACTTTTTCCTCAAATGTACTGTTAGCAGTAACAAGATGTGCAGTATAGCACACTCAGAGGGTTGATTTAGCCAAGAATAGGCTCGAAACTATTTTGTTAAAGAAAGTCCGTCCCTTTCAATGTTTTACCATCATTTAAAGATTTCCTGTTTCCCATGAGTTCTGCTCAGATTATTCTCTGCTATATTTTCAAGAAAATCTTAATTGATCATAAAAGCCTTCTTGGTGCTTCACCACAGAAAGCAGCAGTCACACTGCTTGTTCTGCAACCAGTGTCAGTTCTGTCAGCCCTTTTCTTCTGCTTACTTTGTGAACAGGAGTTCATAATGGTTTTATCCATAGCTGGCCAATAGTGTACACGTTCATCTGTCAAAAACACAACTGAAGGTTCCCCTCCTCTCAGGTTAATACCTTTCTCTGATTAACTTTTCATGCAGTAAAGTAGAAAATAGTTTGTGTCTGCATTTCATTTGTTCTTTCAGGCACTCTTTATGATTTTTCTTTTAGTAAATTTGACATTAACAATGAGTTGTCTGCTCCACTCATTTGATAACAACACTGTTTGACTGAATTAACTGTTCACTGTTATATGACTCACCTTAATTGAGTAATTCTCCTGATAATTCCCTCAGCTTGGAGCTGAACTAGGAGCCCAGGCTATCAGCCACCTAGAAGAAGTTAGTGATGAAGGCATTGCAGCAATAGCAAGAGCTAAGTGTGCAGCTGTCCTTTTGCCAACTACTGCCTACATGCTAAGGTAAGGCCACTTGATTGGAGGAAAAACTTTTGTAACAACAAAAACATATTTGTGGCTTAGGGTCTTATGCAAAAATGTAAGCTTGTATCTGTCTCTTAATGAGCAGGCTAGATCACTGAAGACAAATCACAAAGAGCTGAATGCTCATGTCATATTTCTGGTGGACATTCCCAAAAACGAGGCAGTACTCTACTTCTGAGAAGTCTCATGGTAGATTGTGAGTGGTTTAGTCTAGAACTAGAATTTAGCCCTCATGATAGGCTGACAATAATCAGGCATTCATTTAAGAAGAGAATGACTGGTTTTCATCAACACATTTAGACTTTGAAAATTGAATTGGCTTCTTTTCAGGCAATTTTTATCTGCAGTGTTTGTATTTGCTGTCTTGCAGAAGTTTTTGCTGGGAAATGAAGCCTTTGGTTGTCTTAAGAGGTAAAAGACTGGGTAACGTTGTAAAAAATTGATAGATTTTACCCAGGCAATGCTGAGCAGAATTGGCTTAAATGCACTATTTTCCATGTGCAGAGATTTCAGATAAGCATAAATGGATCACTTGCTTCACTCTAGGTCATGAGGACCACAACCCAATAATGCCTTCTATTCTGTAAAGAGAAAAATCCTCAAACTGATTTGTTTTTTTTTTTTTCAGTGGCCTGCTTTCTGAGGAGTTGGAAGGGCTTGTGCAGTTGTTATCTGTGTCATTCTGATCATGTTCACTTCTGTGTCTGTGCTTGTGCTCATATTTATGGTTAGCATATCCTGCAACACTGCTTCTGAACCCACTGGCTAATTGCAACTAAACGCACTGCCAGAATGCAGATCTTGGAGAAAACTTCAGGTCCTGCAGGTTGACCCTGGGCAGGGAGGTAAAGGAGAGACAGCAGAACCATATCTACCTGTGGAATAGGCAGCAGCTGTAGCTCACATTGTTCCAGAGAATCCATGCAGTGAAAGTTTTATAACCTCAGGATAAGTCTCAGACTGAGATAATGATCAGCTGTGAGTAATGGTAATGAGGCCTTATTTGTTCTGGTGCCCAGTGCACTATTTATTGAACACAGATCTCCCGTTCAAATATACTCTAAAAAGAGGAAGGCGTGTTTGAGGTACAACAGATAACTAGTTAAGAGTATTAGAGGGCCAAAAGCTGCACGGCACTAATATGAGCAAAAGTTGCTGTGAGTTGATGTGGTACATCCTTTGAGATGCTGGCCTCCCTCAGCTCCACTACTAATTATGAGACTTCAGACCTTACAAGGTCCTGCCCCTGCAGTAGTCCCAAGTTTTAAGAAAAGCTGTAGCAGCCAGGGCTTCATATGATGACCAGAACTGGGCCAGAGAATGCAACTGAAGGGCTGCTTAATGATAAACATGCTCTCATTTTGGCCTTTGCTAACAGTTGTTTGCAGTATTCCTTAGTAGGAGTCTGGCAGTAGAGCACAGAGGACATGTGAGGACAGGGAGCAGCTTTTCAGACAAATCTTTTTAAACGCAGTTAACTCTCAGAGGGTCCTGTTGTGTAGAACGTGGTATTTTCTCATAAATCTGCTAGGAGTCTTCTATAGCAAGAGAATTGTCTTATACTAAATAAAAGCTGTTCAGAGATCTTGTTTATTGTTCTTTTCTGTTAACTGCAGTGCTTTTAAAACTACTTTTTGAGTAGCTCTTGCTCTGTGTTTTCATTTTTATTGTTACACTGGTTTATTTCTGGAAATTATGGTTGGTGCTGCTGGTGTTACAACAGCTCTGGCTAAAACTCCTTAGTGAGTGCCTTTCCTAAGGCTGCTGACCGTCCTTGCAAACACCTACCCAGCTTTACCAAGTGGCTGAACAGTTTTGAAACAGCTATTCCTGATACTGAAGTTGATTGTAAATGCAACTGTTCATAAGATCAGAGCTCAGCTGGTGGTTACTACAGAGGTACCTCCTGACTGCCAAGTAATGTAAACCAGGGACATCATGCTCATAACGTTAGTGGATTTTATCGGTGGTAGAAGGTCAGATCTATGAAGCTGGATTCCTGCATAACCCTGAAGTTACAGCACCCCGGTGGGTTGTTTATATAGAATTCAGTGGGAGCATGAGGCTTTTATGAAGCAGCTAGCTTTAGCTAGTGAAGCTAGCTATTGTTTGCATTAACACTGCTAAGTGAGAGAAATCCTATAATATATACAAATGAAACTCACACTGTCAAGTTATTTCGAATTGCCAGCAGAATCAGGAAGAGACTATTGCATTGGTTATGCCTCTGCTCGTGTTTGCAAGTCTGTCTTTGAAGCTAAAAGACTAGAAAATTACTTTTTTGAGAAATGAAGATTTTCACCTTGTAAATCCTTAAGTGGCTGAGGCCTGGATAAATACCAACATTTCAGTGGCCTGCAGCGTGGTGCTTGATAGTGGTTACTGTCACATGTTATTACTGCAAAAACAGTGGATCACAGTTTCCGTTTATGCTGTCCATAGGGTGATAGGTAGCCAAGAGGAGGATTTGGCCTTTCATCTCCAAAGGAATCGATGTAACTGAATGCATGGATGTAGCCAAACTGAGTGATGACTTTTGCTCTTGTAATTCATCATGTAATAACTAAGAGAATTGTACTGACAAGCGTTTTTTTTCCCACTAGACTGAAGCAACCTCAAGCTAGAAAAATGTTAAATGAAGGAGTTATAGTTGCTCTTGGCAGTGATTTTAATCCTAATGCATACTGTTTTTCAATGGTAAGCTATCCCTAATACTTACAACAACACAAAATTACAAAATCTCCCGCTAGTATGACTTGTGTGTAGATCTTACATGCATAAAACATTCTTCGTATCCACAGAGAACTGCATGCGCAGCTTAGACAATTGCTCCTGCCTATTTATGTGGGTTGGTACTTTTTGCCAGAAATTCTTGAAACTTAAAGGGGGTTGATTTTTCAAATGCACTGAGGCTTCAAAAAAAAAGCTTGCAAAGCTCCTGATTCCACATTTCTCATTTTGGAATTCGCAAGATTTACATCATGTGGGACAACTCCTTTTTTTGCATAAGGTGGGAGGAGAGTGCTGTGGGATTTGAGGCATAAACTTTATTTTTGTTATTGGTAACTCCCATTTTCTGCTTAATTTTCCTGCTAGCCTATGGTGATGCATCTGGCCTGTGTAAACATGAAGATGTCAATGAATGAAGCACTAGCAGCTGCCACCATTAATGCAGCTTATGCTCTGGGAAAATCAGACACGCATGGCTCCATAGAGATCGGCAAGCAGGGGGACCTTGTTATTATAAATTCATCAAGGTATGTTCTTCTGTTATCATTTGTAATGTGATTTAACATAAGGGACTTAATTTTTCACCGGAAGGATAGTGGAGAGGTTAATGAATTCCTTGTGCTTTAAAAGTTATTTTCATCTGTAAAAAGGGACACTGCTAGCATTTTAGACCCACTTTCATTCTCCTTAATCACTCCAGTGGAAGATAAAGCATAATAGTTTTAGGGCTAATATTACAAATAACCCGTGCTTATTGACAAATTATCTAAATATAATACGTGTTTATTTTGTGGAAGGATTTCTGTAATGATTTGTACATTAGTTCATTGTATTCATGCAACAAGAGACCAACATGTAAATGTGGAATTTTGAATCAATGTCAACAGGGAATAGTGTTTTCCATGGTTTAAGCAAATGGTTCCCATGGTTTAAGCAAATATTTTGTAATTGCCAGGTATACGAGGTATGTGACCTGCTTTTATGCAAATAACAGATATTCTTAAACATCTCGTTGTCTTTTTAGGTGGGAGCATTTGATTTACCAGTTCGGGGGACATCAGACATTGATTGACTATGTTATAGTTAAAGGAGAAGTTGTCTATAAAAACGAGAGGTGTGGGATAATGAGCAGTTACTGAAGGAAGACAGTAATTTAGGAAGCTGCTATAATCAAATTGGCATGGAATATTTCAAAGTGACAGACAAATTAGATTTGTATTTACTGGTAAATTGATTGCCTGTTCATCTTGCCAGCCCTTTTATTCAAATAAACATTACCATGTATTACCCATATGGTATATCCGCCGTCTGGTGCATCTTCATATCAGTTGTCCTTCTCTCCTTCTTTTCCGGTGCATAAAAATTATTTTAAACAAGCCTGTTTGAAATAAGACAGTTTTCTGTATATTTTTAATCTATAAAATTGTTATATTTGAGAAAAAAACAAACAAACACAGAAGACGAACAATCTATGAATGAAGAAAGGAAGTTGTGGGAAGCTGGTTGTCAGCCTCTTCTCACATGTAACCAGTGATACAACTAGAGGGAATGGCCTCAAGTTGTGCCGGGGGAGGTTCAGGTTGGAAATGAGGAGACATTTCTGCTCAGAAAGAGCAGTCAGGCACTGGAACGGGTTGCCCAGGGGGGTGGTGGAGTTACTGTTCCTTGGGGTGTTTCAGGGAAGGTTGGACGTGGTGCTTGGGGCATGGTTTAGTGGGTGACATTGGTGGTGGGCGAGACGGTTGGACCAGATGATCTTAGAGGACTTGTCCAACCTTAATGATTCCATTATTCTAAACTAGGTAAGATTAACTGGGAAGAGTAATGTTAAGAAACCTGTAACAGGGCCAGGGTCTTAGGTATGCACATTTGGAATGGTGCTTGTTAGTGAACTAGATTTCTGATGAGGGACAGCAGTCTCATTCTAGTTTGAAAGCCGTCATAATCATGTAGGAACTTTATGTCTTTCTGATCTCCCTGAGCACTGGGGTCATCTGTTAACATCTAAAACACGCAAGCCACACCATACAGTATCTTTCTTCGTGTTTGATTTCATTCTGGCTAGCCAACCAAATCATTTTATAAAATAATTTAATGGTGTTCCTGTCACTAGATATATTTTCCTGCAAGCAGATGTTGTACCAGATGTGGGTTTGAACTTTTGCTTTTATAGAACTGGGAATAACATCCGAAGCATGCTGTTGCACTGTCCTTTCTGCCTGAGACAGCATTCACAAATAACATTAATGCAGGCTGGTGGGGAAAGCTGTCAGAGTATTGTCACAGGCATTTCCAAAAAGCAGCGCACAGTCAGAGCAGTGCCCCTGAGCTTAGCAGTGCTACAGCATGTCCTGGCCATGCCTTGGTCCCTGGCAGCCCGAGGTGTGCAGTGTGACGGGGCAGAGCTCCTCACAGGGTGCCCAGCAGGTCTGGGTGCCCGAGGTGCTGTGCACCAGGGCAGGATGGAGGGAGGGGAAGCGCTGACGGCTGCACTTGCCACAGGCAGCTGTGAAGAGGTGAGTGGGAAGCAACACCCCTGGCCCTGCGACATCACTCCTCATAGCAAAGACAAATATGAGTTAAAAATTTTGCTTACATTCACGCTGTTTTGGTTCTGTTTTCCCACATGGGAGCTTAAGGCAGTAGGGCAGGGCAAACTGAGTGGCAGTGGTGGCAGCCCTAATATGAGCCCCAGGCTGTAATTGCCATTAATTGCTATATGCAGTGTCAGAGCCTAGTGCCTATCCTCTGCCGTGCAGCGAGGCAGTACGTCTTCTCCGAAGTGCCTACAACATCTGCAGGACCACGCTGGCATAAGGAAAACCTCAAATATTCTCTTGCTGGACAGAAATAGTCATTTGTGGCCTGAAACTACTGACCTGAGGGGAATGTGCTCTCATGCACAAGCTCTGATGGGAATTTCAAACCATGTGCTTGCCTGATCAACGTGGCCAAATCCAGTAGCCATTTTGGAGCATGCCCCAGGGCTATAATTAGCGGGAGGTTTGCAGTTAGAGGATGTGGTTATCCTTCAGCAGCATAACTGGCTTAAGTGGTTCCTGATGGCCGGCTGCATGGCCCTGCCACTGCGTCCATGCAGCTGCCAGGGAAAGCATAGCACACTGAAACACAGAACATTTCTTTTTTGCTTGTTGTTAATGTGGCTCATTTTGGCAATGACACTCACTGCGTTGGCTGCTGCAGCACGTGGATGTAGGTAGGAGTGGAGCAGGTAGGAGCTGCGCCTGCTGGTTTTGCTGTTGGGGAAGCTATGATGTAGCCATACCCTAAGGCTGAGGGCAAACGGATGAACAACCAGGCACATATCTCCTAGGGTCACTCTCGCAGCTGATTTTAATTAATAGCCAATTTCGTACAAAATGGAACAGCTTCAGCAGGAGGTTGAGATAGGCTTGCTGCAGAGAGCCCAGAGCTGGAGGGGTGGAGACAGACTTGGCACAGGAGGGAGAGACAGGGGCCAGGGACAGAGGGGGCCGAACTGGGATCTCACACACATGGGTGGGTACCCTCACTCCCAGCTCTACGTAGTGTTGGGCTAAGGGCCCAGCACCACGCTCGTGTTTATATCTTGATGTGACGAGTCAAAAGTCACCTGGCTCTGCGCAGGGCAGGACACCCTGCAAGTCATGTTTTCTCCTGGCCAGGTTCAGTGTCTCCCTGCCAGCTTTCCAGTGGGTGTGAATCCTGTCCTTGGGGCACATTTATCATTGCAGGTCCCACCCAGAGACACATATGGGTGGCCCCAAACTAGCAATTAAACTGCTTGTGCAGCATAGCTGATGGCCAGGGAGTTTTTTTTAGTCCATGCTGAACCCACACGTGGCTGTGGTTATCAGGCATGTACTGCCAAGGCTGATGTTTTTTAACTGGTCTTTACTTGTTGTCACTGTGCTGTGATGTGAAGCTAAGTCCCGAGTCCTCCCTTGCAAAATACATAGCCTGTGCCAGAGGTCAGTGTTGTAACACAGAGCACGTTACCACACAAGTTTCTCCATGGTGACAAAGCCCTCTGCTGCCAGACGGATGCCCAGGAAGCCATGGAAGTGCAGGTCTCCAGCGCTGGTTCACATCCATACCACCTCTTCCTCCCCAGAGTCTGTACCCTTTCCAGGCCCCATTGCCACCTGTCCTGCTTATTTCTAGGCTAAAGCTTTGTTTCACTTTTTCATCATGACAGGAAAACACATTGCTACAGCTGTATATGAAGCCTCTCTACTTTTATTGCAGATGTGAGCCCATAGGTCTTGGAAAGCTGCATTAAATGTAGTCCATCATCAGAACACAACGTATTTGTTCTGGAGCAATGATACCCATAGCATGTTCTTTTGCACACAGCTTTTTTGATTTGTGAAGCACCTGTTCTAAAAATGCTCTCATTACACAAGAATTTGTATACCTCACGTAAAATTTGCACAGTGCTGGAGGAGCGAGAGAGAAGAATTAAGTGTCAGAGATAACTTTGCATGTGGCAGAATGAAGGGTACTGCAGCAGTTATCCAAATGAAAAAGGAAAAAGAGGTGAGAATAACAGATCTCAGCTGTTCAGTATCCTTGGCACACATAAAGAGAAGATAAGCAAAGAGCTGACAGAACAAATGCAAGAGACACTGAATAAAACATCCACTGGTTTCAGCAGAAGTCTGAATATTTTATGTTCAAAAGCTCAGGAAGTTCAGTCAAATCCACACTATTATGACAGAGCTGTCTTTCACATGTGAAGAAACTAGTGAGCCATTTTTCTTCCATTGCTATGTGCTCCTGAGTGAGACAAACAGTTCTTTTGGGTCATCCGAAGAAACCACTCTGATTTTTGGTGAAACAGCCATACACAGGGAAGGTCCTGGAAAGGGTCTGCTCTGTACCTGAGGAGAGCAACTATTAAAGTTCGTTCTGATGTGAGTGGTCGTGGCCAATATGTGTTTTCTTTGCCAGTGATCCCAGGGAGAAGGCTGTTGGTGAACCAGGTCTTGACTCAGGGATGTGTTCTCTCCTGTACTTTTCAATGTAAGGTTTAGCTACATCCCACACCTGTGGAATCATAAAGTGAAACAGGATTGTTAGAAGGAAAACTGAAGAATACTCTTCATACTCAGTTAGACATCAATACTCGAGTTCAGGAAACCTTGTGGGAAAGTTACTGGGATGCAGCTGAGAATTAGAGACCTGCATAAATAAGCTGTAGGTGATCAGCAGAACTAGCAAAGCAAAGAGTGGGGCTTAGGGAAGAGCATGTGGATGGAGTTGAGAGAGGACAGGAAAAGACAGCTCTGGGGGGATGAGATGAAAGGATTCAAGATGAAAACATTGCATCTTGTCTTGTTAGCAGGCAAATGCTTGGTGTACAATAGTTGGGAGAGGATCACTGTCACTAGTTACCAAATCCCTGGGTCATGAAGGGGCCAGGGAAACAAAATGACAGCTGATATGCCTAAAGAAAAATGGAAGGGATAGTGTCTGGTATTTAAGGCAGACAAGGAGAGGAAAATGTTCTACAGTCTCCTATGTCTCTTCTTTCAAGGCTGTAAGACCGATGGCTGCAAGGCACAGTCTTACAGAGGGGGGACTGTGATCTCTCATTTGCTTATGCTCACTGATTGTTTATTATTTACCTTTTAAAAACAAGTGAGAGATGTTTGTGCAGTCCCATAGCTGTACAAACACTTGGCCTGGTTTAGCGCTGCTAAGGCCCCTGCTGTTCCCTCATGCACCTCCCCTTACCTCTTCTAGCAGCCTGCCAGGCCCGAGGGCCTCATGGCTGGGCAGCATGCTACCTGGGGAATGAGGATCCCTGTCCGGAGAAGGATCCCATTGGAAATGGGATCCCGTGGATATGGACAGGGGTGTGAGACCCTGCCCTCAAGCAGCTCCCCGCCAGTTTTAGTAATGTAAACCATTTATTACACAGGACTGGGCAAATGGGCGCTGTTACTGACTCCGGCCAGTGACCACAGCGAGGGACATCCCCAGAGCAGAGCCGTGGCGTGCCCCTGAGGACAGAGCACACCGCCCCCGCCAGAAGCCAACACTCGCCTTCTGCTCCACCAGCAGCCTGTGAGCCGCTTCGATGTCTGGGGCCATGAAGCGGTCCTTCATCCAAGGCCTGCAACGAGACCCAGTGAGAACATTGGCCAAACATTAACCACTAGCGGCAGCAGGTCTCCAAAGCGGCCCGTGACCTCTGCCTGTTGCGTTTATCTGATCTTACCTCACAACTGAGCGCACAAGGTCGTAGACCTTCTCCAATGGCGTTGTCGTCCTCAGAGGGCGTAGGAATTCAATGCCCTGGCAGGCAGCGAGCAGCTCGATAGCCAGAACTAGGGAATCACAACAGCAAGGGGGGTCCTATACCCATAAATATCACTTCCAGGGTATCTTGAATACCCCAAGTAATGGGCATCATGAATCAGAAAACTTTTTAGGGCTGAGATGAACAAAGGGGACTGAGCTGTATAAAGGCTTGGCTTATGAAACTTTGAAGGAGATTATTCTTTCTGGAAAAGTTTGAAACTTATCTGCCCACCTCAGACCTGATGATTATGGGCATTAGTTCCTCAGTCTCACGAGCCAACTCACCAAAGGAGCTGGCTAAATCAGCTTGATCTAGAATATATTGTTTCTCAACACAATGTTGAAACATGTTTCTCAGACTCACTAGTCTGCACGTGAAGAATGCAGTTCCATAAAACTAAGTCTTTAGAGCACTCACATGTATAAACTTGAGTGGGCGAATGAGTTTAGTGTTTGTGACCTATGTATTACTCTGTTCTTCCACTAACAGCTGACATCTGTATCTAAGCACATCACCTGCCAAACAAATAAATAAAAGGAAAAAACAGAAAAGCAAGAGAGCAATCTGTACTTCAAAGCAAGAGATGACAGTTTTGCTGAGCATCCTGTAGTGAGTAGTTTTGTTTCACAGGAAACACTTAGCCCTGGATTTACCTCATCTCTATTCCAACTGCTTGTAAAAGTATATACTTAATAAAATATTTTTAAATAGTTCTTTCAGATGCATAGTTCTGTCAGCCTTTTTTCTAATCATCTAAACATCTAAAAAGAATGGCATTAATATCTTAATCCAGTTAAATATATAAGGTTTGTATGGAAGTCAGTGTTTTAATGTTACCTTGTTCCACGTGCTCAATGACTCTCAATGCTTTTCTTGCAGACCATCCTCCCATGGATACGTGGTCCTCTGTAGCAGCACTGGTGGACAGAGAATCCACAGAGGAGGGATGGCACAAGGCTTTGTTCTCCGAAACTGCAAAAACCCAATGCAGTGAATGTTGGGCAGAAAGGGCAGTGACACCAGAAGCAACAGCCAGCCTGAAGCAAAGAGCCCATCCACCACCACAGACTGCAGTGGAGAATACAACAGCTGCTCCTCTTTGGAGAACACATCAATATTTTAGCTGAGTTGTTTGTAATAAACATCTTGAAAACTACCACCACATCTGAAAACAGTCACCAAATACTGGTCTTTAGATAGAAATATTAACCAAAGACAGAAAGTCTGCCCACTCCCCACCACGAGCCCCTGGCCTCAGCACCGTGATGGGCTGGGAGGCAGGGCTGTCCTCACTGCCATGCTGGAGGCTGGGGAATGCCCCAGGGTCTCTCGGGTGGCAGACACAAGCTGTAAGTGTGAGGCCTGTGAGCAGAGCAGATGCCCCTGGCACCTGGAGCCCAGCAGCAGCTGAGGTCTGCAGCCATCACAAACTCTGTCTGGCCAAAAGGAAAAGTTGCCAGCCTTCAAACATAGCGACGAGTCCTTCAGCTCATATTCCAGTCCCATTTCCCAAAACAGCCTCTGGGCAGAGCCATTTTATTGCATCGATTTAGCTCATTGACTGTTTTTCTGTAGGGTATTTATCTACTTATTATCCGACATCCTCTGTTCCTGACTGTTTGCAACTCTTACTTACATTTTACCCTCTGCTTGCAGCATGTTTATCTTCATGTGGGTTAGTGCGTCCCTGAACTGTAATATTACAGAGGCCAGCATGCTTGTTGTTGGTTTAGTCATGAGTACTAGAGGAAAAATATAGCAGTGCTTTTTTTTCGTGTGCTCCTCTGATACGCAGCCCTGGAAACTCCTGTGGAGTTTGCTACTGGTGTAGATACCTGGCCATCAGATGGAGACACCGAGTGCTAAGGGTATCAGCCCAGCTTTGACACAAGTGGTGTCCCTATGAGAACTGAGGAATGAAGGTGCCTCCACTTAGAGACCATACCTATTCAAACACAGGATCTAGGTTTGGTAGAATGGCTCAGACAGATAGAGCGTGTTACCTGCAGAGCTTGCTGTGAATTTTACAGCCTTATCTGAGCTGATTTGCAGGCTGCTGGGTGCAGAGCTCTCACTGATTTCAGCTGGAGATATGTGCTGGCAACTCTGTACACAGAGGACTCTCTGCCAAGCCCATCAAGATGCAAGCATTCCTGAAGTCCACCTATGGGTTTGCATGCTCAGAGCACTAAATTTGCTCATGGGTCAGTGCAGAACAAAGAACCCTGAGCTGAAATAATTGCAGCTGCACTGAATGCTCAGACATCGCACCCAGCCAGCTCAAAGCATGTGGAGAAGAGAAGGAAAACAGGAGTGAGATCCTTTGACAACTACCAAATTACAACTGCCTCAGTGTAAATTGATCTTTCTAGCTTGCCCTATTGGTACTACTTAAGCACTCACCCAGGGCAGCTGCTGTGCAGTGTGCAATCATGAAGCCGGAGTTCAGGCCTCCTTCGGTGACTAAAAATGCAGGCAGTTCACTGAGTGAGGGGTTGCAGAGCCTCTCAATTCTTCTTTCACTAATTGCAGCGAGTTCATGCACACCAATTGCCAAGTAGTCCAAAGCCTATAAAAGACGTCCTCATTAAATTAGGTGACAGGAAAAAAAATCAGAAGCTATAATGTCTTTTTTCTCTATATGCTTAATTACCTTTGCAGGATATTCACCATGAAAATTTCCTCCAGAAATGGTCTCTGCTCTTTCAGCAAACACCATCTTTAAGGAGAGGTTAAGGCACAAATATGAATTAAATACAGCTTACGTGAAAGATATATATGAGCAATCAGAATATCTTATCTGAAGATATGTTTGCACTAGTAGGCTTTTATTTGCACATACACTGTATCACAACTACGTACTTTTCAGAAAATGAAGGCCCAATCTCAGTTCTCCAAACTTGTAGACAGAGTTTTGACATGTATTTTTTTCAAATGGACTGCATGAAAAGAGGTGTTTGATTAGGGGGTGGGATTATTAGGGGTACAAAGAAACACATGTGTTTGAATCCCAGCACAATTTCTTAGTTACCTGATAGATTCTCTCCAAGGCATGTACAATTTTAGACAGGTAACAAGCAGTGATGCATGTCAGCTATCAGTGGGATGTTACGTGTAGCATCTTCATAATGCTGAGGAGAATCCAGCCTCGCTCAGTGCCAGCACAAAAAGTGTGCCCACAGTTTACCAGGCTGAACCGCGAGGAGGTTTACCAGTCACATACGTTTTGTCTGCCTTCCCTGATGGAATGCAAACCTTGCCCTGGAATGCAGCTCTCACCAGTGCTGCACCACCAAGTGTTTCATACAAGTTACCATTCATCTAAGTGCATTTGGTTACCAAGTCCCACCTATCTACATATGCAACAGAAGCATATGGATTATTATCTAGGAAACCTTAACATGCACTAGACTGAATGCATGGGTGGTGCCCTTGCCCCAGCACACACTTGCATGCACTGATGCAGATATGGGGAAAGGAAGAGAGGCTGACATTGCAGCCAGTGGTAGTTATTGACTGAAACCAACTAGGAATTTTTTGCCTCGTATACAAATAATTACTTAGAAAAATAAATAAATAAATAAATAAATAAAGGACAAGTAAAATGTTACCAAGAAATAAATTCATAAAAAGATACAGGGTTGTCTGTGGCACTGTTGATTTCAGTCATCATGATGTCCTTCACAAAAGCGATTGTATCGTTTACAACTCCATGGACCTAGAACAAGACATTAGCACCTGAGCTAGATTGGACACTTAGTTCATCCTCGGGGGTGCTGATCCACTTGCATGTGCTCTCTTTAACTCATGTTAAAGCTCATGGCATTGTGTTCATCCAGGATGATTGACAGCTACCTGAACAATTTATCTCTCTGGCTGGAAACACCTTTCCCCAGTTCATGGTCTTAATTTCAGTGCAGAAGAAATACCCTCTAAAGCCTACAAATGGGAAAACCAGTGCCTTCCCCCTGCTACCAGTATCCGATCTTTTTCAGACCCAAGCACAGCATTGCCAGATACTGCCTGAGGGATGTGTGCATGGGATCAGCAAATTACACATCCCTATTAATATTAACTTTGAAGTAAGGGAGAAGCAAAATAAAATCTCTTTCTCTAGTGGTGTCAGACAATGCACAGATGACAGTATTTTTGAGGTGGGCACTTTACCATCATTTTTCTCTTTTTATGAAAGGAAATAAATTCAGTTTTTACCTGAGGACAGCAACGCATTGTGTACGCGTCCTGAACTCGGTCACAAAATCGATGGCTCTCTAGAAGGAACAATGGGATGAAAAGCAGATATTCCTCACACAAAAGCATAGGTGCTGCAGTTGGGAGACCCAGCCTGTCCTGTGCAACTTGGCAGGGTGAAGGTTGAGATTACTCACCTGCTATTTCTGATGGATGGTGGTCAGAATCCAGGAGGGACCTGAATCGAAATGCCACTTCAGCCTGCCCTTTGTGTGGGCGCACAGCATGGATGTCTAGTAAGACAAATCAGACTGATAAGTTTTGCCTCTCTCCAATGCCTTTAAGCAAACAGTCAGGAAAGGTCCAGTACCCACCGGTATCAAAGGCCTTAGTTGTACCCTTCAGGACTTCAAGCGTAAGGGCAGCGACTATGTCTGCTTGCCTAGCGATGGCACTGGCTCTTTCAACTGCTTCACATCCCAGCGAGGTGATCATTTGTGTCCCGTTGATGAGGGCCAGACCCTTCAAAGAGAGAGCAGATGTTCAGCGAGTTCATTGCAGCTATTCCACATGCTGTGATAATTACCCATCTCAGGGATAATTCTCTTTCTTGTATAAGGCATGTAAAGACCTTTGCTAAGCTCCCTGGGTTGTCCTGAAGAAAATCATAAAAAGCACAGCTTGACTGGGTATCTTTGCTACATAAATTGTCAATGTTCATGACCCTACTAAGTTATTATAAACACCTTTGGAACGCCAGTGGTTCCAAGAAAGAGGTTTATTTAGTTCATGTTATTTCAAAATTTAAGTCTTTTCCAAGTGCTTTGGAAGTGGAATGTTTAATAGTATTATTATTGATTTTATTTGTATTATTATTATTATTTCTTAAGTCATTAAACCAAAGAAGTTAAGAGCATGGGTTGTGCAAACAACAATGATAATAAAGAAATAGAGAGTTAAAACAGAATTAAAAATTATCACTGCTTTCAAAGATTTGTTGAGTTCAGCTAAAACGAGCCACAGGTTTGTTCTAAACAAACATGAGGCTGATCTCAGAATCACAGAACGGTTGAGGCTGGAAGGAACCTCTGAAGATCTTCTAATCCAACCCCCTGCCAAGCAGTGTCACCTAGAGCAATGGGAGCTTGCCGTTTGACTTTAGGAGACACTGAGTTTGGCTTCTTTCCCCTGAGTTTTACAGCTTCTGAGCCCCCTCACCAGCCCTCTCATCTGCTGCATTGCCATGTAAACTTTAATATTTAAGTGAGATTCATCTCACCCAGTTTTAACCAATCTAGAAGACAGATATCTGGTTCAAGTCAGTCATTTGAGCTCTTTCTATGGTCAAAGGGCTGAGAAGCATCTTCAGAGGGCTCAGATGAAGACAGATCTGAATACCAAGCCTCTAGAGACAGCAAAGTGAACAGCTGATTGGCAACCAAAAAGATAGGTCTGCACTGGTGCTGCAAGGGATAGATCTACTAGTACTGTGTGCATTGCTGTGGCTATCAGCAAAAAGAAGCCTGTCCTCATCAATGCAATACTACACCAGGTTCCACTGGCCTGGAGACACACGGGACGGCAACTGTGATAACTTCTGCCAATGAAGGGTCAGGAGTGGTTGGAAATACAGATCTGTACCAGTTACCACTGGCAAAAGGACTGGATTCTACCAGTGATATTGAAATGGGGGTAAAGATGGAGCTTATTTTTCTGCTGTCCTGAAGCCCTGCAGTCACAGCTTCTCTGATAGCTGCAGTTGCCACGTAGATGGGAGTTGCAATGGGAACGCTGCCATAAACCCTGCTGGAGAATGGGATCTTTGGTATCCCTCCCTGTGGCTGACTTCAAATACTCTTCTGTAGCTTAATTTAAAATGACTGTTAATTAATTTCAGGCTTACATAGCAAGTATAAAGCAACTAGTGATTGACTAAGCTTGTTTTTCATCAGCTGGCATCATTACACTTTATTACCTCTTTTGGTTTCAAGGTAATTGGTCTCAGACCATGGGCTTCCAGGACCTGTGAAAGAGTTTAATGAAAACATAATTAATGATTTCTTTTTTCCCAGTAATTCAACCACCAAAACTATAAAATCTTAACTGTTTCCATAAATGAATTAACAACAAAAAAAGTCCCCAAGTGAAGGAAGAAAAGCAGTTTTATATTATGAACATTTTAAGTTAATTTTTCTGCTGGGCAAAATAAAGGACAGCATTTTGGAGCTTCTAAACTATCACCTCATTTCCCAGTTCCATAAAGGAAGGCAGTAGGAGCACCAACGTGAGATACTGTCACAGCCCATGAACAGCTATCATGTATTATCTCATGGGAAAGAGTAATATGAGAGAAGGCTGGAAACACCTTGGGAAGATGGTTCTGCCTACCCCCTACCACACAGCAGGTTTGGCTTGGTATAAACTGTTCCCTTATAGATGATTCCCTAACCCTTGCTATAGAAAACCTCTGGTGGAAAAGAGCCCTACTCGGTTTATTCTGTGCATATCTGTTCCATAAAATCACTCCTGTGGGAAATGGAGGAACAGTGTAACCTTGGTTTTGGTAAGAGTCCTCTCAGCCCTTCCAGCTGAAGAGGCAACAAACCTCAGAGGTGTGCAGTTGGTCCCAAACCACAACAGATCCTCTTTCCTCTGGAAATGATACAAGGAACTATTTGGGCAATGGCAGAAACAGGGAGAGTGAGAGAGAGAAGGTGGGAAGGCTGGATGATCTCATGTTGAAAATATGTCCTGGGGAGTCTGCCTTCAATTCCATTTTTGCTACAGAGCTCTACCAGGAGCCACCGACTTGAAGAACAAAGCTCTTAATTTGTCTACTGCCCCGTTTCCCCTCCCATCAACTGTTTCCTGCATTTCCAGGGAGATGGGCAAAAGCTGAGATGGTGATGCTCCAAATATTACATAGGTGATGCTTCAAATATTACATAGATTCATAATAAAGGTCTCTCCAACATCTGAAAACAGAAGGTCTGGCACATGCTGGCCTCCTTCCTCCCTAACTCCTCTCTGTGTACTTCTACAGCCTACCATGATGGTATAATTATCAATCCTTTAATAAATCTGGTGGATAAATATTATGAATAAATATTCATGGATAGGAGCGTCAGGATTGACAGAACAAGCTACTTTGAAAAACATCGGAGAGGCCAGACTTGGAGATGTTCAATGCTAGATCAATCTGCTGATGCATTAGTGACAAGGTAACAATTAATTAATTAAAAAATAATTATATTATAATCTAGTTATAAATTATATTATAATCTAGTTATAATCTGCATTATGATACTATGACGTGATATTTCTTTAGGACTTAATAACATGCTGGGCATTCATTTCTGGTCCCCTGTCATGTGGGTTACTTGCTCTATTCTCATGGATCTGCCTTCCTCAAGGTAGAGGATGAGCTGTTAAACACAACCCAGTCCCAATTCAAACTGGTACACAAAATCTAAAGACTTTTAAATCTTACATATTTAGCATCAGCCCAGCCACTCTTTGGGGACCACATCTTTCCTTCTCCAATTAATCCCAGAGCAAGATGAGAGAGGGGAGCCAAGTCTCCACTGGCCCCGACTGTCCCTTTCTCAGGGATGTAAGGCAGGCAGGATGCTAGAAAGAAAACAAAAAACAAATACAACTTCTGTTAGAGCTTCCCCTTGATATGCTCCTTGGAAAACAGAGAAGCCAGCACATGAAGATGGTCACAGTAACATCTTGTAATGGTTATCTGTTATCAATAGCACCAACAGGACTACTTGTTGTGCAGACAGGTTTGTCCATGCTCCAAGAATGGCTGCAATTTATAAAGAAATTGACTCCCTTTTGAATTCAGTACTGTAAGGAGGGGGGACCACAGCTAGGGGTCTATAAGCACATGGCCAGGCAGCTAAAATGCTGCTCTTAGCTTCCCATCACAGGCTGACCACCAGCCAAAGGTATCTGACCATTTCCCACTTCACTAAACACTGAGTACCTCCTGGAAACCATCTCCAAACCCCTTTCCCTTTCCTCATCCCTCTGGGCACTGAATGTGTGAAAATGAAGAAATAGAGCCCAGGGAACCTGTTTATCCTCAAAACAAGTCCTGAGCAGGGAGCAGAGGTGCTCTTTGGTCACCACTGCCACTGTAGCACGTCTTGCCAGAAGGACCATCAAAGAAGAGCCACCAACAAAGAGCAGAGACACCCCTTTGGTCTCCCTGCTGTGGTGTCCATCAGGGACACTCTGCTTCAGCTGCTGTGACAGCTGTGGTGGCAACGTGCACTGCTGACCACGCTCTGCTGCGGGTCTGCCTGGTAGGCCTGCTTGTGAAAACTTGGGCACCTCTCAGGGATCTACTCACAAAAACAGGTGCATCTGCTCAGCAAACACCAATATGAGCAGAAAGTATGGAAACAGCTCTCACTCACTGCTGGCCTCAGCCTGTTTGTGAGCAGGGAACCCTTCCTTTTATTGTGTGCTCACAGCTTTCACAGCAGAAAACATAAGACATACAATCAGGTTTGCACTTCAGACTGTGGGTGAACCATGATCTAAATCATCCATGTTTGGCTTCCATTTCTACCAGAAGCCTCTTGCTTAGCCTTGAGCTCATCACTGGGCTCATCCTCGGGGGCTCTTTTCCCAAACTCCTGCCTGCGGCATCTCAGCCTCTCCTGCTGCTTCTGCTCACCCCTGAGTTCTTCACTACAGGAATGGTCTCTAACCATGAGCCTGGGTAGGAACAAGTCCTGATCTCTCCCAGCTACAAAGTCAAATAAACAACATACATAGCTTGACTCACTGAGCTACATCCTTTAAAGAAAGAGTTAAAAACAAAAAACAAAAACAAACAAACCACACTACCAACAATAACAACAAAAGAGAGGGAAGCTTTCTTTCAGCATCTTTCTTTACCATTAAATGCTTCGATAACTTGCTGGAGGGTTTCTAGGGAAATTCCGCTGTACCCTTTTGCTAGAACATTGATCCTCAGCGCCAACAGCATGCGAGACCTCTCGGGGGTCAAAGGTTTCCCCACACCTGAAACAGTAATGGGCTCAGTTACCCACCTGCTATCAACAGCACAGGGAAGGGAAAGCACCAAGCGATTTCTCATTACCTGCAGAATGTGATCGAACCAGGTTCACTTGAAGCTCCCTATGAAGACAAAAAAAAGAGTTACATAAAAAAATAAGTAAGTTTTTGAAATTCAAGTTTTATTTTGCACAAAACAGAAATACTAAAGCAGCCCCCTCTCATCTAATTGTAAGCATGCAGTGTAGAGCTGCTCCATCTTCTTTCTTTCCTCAGAAGAAAGGAAGAAGAGAACTGCACACATAACTTACATAAGTTTACTGTTTGGAATGACAGTTCTGGCAAACTTCCCAAACCCTGTGGTGATTCCATAAACAACTGCAAGAAACACACATTTCTGGGTAAGGAGAGAGCCTGAGATAGTTTTCATAGCGTCTGACAAAAACAATTAATAGTTAGTGATACAAATATTTACCTGTCTGTTCCTTTACAATCCTTTCAATTACTTCTCGCGATCGTTTGACTTTAGCTTCAGCTTCAGGTGTGAGCTAGAAAATGAGTATTTTTATGCATTTTTGATGTAATTTTATCTATTACATCATTTAATTCTAATTGTAGAAAGATAAACAAGACTTTTTGCTATGTTTGTTCAGAATCTTTACCTTTATCTTGTAGAGCCCCTTTCCCAAACTGACCAGGTCCTCCGTTGTTAAGCTGTTGCCATCTAAAGAAATATACTACACCAAAGAACCACCTTTTAGTTTGGGATACATATACAAATAGAATTGCTTAATGATCACAGTATTAAAACAACAACAACAACAAAAACAGCAAAAGCTCAGCGATGGCAGGAAGATCATGCATGCTCTCATTCATAAGATAGGAACACCATAATAAAAGTGCAATGAGCAAATCACAGTTCAGATTCCCAGGCCCAGCAAACCTAACAGCCACTGATCTCATGAATATTGCAGTGGCTAACTCTTCACAAGCTCTGAAGAATATGAGGATCATTACTGAGTTGTAAGACCATTGGTAATTCCTACCTGTTCTGGTTCTCGGTATTTGCTATATCTGAAAGTTACGTAAAGGAAAAGAAATGGCAAACATGATGTCAAAAGTAGTCGTGTCCATTCGATTAAAACTGGCCATGTCTTTTAAAAATGAAGGAACACTGAAAGAACATGGAAATCTAGAAAATTATAAATCTGGAATTATAAAAAGTTCATGGCTTGCTCAAAAAAGGATACAAATGAACTCCTTCCGGCTGAGACGGTATGAAATCTGGAGACATTATGTCTCCTTCTATAACTAGAAGAAATATCCAAAGTAAACATGAACAGGATTAAACTCTACTCTAAGTATAGATTAATATGTTATTCTTTACAGTACACAACAGTAAGTATACTAATTTGCAGTCATCATCACCAAACATATCTGTATGCCTCTAGGAAAATAATTAGTGTGTATGTAGTTTATTTAAGGTTATCTAAAGACAGAAACAGGAGAGCCCAGTCCTTGGACATATGTTCCATCTCCTGAACAATCATAGAGAATATAAGACATCATATACAGATGATACATACAGCACCCTGTAGTTTCTAAACGCTAAATAGTTCTGTTAGAATTTACATTTCGGTATTTTTCCATAAAAATCTTAGACACCATCTCTGATGCAATTTTAGATCACCTAAAACACAGCTTGCTAACTCAGGTGCCATTGCAGTCATTTCGTCATGCATTGCCTAAGGTTTTGCTTACCAACTTCAACAAATTCATTGTCCTCTAGGGCATCCTCCACTGTGTCATCAAGATCCAGCAAGCCAAGACCCTTGCACCTTCGAACATAAAATTTTACTTCTTCCACCGATGTAAATCCTCCGTTATCAGGCTTGTTTTTCATGTACCGTCTCACAGCTTCCCTTCCCAGCCATCCAACTGTGTTAGCACCGTTGAGGCACGGCACTGCCAGCCATTCCCCTCGGACATGCACCGTGTATCTTGGCATGCTTTCTCTCCAGAATTGCTCCTTGCCTGAAGGGCTGCAGTGCGAAGCAGCCTTACATTTACCACACCACAGCCTGAGAGCAGTATCCAGCCGGATTCTGGTGTCCCAATCAGATCAAGGCAAAAATCCACCCCCAAAGATCCCCACCTTTGTAAATAAGTGAGATCGATGCGTTCAGCTGACTTCAGCCAATGAAACCAAACCAAGGGAGCACACCCTTTTCCTGGAAAGGACCAGATATCCCCCCTCTTCTGATCAAAACATTGCCTGCGAGAATCTCTGGTTATTTGGACAGTGCTGTAGCAGAAGCCTAATTAGATTTTGGGAGTGAATGAAAGGAACGGTGTAAGTTCATAAACTGAAATAGAGAAAAAAAAAAATTTCAATGAATTTTTCCACTAGAAGTTGTCACCCAGGGGGGTAGCAAGAAGAGAACTGAATGGCTCACTAAGTCCTTAACACAAAAAAGTTGTAACAATTTAGGTAGGTTTTCTGCTGCTTTAAGCTATTCTGTTTCCAAAACAGCCAGTATTTTAGTGCATTTATTAAAAGATGACTGACACAGCATTCATAAATATGTAAACTGATTTTTGAGCCTCAGTCACACAAGAGTTAATTTTTCCATCACTTTTAATTAATCTACTTAAACATATGTAGTTCAGAGCTGAATAGAAGAACTCGGCATACCTTGAACAAGTAAAATCCAACAAGGTACGTTCATGTCTTAATTTATATTAGAGCTGCTAACAGGGAAAGAATAATCTCCTGGTAAAATGCATCTTCATCTACTTGAAAGCTTATACTAATCAAAACGCAAAACAAATACATTGAATGACTCTCCAATCCTACACTGAATACAATCAAATCCAGACTTTTTGATGTGACTTATATATAGTACTTTTCCTCCTCCAAAATAGCTTTTTTCTTTTCTCTTTGTTACTCCTTGACAGGGGGTTCTATGTCAATAGATTTCATTTATGTTAATTTATCATTTTCAGGAAAAGCAATTCTGCCCAGATTCGCTTCAAAAAACAACCCCTAGATGGCAGTATTCACAACAGTTTCACTTAAACTATCGACTTGGACTGAAGTATGCAAGAAACTAAGCTCCTAATGCTTTTAACCTTATTTCTAACTTACAGTATCAGCGTAGAGTGGTGGTGACTGGGACAGATTATAAAATAGAAATATTAAATAAATAAAAAAAAAATCAGTGAGTGAAAGACTTGGGTTTCAGTCCGCTGCAATAATTAGAAGTTTTAAAAATATATAGTGGGTTGAAAAATTTTAAGTCTCTAAAAAGCATAGCAAGGCATTAAATATGAAATATGGTAAAAACGCCAGGTTTGCTAAAGAAAGAGAACAAAAGTATTTCAGACAATTCATAGTAATAGTACACAACGAAAGATCCAATAGCAATGAAAAAGTAAAACAACTGTATTGTGAGTGATGTAAAGAACTGACTAATGTAAGAAAGCCATGATAAATGTGGCTATGCAGATTTTTTCCTCAGCTTTCAGTAAAACGCTATAATCCGTTTAGGTCTTCAAAGTCCTATTATACTCATAGTAATTCACACCAGTGGAAAATATTCTCCTACAACACAGGAGAGTAAATAAGGGAATTGGAACGATGGGCTGAGGCCAATGGGGTTCAACAAAACCAAGTGCCAGGTACTACACTTTGGCACAACCCCACACAGTGCTACAGGCTTGGGGCAGAGTGGCTGGAAAGCTGTGCAGAGGAAAAGGCTCTGGGGGTGTTGGTGGATGCTCACCTGAACACGAGCCAGCAGTGTGCCCAGGTGGCCAAGAAGGCAAGTGGCATCCTGACTTGCATCAGGAATAGTGCAGCCAGCAGGAGCAGGGAGATGATCACCCCCCTGTGCTCTGCTCTGGTGAGGCCACACCTCGAGTGCTGTGTTCAGCTTTGGGCCCCTCACTACAAGGACATGGAGGCCCTGGAGCGTGTCCAGAGAAGGGCTACGAAGCTGGTGAAGGGTCCGGAGCATAGGTCCTGTGGGGAGCAGCTGAAGGAACTGGGGTTGTTTAGGCTGCAGAAGAGGAGGCTCAGGGGAGACCTTATTGCTCTCTACAACTACCTGAAAGGAAGGGGTGGGGAGCTGGGGGTCAGCCTCTTCTTGCAGGTAACTAGTGATAGGACTGGAGGGAATGGCCTCAAGTCGCACCAGGGGAGGTTCAGGTTGGAGATGAGGAGACATTTCTTCTCAGAAAGAGCAGTCAGGCACTGGAGGGGAGGTGGTGGAGTCACTGTCCCTGGGGGTGTTTCAGGAAAGGGTAGACGTGATGCTTAGGGACACGGTTTAGTGGGCAGTTGGACAATTTAGTTGGACAATTGGACCACATGATCATGGAGGTAGGTCGTTTCCAACCTTAATGATCCTATAATTCTATTATTCTGACACTTTTTGTACAGATCAACACACAGACAAGTAGACTGAGCAATAAAAAGATTTATTTTTCAGTTGTCAGATACTTGAAGTTATTTTCATATTACTGTGAAAAAAAAAGAAAGCTATGCACAAAGAGTTATGCCATCCACCAGTTAATTTTCCATGTTTTTAAATTCCATGATTCACTACATCTTATACAGCTTCTTTGCATGTTCCATGAATTGCTTGTAAGAAAACCGTTCTCCCAGTTCCAGAGATTTAGTGATTTTGCAGTAATACTTGGGAGGTACAAAATAGAAAGTACCAAATTTGATTCAGAAAGTTCATTTTAAGCTAAATTAGTACCAAAGCAGCAGATCATTTATGGCATAATCAAGCACACATATGAATGGTTTGCAGTATCAGTCTTTTTTCAGCAACTAGAAAATTTCAAAGCAATCAATAAACTTGTCACTGATCCTGTTTCAAGTCTTTGCCCACAAGCATTGATGTGACCGGGTGCATACAGGCTTTGTGCTCTAGGAATGTCTTGACAGTCAGATCTCGAGACTTGTCAAAATTGTAGAGATCCCTGAAAAAACAAAACAAAACAAAAAAGCACAGCGTTACAAAAAAAGAATCCGTGAAAAAACAGTATAATGCAGATTTTTCTCAAAGTTTTACTTTTATCTTGACAGCCTCACATTAAGAGACATATTGAGAAACTAGTGTTTCCTCTCTTAAAAAGTCAGCAAGTGGAACGTGACTCTGAAGATAAGCTTGTTGGCAGTATATAGAAAATCGTTTTATCACTATAAAATATAACAACACAGTGTCAAGACATATATTCCTTTATACTAAAAATGCCAACATTGTTAGCTCCTACAATTTGGAGATTACTTTTACCTGAACAAGGGCCGAGTAAACTTCATCCTCCCTTGATCTGTTGCCATTTTTAGAGCCAGAGGAATAGCTTCTTCCCACTTGGACTGGATACAGAGGCGTAGCCATCTGAAAAAAAAAAAAAAAGAAAATGTTATTTTTCATTTGCAGTTGTCTTATGATTCTCTTTCCATAAATGCCATAGACAGTGCTGTGTGCTCATGGACTAGAATTTCAGCATATATAAAATACTAACATAAGTGCAATATAAAATATTTAGTGTCTGAGTGGCACGTTACAAAGTGGACTTTCTCATAAAACACAAAAAAAAAGTTTCCAAGTTTCTCCAAAATTGTCTTTTTACTGTGGCTATATATATAATTTTGTTTATGTTAGAGTAGCATCCGGTTGCATCACTCAGAGCTGAATTATAAAGTACTTTCCACATTTGACCAAGTTACCAAAAAACTTGAAGAAAAACACAAACAAAACCTCATCAGGTTTTGTTTTAAAAATATAAGAAAATACTCTTTCAAGAAACAAGAACTATACTTACAAGAACTATACTGTATGCTTAAAAACTTTTTGTTTTGTTAATGATAAGGAATGAAGAACTCTAATTTAGCAATAAGGCAGAATAACTATCACTACCACAAATGTACCCAAGTATGTAACAATAGCAAAGTATGTAATTCTTCTAAATATTTGTGAAGATTACTTTTGTTCCCAAACAAACAAACAAAAAAATTTTAAAAAAGTATTTATTTTTAAACACATGGCCTGTTGTAACAATGCACATACAAAAAAGAAGTTAGGATGGCATAAAAAATCAAGCCATGTAGCAGAAGGCTTTCCCTATTTGTTTAGAGACTTCTCTTGATATGTGCTTATTTTGAAGAGACAAAAGCTTTGTAATAGCAGGCATTAAAATGTGACAAAAAAGAGTTGTGTTGGAAAATAAACACAAAACAAGCAAACAAAAACAAACACACACACACCAGCACATCAACAGAACTCATTAGGCCAGCCCGAAAGATCTAGTCCTGACTGACAAATTGAAAGATTTTTCAATATCTTTGAGTCAAAGAGAGGCTCATTAGTGTATTATCCAATACCACCCCCAAAATAAGTTATCATGTCATCAGGTTCCTTTGCAAGCATGACAGATGTGAATAAAGCACAGCTAATCCACTGCTCCCTTCCTGTTGTTCTACTAGACTATATTTACCCAATTTATAAGTAACAATACTGCTCTGGTAAGCAGGTTTACACATACACATAAATAGTAATGACTGCATCAGAGCTATAAAACAGTATAGCTCAGATCATTTCTGAGGCAGGACAGTTTGTTTTATGGAAGCATTTAAAGTGAGAAAAAATGTCCATACTAGAACAAACCTGAATCGTATTTCAGAATTAGTTATAGCATTGAAGTCATATACTTGCTGCATTCGTTTAACATGTGACACTGGAAGAGGAGCCTAAAAAAGGAAATTGCATAGTCAGAAATAAGACAGAGGCATGCCTCATTCCACACACTCCAAAAATAAACAAGTTCATTTAAGAAGATTGATGCTACAAAGGATTTAAAAGCTTACCATGATAAATATTTGAATTTGCTCCTTTCACCTCTTCAGAACATTAGAGAAGGGGCAAGGAATAAGTGCAATGGTTAGCAAATTCCCACATCCAGTACTACCAAAACGTACAAATCTTGAACTAATTTCATTCTGTTTCATTTACAGCATTTATAGCTCATTTGCAGGTCGCAAACACCACATACAGACAAATTCAAGCACCTTCTAGTTTTGTTTTTATTTTTCAATCCACAGTAGTTCACATGTTGTTCATCAGCTGAAGGACCAAAAGGTAAGTAGGGCTGATGCTTTTAGAGACTACGTATGGTTAGAGCAGGTTATTTTAGCAAGACTTAAGAGAACATTTAATTCCAAAGAACATTTGGTCTTCTGTGCCTGCTTTTGTGATACAAGAATCAGGTTACCACAGGCATGCTTTTACCTCCAGCAGCAACTGTCCCAGGAACTCGATCAGCTGATGAGATGACATTCCCTTCAGGTCTGCCGAGCTGAATGAGCCCAAATCACTCTCTTTTGCCTAAAAGAGAATGGTTTACTTAAGTTTCTAATAGGTATTTTAAAGCACAAACAGGTGTAACTTTGTTTCAACATCTGCATTTCCTTTTGCTCTATTTCCCATAAAAACACATCAATTTGTGTCTGCACAGTAGATACTACAAGATTCTACTGGTAGGAGGTAAGCCATTGTCTGACACTTGGTATTTCCTTACTTTCACTTCTACTTGTTTTCTCTCCACTGATCTTTCTGTCTCCCCTATCTTTCTATTAAAGTCACATGAAAATCAAATACTTTGTTTTCTCAGTGTAAAATTTTATAGAAAAAGTTAAAGACAATATACAAGTAGAGTGAAAAGCCACAAGGCCAACAAAAGGAAGGTACATTGAATCCTTTGTTAGTTGTATGAGTTTAATGGTAAAAATTATGAGATAATTGTATGGTTATTAGGTATTTATTACAATTTATGCATTTTAAGTTTTGATGAGAAATACTTCCTAGCCCTAGTGTAACGTAGAGGTATTATTGCTATATAATCAGTAACATAGAGATACCTCTTTTTATGTTTCTCATCAAGCCATAATAACAGGGTTTCAAAAAGAACATTCCCAGTTTGGTTGTTACATACATGTAACACAAAGCTGGCTGTGTGCCTTGGGGAAAAAAAAAAAAAAAAGTACTGCACTTCACGTACACAAGTTGTAGTAAGTCCACAGACTCCATGATGAAAGGCTAGTATACAGAATGCAAAATCCCTGGCAGCAATACTATCACCATAATAAATGCATTCTCTCTCAGCAAATGACAGATTCCAGAAGAGAATGACTCACTTTGTGTACAGAAAATTAGCTTTTCAAGACACAGAGATATTAGCAGAATTCTTGAACCACTCACTTTGATCCATCTTTGGCTCAAGGCAACGCAGGCATTTGCTAGTGTCATATCGTATCTGTCAGAGATTAAAAACAAAGGATCACACTTTGGAAACACAAAACGCTTCTGTAATGTTTTTACAAGAATGCTTAGAAATTGTTTTCAAATGTCTCCACTTCTGTTCATTGTAGGCTCCAACTCAATATGGCAATATAATTCACAAACATTCAGTTATCATGAAATGTATTTTAGTTTTAGTTACAAGCATCTTGTGCATAGGTGACACTATACATTGATCTCACACACCTCTATAATGATTGGTATTTCCAAGTATATTGAACATATATTACAGTAACGCTCTCTTTTCACTTAGATGTTGTAACAGACTATTAAGGGAAAAAAATATACCTTTCCTGGCAAATTTCAAAGTAAAATGAATTTTCACCAGCAAAACAAACAAACAAACAAATAAAAAAATGTAACAGCAACACTTTGTTCTATATAAACATCTATTTTTGCATAGTGCAAGGACATTTTCTAATAAAAGGTTTATGGGAAGACTTCTACCCTGTTTACAAACTGCTTCATGACTGTTTGAAAAATCATGTGCAATCTGAACAAGAGAAATGTATTATAAACAAACAAAAACGCTTACGTAGGCTTCACCGGTGGCATTCCTGGAGCGTGCATCCAAGAGTTCCAGTCAACTTTATCAAGAATATCTACCTACAAGCGACACAAATTCTGACTGGATTTTAAGTGTTATTTTTAGACAAAAGCATACCCTATGAAGTCTAATTTCAATCTGACTTTCCCCCCCCCTAATATCCCTCCAACTTGGAGAATCTTATACACAGTACTTCAAAAACAAAACATAATAGAAATAAAATACCTCTAGGAAAAAAAGAAAAAGCATCATAATGCAAACCCATCTTTGTAAGATTCCAGACTGCATTGCATTGAGATCAAAATAAAGAGGAGAAAGAAGAACTGGTCCTTAAAGAAGGTAATTCCTGAGTTATATCATAGTTTTATATAATTGAAAGGTTTTAAACACAATCCAACCTTATCCTTGAAGTAGGAGTACAAGAACTTCTTCCACTCATCAGTTCCTACGCTCTTATAAGCAAACTGCTGAATGTAAGCCTTCAAGAAGCCCATGAAGACATCTAACAATTAGAAAGAACAATTGTTTCAACATTTGAAATTAAAATGGAATATAAACATAAATATAAACATAAACATAAATATAAACATAAACATAAATATAAACATAAACATAAATATAAACATAAACATAAATATAAACATAAACATAAATATAAACATAAACATAAATATAAACATAAACATAAATATAAACATAAACATAAATATAAACATAAACATAAATATAAACATAAACATAAATATAAACATAAACATAAATATAAACATAAACATAAATATAAACATAAACATAAATATAAACATAAACATAAACATAAACATACACATTTTAAGTCTGACCAACACCTACCTGGTCCTCCAAGAAGTTGCTCAAGGTGAAAAAGCAAAGCAAAGCCTTTCTCATATGGAACAGATGAATAGGCTGCATCAAGATCAATGTCACTCAGATCAGGGACGAGGTTAGTTATGGGATTTGTATCTCCAAGAGTTTTTATCTGTGACAAAGATAAAAGAAAATACATGAATCTAGAAAGACTAACATTTTTGCAAGTCACCACTAATCCTATTTCTACGGGTATCATCAATCCAAGCTAGAGATCACCTCATCATCCCAAAGTAGTTAATTACAGTCACATTTGTTGCAGTCATGATCACCTGGTAAAATATTTATCCCTTTCTTAACAAACTACTGAACAAATTACTCACTCTAAATATGTGGTATAAAAAAAAACAACAGTAAGGAAACAATAAAATATGCAAACTGCATCACCAAACACAGTGAGAAGGAGCTACGTTATCACAGACAAGAAATCTGAAAACTGAAGTTTAACTATGGTACCTAACCATGAAACTAAACAACCCTCTTGGACAGCAACAGATCTGGAATACTCTCGGTTATAACTCAGCATGCAGGAAAAAATAAATCCATTATTTGCATTTAGCACTGGCAATTCTGCACTTTTGCTCACAGATAAGCTGGTGGCACTAAGGGACATAGTTCAGTGATGGGGCTTGGCAGGTTGGGTTGACGGTTGGATTGTATGACCCTGAAGGTCTTTTCCAACTTAAACGATTCCATGACTCTACAATTTTGACAAACTTTCAGCTGCCAATTAGTATGCTAACAGATAACAATATTACAGTTTTAATACTACAGTTTAGCCACATCAGTAACAACCAAGAGAGCCTGGAAAGATGTCCACCCTTACAGAACAGCTTGAAATGTTTCAAAATGCTTAACCTATTCTCTAAGCATATTAAGCATTAGGAAGACAACGTATACCTTGTAATCAACGTCGTGCACCTTTAGTAAGAAGGCGTTAGGAAAGCTGACTAGATAAGTCTTATTTGTGGGAAACGTGAAATCACCTTTATTTTATTTAGGTATATACCTAAAACAAAAGTTGTCAAAACTTTTAACATACTCACTGTATTTTGCAGTTCTCTCCAACCACCAAGGGCTTGAAAGTGCCTGAACTGCTCACCAAACAACCGACCACCAATCCTGCGTTCCAGGTATACAGTATGTCCCTCATTCAGCCTGGAAGTACATAGATAATGTCAGCACTGGTAGGACAGCAAAACTCATTTCATTGGTCTTTTTATAGATTATTTTTAATACATGGTTTGCATTACATTGCATTGAATATCATACCTACCAGAAGTGCTCCCATGTTTTGTTTGTTACCAAGTTTCCTGTCCAGCTATGAGAGATTTCATGGGCAATAACCTAAAACGCAGAAAAACAGTGACAGTCTTACTGTTTAGACTCCTCTTGAAAACAAATGATCAAATCCTTATAGAAAGGAAAAATCCTAGCAGGATTACTGCACTCTGTTCACAAAGCCAACTGATATTGTATATATTGGATCTGTAAACTTATCCATATAAATATTATTTAAAGGACTAACAATGCCTTTGAATGAACCTTCTCCGGAAATAATTTGAATTTGTAGCTTGCAAGTCATAGAGCCACACTGATTAACAAAAATAATTCCTCTGATAGTACCATGCAGGCACTCGTTTATGAAGTTGTATTACAGAACGTTGGATACATGGCAAGCCATGAACTAGTATTACTTTCCCACAAAAGCAAACAATGCAGGGCTGGGACGTTCTAAAATAGCAAACAGAAAGCAGGATAGTGATGCAAAATGTACCCATGTCTAATATTTCAGTTTTCTTGCAAGAAACATCATATAGGGAATCATATTCACTTTTTAAGCAGTATATCAGTCTGGTAAGAGAGACTTAAAGAGATAAAACAGCATCCAGAGTACTCATCTTCCCAGACAAAACAAGGATTTATTCACGTCGTTCTCATGATTTCCACTTTAACGTACCCAATGCGAGTTCCAGTAGGTAGATAGGTATATAGAGAAAGAAACTTCCTACAAACAATTCAGATTAAATCAATATGGTTGTGATTTTAAGCATACAGGACAAGAAGACTGCAACTGAGCAGCAGACTTCAGTCAGTCCCCTATGTATACAGTCATGTTATTTTCATCTGTTTGTTTCATAAGTGAATGTATAAAAAATGGATATATCTCCAATTTCTCTAGGGTTTACTTATAACTAAAACTCACTTTGTAAGACTTCTTGAATCACTGCATTAGCTTTTAATTCCCCCAACGAACAAGAGACTAAGTTTGCAGATATCCATTACAAAGCTAAGATGCAAATTCAACCTATGTTCTGCTTGAAGACATGAACTTATTGTGCACTTACATTTGATAGAGATCGATCACCTGCCTAAAAACAAAACAAAAAAAAGACAAGGTAAGACAAGGTAGTTGTCAGTTCAAGTAAAACTCAATATACACCACTTACTGCAGTTCCAGGCATGATCCCTAAACTCCAAAGGGGACAGAAAAATTTACAGTTCTCGGGGAGGGGGGGAGGGGGAAGATTAGCAGTCTGTAAATTAACATCCATCACTTGACAGATGAGCAAGTTCTAAGGAAAAGCTGAATTTTGTCAGCGTTACACTTACCAATAGCGTTGGAGTCACAAAAGTAAGACAAGGGTTCTCCATGCCACCATAAGGAAAAGAAGGTGGTAAGACTAACAAGTCATACTGTCCCCACACATAGGGTCCTGCTAAATCTTCTGCTGTTTGCAGCATAGCTTCAGTCTGAAACAAGAATTCCCGTTAGTTTCTAATGCGATTTCTGACTACAAACACTACACAAGTTATAAGCTACTGACCCCACACTTCATTCTCTTTGACCTTGGGAAGCCCCACATGTAAAATGAGCACAATGCTGCACATCAATACTTTTGTTCAGTAAGAGTTTTGTGCTGTGCTGGAAGAGAGCAGCATTTTTTTGTGGTGGAAAGCAGAAAAAGGAGGACTACGGATGAACAAATCTGGACAAAACCTGAAGCTGGAGCCAGTTCCTTTTCCATTACCATGTAAAACAAATAGTTGACAAAACAGTTCTGTTAATTACCTACCTCAGCAAATTCATAGGCTGACTTATCCACTAACTCCTTTTCAGCCCACACCAGTGTCCTTGGACCAATCTGCCTGTTGAAAGTGAAAATGCCAGCAAGACATGATGAATGGGAAATCATTCCATGGGAAGCTAACACGGACAGCATACGTTTAATGTGCTCATGAGAAACCCATGATGCTGAAGAAACTTGTTACAATCTCCCTCTCCATTGCTAAAGTGACACTAGAAGAAGCTTTAGAAAACAAACAAGCCATAAATATCCACTGCTCAGGACAAATAAATGGGCAACACATTTACAGATTGTAAGATGCTGTAAGCCCTATTAAACAAGCATTATTATGGGCTAGCTTAACACATTCTTGTGCAGACAAGCAATGAGGCTGAAAATTTCATTTTCTCCCTTTTGTACATAATCAGGCCTATCTGTTACAAGAGGAAAAAGATACTACTATTCCTTCAGCTTAAAATGCCCTTGGGAGATTTCAATCAACTCCAAAGTCTTCAGAGTATTTCTTTATCTTACAGCAAAAGTATATTCAATAGAAAAACGATGCAAGAGTGAATCAAGATGCATATGGTTTGATACAAAGATTTCACAAGACAGTAATAAATTCAGCAAGGCGCAGCACTGTAGAACAAATTAAATACTCTGAAGATTTTTTTAAAAAGCAATTATTATTATTTACTTTATATTGATTCACTCACCTGCTTTCTAAAGCTCCTACCACTAAAGCAATCAAGTAGCAAGGTATGGGAACCTAAATATGAACACGAAAAAAAGACTTATTGTAAAGTGAGCTATCAATATCATTGATTCAAAGAAAAACAAAGTTATGTAAACAAAGAAGAATGTACATTTCTCCACAGCTTTCTGTCTTACATTATGATAAAGGCATTTTTCCCCCAAATGATATTCCTTTATCTGAAAGTACCTGTTTCATTGATCTTTCAGGTAAAGGCCACAAACTTTTAAATACCATTTCTGCTTGAAAAGAAAAATCCTGTAGCTGTAGCATAGCACAGGACCAGGTTTGGTTACTGTTCAAAAGAAAATTAGTTTTCCAAACTAACTCCAGTGTTACTAAACTTTATGGAAGCAGATAACATGCAACAGACATCTTACAAACTAGACCAAGAGTTGCAAAGGTTTTTGGCTCTACAGAGCAGGTACTGTATTGAAGAGCTCCCAGATAAGGTGAACACTTTTTTTCTTTTTTCCTCTCCTCTCCCCTCTCTCAAGTTTCACCACGCAGCCAAATCAACCCAACAGCTTCTGCAGTTGAGGCTCCACTCCTCTCTCCAGCCCCTCTCCCCAGCCACTCAAGTCTGTCCATCCACCCTTCCACGCACTTATTCAGACTCTCCAGTAGTCCAGATCAACTTACTAAGGTTTTTCATTTTTTTCTGCCTGTTCAGCAAAATGAACTAAGCTCACTAAGAGATCCCATACACGCCAGAGCTGTAACCCCAAAAGCAAAGAACAAAAAAGCCAGGAGAGTAAATTGAGACTGCCACTGTAGGAACACTGGAATCATTAAACTAGCTGCACCACTTAATGAAACTTCATTCTAAAAACAGTCATTTTTTAATTAGCTAGAGACACTTCCCATAAAAGCCAAAGTTTTCACCTTTTTAATAGTCTCTGTTGTCAGAATGTGCACCGCTTCAAGTTTAATTTGATTCCAATGTTCAGCTTCACTGCAAAAATCTTGGTAAGCTTAAAATTCGCAGGATCTGGTTTTCAAAATTCACTCCCATGCTATTAAATCCCACCCATTAGTTCCCAAGAATCAATGCAGGCAGAGGTGTTTCCACAGTACTAGCTTTCAGCGTATTAAACATTTCCACAAAAATCATCAGGCTTTTCTGGGAATTCCAGATAACCAGGAAACATCACCAACACCTACTGGATCGAACCTATTGTCCATCACTTGATTTACTGGTGATATCAAAAACATATCTGAACTGGCTGTAAACTGCAAGAGTTAGGAAAAAAGACATTAGGAACCCCTCTACTAGCCTGTAGCACTCACATCCTGCCTGAAACGGTATATCTTCCGACTGCTGTCCTCTGGGTCAGGCATTTCTCCATCACGATTAGCACTCATAAGAGCCACCAGCTCTTTAGGAACAGATACCTGAAAGAAGGTTGTGCAACCATGAGGAACTCAGTTGGCATACGGGAGTATATAATATACTACAAGCAGCTAGAGCAAAAGAATAGCCCTGATTTGTTCTATCTGAAAATCTTCCCCTTCAGGTAGAATATGCCGTATAGAAAATATTGACTTAGGACAATAGTTAATTAACCAAAAGGACCACCTCTGACAAACGTTCAAAGTTTCACTTTCTTTAAACTACTAATCATCACAATGCACATCTGTCTTTGTGCTTCTTTAAAACAATTGGACTACTTATGACAACTCTGCAAAGGTGCCCCAACTCTGTACCAGAAAGTATTAGATATATATGAAGTAACTTCAAGTATTTTTACTTCGCAACGCTTTGTTGTTTGACTGTCAGACCTTCCTGGTTTAAGACTGTATTTTTTCCTACTGCAGAACTTTTTTTCTTTTAGACATAAAGATACATGTGAATGAAAAAGAGATGATGCCTAAATAAGTGCTAAAGAGAAGATAAGCACATTTTTGGCTCTTGCAGTAAGCTAAAAGTCATAGAATCATAGAATATCCCGAGTTGCAGGGGACCCATAAGGATCATCAAGTCCAACTCCTGGCACCACACAGGTCTACCCAAAAGTTTAGACCATGTGGCTAAGCGCACTGTCTAATATTCTCTCTTTTTATTTGAGGCCATATGCTAGCAGCTACAAAAATAAAATCATTCATTGTAGTGATGGCATTTATTTAGGCACACATGACTTAGATTCATCTACCTCTGCATAGTATGTTAGCTTCACAGCTGGTGTATCTTGGCAAGGAAGGATGGCTCTGCAATGGGTAGCCTAGAAGAAAAAACATAAAATGTAGCATTCTTTCTTACACAAAGGATTACAAATAAACCAGTATTATATCGGAAACCTATACAGTTCCTGCAGTGAATTCATTATCCACAAACCAATACTTCCTGTCATTTATAGCTTACACTAGTTTTATACTGAAAGATTTTTCTAAAGAAAAATCATTAGGTAAGACATCATTAATCACACATGCTGATTGCAAAGGACTAGATGTTCTTCAGCAAGAATACTGGAGAAGGTAAAGCAGTTCTGGACCTATTAAACTGCAAACATAAAATCTCAGCAATGTTCTGATTTTAGTGTTTCTGTTTAGGGCCTTTGACACACACAATTAGAAGTTACAGGTTACTGTACACGTCCCATACTAGCCTTCCCCTCCTGTTTAGAAACTGTGGGAATTGACATGTAAACAACAACTGTGATATGTAAACAACTTAGAAAAATTAGTCAACTCAACCTGGCACTGGCTGAAGAGAAATGGGTGTTTCTTTCCAGAAGTTTGCTCTGGTGTAAACCATTGAAGAGCTGAAGACTGTGGAGAGCTTTCAAAAGAAATTTCGATAATTGCTTCTTGTCCCCTGTACAATAAAGAATACAGTCAGAGAGTTTTGACAGGACTTGTGATCACTCCTGGCATTCCTCTACAAAGCTTGCCAGAAAATGTGTCTGCAGCGCTGTCTCAGGAGCACTGATAATGCAAACAAATAGCACATTACTGCAGCTTCTCCCAGTTATGATTATAAAAAATAGCTGGTTTAGTTCAATTTTGATGTCACAAGGACACTTCCATTATTGTTTTTACTAACCAGCATTTTCTCCTCTTTTACAGTTCAAGGAGAACATGGACTTTTTCTTTAAACTATTTGGACAACCTAAGTTCACACAGTTTTCCCACAACTATCTAATGACATATCTAATGAAGTATAAAATCTCAACTCAATAAGCAAATAAAAAAGCATATATTACATGCCATAACAACATAGTATTTGCACATTGTTTAAATCAAAATAATTAAATTGTGCAGTTGATATTTGATTCTGCAGAAGTGATCCTTAAGAAGAAAAAAAATACTATAAATAATAATTACTAGAAAACCCTATGAGCAGTAAGGTTAATGAGAAAAAAAGTTTAAATTTAATTTAAGGCTTAAGGACTTAAGTCAAATTTAACAGCTCTGTGCTAGATCAGCATCAGCTTGCTATCAAGAGAAAACAAAACAAAAAAACAAGTTAATTCTCTTGTTTTTTGTTTGTTTTTTAAAGCAAAACAAAACCATGACCAACAGCAAAAGCAGGTAGAAGTACTTGTTTCTATTATCTGAAAGCTCCGTGTATACATGCATTTCTCTCGAATTAATAATCAAATCATAAATCAGAACAAACTCCAGCAATCAAAGCTGTTAGACACTAGATAAGTCGACCAAGTATACATATCTCGTTTATAACAGGCATTCCAAAGTACATATTTGACAGCAAAAGAAAAAACAATTTGTATTACCATAAGGCACACATGTTTACTGAACAGTCAGACTTCCAGTTGTAACTCTTAACCTTTCCTATCACTGTTCTATTTCGATTTATATGGAAGACTGTAACATGTGATAAGATTACAAATTCTTACAACCAAGACTCAAAACTATTTGTAGGTGTTTTTTCTTAGAAGAAGAAAGTCTGGTGATTAAAATAATCTGAAAGTTTTTTTTCAGATCTGAAAAGTCTGAAAAGAAACAATTCCCTATGTCTCTGCTGCCTGTTTGTCCAAGGCATTCATTCATTCAATTTCACATCAAACCACCAGAGCTCTCCGAGAAGGGACCGATCTTTTATGACAGCTTCTTTTCTTCCACTTCACTTATGTTTGTGAACTGCACTAATTCACAGAGTGAAAAAAAAAATTTAGAGTCAAAGATGAATTTGTAGGGATGGTAACCAGTTTTGAAAATGAAATGATAAGAAACAACTTACAATTTTATTCAAGAAGGGAACCTCCTTGTACAATCAGGACTTTCAGCTTTAGCACATGAGATGATACAGAGTTGTAGCATACAACTCAAACTGTCAAAACTGTATCATACTTTTGCAACAACTTTTTATTTCATGCAATTTAAAAGAGGTAAATTATCATTCTCCATGGTGTTGCCAAAATTCAAGTTCCTCTTTTTAGAGTATTTGGGTTAGGCAATACAATAAAGCTTGTATTACTTGAAAACATATTCCCAGATAATTGTAGGGGCAACCTGCACTTCTACAGTAATGCAGGATCAGTCAGTAACAGGGTCAGGAACTCCACATGCTCCACACTGGGGCAATTCCAAACAAGATATAACTCTGGCAGGTGAAGGACATTAATGATAAAAAGCGCTGGAACAACTGTGAAACAGCTCACATCATTTCACTGCTTACTTTACCAAGCCACTCTGTACATTTACAATAGAGACCAGGACACAGGTACAGACTCCCAAAGCTTTGCCTGTATCATGAAGGCCAGATATTAATTTTGTCTACAACATCGTAGAACAAATACATTCAACACCTTAATTTACAAGTCCCTCTGAAAGCTTTACACAAAGACCTTGCAAACAGGAAAGCAGCTTTTATAGCACAGCTTGGAAAGCATCTCAAAAAACAGGCAAATGTGTAAACATATACCTTCTTAGCTCAAAAGGAAGCGTGATTTCCAAGGGGGTCCCCTTGAACTTATGTTTTTCTCCAAAAGCAAATTTTGCATCCTGTCCATTCGCGGTCACTTTAAATACCTGGAGGTCTTTTGTATCCAAGACCTGTAATGAAGCAAATATTACCTACTTGTTAAACAGCGCTAACAATTATCACAGCGCTCCTCAAATCATAAAGACAAGTCTATCTGAAGCTAAAGGAAGATTTAAATACTTCTAGGTAAAACCAAAATGATTAAATAACCACACTGGGGATCAGCATTTTAAGACAGTAGCACGGAACTTGACAAACCGGAGGGAGAGGAAGGTGAAGGCTGATTTCTGTCTATGAACGCGCAAAAGGGGAAACAGGAGGTTACTAAGCACACTACAAAGGCGACGGAGCTCGCATGGCTGCCGTGGAATAAGGAGGAGGATACAAGGGCGCCTGCCAAGACTTCCAGCCTGGAACTGGCTGCTGTGAGTCAAGCCCTTCAGGCAAGCACCAACAAGGCAGCGTTCACACATGCAACCTGAATAAAGCCCTGGCCTTCGTTATTAACAGCACGGGCTTTCCCAAAACACCAGCGCCAACCCCGAGAGGGGACAGCAGGGGGAAAAGCCAACCGAAGCACCGCCGCGACGCACGGCTCCCCCCTCACCCCCAACGGCCAGAACGGCCCGGCACAGGCCGCGGCTGCAGGGGGCGGCAGGGGCCGGGGCAGCGGCTGAGGGGAGCCCGAGGGGAGCCTGAGGGGAACCTGAGGGGAACCTGAGGGGAGGCGGCGGCCCCGTCCCCATCCCAGTCCCCTCAGCGAGGCGGCTCCGCGCCGGCCGTTGCGGTGGTCGCTCCCCGCCCCCCCCCCCCGCCGTTACCAGGCAACGCAGCGCCTCGCGCTCGGCGCGCAGGGTGAAGGCGGCCGCGCCCCGCAGCGCCCGCGCGCCGAAGTCGACGCGGCAGCGCAGGTGCAGGTGGCGCGTGAGGCAGCAGGCGGGGGACGCGAAGGAGCTGGGGTCCGCCGCCGCCATCGCCCGCGCTCTGCACGCTGACCGCCGGCCGCGCGCCGCCTACCTGCGAGGGGAGGGAGGAGCAGAGGGAGGTGGTGCCGCGCGGGGACCGCTGGGAAATGTAGTTCTGCGCGCCATAGGAATCTGCGAGGGCAGCGCGGCCGGGGACTGCGCCTCCCATGGTGCAGCGCGGCGGGGGCGAGGCGCGGTGCTGGGCGCTGAGCGCGAAGAGTGATATAGCGGCTGCGCGGAGAACGACCGTTGTACAGTTCCTCGTTAGTATAGTGGTAAGTATCCCCGCCTGTCACGCGGGAGACCGGGGTTCGATTCCCCGACGGGGAGGTACAGCATGTTTTACTTCTTTTCCCCTCGCCTCCAGTTTGTGAAATCGAAGCTGTTGCAAGAAAAATGTTGAAATTGTAAAATTGTACCGCAGATTTTTATTTTTTTTCCCTAAAAAAAAGGAAACAAAGAAGAAACCTGCAGGATCGGGGTGGTCCGGGCAGCTGGCGGTGCGGCTGCAGGATTTACAAGCGTCACTGAAAGAACACCTGGGGAAAGCACAAGCGGCTGGACAGGGGCTGTAGCCGAGCCTTCCCAAACCATTCACCTTTTGTTTCTCGCACCGAGCTGGAAAAAAGCCCAGCCCTGAGGCAGGAGCGGTGGGCACGCAGGCGGTGCGGGATGAAGTGGCGCCCACAGGCCCCTGTCAGAAGCCATGAGGCTCCTGCAGCCCCCACAGCCCCCAGCCACCCTGCCTGGCTGCCCCCCAAACAGGGGAGCAAGATAAAGGCTGAGGAAAGGGGGGACGTGAGGTGGAGAACCATCCCCGGAGACACTCAGGAGCTCTGCGTTACCCAGCCAGAGCTGGGGCCTGTGCCAACACAGCCAGGTAAACCCAGATGGGAGAGGAAGGCAGGCTTGGCAGGTCTCTTGCCGCCTGTGTTACAGAAGGAACAAAAACTAAAGTCCATTTTGCAATTTCTGAATTTCCTTCCATGCCCACTTCCCTTTCGCGAAGTCCACACTTACGTCTTTGCAAACAGAAATATATATATATATATTTTGCTTAGTAGGCTGCTTATTTCAAAACCGAGGATGGACCATAAAATACGATATAAGAACCGTTTCATGGTTCATATGTGTTGGCATCAAGTCAGGCAATTTCAGCTGTCATAAAGCAATAATGGATTAGAAAAGCAATTCCCTTCCAAACAGAAATACGCTGACGAAGCTCTGCAGGCATGAAAAAGAGTCTTGCAAGCACTTCCATACCTGCTTAGCTGGGGTTCAGGTTTTGAGACTGGGCTGGCACAGGCAAGCTGCACAAGAGGCAAGGTTTGGCTGTGTAGGTGCAGCTTCTGCAATCCTGTAGAGCCCTGCTCTGTGTGTGTGGGCAAAGGTAGAAGGAGCAAGGAGCTCAGGGTGCTGAGTGGGTTTTTACGAGGTTGGGCCATTTCCCCCTGGAAGCACTTTGTTCCCACCTGAGCTCCCCCAGTCAGCTCAACCAGCCTGACATGGTGGCCCCCTTTTGCCCTGCAGCGGCCTGACATCATGGAGCTGCCAGGCCCTGACAAAATGCCGCCGGCAATGCCAGCAAGCCCAGCAGGCACCACCTCACACCGTGGGGAGGAATTCGGTGCAGTCCATGCTGGCTTCCTCAGGGCAAAGTCCAGAGGAGGCACAAGGAGAGGGAGCCCCAGCAGTGAGCCTCGCATGGTGTTTGCAGGAAAGCTTGGACTAGGTCCAGCGCTAATGAAAGCCTGAGGAACTCGCAGAAGCCTTGCCCTGATTTCTTCTTCCAAATCCTCTTGAATTATCCACAGGCAGCTCTCCTCCACATCCCTTTTGATGTTCCTGATTGTTTCATCACATCTTATTTCACTACCAAGAGTGCAGGGAGGAGAGCCAGTATTGGCCTCACAGCTGCAGGAGACAGCTCAGCCAAACCAAATAGTGACAAGAGTGCTGGAAAGCAAACTGCTGCTCGCAGCCTTGCTGATGGTGCAGCGTGATGGCACAGCAGCCCCCAGGGGAGGTCTGGGCTGGAGTTTCATCCTGAAAATCAAAACTGCATCTCCTTGGAGCATCTTACTGAGGCACACTAAGGCCCTGAGCACTTTGTAACTCTGCGGGTTCTGTCCTCTGTGTGTTGTATCCATATGTGTGTTTAACGTTGTGCATTTTATATATGCTTAACTGCCAAACTTTACAATTATCCATTGTCAAGAAGATTTTTGGAAAGCAAAAACATTGCTTGAAAATGTTGGAAACTCATTAGTAATGAGGAAACACAAGCTTATGAGCACTGAGAAGTTTATGCTCTTAGTTACTCAAAGGGCAAGGAAAAGAACAGAAAAGCCTCTCTTTGAACTTGAAGACTATAGCAATAAATCCATGTTTTAAGCCTAGTTAAAAATATGTTCCAGCAATTGTTCTAGCAGACACATAAATATAATCAGCTACTGAAAGTATGCTAGTTGTGGTCTCACATAGAAAGAAACTAATCAATACATAGGGAGACCAGGTAGGGCAGAGTCAAAAATGTCTCTATACATGTTCAGGAAGGGCTAACAGGAGGAACAGACTCAGGAAGACCTCCGCCACGTTGGGTGATGTTTCATCATGTTGTAGGGGTGTCAGTTTGGAAAGATCTGTGTGTTGTTTTCAAACCACCTGAATTTTGCAATGGTCAGGGGTTGGGCTTGCTCCTTATTTCTTCATATGTGTCAATACCTTTAAACCAAGAAACAAGTAACTCTGAAATAACGGCTGCTGTTCTTGAAAAAATTACTTGGCTTTTCTTTCTTTTAATTCCAAAGATGGTTTGTAGACACAAGAGTGGAAGGGTTAAAGCAAATGCCATGAAAAGCAGAATTTAAGTGTATACAGGTGATTTTTCCACCCATCTTTACATGTCCAAAAGAGGGTATTTAACCTAAATTGGTTTTCTGAGTTTATTCTGTAACGAATGCAGAGCAATAGGCATATTTGAAGGGCACACCATCCTATCCTGAGAATTAGAACAAGACATGTGCTGGAAAGGGTTCCTCTGAGACTGTAAAATTCAGTATTTTAAAAGTCTACTTTAACAACATTGTTCACATTGCTCATTAGCTCCGTAAAACCAGCTTGGAAGACCACAGCAAAAGCAGCAGTCTAGTGGAAATCCTGCAGCAGCAATCCTTGTAATAGCAAATTGTTCCAAGCTTCCTTGCAGGTCAGGAAATCCAACATAAGCATGATGATCTGACAGTTTAGGAGGATACAAGCCCTCTACTCCAGCTGGATTTTGCTGCTAAATTCTGGTGCTAAACCTGACAAGAAGAGAGGGGAACAAGAGAGGGGAACGTGGTTTCCCCTCAGAAGGTACTGGCACAATTTTCACCAGTAGCTGCTCTAGACTTCCCATCCTTACACATGGTGAACCAGTTGATCATACACATTGAAAAAGCAACCTGGAAGAATTTCATTTTCACTGGAGAAGTTTTAGCTTGTCACCATTAGCATGCACTGTGATGGTTCCAGCCCTGGATCAGCTCCTGGGAAAAGACCTGCGTGAGGACAACTGGTCCATGCTCACCACCACTGTTGGTGACAACACCAGCAGGGTGTCCCCTAGCCACCAGGAGCAGCCAGCTCCCACAGATCCCTGGCATTCTGACTGCCGCAGGGCATGATGTGGGGTCTGTGAGCACAGCGTGCCACCGAGGAGCGAGCGATTCAGTCCTTCATTGAAACTTCCCAGTCTCTTTACACGGGTCTGGACCTTCAGGTGGTGCGCGTTGCTGCAGCCCCACGCAGGTCAGCCCAGCAACACTAATTGAAGCCAGGTGGAGTGCCGACCTACCCGCCAATTAAAAGCCACCCAGGCCAGCATCAGGCATTCAATCCCAATGCATACAGCAGTTTTATGACTCTGCCAGACTAGCCTGGCCTCTTTCCGTGTTAGCTTCTAATACGGGTAAATTACACCTCCGCTTTTTCTGCAGTAGTGCTGAACGTACTGAGTGCTTAATGCTTGAGCACAATGGTTCGAGAACTGCTCCGTTTTGTACGTGAATGGACAGTAATGAATTCAGATCCCTGGGACAGATAGGGTGGAAAATATTTGAAAGCAATATTTTATTAATAGTTTATCCTTCGTTTACTTTTAAGCAGCTTTAGAAGGCCTATTTTATTTTATTTTATTTCTTAATTTACTTATTTATTTTCTGAGAAAGGCAGTTTCTCAGTCCTGTCTTCACTGCAGAAGCCTCCAACCATTTCACACGGATGTATTTCTATATGTCAGATGGCCTGTTAAATATAAGTCCCCTCATCCTTCCTTTCATATGGAGGGAACCTGTTTTGTAATTTTTTCAGTTCCTCCTTTTTCTCTGATTTTTAAAATACTTTTGCACAGACAGTCTTTTCTTTTTTTTACTTTCCATGTGGCTAGACACGCACACAGCTGGCAACATCAGCATGAGGAGCTGCGGCTTTTGGGTGCCTTCTTTAAGATAGCACAAAGACCTAATGTTCAGAATCACTGATATTATTTCAAAACTAAAGAATCCAAAAGTCACAATGCACATTTGAAGATGTTAACCCAGAATTTGGGGATATGCTATTAAGTAACTACCTTTAAAATTGCCACTTGAACTGTCTGTATTTGCATTTCTACATGCGATTCACTTGTACCACCTCCAGGTGTGCAGTGTGTTTTCTTCTCTGGAGGATGTTATCTACCTGTGTGCAGAGGTCTGGCAGCCTCAGGGCATCATCATGCCAGGCTCAGGTAAGGATAGTTGCCACCTCAAAAGCAAAAATCCGTGTGATGCACAGTTAACTTCTCTGTTAATTTGATCTAAATTTCTACTACACCACTTAGCCCACCCATCATTTTGTTGATTGTCTTTTATTTTTCAAATATTTTCTTTGCTAAAGCTTTTGAAATCCCCTGGACAGCAACAATTCCTCTTTCTGGTCACATTATTCACACTTACAAACAGTAGGTTGCAGCAACCTTCTCCATCTGAGAACCGTAATGCACACACAGCTTAAGTTAATGTACAAACAGAATTGTAGCATGTGAAGAAATCATCTGCATTTTCCAAGAATCTGTAGCTATTATTAGCTTCATAATCTTCTCAATTGTCAACTTTAAAAATGTCTACTTCTGGGTGATCAGGTCCTTTCTGTTCCATGAGGTACCAAGCAAACAAGCTCATATTAAATCTTAAATATAAAAGCATCCTTGCTGAAAGAAGAGGGATGGTATATATGTTTAACATGAAGCATGTTCATAAGCACTTTGCTGAAATGGGACCCAGATGCTCATCTTCTGACAGAATAAGTTCTGTGATCACAAAAGGGAGTTTTGTATCTGTTGTTTAGTATCTGGAGGTTTCCAGGAGGAAGTTTCATGTCTGTTTTCATGTTTTCTCATTTCAGCTTCAAGTGGCCTCTTCCCTGCACATCAATACAGACTGACCTCTGGATAATCTCGGGGTGTTGTTTCAGGGGTAGGAGTACTGTTTAGTTGTGCCTAGGTCTGGTGCTGGCTCTCACCAACAGATACACACAAATTCGTCCATCTCCTTCTGCTTCCAGATGGGGCAATGACCTGTGGTCAGTGTGACGTGCAGTAATTAAGCTCTTGAGCTCATTGTCAGACCAGCAGTCTACATCTGTACATCAGTAGGTTGAATCTCCCTTAGCTACACCAAATTTGCTTTTTTGAGCCTTTTTCATTCCTCAGCAAGATGCTGCAGAACTTTTGCATGTAATTATCTATACATTTGTCCCTCGTGTCCAATTTCAGAGCAGGAATGCAAACCAGAACATGAGCATAAGTAGAAACTAAATAATTGTGCAAGAAAGTACCATACTACCCAAGGCTTCAGCAAAAAGCAGAAGCCTAGTACATCTCTTGCCAGCTGTCTTTACTCAAAGAGTGGGAACAGAGAAGAAATATTTACTAAACAGCAAAAGCTTCCATTACAGTTTTGGAAGGAATATGTAGTCATGTGCTTTCCTCTTTTCGGTCAGTGTGACTGTATCTCTCTGTATGATTTATGAGGTTGTAGAGGGCTTACTTATTTCTTCTGCCTGGTTTACTGCATTCAGGTTTTCCGCAGCATTCTGCTATGAACACAGCACCAAACAATGCAAATTTTTGCAAACCGTTTGATTTTACACTTCTGTCCCTTCTTGTGTGTAGACTTTGAGTGTGATCTGAAGGCTTGTTGTTAGAGCAGTGTTTATATTACTGCACAGGCTTAGGTGGTGGTGCCAGTTCCTCCAAATTTCAAAGCCTGTATCTGGCACAGAAGCATTGCATGTTTGTTTGTTTGTTTGTTTAATTGGACTTTGTCCCTGTGACTCTTGTGTTAGGCTTTGCCTGGCAGCAACACTTCAACTTCTAGAGGTCAAGCTGGGAAAATGAAGTTATTCCATGTTAGTACTTCCAAAATAAGCAATGAAAGAAGATTACTCATGAGATACTTTATAATAGAGAAACAAAACAAAACAAAATAAAACAAAATGAGAGAGAGAGAGAGAGAGAGAGAGAGAAAGCAAAGGATTAGTCAAAAGACCCGAAGAGAAATGCTTTCTCCAAAATCACTGAAATGCGAGTCTTCATCATTTGACGGAACACTGGAGCAGGCTGCCCAGGGAGGTTGTGGAGTCTCCTTCTCTGGAGAGTCTCAAGGCCCGTCTGGACGCCTACCTGGGCAACCTGCTCTAGGGAACCTGCTTTGGCAGGGGAGGTGGACCCGATGATCTCTCAAGGTCCCTTCCAACCCCTACAATTCTGTGATTCTGTGATCACTTCTCAGTGAAGAACTGCAAGGATGTTTCTTCTTACATCAACCACTAATTCAGTTTGTTGTTCTCAATATTTCTCAAACCCAGGTGTGCCCTCACCTATCCTCATGCTGGCTGTTGGTTAACAAGTCGCACAGTTTACTCTGCTGTGACAAGCTGCTCTACTCAATGATCTTCATCCCTTCTCCTCTGGGCTCTCAGCTCCATGGCAGGAATGCCACCGGAGCCTGCACAGCATTCTTGCCATGAAGGGAAGACTCCCAAAATAGATGTACCAGCAGGCTTCCCTCTTTGTCTGAAATGGGGATGCCCCAGGCCTAAAAACATCTGGAGATGACTACCACAGGCATAGCCACCTTTTCACAACATCAAAAGCAACTTCCATATTTTTCTCACAGCTCTTTTGGCACAGCTACCTTAATAAGGCAGAAGTGCCTACCTTTCTGTCCCCCAGCTTACTGCATGACATGCAACATGATTAAGTCTGCTGTTCAAGTGTAACTCTCTTCACTAAAAGCCCGTGGAGCACATCATCCAGCCAGGTTTCCATGCCCATGGTGCTCTCAGCAGAGAGGTTGAGCTTCTTCTCTTGGCCCACCATGCACAGCCTCAGCAAAGTGGCATTGCTCCACGAGGATGCCTATAATACAGGGATAACTCCAAATGTGTGAAGCAGGACATCATGGAGAAGGGCCATGCATCCAGAGACAAGGGCTCCTGAGAGTGACTGTGCAGAGCTGCTCAGGGCCATAAACTGTGGATCTTTCACCTCTCCCCATTGGCTTCCCTGCAAAAATAGGTGGGACACATCCCCAGCCCAAGGGAAAGCCTTGGGGCTGCATCCTTACTGCCTCAGGCTGGTTCAGTTCAGCTGGCTGAGGGATAACTAAGATGATTTTTCACTGTCCTCAACACACAACCTGAAGGAAGTTCTTTGCTGATCATCTGGGACCGTCTTTAATGGAGAAAAAGGTTCAAGAAAGCCCAAGAGCTGAAAAGTTTGGTTGAAGAAGAATAGCATAGAGGTACAGGCAAGCCCTCAGGCATGTTAAGAAATACAGCTTGTAGTTGGTGGGACTCCTGCAAAGAGTGGGATCCTCTAATCCCGGTCCCTCACCAGGATGCCTGGGCAGACACTGCACAGCCTGGACCGAAGAGAAAGCATAGACGGCTCCCTTTGGCAGGAGCTCCTGTCGTTTGGCTCAGATGGTCTCTCCAATGGGAAATAATAACTTTGAGAGACCTCCAGAAGACACGCTTAGGTACGTTTGTTTTGTGAATAAGTGCCTGCCTTCTGCAGGTCTCTGGCTGAAGTCCCGGGCAGCCCATCCGTGTGACAGGGATCTGGTTTCAGGCCCGGCAAGGTTGCCAAGGGTCCTGTGTCCTCTCTGTAGCTTTGAGAGGGCCAAGGGACTGGGGATGTGTCAGGGCTAGCAGAGAGAATTTCCCTCACCTACACCTGCTGTCAGCCAGGAGAGCAAACAATTGGCAGTGGAGGATTTTGGATGTGGTGGGAAAGCAGCATGCATCCCAGTCTTCCAAACCAGCACCTTTCCCCTCCTGCTCCCTGTTAGCCAGCAGAATAAGTTTTACACTAACGTGTGGGCTGCCAGAGAGAAGCTAAAAGTCCACCAAACACTTAAAGAAACAGACAAACAAGCAGGCACTGACGTGCTGAGCAGCCCCTATTTCCTCAGGGGCCAAAACCGTACGTCTTATCAAAAGGAAATCCTGCATATGCCCTTTCACACTGCAGTCTTATTCCCAAAACTCAGTAGAAGTGAGCTGCTACACCAAGTGTTAACTTCAGCTTGCTGTTTAATGTATAATTTTGCCCCATGCCTATTCCTAGCTGGCAGCAAACCCTGAAGCCAGCAGTTCCCCGCTCTGGATCCTCATGCATGGGTACCCCGAGTACCTGAGAGAGCACAGTGAGGGAAGTGTTCATACAGTTTTTCTTTTAAATAAATACTTCCTACAAAACAGTAAAAAAGGAGGAAGCTGTATCGCCAGGCAAGTACACAAAACAATGCACAAGGCTTGGCTGGACATATTTACTTTGGTTGCTAAAATATGTATCTGGAGGATAGCCATGGCAGGCTTCAACCCAAGTAATATGAAACAGGTTGTATGTTTATGTGAAGACATTGATAAAAGCTTGGGGAATGTAGTTTTAAACATTTTTTAATATAGATGTCTATAAAATCACAAGTGGTCTGGAGAAGATGAACTGGGAATGGTTATTTATTGTTCCTCATAAAACGAGAACTAGGAGGCACCCAATGAAAATGTTGGCAACCAGGCAAGCAAAAGAAAGCACTTTTTCATGCAATTACACATGTATGAGTTAAATGCAGCCAAGTGCACTACAAAACTCATTGTCACTGGATGCTCTGGGTACTGGGAATATAAACAGGTTCAAAAGAATTAGACAGTCAAGAAGCCTAGATCTAATGGTGCCTCTAAAAGTTTTTTTGAGTGGATGCAACTTCCAAATCCTAAAATTTATAAACTGCAGTTTTCTATAACCTGTGAGATCACACTAGGGGGAAAATCACTCCACACTTCATCTTTCTTATGCTGTTCTCCTCACACAGGGAGAAGATGCAGAGTGAGGTGGGCCCTTGGTTTGGACTGCTTCTGGTTGTCCCTCATCAGCCAAGTCCTGAACTGGATGTCTTGTTTTTTCCCCTGGCTGGCTGCACGCCCTGCAGGGCGCTGGCTGGAGCTCACAAGTGGCTGGCAGGGAGCGGCAGTGCTCAGAGCGGGGCTGGTCATGGGCGCTGGTGGCATTTTGGAAAATGGTGCTCGTGCCCATGCTCTGCCAGGGGCTCCCTGGAAGGCCTGCAGAGAGCGTCTTTTGTACCTCATTTCCAAAGTTTTGTGAGCCTGCAGCAGATTCCTTTCCCTTTGTCTAGCTTGCCAGTTTTGACTACACAGCCTTTTGGGGAGAGTGCATGGACCGCACGCAGGGCCTCGCATCGTGGGGCCTCTGCAGCCTGTTTCGATACAATTAATTGAAGAAGCGTGAGGGCACAGAGAGGACAGTGGTCGCTTCAGCTTCCTCTGCTGGTGGGAGGTGGTGGGCTGTGGGATGAGAAGGCTGCCGACCTGCGGCTCTGACTGCCTGGCCAGCACAGCTCTCCCCGCAGCAGGAAGAGGAAGCTGTCGGCACGGCCTCAGGCCACCGTGAGCCCCGGTGGCAGAAGTTAGCGTGACAGAGAGTGCTCCATCAGCAAAGAGGATAAATATTTTTAACTCCACATCATGACTCGCGTTCTGCCCTGCAGCTGCGTGTTTGTGTTGCCAAGCAAATACTGGCTACGAGGAAAATTTGGCTGCGTATTTCCAGCAAACCCTCATGTTTTGAGTGCACTGGGCAACTGGTGGCTCGTTCCCCTTCACCCCGCTGTGCTGGGCCCCAGGGAGCAGGGCTGTGGATGCACTGCCAGCCAGTGGCGTGCAGGGCCTGCTGCTGGCTTTGTCAGAAACCGGAGCTGAGCTGGCTTGACCTGGGTGGCGTGGATGTTTCAGCCATTGTTTCATGTTTCTGGTGAAAGCTTCCATATTAAGAGTTGTCTAATTCCTTGGAAGCTGCAGTGGGGATTACTGGCCAGCCCCAGGATGGACACCAGTTAATAAATATTGCTGTACTTTCCAAAATTTGTTTTGCTTGTCCCAAAAGTGTTTTTGTACCAGCAGTGTTTAATTATCTCTGTAGCGCAGTCTCCCCTCTTGGAGAAGCTGCAGAGCACTGCAGTACGTCAGAGAGAGAAGAGAGAGCAGAACCTCAAGCTGTGTTTTCCCCATGACACGAAGCTAGCAGTGTGTCCTGCTTTTGGCTAGGGTAGAGTTAGTTTTCCTCCTGGTAGCTGGTAGGGTGCTTTGGGATCTAGGATGAGAATAATGTTGATAACACGCTGATGGTTTAACTGTTGTGCTTACATCAAGCCAAGGACTTTCCAGCTTCTCACACCGCCATGCCAGCGGGCAGGCTGGGGGTGCAGCAGGAGCTGGGAAGGGACAGAGCCAGAACAGCTCACCCGAACTGGTCAAAGGGATGTCCCATGCCATATGACATTATGCTGAAGAATTAATGTAGAGTGGCTGGCCAGGGTAGGGGGGACTGCTGCTTGGGGATGGGATGGGCATCAGTCAGCAGGTAGTGAGCAATTGCATTGTGCATCACTTGTTTTGTACATTTTATTATTAGTAGTACTATTATCATCATCATTATTATTTCCCTTTCTTTTCCATTCTAACAAACTGTCTTTATCTCAACCCACAATCTTTCACTTTTTTTCGATTCTCTCCCCCACCCCACTGTGGGGGGGGAGGGTAAGCAAATGGCTGTGAGGTGCTGAGCTGCCGGCTGGGTTAAACCACAACACAGTGCTACCCCTGCTACCCCACCTTCACTTTGGGCCCCCTGAACCTGCAGCTGGACTACCTGTGACCTGCTGAGCGAGCATGGGCGCTGTGAAGCCAAACTGCACCACGTGCCAGCTGGTTGCCTGCCTGGGGACAGTGGCAAAGGCTCAGTTCCAGTCAGATGAGCCAAGGAGCAGGGACAGTGAGGTGCCTCAAAGGGCAGGCCAGGGCCTTGCTGGCTGTGTTGAGGGTGAATGTGCATCATAGTTGAACCTCAATATTAAGTGTCTGGTGCAGTAGCTTAGCTTGCTACCCAGGGAGATGCTTTTGTAGGAGTTTTGTAGGTTCCCCAGGGAACCCTTCAGAAAGAAAGAGCACCTTTGCAATATTAGACAGACTTATCTCCTCAGAAATCTACTGCTGTGGACTGGTGACACCTAATGGCAGGGACACAGTGCAAGACAGGGATACAGCAGTGGTACAACCGAGCTAAAAGAACTCAGCCACTCTTCATGGTTATGAAATTATTATTGGGATATCTTATACAACTTACACACCAAACTGCAGGATTTTCATCCAATGTCTCATTTTCAGTCTCTGCCACCTCGACATAATATATTATTAAGGTCTGCTTATGTAGGCTTTGTTTCATGTTCTGGTATTATACTGGTCCTCTCCCCCTCCTGTATTATCCTCTGCTCTGTTCATTCTGGCCTATCCCTTTTATTAAACCCCGCAATTTGTAGCTTGTCTCAGAGCAGCTTGTTCGGATTAGGCTTGCCTAGGGGCTAGTTTAAATTGCTCACATGACTTCTCGTAAGAAACATTACACACATGTTAAATTCATGAGCCAAAGTAGGCTTGTGTGTGGAGTGCTCTCCATTTCCCTTTGCCCTTTCCAGGTGGCTTTTTCCTCATCGCTCCACACCTTCCCCACATTTCCCTTTGCCTTCCCTCACTCCCCTTCAATGCCTTTGTATGAAAACAAAGAGAACCTCATATCTGTACAAGATACAGCAACCCAGTCTGACTATTTAAGTATTCAGGACTGGAATCTGTTCCTATAAAACCCATTTGTATGTAATTGTAATACAGTATACAAACATAGCTGAACTGCAGAAAGAGAGCAAAGGGAACCATCAACATATCCAGTACATTAATTCATAAAGGAGGCATTTTTTGCCTCTGGTTCTGGAAAGTGCAGAGAAAAAATGGTAGTTCCCCATTTATATTTTGTTTCAGATTGCCCTGTATTGCTCTCAGTGCAAAGAATAGCCATAATGAGGTTTTCTGCAATGCTTTGTATGACCCCAGAGCTGAGACCCTGCTGCTTTGATTACTGGGGTACCTTTCCTGAAAAGAGCATCTCCAGAAGGTCACAAATGTCCGCTTATGGCTCTGCTATGTGGGGAACAGAGCCACCTTGTAACTTTGGCTTCTTCTAGCTCTTTGCTGGAAGGCTAGCAGGTGATCAGTATGCTGGTGTGGGCAGGCAGGTTTGTCTGGCTGGGCCGCAGGCATCTACAAAACTGAATCATTCTCAGTGTGCCTGAGACATGTCACAAAAAGAGGGATGACAACGAGCTACACTTGACCCTGCTATTGTGTGCTGAAGACATGACGCTCAGTAAATCAAAATAAGTAACTACTAGTGCCTGTACTGAAGGGAAGGCTATGAGATTTCGAACTCCTTAGGTGTCATGGAGGAGAGCCATTATGAACCATTTCTACTTAACCAGAGGAAAATCGTCTGCTAGAGTTCACACCTCCTTAGATTCCAGGTAATTCAAACATGAGGCACTACCAGGCCTTCCTTGTTCCACCTCACACAAACCTACTCCTCCTGCTTCTGCTTACTTAACAGGCCGTAGCTATTTAAAGTGCAAGTGGCAATACGGCAATGCAATTAAGCCAGTTGTCTGTTCCAGCTAGCAGAGCACGGGCAGGCTGTTTCCACAGCGGGGAGAGTCAGCTGAAGGAATTACACGCCGTTTTCCCATCTGGATGTAATCTGAGCTGTTAGCTCTATGTAAAACTGTATGGTAAATGCTTTAGAGGCTGGTCCTGAAGGACCACATCTCCCCCACAGACCTCCGTGGAAACTCAGACAATCGGAGGCATTTTTCCTGAAAGTCTATAAATGCGTGTCCAGGACATGAGTCATTTTCAGCAGAAGGTCCTCAGCTGTGCAGCACCTTCCTCCTAGCAATGGGCTGGCCCTTACTGGTCTGTGGTAACGTTTACCTAGCTGATATCATGCCTTGATTCCACATCTGAATCGGCTGCCCTACACAGACTGGGAAGCTGCTGTTGTGCACAGTTAAAATTCAGTCACAGGGATTTCTCCTGTTGGGAACTTTCCTGCCTCATTCCCAAGGATGGAAGATCTCTGCCAACCTCAGACCCAAACCCCAACCTGCCAGTCCTCCTGTACGCAATACTCTCTTCCTCTTCCAGCCTCCTTGCTGATCCAGGGTATTACCCCAGCATTTCAAGAGATGTCATCCAGAAGAAATCCCCATCTTTCCTACAACACACCATCTGTTTTGCGGCACAGAACCACAGGCTGCTTGCCCTCATTCCAGACCTCTTCTCTTTTCTCATAGCCTCTTCCTCCATAGATTACCCTGTGGTCTTCATTGTAGCTCCACCAGGGGCAAACGCTTCCCTTTACAGAGCTGTAGAGAAATCCCCACCCATTCGAAAGGCTGTTGCCATAAATTGCCATAAAGAATGACTGTTCACTCCTCCAGTAACCTCCCATTTTTTCCATTTTAATGAGCCTCTCCTTTTAGGTGGATTACTGGGAATTATGGAAAGATCTGTAACATAACTGTCAATGGACAAACATGTCTCAAAACAACTTGCTATCACAGATTGGACCCTCCTGATTCAGGGTGACAGTCTTTTTTCCCCATTAATTTACATTAAAAATAAGTGTTTATTTGCTTTGCCTGCACACTGATACAGGGACTCCAGGCTCCTTAGCCATGGCAAGCACAGCTGAGCATGGGTCTGAGCAACTGCAATAGTAGATAGAGCACTACTAATACTGAGAAAGGGTAGCTTACCTTCTTCAAATAAGACAGTTTGATTTAAGACTGATATAACTTTAATCTAAACCATACAAACCATATTCACCTGGAATGGGACGTTATTTATTAGTGAATAAAAATAAACAATAACTTTATGCAGCTGAGGAAGTAGAACACATACTTTTCTGACATGTTTGGTTGTAAAAGCAATCTGGTATATTGCATGCCAATGTACTCAGAAATGTCTATTATTTATTGTTTTATTGGTAATTCTTTATTTGGACTACTGTACTAGGTTTAGGTGGCAAGGTTTTGGTATCGGGGGACTGTAGGAGTGGCCTCTGTGAGAAGAGGCCAGAAGCTGCCCCACGTCCAAAAAGGGACCAGCTAACGGCCAAAGCTGAGCCGTTGAGTGATGCTGATTGCATTTCTGGCAGTGTATTTAAGAAAGGAAAAAAACTGTTGCACAGCAGCAGCTGGGAGAGAGGAGAGAGAAAATGTGAGAGAAGCAGCACTGCCGCCACCAAGGTGGGTGCAGCAGGAGGGCAGCAGGTGCTCCAGGCAGGCAGCAGCAGTTCCCCTGTGGGTTGTGGAGAGGCCCCTGGTGGAGCAGGCTGTCCCCCTGCAGCCCATGGGTCCCACATGGAGCAGATCTCCACACTGCAGCCCCCCCATGGGTGGAGGAGCCCCCGGTGGAGCAGGTGGATGTGGCCTGGAGGAGGCTGCAGCCCATGGAGAGCCCCCGCAGGAGCAGGCTCCGGGCCAGAGCTGCAGCCCGTGGAGAGGAGCCCACGCAGGACCAGGGGTCTGGGGGGAGCTGCCACCCATGGGGGACCCGTGCTGGAGCAGTTTGCTCCTGGGGGATGGATGGACCCTATGGTACGGAGCCATATTGAAGGATTCATATTGTCTTTGGGCAGCCCCCGCAGGATCAGTTTGGGAAGGACGGCATCCCATGGGAGGGACCTCATATTGGGGCAGGGGCAGAGAGTGATCATAAAGGAGCGGCGGAGAAGAAGTGCTATGGACTGACTGCAGCCCCATTTTGGAGCTCCCATTGCCCTGCACTGCTTGGGGGGAGGACGTAGAAAAAAGTGGAGAGGGGGAAAAGTGTTTTAGTTTGCTTTTAGTTTCTTTCTGCTCTAGTCTGCTAGGCAGGTGATCGTCCCCCTGTACTCGGCTCTGGTGAGGCCGCACCTCGAGTACTGTGTTCAGTTTTGGGCCCCTCGCTACAAGAAGGACATCGAGGTGCTTGAGCGGGTCCAGAGAAGGGCGACAAAGCTGGTGAGGGGCCTGGAGAACAAGTCCTACGAGGAGCGGCTGAGGGAGCTGGGCTTGTTCAGCCTGGAGAAGAGGAGGCTCAGGGGTGACCTTATCGCTCTCTATAGGTACCTCAAGGGAGGCTGTAGCGAGGTGGGGGTTGGTCTGTTCTCCCACGTGCCTGGTGACAGGACGAGGGGGAATGGGCTTAAGTTGAGCCAGGGGAGTTTTAGGTTAGATGTTAGGAAGAACTTCTTCACTGAAAGGGTTGTGAGGCATTGGAACAGGCTGCCCAGGGAAGTGGTGGAGTCCCCATCCCTGGAAGTCTTTAAAAGACGTTTAGACGTAGAGCTTAGGGATATGGTTTAGTGGGGACTGCTAGCGTTAGGTCAGAGGTTGGACTCGATGATCTTGAGGTCTCTTCCAACCTAGAAATTCTGTGATTCTGTGATTCTGTGATAAGCAATACATTACATTAATCTTCCTATGCTGAGTCTGTTTTGCCCATGACAATAACTGTTGAGTGATCTCCCTGTCCTTATCTCAACTCTTGAGCCCTTTCCATCATATTTTCGCCCCCTTTTCCCTCAAAGAAGGGGAGTGAGAGAGCAGTCGTGGTAGAGCTCAGTTGCCCAGCAGTGTGAAACAGCCACAACTACACAATGCTGCTATAAAGATATACAGAGAAGACCAAACTCTATGCTAATCACGTTAGAAGGAGATCATTTCCATGCACCAACACCCTGCCCAGTCCAGCCTCAGCCAAGTCTTCTGATGGCAGCCAAGTGATATAATAGGCATGGTACTTTCTGGCTATACTTAGTATTAGGTAGTTGAGTATTTGAGAGAATTGTGACTGCATCTGCAAACTACAGTGGCAGAAAGAGTGTTTTCAGAATTTAGTTTTCCAGGTTACACACAAAAGCTGACTGAGAATTCAGAAAGACAGCTGGTGTCTATACGGAAAGAAGGTAGTCTTCAATCAGCCATACATCTTGTACTGAAGTATGTTTAAAAATATTCCCAATGTCTTTACAGTATTATTATTAGATGTCCCTTTAATTCACATTTGTGAATACGTGCAATGCAAGTTATTTTGTTTGGACTATTTATCTGCTACATTACTATTACTCCAGTTATATATAAAAAAAGAAAAAGTCCACACTTTTCCCTACGAATGTCTCTCTGGAGAGACAAACTATTATAATTTCCAATTCAGCACATATTGTTGTGTACATCCAAAGGATATATACACTAGTCATGTTTTTATTGGATGTACTGACTTATTTGGCTTGGATGCTGTCCTCTGTATTAAAAAGAATTTTTATATTTTGATGTCCTGATGGTGGCAGTAGGAGATTTTACAACAGAGTTCACGGAAAACAACGATCCAGCAGTAAACAGCCTAATTATACCTTCAAGAGGAAGAGCTGCCTAACACATCGTACCTTACTTGTTTTGTTCTCTCCATCTGAACACAACCCAAGTGACACATTCTCATCTACACACATCAGATAAACAGCTGTGAATCACGAGCTCTCCAGGAAGCACTGGTAGAAGTGGGCTGTTGCCTGAAACATACAGAAATTTCCCTCTGTAAAGTTTTCTTAAGGAGAAAGGAGGAGGCACAAAGTATGGGAAGAATGCCGCAGACAGGGAACCCCTGTATGTGCTCCCACTGCCCAGCAGCTCCTTTCAGCCAGCAGAACCTACCAGGCAGCTAACACCTCCACAAGCACCTCACCACCCGTGTCAGGGTATTCACCCTGTGCCTCAATGAGGAATGTGCTACGTCCCTGATGATCAGGGGCTGTTGGTTGGTGAAAGCAGAGGGCACACACATGATTTTTGTGGGAGGCAGGGGCAAACCCACCCGGCTGTGGACATGCACACCAAGTGTGTGCTCTCCTGGTGTCCTTGCCTGCATTGCAGCTTGCCACAGCTGGCTGGTGTGAAATTAAGACCATTTTTCCCCTGTCTCCTCTCGCCCTGGGTTCTGGCACAGTGTATAACCTCACTCATTTGACCCCTCTGTGCTTCCACCCATCAAGGACAAGAGAAGGCTGGTCCTGGTGGCCAGGGTGGACATCCCTGGCAGCACCACCTCTTGGAAGTGGGAAAGGAGATGCACCGAGTCCTTCACCAGCCAGCAAGGGCCATAAGGGTGGTCCTGAACTGTGCTGGATGCCAATGTGAGGACCAAGGGTAGCAAGTCTTTCCACTGAACAGCCAGAGACTCCTTAAAAATGATGTTACAGGAAATGAATGCCTGGAAGTCAAGCAGAATGGATGTATTCACTGCCTGTATCACAGCAGAAGGCTCTGCTGCATGAATCCTTGGGAAGAGAAGCCATGAATGCCAATAGCCTGATCCTTAACCTGTGCTTGACCTGGTGTAAAGGAGGAGCAATTCCATAGAGAGCTCAGGGAGTTAAACCCGCTCTAAAACTGACTTGCATGAGCCCTGGATTACCCGCTCCTGTCCCCAGCCCAGAGCACTGAGCTGAGCCTGCTAAAACTGTTGCTACATTTCTTGTTAAAAATGTGATCTTGGACAAAATGGAGACAGTACTGAAAATTACACAAAAAATGTATCAGGACCTGAATTACGGGGAATATACACCAGCTATGGCTTCACAGACTGAAATCGTAAACCTGTATGAAGGCTAACAGAAAATGAATTTGGAGCATTAAAAATGTATAAAGCTTTTTAAGTCCCCAGAAAGATCATTACTAGGCAACATATTGCTGTAGTTCCCGTCACAAGGCACTGAGATGGTGCAGACCCAGCTCCCTCAGCCGTGCTCCCTCCGACCTGGCAGCGCAGAAGCCATCAAGTGCCTTTGTGCGAGAAGCTCCTCGCCGCCTAGAGGAGCATCAAGCCAGTGGGGGTCTGCTGGGGCACACAGGGTGGGAGGTCTGAAGTCTCCAGTTACCAGCATCCCTCGGGTTGAACCGTAGATGGCCTGGTTATTTGCCACATTTCCTAATCGTAGGGTAGCTTTGACCTTTCCCTTAATGCGAGTTAGCACCCTTCCCCTCTCTGTAGCAGGTTGAATCTGACTGAGAACACCCCCCAGGAACTCTTCAAATGAACAGGTTTCATAAAAATCCTTTGAATCCGAAATGGCTTAGTATTTCATAGGTAATGCTACTGCCTTCATGCAGTGTGACTACCTTTTTTTATGGTGCGTGCAGTTTTCTCATTTACTGCTGGGTGTTTTTGTGACAAAAGCTCTCCAGGGGCTGGCAGACTCCTCAAGGCTCTGCCTTTCTCTTTCAGCCATAGCATCGAATGTGACACTTTCTGTGCTATAGTGTCTGTAGTTCTGAATAGGTAGAACGATACACCACCTCCCAGAAGTATTAAAAGGCTCAGTTCCTCATATTTATGAAGTGCTTTGAGTTTTCGAGGGAAGGTACAATGTGCTGTAAATGCAATTTATTAGTAGCTATTACTTGTGTAAATAAAAGAGGATTTCTATTTGGCAGGTCTTGGATGAAGCGGAACAGTCATGTCAGACGTGTGCTGTGTCAGTAACAGATGGGTGAAAGGAAAACCAAGCCCCCGAACTGTCGGGATTGCTACCAAATCCACACACAAATGCATTGGCAGAGGTCAGCATTAAGTCTAAGACTCTGCTAAAAGTCAGATAGGATTTATTAAGCTGTTGCTCTTTCAACAAGACTCATTGCCAAAGGGCTGTTTTATTTCTGATGTCCTTATATCCTTAGCTTTATATTGTGTCTGTTGTTTAAATATTTGTGTGCATTCAGGAGCAGTAATTTCATCTTTCCAGCATAAAAATGTTGCAGCTGGCAGTGGCTCTGGGCCAATAACAGGATGTTAGCAGCCCTGTGTTCAGTGTTTCTCTGCCCCAGCAATCTGGATTGTGTTTTTGTAAATTTATTTGATCATGGTGCTCATGAAAATTACAAATTAACATCAGCAAGTAGGAGCTGACACGGTCTCAGCGTATCTCAGGTAATCTTTGCCATTGTTCTTCTGTTCAGCTCAGTCCTGACCTGCCATGCTCCTTCCTTTCCCCAGGCTGTGCTTCTTCAAAGACTGATGCTGACAGCACACCATAGAAACTACAGAAACCGAGAGAGCTGAAGTAGGATGACAAACTTTGTGGAGTTTGAGACTAGCATGAAACCCAGTCAAGTTCCCTATAATGACAGGAATATGACATGAGAATACTTTGGTGCTATAGTAACTTAAAGTTACTAAAGTTACTAAAAGTTAAGATTTTCATAAATCCCTGAGCATTTAAGAATATACTCGGCTACAGCCCTTGTTTGCAATTCATGTTAGTTTCACCTCCCTCATTTGCCCGCACCCATTGATTGCCTTCATTTATTGTATAAGGCAGCAGCTACTCCTGAATGTGGCTGTAAGATCTGGTCCTTAGATAAATTAGCATTAGTGACAGAAGACTGATATGCAGCAGCAAAACGATGCTGTTTCAGCCTGCAGTACTGATTTCACACATGCACACACCACATCAGTCTTTGTTTTTTAACCACTTTAAAAAGTGACTCACTTCTGCACTGGGAAAAATATTAGTCATCATCATGGATTTTAGCAACACTGAAAGAAAAGAACAAAAAAATAAATTTAGCACCACACTGCGAGCTATCCACACTCTACCTTTTCTAAAATGACATCCCAAATATGCCCCAGGAGGGTGGTAGGCAAACGTGAAGTTGCCTCAGCGATGCCATTTACAGGAGCAAATCATTACCTCACAGAGTGCAAGTCCAGATGAAGCTCACGTAACTAACCTGAGGAAAGCAGTCACTTGCCTGCTGAAGAACTGTTCAGTAAGTTAGAGCAAAAGAGATCAATAGGATCAGCTTTCGCCTGCATGTTCATCACGAGAGCTTACAGGAAATTAAATGGAATTTAATGTAACACCATAATATCATACTGCCATTTAATTGCACGGCGATATATCATATAAAGCATTCCCCAAAGTTTAGCCTGCTAGTTCATTTAGTTAATTGGACATTTAGCACTTTTTCCCCCACCGCCCTACCCCCTGTTCCCTCCTCTCTGAAGGAAACATTGATTGATTCATTCATTATTGGCTCCTGCTGCAGAATAATTCACTCTCATTTTCAGTGTCAGTATCAGTGTTCTTATCTGTTTGAAAAAAAAAAAAAAAAGACAAACAACCCCCAAACAAAGACACAGAAAGTCTTTCTAAAGGAAATCACAAGCTAAAACCCTAACAGTTGCAGAGACCAGTACCCTTCATTACTGTGACAGGCTAAATAAATCCATGCCACCCGAGCATCCCTGCACTTGGAGCTCAGGCTCCCTTTTGCCCCACAATTATTGCTCCAGATGTTTTAATGGTCAGGACAGTTGGTTCTACTGCATGCGCCTCTCCAGCAGCTGGGGAACAAGGCAGCCTCCCAGCTTGCTCCCAGTGCAGAGCTGTTGCTGCAGTCTCCTGCCTGCGTGCAAGCCTACCCTGCTGTGTGCCCATGCAGCTGGGCTGGGCTATGTTTAAATGCCTTTAGCTCTGTCCTGAGAAGTCAGGAGCTCCCGAGGTGCTTTGCTTTGGGACCAAAGCTATGGAAATGAAAACTGTAGCACTCTGGCCCACAATATTTATTTATTAGATGAGCAGAAAAGTTAGGAGGAATGAGGATTCACACAGCTGGATTTCCCCAGTGAATTCTTTTTTTTTTTTTTTTTTTTTTTCTGCTCAGAAATTTTGTCCAAACAATTTTTGAGGCTTTTTTTCTGTTTATCTCCTATTTCCAGGTCTTTGATAGCTGTAACAGATTATGCACCACCATCCCAGTGCTGGCAGTTGGCTCCCACTACTAGAAGATCTGACCGTCCTGTGGCAAGGCGCAGTCCCACCGTCAGCCGGTGGGAATTAGACCTGTTGCTTTGCACCGTGTGGTCCTCTTTGACTCTGTCCCATCGATCTCACTACCAGCGAAAAGCCACGTTAGGGGATCCAGAGAGTAGGATAATTCACTGTATTGTTATTTACTACACACACTTGCATGAGCTCAGTGCTTCACAAACATTGTCTCTTAACTCTTGTAAGGGTGGTCACACGGGAATCAGGTGGAAAACAGAAAACATTGCAAAAATCAATTAATTCAACACCATAATCACATTTGCAAGTTGTTACAGAACGTAAGCCCTGCAAGCAATGTTCACAATGGTTTGCGATGCAAACAGCTCAGCTAACAGTAGGCAGCAGACTCTGGAGCTGCAAACAAAGCTTGATCTGGGATTTTGCCTCAAATTTCTGCTTGCATAGCATTAAAAGACTCATAAAATGGCAGAAAGTAGTGGACCCCACACACAGAAACCATAACTAAAGCTGGTGAAGGAGTGCTTGTTGCAGGCGGCAAAATTGGGCAGTTGTGTGAGCTTCACAGAGCACGACGTGCAAACCGCCTGATCTTGTGCTGGTCCTGTTATCAAGCAAAGACAGGCTGCTCCATGAAACAGGCATTGCTATGTTGCTCCAGTGGCTGCTCAAGCTGTGAACAGCAATACTGTTTTTTTTTCTTTTCCTTAAAAGACCACAATATATCGTTGCTGAAATGTAAAAATCTGTTGTAGCTTAGTTGTGGCCTCTCTTGGGAGCCTTGGAACAAGACAAATATGACTACTCTGTCCACACAAGGCTGAGCAAAAACACACGACTGAAAATTTGGAAGCTGTTCTTCCTGACCTCAGGGAGGAAACTCCATGCTTCTTTTAGCGTAGCACTGTTTTTCAGTTTTCTTGGTAGGTTGTCCACAGCACAAGCTGCTCTGGCAGGGACCCCGTCCAGCCCTGACCCACTCCAGGGGGCTCCAGAGCTAGGAGAAGAAGCAGCCACCAGCAGCACTGCTGGAGCTGCTGCTGGAGAGCCCGCGGCACTGTGTCCATGGCTCCTTTCCCAGCATCAGGCAGGAGGAATAGCAGCCTCGAAAAGAAAGTCTGTCCATCTCCCTCCTCCCTTCATTCCTGTGATTAAACTTTGGAATAGGCAATGGGATATTATTGCTTGGGACTCCCTGTATGTTCCCAAAGAGCTGTTTAAAGAATGCTGAGTCGAAGAAATAGAATTTGCCTTCAGTTTCTACCCACGAAGCCTGCAGTTGTTCATGTCTCTTATGTGAGTAAGGGGTATGGTTTAAGTCCCATTCCTGTGGCTTTCCTCCTGTTGGTAATAACATCGTTGCTCCAAGAAGATGCAAATGTTAAAGGAAGGTACCGTCACAGGGAGAAAGGAATGACGTGTCCAGGAAGGACTTTCCTGTCTGGAGACCTGGGCTCAGACTTTGCATTTATTGGAGACTGGTGCTGAGATGAGCATGTGAGTGATGTGGCTGTGCTGCCTTGGTCAGCAAGCAGAGAACTGAGCAAGCAAAATCTGCATTGAAGGGAGCTGTTTGGCAGTGTAGGGGTACAAGTGCACCTACAAGTTGCAGCTACTGGATGAATTGCTAAAGATGCTCTGACACGGAGTCTGGAAGTCCAGCCTGCAGGTTATTGTGGGTTTGCAATTTTCTCAGCAGTTCCAAAGTGAAGACAGAGTTTTAGCAATCATTAATATTTGGGTTATTCAGAAGCATTTGGGAGTCTAAATAGAGCAAAACTTAATGAATATTTAGTTCATATGTACAGTATTTATCAAGACGGCATTGGTGTGGGCAGACATTATCAAGCGCTGGGAGATAAGGCTGAATTTTTGTGCTGCATATTCTAGAAAGAGCAAGCGATTGCCATGCTCGCTTGAGTTCAGTCTAAGGGAAAGGCCATTTCCTGCCCTTTCTCGTCACCTCAGAGCCTCTCAAGGAAGACTTACACCCAGCACCCTGCAGGCCTTCTGCAGGGCAGAGCTGGAGATGACCTGGAAGAGGTCACTCACCAGCGTTACAAGAGCTGCCTCTGCACCATGACCAAGCTCATGGAAGTCCAGCTGCTAACAGGATGTGCTGGAGGCTTGGTTTTGCTACTGACAGACCTCTTGATGGCAAAGAGCTTTCACGAGCAATTGTAAAACAGAAAGGCAACAGATTTTAGTTGTCCCTGAAGGAGAGGGTTTTATGGAAACAGCAGCAGCGTTTAATGCTCTCATTATGTCTAGGTCATTTTATCTGTGCAATTTTATTTTTTTTTTCCAATGGGTAGAGATAAAATCTAATCAGAAGTGGCCTACTGCTGTCCTTGTTACCTTGTTAGAATAAAATTTAGGCCTCCAGAAGGTAATAGGCAATAAATATTATCACTATCTCTTTCATGGGAGTAAAGTACCCAGAAGTAAGAGGAAGAAATACGTAGACTGAACCAACGCTGATGACTGGGAGCAAAGAAGCATTAAAAAGACAGAGCATGGTAATGTTCAGCTGCATTGGCTCAGTGGTGCCCTGATACAAAAAATGCAGATTGAAGGGTTTGCACATCATTGTTTAAAGGGTCTGTTTCTTCTGCACTGTGATAAACAGAACACTGTGTAAACACTACCTCGTGTCAAAAGATTAAAATATGCCGTCGCTTGAAGAGCTGTATCGTTACCGTATGTCAACAGAAAAAAATGTGCAAAAGAGCACTTAACTGAATTTGACAGTTTGGGAGGGGCAGTTCTTGTACCATAAGGAGATGAAATCCTTGCATGTTAGGTGATTATTTTCAGTGTTTTGCAGGAGCTGAATTATTCAGGAGTAGGAAACAAACTACTGAGCAGTTTTGCAGGTCTGAGTGCCTCTTCACTGTTATAATGTCCTAATTGTTCTTCGAAATCTGTTGTTAGGGAGGGTCTCACCGACTGAATGCTCTGTCTAATCTAAAATGGCCCATAGTAACATTTCCTGTAGCTTGAAAACAAAATGAGGGAAAAAAAAAAAAAAAAAAAAAAAAAAAAAAAAAAAAAAAAAAAAAAGGTCCAAGAGGAGAAACAAGGGAGAAGGGAAGAAGGAGAAAAACATGGGAGACTGTTGTATGAACCTTTGAATTGCTACTATTGATGATCACTTTCTGAGAAAAAAAAAAAAAAAAAGTAAAACAATGAGATGAGATATATTCTGTCATACCTATTTGTAATGTGTCTTACTGTCTCAAAAAACAATGCTGAGGATTCAGGCATCTGTTTCTGCAGGAGAGAGGTACTATAAAACACAAATGATGATGTCTTTGTGGCAGAAGAGGTTAAGCCAAAGTCAATAAAAAAACTGGTGTTTTCAATGGGATTTGGATCAGGTGTAAGTAAGTGATGGGTAACTACAGAGTCTTTGGTCTCTGCCCAGCTCTACCACAGTGTTCCCAGGTGGCCCCCACAAACTAATCCACCTTTTATGCCTCAGTTTCTCTACTTTTCTTAGTCTTCTAAAGTAGCTACCCAAAGGCATAATCAAGCTTAATGGCTCATAAGGTGATTGGAAAACCTTAGAAAGTGCTGCAGAACTGCAAGGTATTCCTGGTACCCAGCAAATGTTTTCTTTTATGGATGGTTAAACACTTAATGTTTAAGATATGAGGGGTTGGTGAACACAAGTGTTAATAAAAGGTTCCCACAGATTAGGTTTTCTCCTGGGGGTCTACTTTGAACTTCGTTCCTATGTTTATTTAGCTGTGCCTATGTGTGTGTATTGCCCTGCATGCAGCAAAGAGCCAGAAGGACCGAGCCCCTCCCTGAGGAAGCTCTGACAGAGGATCTGTGCAAATGTGCTTCCTCTTCCTTTCACTCCCCAACCTTAAGGTCAGAGGATCTGGAAAATCCTCCTCCACCCTGTGACTTGATCTGACGATTGTAATAGTACCGCGGTTCCCCCTCGCCTTCCGCTCCCCACCCTTCCCTCTCACAGCCTGGTAACCCTTTAAAGCCTTTTCCAGATTGATGCCCATCAATCCTGGACCCCAAGCAGGGGAGCTCGGGCATTCAGTCCTTGCGTTGATGACGGCTAGTAACCCCAGTGTCCCAGGAGGTGTGCTGTTTCTGTGACCCTCGTGGGCCAAGACAACACATGAAAACAGCGTCTCAAAGGGTATTCTGGGGCATTGCTTCCTGCAGCCAGCCAGACAGAGACGAGCCTGGAAAACGCATTAATTATTAACTCAGTTGAAAAGAGTTAACTGCTTTTTTATTTATTTTTTTTTTCATGCTTAATCTCCGATATTTGGATTCAGGTCAGTCGAGTCAGGAATTCCTGCCTTTGACTTCCAGCTCTGCTGCAGCGCGAGGGGCCCCGTGGTGGCTGACGGCACCAGTGCTGACGGGAGCATCAGGGCTGCAAGGATGCCATTTGAAGGGTCCTGTTTTGGGTGGAGCTCTGCCATCTGGAGAATTTTCCACTGCTGCTGGCACTACCCTTAAACAATTGCTTTGGGGACTCTTAGGAAGGTCTTTGGGGAGCCCATTATGGCTCACAGGAAAAAGGGACAGTCGACTAAAGGAGTGTCTCCATTTCCACAACACTTTTCCAAGCTGGATGCCAGGCAAAGCCATGAGCATTACCTTTTCTCAGAGCATCCATCAGTCCCGTGAGAGCAGCAAGTCTTACACCATGTGTAGCTCCTTCCGTCACCTCGCTGCCTCAGCACAGGGAGCTGGCAGCTGCCTTGCACCTCAGGGCAGGTGAAGGCCACTGCACCCCATGCATGGCCGACAGCAGGGCCCTCCGCACCGTTGGAGAAACCATGAATCAGGCTTCCCTGGAATGGAGAGCTCTTACAAATAAAGAGAAAGCAATGGCATTTGGAGTTGTTTTTATTTGCCTTCTGGCTCTTGAGCTTTCTTTTTTGTCGCACCTGAGTCATATTTTCAAGCTTTTTGCAGCACTCATCAGAGCAAGGAAGTGCCTTTATTTTCAGAGGAAGGCGTGATTTCCATAACAAAGAGCCAATGTGTTGTGACAACACGAGCTATGGGCAGGCAGTAAAACCACCAGAGGCACACACTGCCTATGGCGTGTAGGCACACACTGCCTATGGCGTGTAGGCCCACACTGTGGCTCAAGATGGAAACCATACCCCTCAAATGGCAGCCTTGGGCTTGCTGAACAGAGCAAGACTGACACACAGTGTGGTGTGCCCCTTCCCACCACCCAAAGCTGAGGGTTTTCAGGCAGCATGGGGCTTTCTGATGGCAAACACCGCAACAGCAAAGAGTCTCGCTAACCTGGTGGCGGGGACATGGCTGGTGCCAGGGTGGGGGCAAGGAGCAGCCATCAGAGGGAAGGCAGCAGCCACGGCAGCCCTGCTGGCCCCAGGCCCGAGTGCCTCACCTCCTCCGGAGGAGCAGGCTGACGTGTCTCCCTGCCTCCCTCCCCACAGCTGCCTGTCTGCAGGAAGAGACCTTGTGGCAGTGACGTGATCCTCAGCGATGGGTTCACATCGCAGATTCACCCCCGCCAGCCGGCTGGTCAGGCGGCCCTTCCTGCACACCTGCCCTGGCACAGGAAGGGACGCCAGGGCCAGTACGCCATCGGGCACCACTTGACACGTCTCTGATGGCAGCCTCTGCAGCTCTGTAGACCACTTCAGTGAGCGCAGGACTATGTCCCCTCTAGGAGTTGACTGGGGAGGATGCAGTGCTGTCTCACCTGCTGCTCCAACCCTGTGGGCTGGCAGTCGACCCAGCGCTTTTCAGAGACACTATATGCACTTCCAACCCTCCCGTGGGCCTAAATGCACACATGCAGACCTGACTACTTTGTATTAACCTAAATGATTTTTAAAGAAGCATTTGGGACTATTAGTGTTTGTTGCTTTTCTACACAGTCTGGTATTTCTGGTGTCATGCATAGACTTTGCCTCCCTGGAAGGAGCAGAAGGTACTCCCCGAAGAGCACATGCAGCGTGAGCCTCCATTTCCCCACGCAGTCTAGACTGAGCAAACATTTTATGTTCTATCAGTGTTTGTGGTCTGCAATTAAAAAAGCTAGGACAGATACAGGTTAGTTGAGTTCTTCTGCAGAGTGATTTATTACATACACACAGGCCAGCAGCTGAACACTGCAGCAATATGTCTGACCCGCAGAATAAGTACTTTTCAACATTAGCATTGACCCAGGCGAATTACACAAAGATGCCTGCATAATTATGCCTCTTTGAAAGGCCTTTCAGAAAACATACATGTGCATAAAGTGCCTTTCATTTGAAGAACACGAAGTGTTTTGGGTCTTACTCCACTCCATTTACTCTAAGGCCCTATTACCCTTTTGTGGCAGGGAAAGTACACTAGGCTTGAGCCCTGGGGGAAACCACAGATGTTTGTATCCTGCAACAAACGTTTCTGGGTGCCTACACTAGCATTTGTGGAGGTAATCACTAAATGAGTTACCATGGGGCCACAAACTTGGCTATAAATATGTGCACAAATTTCACGTTTCCTGGAGCAGGAACTGCTATTTTTTGTGTACAACACCTGACACAATGAAGTCTTGACCTGGTTAGGGTTCCTGGGCTGTCCTGCAGTGAAATGGTAAATAAAATTGCAATAATGATGTTTTCTCCTTTCCTTCTGCATAGTATTATTGCTGGGGTGTTTTTGTTTAGTGGGTCTAATTAGCAAACTTGTGGAGCTGCTGCTGAATGAAAAGGATTTGGAAGAAGGCATATTTTTGCCATTTGTGAATACTGTCCACTTTAAAGCAGGGCATGGGCTCCTTGCAATTTTGTAAGAAAGAAAAACATGGTTTTTTTTTACAATAGTAATGAATTCTGTGCAGTGCAAAAGGTCATATAAAAAGCAGCAGGAGGACAGGATGTTGGGATAAAACACTGAGCAGATTTACTTCCTAAATTAACATTTCTCTCTCTCTCTCTCTCTCTCTCTCTCTCTCACTCTCCCTAGAAATTTGTGGAATAACAGCATCTTGTGCTAGACAAAGGAAATGAAAAAGCATTAAGTACAGGTATACTGCAAACACAGTAGGCAAAATACTGGGACATTTCTAAAGAAGACCAACAAAAGAACCCAACACGGAATGCAGATTTAAGTGGAAACATGCAATTCAGCTTATCAGCAGCTTTACATTTTATTCATTGCCAAGAGTCAAATGTATTGGGAAGATGTTAAGTGGACAAGTATACGTAAAAGTTGTCAAACATGATCAACATGAATGAACTCACTGAATTTATGAGAAACATATGCATTTGCCCATGTAAGTACAAAGTTGTGTTGTTATACCTATATATTTCATGAATCTGAAGAGACTGTACCAACTGCATCCCTACCACAATTTCATCGCAGTCTTGGGTCGCTTACTAAGCTAAAATTTTCCTGGTGTAAGTGCCTGAAAATGCAAGCTCTGATAACATTGCAATCCAATTGATTGAAGTGTCACTTCGAACACCTTGTGAAGTTTATGAGAAAAGCACATGCATATCTGTTGCTTCACATTTCTGGCTGGGCCCTTCTGTCTACTTTAAGGTCTCAGGAGGACTGCTCTTAGCTGTCCCAGACCAGGAGGAGCATGGGGACACCCTGGCAGCAAGACTTCCTCCCCAGATCCTTATCCGCTTGGGGAAATGACCGTGGTGGGATTGATTTATCTTACTGCCCCATCTGCACCTTCTGAGCAATGCAAGAAGGGACCGGCACCATTCTTTTCGGTTCCCCGTCCTTTTTCTTGCCAAGTAGATGTATAAAGTACAGTCCCAACATCTCTGCCTGTTTTTCTCTTTTAGCCTCCTGGTGAAGCTTGTTGTGTGGGAACTCCACAGGACTCTGCTTCTAATTTCTTGCCTCACTGTCACACTTGCTGGGTACACCGATTCATCCTCAAGTTCCTGTGGGATAAAAGGAGGATTATGTTACCTGTTTTCTATTTCAGGCAGGAGTTTCGGAGCCCCTTCCTGTCACTAGTCCACAGGATCCTGCAGGGCTCTGCAAGGATAATCTCTTGCAGAAGGGGAAAAGCAGAGAAGGCTCCCATGGCAGCAGCATGCCTTCCTTCCATCTCTCTCCATCTCTCTGCATCTCTCTGCCTGCATCCTCTCGATTTTCCTCTGCAGAGAGGAAAAAGATAAGGTTTGCCCTGTTTTCCTTTCCAACAAGCACTGAAAGATTACCAAGAGGGCTGGGAAGACGTAAAAATGATAAATATTAAGGAAAAACAAACAAACAACAACAACAACAAAAAACAAACCTGCAAGATAGAGAAGTGTATAACTACCAAGAAGAAAATGACAAAATTTTAAAGAATGAAGAAGAGGAACGTGCAGAAAAGAAATCACGATCCCAAGTATTTGAGTAGCTGTAGCCTCCTCTACTGCCATAGTAATATGCACTTCCTAGGCTGGCTCAACTGTGCAAGAGCATTTTGTGGTCAGAAACAGTCATTTCACACAGGACCTCTTGAAAGGATCATAAAAGCCAGTCTTGAGAAAGCCTTTTTATGAAACATGCTGGAATACGTTCAAATTATCCTACATCCAAATTATGATTCCAAGGGGCAAGGAGAAAAAGTCAACATGGTGTGGTGGACTACAGCATACATTCACATTCTGCCTGGGGTTGCTCTACCTCTTAATATGATAACTTAAAAATTTAAGATCTATGACCAATGCATACAAGTCACCTCCTTCTTTGCCTTTTCTTTATCATCTTCCTCCCAACCTTCCTCTTAGTCCTTTGGGTCAAAAGGGCACAACTTCCTGTCTGCCTCCTAAATCCTTAGTCTCTTTTATTCTGAAACAGGAATGAGCTGAATATGAATTTTATTTTGCAGATAGCTGAACATGACAACATTTAAAATAAATAGGCACAGAATATGAGTGCTTTTATAAAGAAAAAAATATGTAAACAAATTGATTCCCTCACAATGCTTGCAAAAAAAAAAAAAAAATAATAATAAAAAAGACGTGGAAAAAATCTAAAAGTGAATATAAAATAAAATCCAGACCTGTAAATTTTATTTTATTTTATTTTATTTTTTTGGCAAAGAAAGCCAAACTTATTGATATATCTTCCAAGTATGGAAAACACATATTTGAAAAAGTAAAAAAAATAAAGGGAAAATGCAGCACCATAGGCCTGAAAAGATCAATAAAAAGAACAAATTGAATGAGGATCTCAGAGGCCAAATAAATGCTGACACGGTTTGAAAAGAACAAATAAAATAATCCTAGCTAGCAGAAGAAAATCTCTGCATCATAACTAGGAAAAAAAAAAAAAAAAAAGACAGTTTGGAAGATGCTCTATTATCTTTCCTAAGAGTTTATATGCTAAATTCTGATGCTAATGAGTCCATAGTATAACATTTCTTCAGTTGATCATCATGTTACTTAGAAGGATATTTGTTTTTTTTTTTTTTTTATAAATGAGAGAATAAGGCTGCTTTGAAATTTCCAGATATTAACACCACATACACTCCACCACAGTGTGTAGGTTGTTTCCAAGCTGAAAGCTTTAGAAAAATGTGCAACTGATCTGCTGAGCGTAATATTTCTTCTAATGAGATCTATAAGTTAATCAATTTAACATGCATAACAGAAACTGTTCTGTTCTCGCAATTTTGAGGAAGAACATAATAAAAACCACACCTGAAAAACCACACAGAAAAAATGTGTGGTCAGAGGCCTGATCCTTACCTGCTGAATGCTTAGTATAAACAGCTACAACCTTTTTTTCCACTAGCAAATTAATCCTTATTCTCAGTAAACTTTGATGTTCAAAATGCAGTCTTGTTCAAAAAACAAAACAAAACAAAACAAACAAACAAAAAGAATATGTATCTGACTAAAAATAGGGGGTTGGTTGTTATCTGTTTTGTTTTTCTTCTTTTTTCTTTTTCATTATTTTAAGACATGTAAGAAGTTAAACAGGGAGAGATTCTAATTATTCAATACTTTTGGCTTACTACATGCAAAGTGACAACTGCCAAAATGTTGGAATGAAAATGTGACAACAGTTTTATTTATTTATTTCAGGGATTTTACTGGTTTTCTTGACAAAAAACTCTGAGACCTTTGGTTAGGACATCACTGCAAAGTCTTCCTGAAACTACTTAGACAGCAATGACTATCCAAAGCAGCCACATCTGAACTTTTTTCAGTTCACATTTTTCAGATCAATAAATTTCTTCCACCCCAAATGTTGGCACCAGTAGTGTACTGTAATCTCATATCATTGCAGAGCAATGCTGTACATAAGCACTAATGTTAGTGAACAAACAGAATTTCTGTTGTCTGCATAAGCTCACAAAGAGCTACGTTTGAAGGTATAGCCCTCAATTTGGGATATCAATATATATGGTATTAGGTATCAGACATAACTGAACACATTTTAAGTGCTTTGATAATTTTTATCCTCTTTTCTCTTCTCTTCTCTTCTCTTCTCTTCTCTTCTCTTCTCTTCTCTTCTCTTCTCTTCTCTTCTCTTCTCTTCTCTTCTCTTCTCTTCTCTTCTCTTCTCTTCTCTTCTCTTCTCTTCTCTTCTCTTCTCTTCTCTTCTCTTCTCTTCTCTTCTCTTCTTTTCTCTTCTCTTCTCTTCTCTTCTCTTGCTGTTTGCTTGATAGCTCTTCTGAGCAGACCTTATTCATGCTACATACAAGGAAATCAGAGATATTAGATTAAAATATTAGGTTTCCATGCCCTTTCCATCTTTGATATTTTCTCTTCTATTCTCTGGAAGAGTCCTGTCCTCATCTCACAGACAGATGACTTCTTAAGTGTAAATGTTGCGTGAAGTCAACTAGCATGTAACTTATGGAGTGACAAGGTGATATCTTACCGGCAGAGACTGCCTCCCCCATCCCCCCATTTTTTTAAGCAATGTAATCAAAAAGGCTAGCATATAATGCCAGAAGCCCTAACTTTGATTCCTGAGACTTCTCCTACTCATGTAAGTACAAATATGTATCTTTCAGACAGATGACCTCTTTTTTTTTTTTTCCATAGACCCAAGGAGGGTGACAATATGGTGATTTCCAAATCACTGCAAGATAACAAATCCTCTTAAAGATATGAAATATTCTCACAGTTCAGAAAAGACTTGAAGCAGCTAAGTAAGTTCTCCATTCCTGAAGCAGAGGACCATTGCCAATAAGTCCTTGGCACTTCCTGGCACCATTCCCATGAGACTCACATCTCAGTTCCTTCTTTCACCTTACTCAGTACTTACACAGAACATCAAAGAGAGGTGATGAAACAACACCCAGTTGGGAAAAGAGGCACAGACTCTGTTTTGGTAGAGCTCCATGGAAATTAAGCAGTTTTGTAAACAGAAAAAAAAAAATCATTAAAAGGACTGAAATGCTACAATTACAGATTTTCTTTGTGCCTAGAGGTCTCTGAACTGGCAAAACCTGCGCCTACCTTAAGACAAGCTGGCAAAGCCACACGGAAGCAGGACAGAGGTGATTTTTGCTGGGAGAAAGACAGGCATCATAGAAGTTGCTGTTTCCTCTACTAGACCACACATCCTCAAGGGCATCTGTTTCTAGATTATTAAATTAATCTTTAGCCTGTGACTCATTTTTGTTTCTTCACAAACAAACTCCCTTGACGGCTGTTCTGCTCGACTGAGGGAACTGTCAGATACTAAAGGAAGGTTTTTTGCATGCAGAAGAGAAATGGAAGTGGAATCAGTGGGACCTGCAAGGGTAGATGCAGTCCTGCTCTAAGTATGACATATGGCCATGATTTAGTGATTTGACCCTTGAGTGCATGGACTCTGCCAGACCATGGTAATTGGGGAAGTGTGAGGAAGGGGAAGGAAACCCTTTCAGCATCACGGTAAGTGCCCAGCTTCGTTACCTCCCCCACAGGAGACATAAGAAATTATTCTATCTTTGCTAATTTCAGAATTATACAGAGCACTCATCTCTTTTTATGGCTTTACCTCAGGAAAATCCTCATAGAAATATATATATATATATATATATATATATATATATATATATATATTATTACTCAAATTATAAAACAGTTTTTTATTTTGGGAATGAAGAAATAGTTGTCTGGAGGTGTTTGTAACAAAGTTCAAACAAAGAAACAAACCTGAGAATGCAGACTCTGAAATCATCATTACACTTTCAAGAGGCTGTCTTTTTCCGTCATTAAAGAGTCTTTCACTGGAGCATCCCCTGTCTACTTCCACAGAGCCCAGGTTCCCACTGTGACCCACCCTGCCCAGCGGTGACTCAGTGATAACGTGTTAGCACAAGCATCAAATGAAACCGACTGCCTATACATCTCATAACTCTGCTTTTACTAATGCTGGTCTGGGAGTGTGAAGGTTTCTACTTGTCCTAGAGGAAGCGATGAGTTTACAAACTTATGTGCATAAGTGGCTGGGGAAACTAGTTCAGAGAGCCAGTGGCCTCAACACTGTCAGTCTGGCTGTGCAACAGGAGAACCCTCTGGAGACTGAAGCAAGCTGTTCGCTAATCTACTTATTTCTTTTTTTTTTTTTTTTCTTCTGTGAAACTCAGTAGAGAGTGGCTTATCTAATATAGTTGATCAGAAGTATAACTGATAAATTAGGGTAAAATACACATTTCTTTTGTTTTCAATGAATTTTCACCTTGTTTTTAACAAATGTTGTTCTTGTTGAGATCACTAGCACATGTGTAATTTTACACAGATGTCTTCAAGAAAGGAAGACTCTTGCAAGCTTCTGGGGGAAGGTATTGAACAATTTGCACTGCTTTTGAGGTTAATCCAGAGAGCAGAATGGAGTTATCTATACCTTCTGAAATGTGGTGTCACGAGGCTCTGATAAACAAACCAAGATTATCTAGAGAACCAGGAACACCAAAGGAGAAAGATATAGAGAAGGAGGAGCAGGTCCAAGGCCGTTAAATAATCTGTGTTTTACTGGCATGGCTCTGGCTCCCAAGACAGTCCAGTCTTTCCTTGTAGCCTCTTGTGCATGTTGAACAAGAGATTAATTTACGTCTCTTGCAGAAAAGAAGAGCCAATGAAGCCTGTCTTCACATGGCCTTAAATATTTTGTCTGTTTCTTTTTTTTCCGGTGCCTAATAAGTGCAAACTACAATTCTCTCTGATGCCATGGTTAAGGCATTTATAGTATCTCACCCCATGGACTCACATTTGCCCATGGCCTGCTGAGTTCACTTACGCTTCCTCCTGATATAGCACTAACATTGTCTTCTTTCCAAGAGCTAATATTCGTGGAGTATTCATGGAACTTAATGTTGGGCCTTTGAGATCATTTCTGTTAATGAGAAATTTGCATTGTTAGGGAGAAATGGCAGGTGTATCCATGCAAACACGCTGACGTTTGGAATCAACAGGCATACGTGCACTCACTGGCACTCACACACTCATGGTGTGTAACCACTAAAGCCTAATTTATTTAAGAAAGTGGACTAAAGATGTTTCTCTCTTTTGGGGATTGGGAAGCCAATATTTCTTTCTGTAACACCCATAGGGGTTCAAAATTGTTCATAATTAGCCCAGTGAAATTCTGAGTGACACCAATGACTTCAGTACAGGTCTGTTAGTTTAGACATGAGGGAGCCTGAGCAGAACATGAACTGGAGTGAAGTCCATTAACCACAAAAGCAGAATGCTCTAACACAATCATAAATGACTGACACATGCACAAGTATAGTTCCCACTGCTAACTGCGATCTTGAGATTTTTTTTTGGAAAACCATTGCCCTCATCAATTCACAGTGTCAATGTGCTAGTTTTAAACATGGTGTTATTTTAGGGACCATTCATTGCTGCATGTTAGCCTTGTGCTAAATTATTTATTATTTAGATATATATTAAGAAATAGTATTTATAGAAATAAAAGGGTAGAACCTTATAATATAAACAAGTGAAATAAATAGCATTTAAATAAAACAAAGGCTAACTAATAAAACTTCTTAATCAGTTTGGTAATCAGTAAAGGCACAATTTTTAAACAATTAATTTTTTTGACTGCATTATTTTGCTCTTCATACTATTAACTTCCTATAAGTCTAAACATTTCCCTTTATTCTATTTGACTGTTCCATTTATCACGAAAAGAAAGATAAAAACGAACAAACAAACAAAAACGAAATATATACCTTCTCAGAAAAGGTGAAGAGAAAATTTAAAAGCTGGTAACTACAAGATACATTTAACTCAGCAAACCTCATCCACGCAGAGGGATGAATTTTGTTCTGTGTTATTTTAAAGATAATTTTTTAAACATCTACTTCCTATTTGCTATTTCAATAAACTGTCTGAAACATCTGCATATTTCTAAGTTTCTGTCTTTTCACATTATTTTAATTTGATACCCCAGTGGATCACCTATTATTTTACACACCTGACCTTCATTTATCATAGTGTACAAGACTACAGTGTAATTCTCTTCAGTCTTGATCACCATCATGCCTTACTGCTGTTGCAGGGGAAAGACTGCTCAATGATCTAAATGAGAAATACATGTGTATACATCTGCATTTATATATGCATAGGGTTATAAAACATGCTTGTGACATACAGAAGAGCAGCCCAGCAGTAAAAGCCTACCCTCCTGACTGCTCAGGAACATATTCCATTAACATTAACTAAGCTTATCAAGTCCTGGGCTTTTTTATTTATTTATTTTTAATCGTATTGACTTTTTAGAGTGAATTAGGACACTGCAGCCCAAACCAAAGGCCCTTACTAATTTCCTTATTTATTACTAGGAGCCAAGAAATCAGTCCTGTACAATTCCCACAAGGATGCAGACAGAGTCTGGACAGACAGGCAAGTGAGAAGTGGGAGCTAATGAATATTGCTCTAGTGTCAGACAGGTAAAGCACTCCCCCCTTCCTGTTAATTCAATCGAAACAATGAAGAGAAAAACCCAACCCGCCCTTGTCTTGTTTGGCTTAGACATGAACCCTTGATAAGACTCTGGAAAACAAGAAAGTTTGTAATAGATTTGAGCTACCTTTGGCTGAGTAACTTATATGTCATAAAAATGTGAATATAGTGGTGTACTTCTGCAACCAATGTAGACTCAGCTTGATATGCTGTAGATAACAGAAAATGACTGAGATAAAGAATAATATAACATTTTTACTTGAATATGACATACTTTACATTTCTTTACAGAAAGGATATCCCAGCAGGAAGGAGAAAGGTGGAGCACAATCCCTGTAGCATTTCTTGTTCTGCATTGTGCGAAACTTTGTAGGGACACAGGAAGAGGATACGGAAGTTTCTACAGGAAAACGGAGAAAAGTTCAAACATAAACAGCATCCAAAAAAATTTACCAACAGTTTAGAACATTTCCTTTTTCTCTTTAAATACTTGAAGACACTTACATTATAGTTTACTATACATTTCTACGTATATCCACTTTTGCAATTTCTCTCCCAATAGCAGTTTAAAGCAATTTTCAATGTGAATTATGCAAACTATATTCTGTGTGCTAATGTAAGCAATAATCTATTTGGTATAGCATTCTCCTTTTAGCAGAATAAGTGAATGTTGGATTAACAAGTTTATCTTGCATCCTCTGCAGGATTTTGAAGGAACTTGGTGTTAAGGAAGATGCTCCTGAAGACCACTTCAATAACTGAAGGCCACTGAAGTCAAAGGAAAGTTGCTAAAACTCCAACACCTTTTGAACAAGGATGGGCAGTCTTGCTTCAGCCAACCTTTAAGAATGTGCTTAAATCTCTTATTGCATGCAGCTGAAATGTGGGTAAAAGGGTTATAGCTGGTGCCTTCCCTCTCTTCTTACCTGGGAGAGTTGTGCTTCACCAGATGGTGCTAGTGGTGGGCAACAGCCAACTTAGCCATTCTCCTAAATTTGTGGTTGCTTGAATTTTATTTTATTTTATTTTATTTTATTTTATTTTATTTTATTTTATTTTATTTTATTTTATTTTATTTTTTTATCTTAAGTACAACATGAAAGCACGTGGTTAACTCTTCAGGGCTTCTTTAAAGAGGGTGGATGTTGGCTTGTGTTTATAGTCTTTGGCTAAGTCTGGATATAAGGAGCATACAGTTTGTATCAAAAAAGCTTTCATTTAAATGTGTCATCTCTTGATAACAACTGGTCAACAGCACACAACAAAATATGAGACAATATTCATATAACCATAGCTCTGGCTATATGTTAGCAATTTTCATAGAACTGCAACTATCACTAGTACTTGGTAAAATGTTATCAGATAGGCAAATGGATATCGGATTTTCAATGTGTACATTTAAGGTACAGGCAGAAGAGCGGTCCTGAAATAATACATAGCAAACCAGCGTGAGAAAGATGCACAAACTGGGAATTTCTGAAGGAACAAAATCAAGTTTGCATTGCCTGCAATTAAGCCTGCATTACTTGTGTTTTTAGAAGGACCAAAATGCTGTCACATTTAAATGATTCAAATCTGGGTATGACTACACTGAAAGGTTTCTGTACTTGTATTTTAAATGCATGGGGAAAAAACACCAACAAAACACATCCCAACATCCCATCATAGACAGCAGAAGAGGAAATTCACATTTTAGCTGTGCTGAAAGCAGAATATTCATGTATGTCTCTTATCTATGTATCCATGTCTCCTACCTTGAAGCACCTATTTGGACAGCTACATTAGCTGGGAAAGTTCCCCAGGATCTCTGCTAGAGAGCAGAGAGATGTGATTTTCTAGCAAGCAAAAGGTAGCTACAGTTATGCTAATGACAGTCATTTCCCATAAGAAACTCACAGTGCATGTGCTTTATGGTCTGTACCAATGGCTGGTTAGGGGTTAGTTTGGGTTTTGAAAGCCCAAAGACATTTTGAAGATTTATTTGCTTTTCCGAAGTGTCTTTTATATGAGTTTTATAACTGCGGCTATTGAATATGAGAACAGGTAAGGCTTTAAGAAAACATTGATTATTAGAAAATGCACATCACCAAGATAATTAACTTTGTAACAGCAACATGATAACACAAACATCAGAACATTATAATCAAACACACTATAATTAAAAGAAATAAAAGAAAGAAAAACATTGTCATTTGCACCTAACTGAAAATTAAGGAGAAGTGTCTCCCCAAGTGTGTATCATACAGGGAAACATAAAAGCTTCCAAGGTCACATGTTGAAGACAAAATCTGCACAACTTCATTTGTCAGCTAGAAATCTTAAAATTAGTGCGGGTTGAACAGAAGTGGCAGTGAGTCGCGCTCCATTTGACCAAAAGCATTTGAGAACAGTAAAAAAAGTTTAATTATATTCAGATGCTATGGTGATACTTGGCAGCAGAAATACCTTGGTTAAGTTATATTTAGAGATTAGGTTAGAATAAAATAGACAGATGGGAGGCAGGAAAAAGAAAGAAAAGATAGATGAAATGCAACTAAACTTTTACCTCAGACCTTTAATTAATTAGTCTGGGGAAAAAAATGCAGTAGAACAGATTGAAAGATTTAAGAGAAGCTCAGTGACCTCTCAAATAGTTAATCTTTGTGTCTAGATTAGACCACGGGTTTATTCAAAGATTCCCGGAATCCTCTTTCCCTGTTTTCACGGATTGTTCATTTAGGTGCTATAGGCTCCTTCAGCACACAGCAGCACGGCATTCCTGAAATGACAAAAAATTGTAGGCAATTGCACTGCACGCAGGAGGTAATTCCTTATAAATCTTTCACTAAGAAGGCAAACCTAATGAAATAGCAGATGTTAAGTGATGCTTTTAATCTAAACATGTTGGGTCATGTGCTTTCTTCCACAACAACGCACAGGGAAAGCAAAACATTCAGGAAAGCAAAAACGTGCCAGAGGAAGAGGAGCGTAAAAGCGGTCATTTCCCCAAACACTCCTTCCTGATCCAGCACCGCAGCCTTCCCGGGCTGGGTAGAGGACAAGGACGGACACCAAAACATCATTCCCTCAAGACTGCATGTAGATTTCTAATCGCAAGGCAGCAGTAATGCTCATTCACAGCCTCTGCCAGGAGGGACTGGAATGCGCTCCCCAAGGAAACAAAAGTCCGTGGGAGGAGGGAAGAGGCTCCTGCTTCTTTGCTGAGGTCCTGCCATCTGCACAGGATACTTGCTTCGTGGTGTGAAGAAGCACTTAGCCCTCCTCTTGCCTCTGATGGCAAACTTTTTAGGTTGAAACTTGCAGGATTTCTTTGTGGCATGAGGTTTTCAACCTTTTGATGCTGACATGCAATGGTTTTTCCCACTATTCGGATCCAGCTTTGAACAACACACACAGTTTTGTCATTGTCTGCCACCTAAACCCTTTCGTAAAGCGCACAATTTTACTCAAGACAGGTGAGCAAAATGCCCAGGAAGGAATAATGCTTGAAGTGGAGCAATGTGCAGTGCCTTCTTCGGAGTTTCCATGGGTTTAGAGTCAGTGCTACACCCTGGAGGTAGCACTGTACAGTACTGCAGACTGGCTCTGCTTGCCAGTGAAGCTGCCTGCGAGATGAGATAAAACTGAAGACCAGGCCACTTTGTGAGCAGAACAGATCCCCCGGGACTTTTTGCAGTAATGAAGTTGTTGGCTCTGAAACTCACCTTTGTCCAGCTACAGGGAAGTGTGAAAGAGAAAAGCCAAACCTGCTGGAGGAACATTCATCAATATTGATGCGACATTTGCAAGGCATTGAAATAGCAATGTTGCGGAGGGCGACCCAAAATCCTGCATGAATTGGGCTGTTGTTCCAACTCAGGTGATCAGGTTCTATATAACCACCTTCCAAAATCCCCCAGAAATCCTCCTGCAACCTGGCAGGTGGTTATTCAAGCCAGAACTACTAGAAAATAAAAGCAAAGAATGGTTACTTCTGATTTTGCCAAACAACTTCTGGTGGCAGATGTCAAAAAGACCAATACAAATGTGAAACCTCTTCACTACAGAGCTTGTAATCTGGAAAGAAATACAAAATGTTCAGAGAGGGCAATATAACACATACTTTTATTAAATATACTTGCAATTAAATTAGTAAATGAAATGACAATTATTTCCAACAGCTTTCAACTTTGTTCTCAATAATTGTACATGATTATAAACATCTATGTACATTTAAGGAAAAATGTGTACTGTGAAGTGGCATTACAATTATTTAATTTAATACTATAATTACAGTCGGACTGAAGACTCCGAGTGAAATTACAGTAAAACGTAGACCAACAGACATGACCCTCATCCTGGTGAGTGTAGACAGAGCTCTGGAGAGTAGCAAATCTGTTTTTTTTTTTGTTTTGTTTTGTTTTGTTTTGTTTTGTTTTGTTTTTTTTTGATGTTGGAGTTGTTTCTTTGCTTTAGATAGGTTAATTATAGAAGCACATGAGATTTATGAACATTTTAAAAATACAGTAGAAACAATCTGAAAGGACAGACAAAGCCTGGTTTCTTAATTGACATAATCTAATGAAAATGAGGCAGAATTATAGTCACTATACTTAGGAATGCTTTGGGGCGATTTTTTTCAACAGAAAGCCAGGTTTATAAATACGGGCTCTTTTACAAACTCTACAATCCCTAGATAAACAGGCCACAGAGACATCTTGGGTGCATATGTTTGTGCAGAGTTCGCCTGAACCCATCAGATTAGGGCTTTCAGTGGCGGTAATGTGCCTTTCTGGTGGAAGGGGAGCTGTCTCCAGTTACTCCCGGTTCTCTCCAAGTGCGACAGCTGTTGTCTGGACCAACTCTGAGCAATGAACAACAGCTTCCAAAGCTAAACCCCCAAATCTCAACAGCTTAAGGACAGGACTCGGGCTTTATAATTAACAGTTGTGATGGCAGTATGCGCTGATGAATAGGCATGAACAGAGACATGGAAGTTGACTAGTGACCCTGCTAAAAACATAACCAGCATTTTTATGACTACGTTAACAAACAGGTTTTCTGAGTGGAATTGCTTTTGCAGAGGAAAAGGGCTCCTACACAAAACAAACCTGCAATTTGCCTCGTCCACCACCTTGTATTTTCGTATCAGCTAGTCCTTAAGGATAGTGTTAAGTCTAACCTAATTTAGCTAGGTAGCTAAATTGGATGAGAGAATTTTAATGACAACTCTGTAAAGCACAGTGTTTTTATCAAGCACAAAAAAGTCTCAAAAATATTTTCTAGATAACATCCATATTACTAGAATCACTAGCCCTGGCCAAAAGCTCACATTTTCTTCCACTTCCAACAGAATTTTCTGAATTTGTGTTTCCAACATATCTTGATGGCTGTTTTCAATTGAACAAATTTCTCACTTTCTTCTCCACCATCCACAGAGTGATATGAAGAGCCCTCCCCCAGTGCCTGCCCAGTCTCCAGCATGGCAGCTTTGTTTAGTTTTCTACTTCACTACCTTGACAAAGAAGAACTAGTGCTGTAAAAAGTATTCTAGTACTCATGATAAATAGACATGTTCATTTTTTAACCTTTTTTTAAGGACATAGCGTTATTTACGTTGTGTGAAAGAAAAGAAGTCTTGGTTTGGAAAAGTAATATTGGCTTTGAGAGTTTGTTCTCTCAGATCTCCACACCACTGGTACTGGTCAAGGCAACTTTGGAATGTCTCTGCTTCTTCTCATCTTCACACAATTAATGGAAGATAAATGCAGAAGATGAAGGTAGGTACCCCCACCTGTTGGTCCAACAGTGCGTTATTGGGACTGTAAAAGCCCCTCTGGCTGCCCTGCTTTTGAAAATCAGGTCTTCAGTTGGACTTCCCAAGTGAAGCTTGATTCCTGCACCCTAGTGACTTAAACACTTAATGCTAGGACTTTGTCCTCTCCACGTTTTAATCTAGGAAATGTGCTGTCTGGAGTTAAACGTTTTCGTGCTTCTTGATTTGGGTAACACCAAGCGAGCAGACCTCACGTCTGTATTCTGATTCAGAATGACTTCTTGAAAGGGAATTGAAGAAAATGACAAAGTTATGCAATTTGGTGTGCCAGTACCGCGTTACGAGGAAGAGAAGGGGGAAACCCAGCCAGCTTCCAGACTCCCACCAGGCTGCTCCCCGCCAGCTGCTCGGGTGCTATTGACTCATGCTTGGTGGCCAACTGCGACGAGCTTTTTATTCTCATGGGAGCATGGTTGTGTTCCCCGTGACACTGCAAGGAACAAGCCGTCAGGGAGGTAAAGCACAACCACGGCTTCTGTGTCACTCCAGGTTGAGAACATTTGGAGCTGCGTTGTTTGAACGGTAACTCTTGGGACTGCTAAAAGAAACGGTAAAATGAGTAAATCTGTGAAAAGAAACAGCAGAGCAGTATTGATTGTAAAGTATTGTGTATTTAACATCGCTGATGCACTTTATGCTGGGCAGAGAGAAGATGTGTCCCACGCTCTGGGAGTTTCCAAATAAAATCGGGAGTAGCGAGGATGTAGCGAAGACACAAGGACGTAACACCAAGCCTGGGAAGTGCTTTTAGCAAATCCTTTCCCAAACCCCCTTTCCGTAAGCCCAACTCGCAGCTGAGGAGCGCGGCTCGGAGCCCAGCACGCCTCCTCCCAGCACACTGCCTGAGCTGCGGGGCGCTCCGCTCCCTCTGGGGCTCGGCACCTCGAGCACCCCTCGGCTCGGCTCGGCTCGGCTCTCCCCCTTCCCTCTCCTCACGGCCCGGCGCCGGCTCCCAGCGCTCCCCTCAGCAGCCCCGGGGTCCCCGTGAGGAGCCGCCGGGTCCCCACCGGGGGCCGCCCCCTTCTGAGGGCCGAGGCGGCCCCGGCGCCTCACCTGCGGGGCCGTGTGGCCGAGCCGCGGTGCCGGCGGCGGGGGCGGGAGGCTCCTCCCCGGGGGTGTAGCGCAGGAAGAGGGGGAGGCCGGGGAGCCGTCGGGGCTGCCGCTGAGGGCTGGGAGCCGCCGTGAGGGCAGCGCCATGCGAGCGGCCGGCGCTCCGGCCATGCTGCGCGGCGGCGGGCGGAGAGAGGGGCGAGGGGAGGAAAGGGCTGTTTACACAGACTGCAAACCGCCTGGGGAATAATGCAGGAAAGGAAGTGAGCCGGCTCGCTGTCTGACTGCCCTGACTTCCTGCTCGCTCTCTCTCGCACAGACACACACACACACACACACCGACAAAAAAAAAAAAAAAAAAAAAGAGAGAAAAAAAAAAAAAGAGAGAGAGACTGAGAGGAGGGGGGGATCGGGATCTCGTTACAAGAGCAACAGAGCGCTCGCCGAGGACTGTCAGCATGGGCAGCCGGGGGGTTTTACCCAGCTCCCTCTAAAGCACCGGGAGGCACCGGGAAAGCCCCGCAGGCTCTGGGTAGGTACGGGTGCTGCCGCGCCGGGACAACCCCACAAAAGTTTCGGGGGGCTGCGGGGAGGGCGCAAACCCCCTTCTTCCTTCCTCCCCCCCCCCCTTCGGAAAGGGGACCCGCGCGGGTCGGGGTGCGGGGCGCTGCGAGGGGAGCGGGGGGGGCACGGACAGCGCCGCCCCGGGGGGCTGCGGGGGGACCGGGGGTGGAGGAGAGGGGACGGGGTCCCCACAAACCCCCTGCAAAGCCCCCCAGCCGCGTCCTGCCCCGGTGTGTCCCCCCCCCCTTCGGGCAGCATCACCGTAAGGGAGCCGGGGGGGTGGCACCGCCGAGGGGGCGCCGGAGGGGGACCCCGGAGCCGGCGGTGGGGGTGAAGGGGGGAGGCTGCCGCAGAAACTGCAAAAGGGGCTTTAAAAAAAAAAAAAAAAAAAAAAAGTGTCGGGAGAGTTTCTGGCTTGTCTGGAAACAGCAAGACTAATTGCCATGCGCTTCCGGTTTGAAACTGGCAGCAGACAACATCTTGAAAATGAGTCACTGCAGCTCACAAAGAAACTCTGTGGTTTTCTCCCTCTCAGGTTTATATATTTGCTCTTTTTACAGTTTCCTTTGTAGTCCTCTGCGTTCTGCCCGGCCCTCCCCCTCCCCACTTTGCTGGGCCACCCCCTGCCCCAAGACCCCTTGGCCGCCGCTGATAGTTTCCACGACCAGCCGAAAAAAAAAAAAAAAAAAAAACAACCCTGAAAATGTTTGTAAGGAAAAAGAGAGAGAGAGAGAGAGAGAGAGAGAAAGGGAGAGAAAGTGGAGAGTTGTTTTTGGATCTGGCTTTGCTGAAGGTTAGAGGGACTCTGATGCTGCAGGGGGAAAAAGTTCCCTGAATTTTCCACTGGCTGCAGGAAGAGAGCCCATTTAGTCATGGCTAAGTAATGTCTGCACACACACCAACTAATCTCATTAGGAGTTTCCGTTCCCTAACACAGGAGGGTTTTGTGAAGCCCTGTCAGCCTTCCTAGCATTGCAGTTGAAAGGGAGACAAGTTACATCTTTATTTACTTAGGGGTGTAGTGCTGGGACAAGTTTGTACAATGCAGCATCTTTTTGGTCGGGAGGACGACAGGGGTTGGTGGCTGCGTTTGATTTCAAGCAGAAAGCTGTGGTTCCTCTCGTATTTTGCTCGCGCAGGCTTCTTGATTATTTCAGATTGAATGCAGTTTATTAAATATTTGCATAAGGTGAAGTGCAGAAGTGGGGAATGCGGAAGGCTGTGTTAAGATAAACATAAGCTCTGCATCCATGACGATTGAATGTGATTGAATGATAAAAAGACACTTGTGACACGGTGCTGGGGCGATGAGCCTGTTTCAACTGTATATTCTCTCGTGTAGCCTTGCTGTATTGGCACTTTCTTTACATGTTTAGTTTTCAAGTGATATTTATTTAGTATACGTCACTTTTAACCTAGTGGTTTGTGTTATTATTTTGATTATTTTGTGGTGATTGGCTTTCATAGCAGTCATGAAAAAAGTCCACGGTCAGAATTAGAAAGATTTTTGCCGTGACCCAGTGATCTATAATTTCAATAAGAAGTTAACTTTTTTTTTTTTTTTTTTTGGGGGGGGGGGTGTCTGGAGAAAACAAAGAAAATGGAGTCTTGCTTGCAAGTGTTCTTTTCCTTAAAGAACCTTAAAGAAACGTCCAAAATGTGAATAAAATTGCAAGTTAGAGGAAACAACACTTAGCTACTTAACTTGAATTATTTTGTGATATCATTAGTAAATGGGGTGCAACAAAAGAGTAACTGGATGGAGGACTAATTGCAATACACCATGTGTTTACCTTTGAGGATCTTCAGTGTTTCCTGTACTTTCTATGTCCAGGCTGCACAGAAAAATTCCTCATTAACGTCACTTTATGGAGGAGTTTTATTAGGGGATTACTGACACGGTCTCCAGACACAGATGCCCCTTGATTTCATGGTTGGGCAGAGAAAAAAAATTCAAAAATAATATATAAACCAGAAAACGCCTGACCTCTGTTCCAGTTGAATGCAGTCATCAGGTAGTGAGAGTTATTTTCTGGCTTTGGAGTTTTATTTCTTTTGTAAAATCCTAGATCTTTAGGGAGAGGTACATCACTATGCATAACATTAAAAAATCTGTTGAATATGTTAGGGAACAGTTGGCTTGATGTACAACACCCAAACTCTTATCGAGGCTTTTTGAGGCTTTCCCTTGCTCTTATTATCTCTGCTTGAGATATGCACCTTTAATTGCCCACTTACTGCGTTAAACATTGCTGGAATTTCAGTGTGCCATCTGCTGAATCAGCGTAGGTGAAGCACGTACATTGGTACGTACAGATATGCAGTGCAGATATCCCATACACATCTAACTTTCATATAGTGCATTTGCTCAGCGTAATTAAAAACATCTTGATGTCTGCACAGAAAAATAGATGTTGTAGTAATGTACCAGTTGTGTGTTCTGTATAGTTGAAACAGTGAATGAGAAGCAGTCCATAGATTGTATTAAAGGTACAGCAGTTCGGTTTGGAAGAGAGAAAAATCCAAATACCCAACAGTGCACGATGGTTTTCCACTTATGTAATAAAAAGGTCTTAGAGGTGTTTCACTATCATTTTATTCTTTCCCTCTTTCAATTTGTGAAATACAGAGTGTGTGAGAAGCAAATATACTGTTGGCTAAGGGATGAGGTGTTATCATAACTGCTTACATCTCAGTTTGCTGATCACCTCCATGAATTGTTCCTAAAAAGAAAAAATACAGGCTTTTGTCCTTCTCGGTATTGCCAACTCCTCCTCTATGCAACAGCTGAAACCAGCAGCACAAGCTCAGGGGAGAAGCTCAGCTACAGCCTTCCTTGTAACTGTGTTTACAAAACACAACACGCATGGATGCTTTCATGTGTAGAAACAAAAATCTATTTTGTTTTACCCATTAGCAAACAAAAATCTATTTTGTTTTACCCATTAGCACTTCTCACTGCTTACTGATGCACGGTGCTTCTTTGCTATTACTTAATATTTCATTAAACTTAAATCACGAAAATAATTCAAGCGTCTCGCTCCAAAGACTGAAGTATTCCCCTTTGCTCCGTGCTAGGTCTGATGATGTACATGTTGCTGTCTTGTTGTATTGCCGTTCTTGGGCTGGAGGCCAACTTCAGGGCATGCTGTGATTGTGGTATTCGTATCGGGACGGTGTTGCTGGTCAAGTGATAGGATAGCTGGAATCTGCCTTCTGCTAACGTCCTGTTCTGGAGGACTTGGATGAAAGTCTTTTGGCAGGTTCATCGTGGTGCACAGAGCTTGCTTTACGTGTGGGAAGACAGGTATATGCACTACTTAGGGACTCTTGGGTCCATCAGCTGTACAGAAAATGCAAATCTTAGCTGTGGGAATGCAATTACATGGCACTGTGTGGCTTCAGAAAATCAAAGAAAAGAAGTAAAGCTGGAATCAAAAGATTTGGTCACTGAAGGTAGGGAAGAGTGGAAGACCCGGCGTGCAGTTACATGTGATGCACGTATGTATAAACCCTTATTTGAGCTGGTGTACCTCGGTGGCATCCTATACATCTTGTATGGTCAGGTATTTACAGTTATGTGTGTTCGGTGAGCGGCTGTGTGTCACAGTGCTGAATAACCCCAGACAGAAAAGGACTGGTGAGTGGAGCAGTGCCACAGAGGTGCGGCAGGTTGCACCCCTGCATGCAGCACACGATTTATCATCCTTCTGGTGGTGTCAGTGGCCCCAGTCTGCAGCATGTCTGAAGGCTGGGTTTCTTTTTTTCTTTGGCACCTATAACAGGGCATGGCTTGCCCAAGCTGGTTTCAGAGTGCCGCTGGTTGTGAGCAGCAGTGCATGGTTGGTAACTACACCCAGTGGCTCCTGCGGCAGGCTGTGGCTTTGGGGCCTTTGGAAGCCACCTTGTGCTGCCCATGCAGGGAGCCAGTCACCGTGGCTTTCCCCTCCCTGTTCCCCACAGCAGGGAATCTTGCAGCCCTGAATCCTTAGGCAGGTGTTTCCTTGGTGTGTGGCTTGCTGAAAGGATCATCTAATGTTCTGGAGGCAGTCGGGAGCTCTTGAAAGACCGAACGTATCTGTTCTCATGTTGGAGTGTGATTGAGTCATTGAAGAGGGGAGTGATGAAAGAATTAGTCATGGTTTTTCGGGAGAATGTCAAGGTGTAGGAGCAGGAAGTCCAGCTCACTGCTCTGCAAAACACAAGGCCACGTGTCTGGAAACAAAGCAGCAGAAACACCAAGCACACCTTACCTGTGCACTTCACGAGCAGAAAGCACGCCTTTGTCCGTAAAACTGTCTTAAAACCCCAGCCAGTTTGTGCACCAGGAATCGTGTCAGAATTCAGATTCTTAAGGGTTTGCTTTTAAGAGTGGATTTTAACTCAGAAGCTCTTTGAAGGAGACTTGCTGCTTTTCTGGAAGCAAAAACTGAACAAAACACCTGCCATTAGCATTGATACAAACATAGCACGTGCCAGGTAGTTCAACTCCGACTAGTAACTGCGCAGACATTCTGTGTGTTTAATTTTACACGGGTGCTGTGGTGCCTTGGGGGGTACCAAAAAGTACTCTGGAATTCTTGATCTGTCTATCCAGTGTCACTCATGGTCAGGATCTCACAGTGTGATGAATAACTGACTATTTAGGAAAATATTTTAAGTCATGTTATAGTTGAGAACACCAGAGGCCAAATTTCGCCATGCCGTTAGCAGACAGAGCTCAGCCGAAAGTTACCCTTTCTATCACTCCTGCGGCATCACAGTTACCAGTACGGTGTCTGCCCTTGCCCTTCTTGCCCTGGTAGTGCTGCCGTGGCTATCTCCAGCAGTGGTTTTGGGATCCATAATTACTTGGAGTGGTTGCATGGAGCCGGTGTGTCAGCGTGGCAGTCGCAGTGCGGCGCTGCCCGGCCCGTGGGAGGGATCCGCTGGGCCCTGCCCGCGTGGGCCACACGGTGAAAACTGCTCACCTGGGTGGCGACACCCGGGAGCTTCTCAGATAATAGCTGTTAGCTACATAAAGTTTCCTGAAGACTATACCACATGCTGTTTGCACAGCGGAGGAGTTAGGTACAGCTCAGGCCCTTCAGGAGAAGGGTTTCTGTAGGATGTCACAAACTGGGTCTCTGCCGGCCAGTTGGCTATTTTATGTATTTGAAGATTCAGGATACAGCTTGGATGGTCTTTGCAGATACCCATTACTACGTGCTGATGGGTTTGGGCCGCTGTGCAAACAACATGCTCTTAGTTTCTCCAACTTTATGCGATTTTTTCTGGATCTTGTGGATCCTAAGTGGAAGATCACGCGAGGTACTAGGAGAGGAAAAGCCACATCTTACACACTATCTCATTGCTTTAGCCGACATTAAATTATGTAATGAATCAATTGGTTGTAATTTTTCTGATGCTTACCAATCACACAAAATTGGTAAAAGCTCTCTAATCACTAACCTAAGTATAAAATTCTGGTAGTGTAATTTTACTAGGTAGTTTTTTTTTTTTTTTTTTTTTTTTTTTTTCTGAAAATGCTAGTGAACCAGCAAAGAAGAAGTTTATGTAAAATAACATTTCATACAGTTGTACAAATAAGAATAGACTTGGCTTATATAATTCATCTAAAGAAACTAAATGCCTTTAATTGATTGACCTCCTATAAGTTTCCCGTTCTTGTTTTGCAAAACAGCTGGCAGTTTGTCTGGAAAGCAGGTTTCTATTACACATGCATTTGTCTCTGTTGTGGTGACAGCACCTCTTCACTGCAGCTCTGCATCTCACTACTTCTTTTTCTTTTTTTTGATATGTAGAAAATTGATCGGATATATTTGAGTGTAAGCTTTTGGGGAAGGATGCTAATGAGTGTTATTGTTTTAAATGTTTATCTTGTGGTAATGTTGAGTGGCCTCTGTTGTATCAAGTCACAGTACAACACAAACAAAAAGTTTATAGACTCAAGTGCCACTATTATCTCTTCCCAGCAATTTACAGTAATTCACGAGAAGAAACAATCTTTAAAAAGCACTTAGAAAGTAAGAGCAAATTCCTGTTGGTGCTATGTTAGCACAATCTGGAGAAAGTTGCCTACCTTCAGAGCATTTCTTCCGTGTTATACTAACACGGCTGAGATGGGAATTGGGTTTGGAGTCCAGATAGGGGCCCCTGTGGAGCCTGGTGACTCAGAGCAGACTCAGAGCAGCCGGCATGTGTGGTTAGGCCAGCAAGCTGCTGGCGTGGAATTGGGCTGGTACAGCAAGCACGGCTGCAGCTCTCCTCCTGCTGCCGCTGCTGCAGTGCTGAAGGTCTCCGATAGAAATGCTTCCAAAACAGAGCGGTATCAAGGCTGGGCTGATTCCTGGCCTTTCCTGGGAACGGGGTGCAATAACACTGGCTGCGCAGTCTGGTCCAAGTTGGGGAGAGGGGATGTGGTCTTTAAACTTCATTCGAATGTGGAATCTCATTGAGGAGTCAGTGTGCAGGTCCAAATGATGGCATCCTGAGCAGCAGGGACATTAACAGCCCGCCTGGTGTATTAATGTCATGTCTAAGCGCAGGCAATCTAAGCAGTTCTTATGGGCTGAAGTTTGTTATAATCATTGAAATGCTCTCCCATTTCTCTCTCCTTCATAGCTTGCAGCAGCCATGGCAATTAGTTCAAATAGACAGGACATGGACAGTACAGGAGGCCAACAACCAGCTCTTCTGTTGGCTGCAATCTCACACATTTTAAGGTACATTCTGTTGGGTATTCCACTGCCTAATTGCTGATGCTAGGGGAAGAGTGTAGGTGTGACCTTCAAGTTCTTGTTGGTGTACTAGACAAGTGAGTAATGTTAGAAGCTAAAATAGACTTTCAATTGGGTTTCAGTTTAGCTTAGCTCATGGTAAACATGCAAAACAGAACTTTGATTAGCACCAAGAAGGGAGGGTAATACCATTTTTTTTTGAGATTTGGACATATAAGAGGAGATTCTTAATTTATGTTTTTTCTGTGAGACCATTGCACACAGAATTAATACCGTTTAAAGTGAAAAACAGACTTTAACTAGTGTTGTGATTGGTTGCTCATTATTTATGATTAAGCAACCTGCACCATGGCTCGTGCTCTTTGAAGTATTACAGCAGTGCTAATTGTTTGGGAAGGAATAGTCCAGATAAAATCTTCCTATATGCACCTAGGTTGCCATCTGCTGAGTTGTGTTACACCGTTTTCAGTATAATGCTGTGACTGAATCCTCTTGCAACGTGAGAATATACAGGTAAGCTTTTGATGTCACTGAATAGTTCAGTGACTCATCGTGCTAATCCAGCACACTCTGACAACTCTGTGTGCATAGGAAGGCGAGCTCCAGCTGCCAGTGTGAGCCACCATCACCTTGCTGTGCTTCAGGTCTCACAGAAGTTGCCAGCTGCCTCAGTTTGCCTGAGCAGAAGTGCCAGAATTGCATTTCCTTTTGTTTTGACCGGCTTCCTCCGTGCCCACAGCGTTAAAATGACCCGCTTGTCTATCTGAGTTTATACTCGAGGAAAAATGAACAGGAGAAGATTAGTTTAGAAATTTGAATATGAAACCATTGAAAAGCGGCATTTGATACAGCTGATAGTATTAATACACTATTTAATAACTTATAGCCGCTAGCGTAAGTTACAGAGCATTCAGTCTGCTGTCGCAGCACTGGAAGTGTTGGTACTTCAGCTTAAGAAAGGTGTACTGTGAAGGAAAAAGCATTGAAATTTGGGAGCAATCATCAGCATGCCAAATAAACTTTGAGGATAGCCACTGTTGCTGAAGACTATCATCTGGCCTCTTGTGTCGTTAGCTATTTTTTTGTTTCCATGCATATTTTCTCTGACTTTATCAGAGGCTGTCAGAGGGTTTACATAGGACAGTCAAATAATTGTGAACTGTGTCCTACTGATGCTGGCAAAAATGTAAGAGAAAGTCATATGGGGAAAATAAACATATAGAGCTGGCTTTGAAACCAGAAGTCCCTCAGATTGCAGCGTAGCGGACTGCCAGCATGCCACAGATGTGCACCACATGAGGAGACAGAAAGCAGTGTGAGGAGCCTGCATTCATTTTATGTCTGTCCCAAGGTGAATGGTTGGAGCCATTATGGGTTTGTGTAGTTCTGTTTACAGCTAGCGTTAGAAACAGTTGAGCAGGTTGTTTTTTAAAGCCCTTCACAGGGAGGCAGCTAGCCTAGCCACGTTTCCTCCTGCTGAGGGCTTCTACACAGTCTGATTAAAATGGTTTCTTGCACCCTTGTGCAAGGAATTGAAGAACTACATCCTTATGGAGAATCTGCAAACACCTGTGTTGTAAAGGTGGTGTCACCACACTTGTTGGCAGGCAACCAGACCTTCGTTGTAGAACTTTCTTCCTTTGGACGTCTGCCTCAGCCTTTCTTTGACTTCCTAAAAATTAAAAAAAAGATAATTAAAAACTGAAAACATTGTATTTCCAAACATACCTGCTGGAACTGTTGCTGGATGTGTGTACAAATGCTTTCTTTTCTGCAATGTAACAGTGCTAGCATGTAATATTTTGCTAGTTCTTGTTGCTGTCTTTCATGTTGCTGCTATCTGCAGGAGTCTGTTTATTTTTTTTTAAATGTGCTGAGGCCAGAACAGTGGGTATTCTTGCTTGAGAAGGAAACCCTGCAAATTATTACACTTGACCGTAAATAATCTTTTAAATTATAATATAAAGAGAAGACTATTATGCAGGAGGCGCAGAGTAGGCATACCTCATGTGATTCTGCTAAGGACACCAGCCAGGAAAACCCTCTGTGCTTTTTTGGCACATCCCTACACCGATTTGGATTTGTGTGGCAACATTACTGTACTGCTGAATTGGATCGGAACTTCTGTGCCGAGGCACTCTGCAACTTTTTCTAATGTTTCCACTGGGTGGTGCTGCAGGAATTCCTATTTTTTTTTTCACTTGAATCTGCATTTCCCAGAAAGACGCCTCTGAAATATAATAGGAGGAAGTCCTGATTTAGAAAGTTTTTGCAGTTTCAACACAATAGAAGAACTTGGAGGATGCTCTGGCAGGAAACGTCCTCGTTGCTGGATGTGGAAAAATTACCAGCAGTCCGTATCATACACGCCGCCAGTCCCCCAAAGTGCTGTGGATGTGGATAGCACCATCAGTTTGATTTATTAACCTTTAACAGAGAAAGTTCTGCATCAAGTTAAACCAGGTATATTTACACACTCAGTTGTGAGCTTATTTTTTCCAGGCCAATTAAATTAGCGGCAAGATCTTCTTTGATGATGAGTAGTTGAAAACTTGCTACATAAACACATTGATATTTGTTTTTCCTCCTTTCTGGCAGAATCACTGACTTTTCACCAACCACATCCTATTTATCACCCTTGAAGCATCTCTGTTGAGAAACAAAGTGTGAGGCCTGACTCAGACTTTTGCCTTGGTCTTTCAAACGTTTTTTAGCAAACGCTTGGACAGATTTGGCAGTTCTCTTTAATCTCTTGTGATATACTCGTTATGCAGGCTAAGTTTCAGTGGAAAATGTTAGGTGGGACTGATTTTTGTGGTTATTCTACAAAAATACCTTTTCTTGATCAGCTCTCTTTTGCTTCTGTTATGAAACGCAAAACAAATAAATTTCTTTTTTTTTTTTAGAAACTAAAATGCAAAAGAGTAAAATCAGCGTAGAGCACTTGTAAGCTGTTAACTTTCCATGCAAACATTCGTCTCCGAACTATGTCAAAAATAAATATGGCTGAAACAGCTAGAGTCTGCCTTATTCTATATTTTTCTCAAAAAATATTATTTTGTCTTTGATCTTTGGCCTTGTGGAATTGAATTATTTTGGTCATTTCCAATAGAAGTGTTTTTTTTTTTGTGTGTGTGTTTTTTTTTTTTTTTCTAAACTCACATAACTGCACGTAAGTATTATTATATTTTAAATGTGAGTGTCATTTACCAACCTCTCCATTTCTAATATTGAGAAATGGTGTTTAAAAACAAAAGGCAAAGCAGACGCGTTCTTTCACATGTTGTTGCAGTAGTCCTCTCAAGGGTTAAAATGAACCTGAGACACTTAGAAAAATAAAACCAGAGCTGCTATTACAAACTGGGACAGATGTAGGAGGCCAGGTTTCCTGTGGCCCATTTTCCAGTTTCCTGGCTGCAACCTGCAGAAATAAAGGAAGCCGAATGTGAACGTGAATGAGAACCTAACAATGCCCCACGTCATGCTGCTCCAAAAAACGTGCTGCTCGCCAGAATTAGGATTCAAAAGCAGTAAATGGATGCACAAAAAAATAGACACGCATTTCCCAGACTAGTCGAAAAGGAAAAATAAGGCATCTGTTGCAGAGAAATGCTGCGTGCTTGCAAAAGCACACGCTTCCCTGTAGGAGCAGTGTAAATGGAGGTGTGTGCCTGCTGTGGTGGGGTGTAAGAAAAGGAGCTGGATCCTTTACAGCTGCTTTGGCTGCAGAAGGAGTCAGCCGTTTTTTCATACACTGAGTGAAATTAATTTCCCTGCCCTGACTCTGCGTCTTAATCCTTTTCACATACCTGTCTGATCACCGGCTCTGTGTGACTACTTACAGTGCATAATGCTGGCTGACACTTTTATGTCTTCCTGATTTAATCGGTCCCCATTTCTTTCCCCCCAGTCCCTGGGCTCCCCAGGCAGTCTGTTCCACTCATCTCTTCCTCCTCATCCCCACGTCCCCTGACCTGCTGTGTGGCTCAGAGCCCCAGATGTCCCTCTGCAGACCCTCTGAAGTGACAGGGGACTGGTTTTGACCCTAATGCCTGGCGGGATCTCTGGTTGTAGACTTCAGCAGTGTGTCTCTATTTCAGAAAGGCTGATGGAGGAGCTAACATAGAGTGTGGAGAAAGGATTCAGGAAATCTCCCTGGCATATCTGGGAGAATGAAGGATGAGCATGCAGCTTTAACATAGTCATCTGGAAGCTAAAGACCTGTGAAGGCGTTCTGAATGCTACGGAGCTGCTATCCAGCTTCCTTCCTTTTTTTTTTTTTTTTTTTTTTTTTTTCCCTATCTTTTCCTTTGCAAGCATCCTACAAAACTTAATGCTTCAAAGAGTATCCTACATATCTCACAGTTCATGTCATAAATCTTTCTGATACTGAGCTTTTTATTTAGCTAGCTTTGTTTCTGAGCCTCGTGGTTTGCTGCTGCCTGGATTTAAGATGGCTTGGTTGTTTCTTTTACTTTTCCTGGTAGGTTAATGACTTATTTTTGGTAGCCTTAATGCCGCTTTACTGACATTTTGTCCTATAGAATTTTATATGCATTGTCTCGGTCAAAAAAGTGCTCATCAGCACACATACTCATGTCTTAACCATCTCTAGTGTAACTTTCACAACGTTTTCATAACATTTGCTCGTGCTGGTAGAAGTCAGTCTCCAGACACCAAGTGGAGAGCCAGTCTTTGGTATTTTCCCCCCTGTTTACAGGAAAATCAGATCTTAGGTGGGATGCTCACCCACGTGGATGGATGTGGCCTTCAGGGAGAGCTTTCAGTGCTGACTTTGCTGCTGCTCCAAGTCCAGGCATTTCAGTTAGGCCCTTAGTTTGGTTGAAACGATCAGGGGTGATATTACCAGCACAAGTATTCACGGTTGCCTCCTTCCCGCATCAGTCCTGAGTGTAAAATTTGATGTGTGGAGATCACATTAGATCACACTGCCACACAGTTGGTGGGCTTTTTACAGAGGGATGCATTTGAAGAATGCACATTGCACACAGATGGATATTAGTATGGTTGGCTGTCACTCTTGCCCAAGAAATAGACTTTCAGGAAACTCGTTTCTGAAACATCCTTTTGCCATGTGATACTGCACTTCCAAGTATAATTTTTATGGTGTAATCAGCTCTGCCACTGATTTTTTTTTTTTGCATCAGTTCTAGTGGAACTGATCACAAAGTAAAAATACCAGACTATTTAGGTGAGGTCAACCTAGCAAACTTTATTTTGTGGCTTAGAAAATATCTGAGTGTCAAATGCATTGTATAAATATTCAAAAAATGGTAACCACATGTTCAAGTTGGAGCATGAAAAAATAAATTCTGATTCTTCCATCTATATGAATTCCGATTAGACTTTCCATAGCACAGAATATTTTTCTTCCACAGGTTGCTTGTCTCATTCTGTACCATAGATGAATGTCACTGTCTGAATAAGGGATTTTTTTAAACTATTTTTCCTTTAATCCCCGTAATTCGGTATGTGGTTACATGTGTTATTTGCTGCCCAGAATTCAAATCCTGTACAGAGCACAGAAGTAACAGAAATATTTATTATTACAATTTAATATTAATAGATAGTTGAATGAAATGTGAAATATATTCCCAGTAGGAAGTGATCACATCCTAGCACCCATTTCTGTCAAATTAAGGAGAAACATTGGATTCCTTTTGAGTCAGTAAAAGTTCAAAAGAATTAGAAAATACATAAATGAAATACAGAGTATTCTGAAGATTTCAACTCCTCTCAGTCATAATTTAAAATTATTTTTTTAGTGTAGTAATGTATTTTGGTTAAATTACATGGCCTGGGATACATCTGTCGGGTGATTCTTTTGCTCCACCAGTCAAATCAGGTGCAAGTACAGTGTGGGGCCACGCTGTCCACCCAAGAGGATAGTTAATAATTTGTGGAATGCCAAAATGGTGTCCATAAACAAAGGCGGGTTAATACTTCAGTTGACCTGATTGGAAATAAAGTATTTTGGACCATTTAAAAAACAATGCTATCACTGCAGGCTTGGATTTTTAGTATTCCCCTGCAAATCACATTTTAGAGAATGAAAATGAGGCACAAACATTAACACCAATTTACCAAATATATAATACTCCATTTGAAATGCCTGAAGCCTCCTTTTTTCATAATACTTAAAGAACTTACATTGCCATATATGCTCTGCAAAGGGTTTCCATTAAAGGTGCTTCCAGCTGTGAATATTCAGCGCTCAGCACATCAGACTCAGTGGCCTCACGTTGGGTGCTTGAGGAGACAAGGACAGGGAACATACAATTATTGATCAGCTGAAAATGGAGTTTGCTTGATCTGCCTTGTGTAGGAGCCACATGTGTACGGTTGCTCCAAGCTTGTATGGCTGTAAGTGGTGGCAATAACCTTTTGTAATGTAACCCGAGGGCAGCACTGGGTGGGTGCCCACCCCTGTAGGGTGTTCTCCTCACGCAGGCCTGTGCTGTTCCACAGCGTTACGCTACGGCTGGGCTGCCGTGAGGCCCACAGTTAGTAAAGGAAGTGGAATCCCAAACTGTTTACATTTGGTAAGATGATAACCATGGGAAAACAGGTTCATGATGGGAAGTGTAGTGCAGCGTTAGCCGTAGGTTAAGTGGGGAGTGTTCTTAGCCAGAGGTGGATGGGGATAGAGGAGCCTGCAACACAGTACACTGTGCTGTGAGCTCAGTTCCACCTAACTCTCTGAGGGGACGTGGTTGCTCATCATCTGAAGGAAGATGTAATTTAAGGTCTGGAAGGAGAGAATTGCATCTCTAAGGTATTACACTGTTTTGGGTAATGTCATAGGGGTAGAGTTTGTATTAGTGATTGGATAACTCTCTTCCATCTGTTAATTTCAGCTGTTAATTTCCTCAGCTGACATTACATAGACTGGTTTTGTATGTGTTTTTACAAAATTTTGAAGAAAGATATTTACAAGTTACTTCTAATTTTCCAGAGGGGGGAAGAAAAAAAAAAAAAAAAGTTGTGTGCTTTCTTGTTCAAGAGAACTGTGTGATGTGAGCTGAAATTATGCAGGTACCTCTGTATAATACATAGTGTATAGAAACTGTGATTACTTCAGAGCAATATGGCTGCATATACCTACTATGTATAGTAGTGTAAGTTGCAAAACTTTAAATATTAATGAAAAGGTATGTATATGTGATGCCAATGAATAGGGATACTGTAATAGCAATGACATTGCAGATGATTAATCCACTAAGGATGTTAACACTTGCACTGATGGTGTAATTTAAAGGAATTTCTAAGACAGTAAAGCAAGTATATAGCATTCAGCTATTTTGAATTGTAGCTGTATATTTTTTTCTTGCTCTATGCTGGATATAGAGTGAAAAAAAATGCAGTGGAGCAAATGCAAGACCTTTGAAAGTGCCAAAGCATCCCTATAGGCAGTTCTGTTTCAATGCATTCTGGTCCTGTGAGGATTTGCCATCTCTTGAAGGTGTTGCGTAGTTGTGTTACACAGCTGGGTGTCAAGGGTGTAGGTTTCTGTCCTCAGTTAACCGATTCTCAGTTAATTAGAGAAGCAAAGCTTTTGCAGGGATAGTAAAACCATAGTTAATTCTGCAAAACCTTGTTTGGCGTGTGTGCTTGGAAATTACGTTGACTAAAGCAATGCTCCAAACTCTGTATTTTTGTGTAAAACTACAATATTCTCTTGTATCTTTACCTGGCTTTTACATGAGTGAATCTTACGCAATTTTTCTTCTTCAACTACTGTGTGGTGAAGGCAAGCACAGAGCAGCATCTGGTGAATTAGTGAGACAAGTGATTTCTGCTCTCTGGGGACGTACTGAAGAGGCAGAGTACCTCGGCCTCCTGCTGTACTGCTGCCTACAGGGCATAGTTAGAAGTCGTCTGCCCTCTGGTGGTCAACACACCAAAGGAAAGGTGAAGCAGGAAGCCTGACGTGTAAGAGTGTATTAGGAAACAAAATGAGCAGGGAAGTTAAAAATGAAGAGTTTGTGTAAATAAAGACAAAAACATACATTGTTACATATTCAAAGGTAAGTCAAGTAATAATTAACCTCATTCACGCCACAGTGAATTAATCCAGTAGTGCTGGCATCTTTAAATCTGCATTTGTTAGATATAACATGAAATCTCAGAGTGGTTTGGGTTGGAAAGGACCTTAAAGACCACCCAGTTCCAACCCCAGGGACACCTCCCACCAGCCCAGGCTGCCCAAGGCCCCATCCAGCCTTGAGCACCTCCAGGGATGGGGCATCCACAGCTTCTCTGGGCAGCCTGTGCCAGGGCCTCACCACCCTCACAGTGAAGAATTTATTCCTTAGCAAATGAAAATGCTACCCTCTTTTAGTTTGAAGCCTTGTCCTATCACAACACTACCTGACACCTCCCCAGCTCTCCTGCAGGCCCCCTGTAGGCACTGGCAGGCCTCTGTCAGGTCTCCCCGGAGCCTTCTCAACAACCCCAACTCCCTCAGCCTGTCCCCACAGGAGAGGTGCTCCAGCCCTCTGATCAGCCTCGTGGCCCTCCTCTCGACTCGCTCTCACAGCTCCATGTCCTTGTGCTGGGGGCCCAGAGCTGAACACAGGGCTCCAGGTGGGGTCTCACGAGAGTAGAGTTAGAGGGGGAGAACCCCCTCCCTTGCTATGCCAGAATAAAATATCAAAAGAGGCCAAGAAAAAAATATCTGATACAATGCTAACATGCTAAGGCCGGCAGTGTTGTTGAAAGTGTGTGTGTGAGGGAGTATCATTTTGTAGTTCTGTGGTTCAAAAGGCCAATTATAGCTCTATCTTTATTACAATAATAAATTGTCTTCAGTGGTAGCACTCTCAAGTTAAGTTATGTACATGCCTGTGCTGAGCTAGAATATAGCCATTCTTACGTTTATTCTTCTGTTGCACCATGTGAACTAAGTGGGCAGTGCTTTCCTAAATACTTGCTGTATTTTATGTGTTGCATCAGAAAATAGCAGTGGAAAAAAACCTACTGAAACGGGAGTGCAGGACTTGCAGGTCTCATGGATGGGCACGGTTGTGAATGATGTGGTTTTGTTTGCCAAGCTATGTAGGATGACTCTGACACAGAGCTTATTACTGAAATGAGTGTTGTTCCCACTCCCACCTCCCAGATGTTTTTCACACCATTGCTCTCCTTTGTCCCTTGTAGGTATGGAGAGTGCAATCACGCTGTGGCAGTTCCTTTTGCAGTTGCTGCTAGACCAGAAACATGAGCACCTGATTTGCTGGACGTCTAATGATGGCGAATTCAAGCTACTCAAGGCAGAAGAAGTGGCTAAGCTGTGGGGACTCAGAAAAAACAAAACTAATATGAATTATGACAAGCTGAGCCGAGCGCTCAGATACTATTATGACAAGGTAAATTTTGTTATTCTCATGCAGACTAAGAAAATAGAAACACTACCATTTAATATTTCACCTCTATGTGGACACTTTTAAAAGTTCCCCTAAGTAGTTTTTACAACAGACAATACTGCCGAAGGCAATCACGGTGGAGGTAAGAGGGCAGCCGAACGATGCACAGGAAAACACTGCACATCCATTTCCTGGGGTGGGGGGAAGGTTTTCACCTAGGTTGACACTTACTGACGCTTTCATGTGTTTCTGTGTTTGGCTACCCAACATTTTCTGTAGCTTTTGACAACAATAAAATAACTGTTAATAACGGAGAACTGTTTGATTATTACAGCCTGCACAGGATCTTCAGGAATGCAGGGAGGTGGCAGAAAGCAGTAATGCTGTGGCAGAAATGCAAGGAGGTGGCAGAAAGCAGGCAATGGCAGCTTTAGCATGGGGTACCACCTATGTTAGAGCAGGGAGAGGACACAAACAACCCAGCAGTATAGAGGGTGGGATGAGTTTTCAAAGTTTTCATGGGACACATCTTTTGGAACATAGATCCTGTTGCCCCATGTTTTAGGTAATCTTTCCTAAGCTTTCCTGAGCTTTCCAGTAGACCTTTTTTACAGTTGTATTGGATCTTAATATTTTTTTAGCTGGAAATACAACATTGAAACACTTCTAGAATTATTCCGACAGTGCAGCATTACCTCACAAGAATCTCACTGTAACTCTTCATTTGTTATGCTGAGTGTTTCTAGGGTTGGGAAGTTTTCCACCGTATCATTTTAGGACAAAACATGTGTTAGCTTCAACAGTAGCCTAGTTTATATGCTGCTATCACTTAATTAGCAGCAGCATATGCGAGTGAGCACTGATCTGACGTTTAACTGGACGAAAGAGCAGAATAAGAGTAGCAAGCAGAAAGACAAGCAACTGGTCAGACGATGGGGGTCAGCAGGGTATTTTTGGGTGTATTTGTCAAGGTAGCAGTTTCATGCTGAGCTCACTTTGGGTGAAGATTATATTTGCAGTAGAATGTTAAATTTACTCCCACTTGTGAATTTATCTTCAGGATATCTCAAGACAAAATAATGGAGTGTGTGCTTTAGGCTGGGTTTCTTTGTCTGATTTATCTCCCCTTGCAAAACCTATTGAATTTTGCCCCTCCTTCATGTTGACAAAAGTGGCCATGGATACATCTGTTGAGGTTTGATAGAAGTAATTTGACCCAAGGAGCAAGCACAATTTAGGCAGCAACCTTGTAACTGGCGAGCTGTGGTCATTTTCTCCTCTCAGAAGTTGGTTACAGATAGGTAGCACAGGCATACACTTAGCGCAGCGTTGCCTGTTAGAGCTCTGTTTTCAACCTCTTTTTAAAGCCGAAATCTGAAATATCTTGAACATAATAATCTGAAAGTATTTAGATCAATCAGTTTGCTTCAGATTTCCAGAGAACATGCCCATGCCCATAATCTAGGAGGAGTCAGGAGGGGGTACTGGTGGCTGGCACCTCTGAAAATCAAATTTATGGAGTACTGTGGGAGTTCACAGGATCACTCTCATGAAACCATCTTTCACTTTGACGTTTAGTCTAGCATGAACTAAAGTGGCAACAGTATAATAAAGAATACAAATATGAGAGTAGGAAGTAAGCAGAATTTACATTAGATTGCAACAACAGAAAGATGATTGAAGGAAATCTCTCAGAGATGACAAGAAACTAGAAGGAAAAAATTGCAGAACACAACTTCTGAGCTGCTAAAATATCTGCATATTCACCTTTTTCAGTTTCAGGCTCAGAACTGAGCTCAAAGTATTGTTGTCATGTATTATTTTAGTGCACTAATTCTCAAAGTGTGCAGTGGGACTAAGTGCTGTGCAGCAAGTCCAATACAGCAACCAAAAACCATGTCGATTGCAAATTAACTTTGCACAATTTTCTGAGCAACATTTTTGTTCCTTGCAGTGGAATTTGGAAAAACACTGTATGAAACTGTAAGAATTTTCATTGCAGATTTAGAGCTCTTAAGTTTTGCAATAAAATGTTTTTAGTATTTTGTCTGCTGTAAGTCAGCTTTTTTCACTTAACATCTTTCAAAGGTGGCCTAACTGAGAAGGCACAAAGGGATTCAGAGAGGACACTGCAGTGGCTGTTCCAGGCAGTTGGGATGATGAATTCCTCTTCACAAAGTGCTAAAAAGCTTCTGCTCAGCATGGGGAAATCCACTTCTTTATATGACTCCAACCCCTCTGATTATAAACTTGATTGGGATCAGTGGGGACAGAGAGCCTGCTGGTGAATGAACAGCACACCCAGACAAAGCCCAAATACACAGTTAGTGACTGATCAGACATTGCTTGAAAATAAGGGACAATAGAGTGTAGCGCTTGTCCTCTGAGCTCTCTCTGATCTCTTCAAATCAAAGGAATGTGATGGCTCTTTACTTGAGCCTCGCTTTCTTCTTTTGTCCCTAACCTATTTTTTTTTTTTTTAGCCTTGTACTGATTTCAGCTGCTTGCCCACCACCACCTGCATCACAGACACACACCTTTGTCACCTCCTTTGTCTCCACGCGTGCAGCACCTGCCGGAGGAGTGGCTGTACAGTCTCTTCACCTGGGTGTGGTGACTGCTCACTGTTCTTACATCTGCGCTCTCCTCCATCTGCTGATTTTACCTAGGTGTGGCACAAGGATTTTGGCCATTTTTCAAGGAGTTTTGCAGCCCAGTGGATGCCGGGGCTCCTGGGTGGAAAGGAGGAGAAGCTCTTCCTTTCCCATGTATTGTGGTCTGGGCTTGAACCCCAACCCAAAAATGTGCCTGGTGCTATTTAAGAGGAAGGAGCAACTCCTCTTTCTGCATGGGTTTGGCATGTTGTGTCCCACTGGTTCACAGGCAGTGCGGAAAGGTGGATTATTACGAGGGTACAGAAGGACAGGGAGCCTGCTGCAGGTTTCAAAGTGTGAGAGATAGTGGCATAAACCAGCAAGTTATGAATCCTGTTAGGCTGTCAGGGAGTGCTCAGCAGTGGATTCAGTCTTGTTGAATCAAATCCTCTGCATTTGATTCAGTTTATGCTGCAGAGCACAGAAGGGGAGGAAGTTGAGGAGGGGAAGAAAGCCTCTGACATTTTTCTTTCCTTTCTGCAAAACAAAAGGGGAAGGGATGGTGAAGTGAAAGAGCCTGTCTTGGACTTCTGCACTCCTCTCCGCTGGGCTGTTCACTGATTTGTGGGACAACCCATGAGCAGTCTGGACTCTGAGGTTATCTTAAGGAGCCTTCTGAGATCCTTGTCACCTCCCATGCTGCTGGCAGTGATGGATGTGTTGGCAGCCCGATGTGCTGGGGCAAATGGGATGAGCATTGCACTGCAGTCAGGAGTGGCTGCAGGAAAGGAAAGTGGCAGAACTGTTGGACAGCACCACGTTTGGGTTGTGGCCTTGTATCTACCAAGACTTCCCTACCTATAACCCAGATGACCTGGCAGCACGTGAGTTTGAGGGGAAAGCAGTGATTTTTTAGTGGTGCTGGTGGCCCACGGGATGGGCCTGTCTTTCTTGGGCTGCCCTCTGCTGCTGCATGCAGCTGACACTAAGCTCCATGGTTTTTCTTTGAAATCACTGTGGAGAAATAAAAACTGATCGGTGGATAAATGGAGGTTTATAAGCACTGCCATTTTGCTCGGGGGGAACGCTGCCTTGTTAAAATTCATCATCTGATTCATCTTGAGTTAAAAGCAAATTAATTCCAGTGCTGGAGAAAAATAACACAATTAGGACAAGTTCCTCAGCTTGGCTTTGAAAGCAAGCATGATGTGCTGTTGAGGCTGATGGCTGGTTTAATGTTAAATTCACACACAAAGCACTCCAGGAAAGGTATAGCGTGGCATGTCTCACTTGTAATTTGCTGCTGCGTTTTTGGTCACTCTAGGTATCCGTTTCCCTCTTCATTTGTTACCCAAGTTCCCCTCCCCCCTTTTTATTTAATGTATTTCCTTGGTTGCCTTAACAAAGCGATGGCACAGATGGCAAATAACACTAAGGAAAGGAAGGCTTCCTGCACCATCTCTACCTACAGCTTGAGCAGCATGTCCGTCATAACACGCTGGGGACAGGCAGAATCCTCTTGTAATGCTTCCAGGCAAGGAAACCCTTCACATATATGCTCGTGCAGAGCTCTTTTTCTTGGTGTGCGAAACCAAAATACCTTTCTAAGTCGTATTAGTGCCTTTCTTATGGGTAAAGTTGCCCAGGTACTCTGTTATTTTGATAACCAAATGATAGATACCTTTTGAAGTCTCTGGAGGTTTCAGGACAGGTAAAGGTCCCCATGAATATTTCAAGGTAACATCACAAGAGAGAAGCTAATGAGTTTTCCCCACAAGGTGTGTGGTTTTTGTTTTTTGTTCCTTTTTTTTTTTTTTTTTTTTTTTTTTTATTAGGAAAGTTAAGAAATACCAAAGTCATAGTTCTCTGTGTAACTTCAATGTTTGCATGAGTTATGCTGCATCTTTAATTACACAGTCATATATCGCTGTGACAAGCACAACAATTCAATATTTTTGCATCCTCTCTGAACAGGCTGTGGCCCTAGGCTTTATTCAATGACTGCTATTCAATCTGTCTTCTAAAGACAGAATAAATCATTTTAACTTCGGTTAATGGCTACCCTCTTATTTAGATGGGCTGGCAGCATGATATATAGTACATAAATAATAAGGCTTCTTGTTTATGCTCAGTGCAGCAGAAGGCACGGAGCTTCTCAGGTGCTCAGGCTTCTGAGGTGCCCGTGGCCTTCCCCTCCCTCCCTGTCACAACAGGTCAGAGCCCATAGCCGGGTCACTAACTCCAATTATTAATGCCCAAGTGTGGGTGGCAGCGTGAAAGAATTGTCTCAGGAAGAGGGTCTCTTGCTTGGTCTGCTTGCAAAACTTCAGGATATAAAGAGGTAGCAGAAATTATTATTTTACTTTTGCGAAGGACTTCCCTTGAGTTAGCTCAGGGAAAAACAAGGTTGCAGTGATGCAAGCAGTATGACGGCGCTAGTGTGCCAGCTATGCGTTTTGCAGTGGTACAGGTAAGAGGTATTCTGAGGAAATACTGGAAGGATCTTTAGAAAATAGTTTTATGGAGAACTGAAACGAGCTTCTTTTGAGAGTGGTAGGGGGAAATCAAGAAAGTGCTTGTGTAAAGTGACATAAAAGTGGTTCATGGGTGCTGTCCTCAGGGAAAGAAGGGAGTAAGGAGTTTGATATGGAGTAGGAGGTGATGGGTAGAGGAGGAAACCAAAGAAACCCCCCAGAAGGAATGACAACTAGTTCTTGTTTGCTGTGAGAGGAAAGGGAAGCCTAGTGAACTGCGGAGAGAGCAGAGAGCCTGCCCAAAGCTGCGAGGCAGGAGTGTGCTCTTTGCCTTCCAGGTGGGGTGAGGACAGACTGACACCCAGCTTGTGAGAGCCGTGCACTCGCGAAGGTCAGTGCAGGTGCGCGGTCAGCTTTCACCTGTGCCTCCATCAAAAATCACAAAAAAGCATCTGGCTTATGCACACACAGTATAATAAGTGTAAGGGCATGAAGTATGATAAGAGCCTGCCTGCCTGCACACGCTGACGTGGACATGTGCCTCATTTTTTGGAGTGTTGCAGCCACAGCTACCTCCTGCCAGCTTACGTACTTCAGGCATGGGAGTGTGAATATTTCCTAGCTTCCTGCCTTGTTTTTGTGCTGTTCATGGTAATTTTGCCATTCAGAAAGAGGAGACAATTATTCCACCCACAAGTTCTGGTAGAATCTTAATCATGTGGAAGACAGAGGGAAGACTTCATAGCCTAAATATCCCCACGATGTTGCATCCCTGCAACTCTCAGAGCCAGGGAACTTGTGACACATCCAAATGTGAGTTAGGTGCAGCAGCTCTGGCCCTTCTTCTTTCCCAAGCAGAGTCCTTTTAGCACCAAGGGACAAGTTCATCCAGTTCTGACACAGATTTTGAGATCTCAGGCACCCTGACTATAGGTCAGTTCCTGGGAGGAGGAGAAAGTGCCCCAATCTGTCTTCCTGCCCTGGGACCCCTTGTCAGTCTGAAGTTCAACTGGGAACTGAGTCCCAGTTACAGCTCATGCTCCTAGAAATTCCTGCAGCCAGCAAACTTGTGAGCTAACAGGTTTGAGTGAAGCCACTAAAATCCGTGCATTGCACTGGTAGCATAGTTATGCTTTAACTCTAAGTGACTTGAACAGGGAGTCGGAGAGCTGATGAAAATAAAAACACAATAATATGGTAGAGGAACTGGAGCCCAGATTGCACTGATACACAGAAAAACGGGGAAAAAGAAAAGCAAAAAAAGGAAATCCAGAGGTCATGCTGTGTTGAGATGGACAAACAATTCACGTGTATATTGGCAAAAAGTGTATTCCAAAAGTAGTGCATGCACATAGTCATCACAACCCCCCCCTTGGCCACACCATAGCCTGGGCCCCAGCCCCCTGGCATGTTGGCGGGCTGGAGCCAGGCAGCGACGTGCCCAGCCGGCAGCAGCAGCCTTCAGAGCGCAGCACGATGGAGGACGGCCACCTTTGCTGTGGTCACCATTTCACAGGCTGGGACAGAGGAGGGGAGGCGTAAAGGGAGCAAGGGATTAAACCCGTCAAGATGCACACAGGAGAGGGGAATTTCCAGCCCCTGCCCTCTTCCAGAGTCAGAGGGTGATCTTAAGAAGTTTTTAAGCCACCAGTTCTCCTCCCCAGCAGCTGCACTGGCCTGGCAGTCGCTGTCCCCAGCAGCAGTCCTGGAGTATCCCACAGCCCTGGCCAGCAGCCCCGGCACTCACTGCCAGCCTGCTCATGGGTGATGTCCTTAGAAAATCCAGACAACAGCAAAAAAGGGCTAAAGAAGCACATACGCCTATTGTCCTGCTACGAAGTGGTCTAGTCTCCCTGCAAAAGCAGTCCTTAATGTAAGGAAACCTTCATTGCCTTTTTAACCCAAAGGTGGAAAAATCCCATTTGTCATGATGCCCATCACTGTCCTCCCTGGTGTGAACCATCTTCTGCAGCTCAGAGTGTTTCTGACAGATCATGGAGGTGATGGTAAAAATAAGCTGCTTTTTACCTTCACTTCAATTATTTGTCAAAAAAATTTCAAAATGACAGCAGCATTTCAGAGGCAGTTAATTAATTTGCATCTTTATTTTCTCTTACATGTTGGAGATTTCCTCGGGCTCCACATTTAAGAGAAACCTGCAAAATGCTCGAGGGGTTTGCACTTGAATCCTTTTCATCTGCAACCACCATTAAGTGGGCTCGCCGCAGGTGTATGGAGACAGAGGAGCCGCACCAAGAGACCTTCTGAAAATATAACTATATTTAATAACAACAGAGGAAGTATAAACTCACCAGCCCATTCCATTGCTTTTTATAGCAATGCGCCCCTGTTTGAAGCCTGCACCAGTTGCACCCTTCAATATATTTAATCCTGTCCTTTTAGGAGTCAGCATTTTCCAAGTAGAATCTCAGTTGCCTGTGCTTGATGGAACAATGACTCCAAGGGATGGGATTATTTTAAGTTAAAGTGTATATATTAAAAGAAAAAAAAAATCCAGCTAGGATGTTTCTTCTCATATGTGAATGATTTGAAGGTTTTGTGTTTATAAAGAAAAATATAAAATTGAGTTCATAAATGAAACCACACAGAAAAAGTGTGTCCATCTAATGTTTCACCTAATTAGCACCCAAAAAAAATCTAGGTCAAGGCCAAAGCTATAGGAATTAAAGCTCATGCAAAATTATATTCTGTGGGCTAAATATCTGTCCTGAAATTTTGGAGTGCACGGGAGGATAACCTGGGTGGGCAGATGTGAGTACAGCTCAGCTTGGAAGAGGCCAGTTTTGTGCCTTTACCCTGAGCTCACCAAGTTCACTTCTCCCTGCTGAGGATTCCACTTGTAAGCTTGGGCAGCAGCTTTTGCTATGCTGCAGCTCCTGGCCTAGGAAGAAAAGCTACATCCCAGGGCTCGCTGTGGGATTCATTTTGTATTCAGGAAGGTGCCTGAATGAAGTGCCAGCATGCTCAGACAGAACAATTATGGGGTGGAGTAGTTCAGTTGAAAGACAGAAGACAATCTGATACAGAACTGCAGACTCTTCCCCATAATCAGCCTTCATTTTGTGACAAAAAAAAAGAAAAAGAAAAAAAAAGATGTACCTCAGGCACTGTGAACACCCAGAACTAGAACTTGTCCATATATAAATAGGGAGGATGTATTCCTTCCTTCCCCTTCCCCTTCCCCTTCCCCTTCCCCTTCCCCTTCCCCTTCCCCTTCCCCTTCCCCTTCCCCTTCCCCTTCCCCTTCCCCTTCCCCTTCCCCTTCCCCTTCCCCTTCCCCTTCCCCTTCCCCTTCCCCTTCCCCTTCCCCTTCCCCTTCCCCTTCCCCTTCCCCTTCCCCTTCCCCTTCCCCTTCCCCTTCCCCTTCCCCTTCCCCTTCCATTTTTTTTTTTCTTTTTCAATCAATACATATTTTCTCTACTGGTCTCAGAATTTGTCGCAGAATGTAAAAAAAATAGATTGTTAGGAATCATGTAAATATTTACATGCCCTTACGTACAGGAAAGCACGTGTCTGTTTGCAGAGTACTAGGGGGAGGTACAGCAGGTGTGTGCCCCACAAGGGGGTCAAGTCTTGGAATGGGTTTTTAAGAGGACGCTCCCGGAGAAGCTCTGCAGCAGGGGCTTCAAGAAGAGAGAATCACAGTTGCTCCTGAAACCTCAGGAAATAGCGCTCCTTGTTTTTCTGCAGTTTCAATAGCCAGTCTAGACTGATGGAGGCCTGGAGCTAGCAGAGGGGATACGTCAAGACACAAGTGATTGCATTTGTCATGGACGTAGCTCCGGACTGCTGAAAGAAATGCAGTCACCGTCAGTGCACAACAGTCCTGCACGTGGGCAGGAAGGGAGGGCTAGTGACCAGAGCAGGCAGGCTGTGCTTGCTTTGTCCTTTGCAGACGTTTCAGGAGAGGGTTTCATACTCCTGAGCAATGGGTCTGGGTTTTGGGAAGCACAAATGAAGGCGTTTTCCTCTGTGGTGAAATCAAATGGCTGAGTGGCTTGAGCCTGCAAGGTGGCAAAACTGTTTGTACTGTAAAGAAATCGTTCCCAGGGTGCCCCAGATGAAGCGGGAGGAAGCCAGGCCCCAGCAGCTCTTTGTCACCTGGTGGTGGTGCCTTGTCTGGAGGAGATGGCCTCCGTAGCTGAGCAGGAGCATGGGGACGGGCCAAGGGGCCCTGCTCAGCCTGAGGCAGTCACAGTGCTCCCCTGCCCTTGTGAGACCCTTCGTGTTTGCTGCCCCCAAGATACTGATCTTCCTAGCGTCTGCTTTTGTACTTGCAGAACATCATCAAGAAGGTGATCGGACAAAAGTTCGTGTACAAGTTTGTCTCGTTCCCTGAGATTTTAAAGATGGATCCACACGCCGTGGAAATCAGCAGGGAGAGCCTTTTGCTGCAGGACAGCGACTGTAAGATGGCCGCCGAGGGCAGGGAGGCACACAAGCACAGCTTGTCGGCACTGAAGAGCACAAGCCGCAACGAGTACATCCACTCTGGCCTCTACTCCTCGTTCACCATCAACTCTCTGCAGAACCAGCCAGACACTTACAAGCCAATCAAAACAGAAAAACTGGAGGAGAAGTCAGAAGGGAACACACCGGTCGAAGAAGTTCGGACTGTCATAAGATTTGTGACAAACAAAACAGACAAACAAGTTATGAGGCCCATGGTGTCGTTGCCTTCCACCTCCGAAACAGCAGCTGCCTCTGCTTTTCTCAACTCGCCCGTATCAGCCAAAATCTCTTCCTTAATGCTACCAAACAGTGCCAGCATTTCATCTCCGTCGTCATCTTCCTCCAGGTCGCCATCCCTGTCTCCCACCTCGCCCCTCCCTGCGGAGCACAGGAGCCTCTTCCTTGAGTCCAGTTGCCACGACTCAGATTCCCTTGAGCCGCTGAACCTCTCCTCAGGCTCCAAGGCAAAATCGCCATCTCTTCCCCCAAAGGCTAAGAAACCCAAAGGCTTGGAAATCTCAGCCCCACCTATGGTCCTATCCAGCACCGATATCGGTTCCATTGCCCTCAACAGCCCCGCGCTTCCTTCAGGATCCCTGACTCCAGCTTTCTTCACTGCACAGGTAAGCCCTGCCAGCCTCGGGTGCTCTTGCCTGAGCCAGCTCTCCCTCAGTTTGGCCAAGGCCAGTAGCGCTAGGAGCTTGTTGTCATCTGGCAGCACGTGGGGAAGAGGAAGACACAGCCCAGGTCTGAGTGGTGTGTGGAGAGCGGGTTCCTCACAGCACCGTGCTCCTGGGGTGAGCATAAGCATGGAGAGCAGCACCACAGGGTGCCTGGGGGATGCCGAGATGGGCAGCCGCTAACACAAGCAAATCTCTTACCAAGGGAAATCAGCCTCCAGGTCTGCAAAACAAGCAGAAAAAAAAGCCAGGAAGAAAAACACAACACAGGGGTTTTGTAGCTCAGAAACTGAGCGTGCGTGCTGTGGGGCACCTGGTTAGATTTCTCTATTGGCTGTTGTATCCATTCAAAAAGTGTGGCATTTTCATTAGGTTTCAAATAGGGAACAAATTAATTGGTTTCTAAGACAGGCTCTTAAGCCAGTTTTGATTTCCAAAGTTTTACAGGTCCACAGAATACTTGCCAGAGCTGCCGTTCAGTACAGACCTACTGAATACCTGGTAGGTTATCCTGTTCTTATAAAACAGCTGTCCATTAATCATTTATTTGTGGTAATGTCAATGAGTTCTCATTTGCAAGCAAGCCTGTGGAAGAAATCTAGTAATTTAGAGGGCAAGAGGAAAATCACATAACAGAGAGTGAGTGATCCGGTGTGTTCACCTCTTTGCTATTCTGAGTGGTGTCGTGTGGCCTCATGGCTGTGTCCTGGGGCACCCGGTGTGCCTGCACAGCGCGACGCCCTCCCCGCAGGAGGCAGAGCAGCGACCAGCACCCTTGGCCAGCACAACTCCTCCAGCCCGAGCAGGTTGTGGGGCAGTTCACACACCCGCAGGCCACCAAGATACAGGGCTGTGCCACGAAGAAAGAGGGATCTGTGGGCTGCTGCCTGCCATTTGTGTGCACCGCCAAACCTCCCAGTGCTACTGTGCACAGCAGGAAGAACAGGAGTGTGGCAAACCAAAACAGAGGTGCATTGACAGGCTTGTATGGCCTCGATCTGTGGCGTAACCACAGTAAGTAGTTTGCTTGCGGGGAGCAAATTTCACAAATCCTATCAGATGCCAACTAGACACAATGACAGCGTGTGATTACAAGCTTGCTTTAATTTGTTGCTACCCCAGAACTCAGTACGATGAGTGATTTCTGTCCTCATTTTGTGATTGTTCCTTTGAACACTTCGTTTTCTCATTCATCTCTAAACCAGAGTACTTACTACTCCTCAGAGTCACAGAAGGGAATTATGCTGCTGTTGCCCTCCTTCAGAGGGCTTCAGAGAGCTTCTCATTTATCACATTTTGCTGGTCAGGAGCAAAGCCCTCAGGTGGAGGTAGCCCCGTGGAAGAGCACCTGATTTGCACAACCAATTCAGAATAGAGAAGTGAGATCTCAGGACACTCCGCACAATGCTTGAGTGAGAAATGTCAGCTTTTCTTTTGGTTAGCTTTCAACGAGAGCTGTTTAGATTTTGTTCCCTACTTGCTCCACCACTAAACCATGCTACTAAGTTCTACATCTACACCCTTCTTGAAGACCTCCAGGGGTGGTGACTCAACCACTTCCCTGGGCAGCCTGTTCCAACGCCACACAACCCTTTCAGTCAAGAAATTTCTGCTATATTTCTAATTTCAACTAATTTCTCACAGTTGTCTTTATCTGGCAGCTGGGAGGGACAAGGAGGGCTGTGCTCACATGCAGGCTCTTGCAGAGATGTCTGGAGCTGGGAGCATCGCTGCTGAGCTTGGTCCTCTCTCTGCGCTGAGTTACCTCCATTTAAGCTAGCTTATAAAGAGGTTTTAAGCAGGCACTTCCTGCTGGTTTTCACATCCAGCGCCAGAGGTATAGCTACATGAGGGCAGAAAAGGAGGGATACACCAATTTCCACATGTAACTCGAGGCCAGCTGGTGCTGTGGTGTGGTTTACGCTTGTTTCCTCAGGTGGCTTTGATGCTTGCCTGATGGTGACACTGAGAACACCCCCGGAAGGCACTGTGCTCTTTTCACATGAAATATTAACAGATTTGGAGGCTCGCTTTGGCTGGCTCTTGGCTCTGGCACAACTTGCAGATACAAGTGCTCTGACAATCAGAAGTTTCCCAGGACAAGCAGACTTTTCCTTTCCCTGCAGTACCACGTTTTTGTTGCTGCCTGGGACACAGCTGTGGTTTCTGCCGCGTGGTGCTGTATTCACGCTCCACCTGCTTCAGCACGAGGGAGATGGCAGCGCCCTTCCCCTTCGCATCTCTCCCTCTGCTTTTTTCGAGATGCCTCAGAGAAATCAGCCACTTAGAGAGCAGCCAGGCTCCCAGATACCTCGGGACAGAAGCACTGGGAGGCCCTCGAGGCTTGCTGCTCCTCTTCTCTCCCTTTCTTCTCCCCTGGCGCTGTTACCCTAATTGTCTGACCCTGCTCTGAACTTGGCTGCGAGCACGTCAGAGCAGGACGGTGTATTGCTGGGCCTCTGCACAGAGCCTCGAGCAGCACAGCGGATCCCTGGGGTGCTGCTTTGCAAGTAAAACACCCGTCGTGGTCTGGAGCAGAGGTAACCTGTGCTACCTGCCGCTCTGCTGCTGCTCTTCACAGCGACCCAGCAACAGCAGCTGGTGGGCTGGGTGGTGAAGCGAGACCCCAGCTGCATTGGCCACGTGTGGGAGGCAGAGCTGGCATTTCTGGCCGGGCAGGTGGCTGGCAGACACCAGAGTGCATGACCTGCTGGCCACTCCTTGTCTGCTGTCTTCTCTCTACCTGTTTTAAAGGCTGCCCCAGCACACGCACCTGCTTGCTAAGTGTGTGCCCGAATTCCATTAAACGCTTTGCTGAATGGGATCGAGCTTGGTAATTGGCATCGAGATTACTGTGGAGATTAATTCATTATGCCAAATACTTTGTTCAGAACTGTCACATCACTTTCATGTTCTTCTTTGTGAAGATAAAAGTTACTCTGGGTACGGAATAATTTATGTGACTTTGAACAGGGATTTGCATGTCCTTTAACTCCACCAATTGTGCTCTGGAAGTGCTGAGAGTATCCGCAGCTCTCGGTGTGCACCGTGACATTGGAAGGCACCATCCCAGAGTTGGAAAAACCCTTGGGTTCGTAGTTTTTGGGTTCTTAGTTGTTGTCAGCTGTTGTGAATGCTGCAGGGATGCATCATGAGGTGTTTTTTTTTTTGTCTTGCAGACCCCAAATGGATTATTGCTGACCCCAAGCCCGCTGCTGTCTAGCATTCATTTCTGGAGCAGCCTCAGTCCCGTTGCTCCTCTGAGTCCTGCCAGGCTGCAGGGACCAAACACTCTGTTCCAGGTAGGTCTTCCTAATGCAGGGGGTTCATGTGTGAAAATGCATGTGGAAGAGACGTCAGGGGAACATCTCACATCTCACATTGGTCTGGAGCTTTTCAAATGGTTTGAGAAAATGCAGGAGTTGGTGGGCATATTTAAGAGAGGCCTGTTTGCTTACACCCCCTTGGCAGCACAGCCAGACCCTCCTGGGCAGTGTTGGTAGTGCAGCAGGAACGTACTTTTTGGATGAAGGAAACAGAAATAAATGCAGGACCTTAGGATGAGTGTGTAACTGAGCCCCCAGGGCTTTGGGGAGAGAGCACCGTTCAGGCAGGGACTGGCCAGGAGAGCAGTGGAGCGAGGACTCTGGAAAAACCAAGATCAGTTTGGGCCTCTTACAGCAGGTGGGCATAGGTTCAGCCTTCTGTAATAATGAGATAGTTCTCTCCCAGGAAGACAGGACATGGTTGTATTTAAAGGAAGGGCACTCTGAACCTGAAGGCTCCGTTTCCAGTTCTCCGGTATCCAGGTGTCCACAGACTGGTTACTTCAGCTCTCTGAGCACTACCTTTCCATGTGTAACAGGAGAAAAGCAGCGTTGTCCTCTCTCGTGGATACTGGGAGCAAAAAAAAATAATCTCAGTTTTCTAGCAATGCAATAAATCGGAAAGGTATTAAATAAACAGTGATGGCTGCAGAGCTCAGGGGCAGCATTTGTTCGAGGCTGAGGAAGGGGATCATGGGGATGGTGCTAGCAGCTCCAGCTGCCACGAAACAGCTGATTCATTCGCTCACAGAAGTTACGCTGATCAGCTAATTGGCAGGAAGCACAAGAAGCTGGTGGCAGGCCATGTGGCTGCAGAAGGCAAGGAAACCCTTGGAGCAAAATCCCCAAATGCTCCAGCATTTGGGGACTGACCAGCACCAACACAGGAGGGGGCTGCTGCGGAGCCGAGACCTGCTTTTAGTCTCTGAACCTTGCCGGAGCCTCTGGGGCTGGGCTTCAGCTCAAGAGCTCTGCTCAGGTGGGGTGAAACAGCCTTCTGCCTCCAGCGGGAGCCCTGCAGCTGCTTTTGTTTTCACCTGAGCTGAAAGAGCATTTGTTTGGCATTAGAGGAGCCAAAATCCTGCGAGCAGCTGGAGGCTGGCGCAGCGCTGCAGCTGGGCCTGCTGACTGACACGGGGGTGAGAGCAGGCCCCGGTACGTCGTCTTCTTCCAGGGGCCTGCTGCTTTTTGTGACAGCGCCGTGCCTGGCACTGGCTGCAGCTCTTCAGCGTTGGTATTTTTGTAGTCTGAGGACCAGGATGGGATCCATCCGCGTCCACAGTCTGACTGTGACCACACCTATGGGAGTGTGGTCCCTGCCTTAACGGGCCAGGAAGAGTTGTTCTGGCACTGCTGGGCACAGCTACACGGATGCTCCCTCACTGAGCCCATTATTAACTGCTAAAAATCCTCCTTCAGCGCTTATGAGGTGAAAGCAACCCCCAAACACCACCGCCCGTGCCCCCTTCCAGCGCTTGTGGAACGTCCCTGAACACTGCAGCCTCCTTCACACAACTCACCTTGGAGCCCTGACCTGCCTGGAAAGCCTCCCCTTTGAAGCCACAGTGTTGTGTAATGAAACTTAATTGGATGTTTCATCATGAGCTGGAAATTACCACATAACTGGAACAGCGAGAGACCTGCGCGGAGTTGATTAATTCAAGAAAATGTGGCTGAACTTTAGCGAGTTAGCCTGAATTAAGCACCGCCACAAGAAGCTGTTTTATTTGTTTCTGCCGTAGTGAGGGGTCAGCCATGTCCCAGGCCCCAGGGGCCACGGAAGCAGCAGAAAGAAGATGAGGGCAGCTGGGTTGGGGTGGAGAGCAGGGGAAGGGTGCGACTGAAACATCACCATGGCCGGCATCTCAACAGTGCCAGCCAGCCCCTGGCCTCGACAGACACCTGAGGTCACACAGCCCTCTTTTTGATAGCTTTATGAGGCTCCACTGGCTGCTGCCCAGCACTGGGCCATGGCTGTCCCTGAAGTCAGGAGCGCTGCTTCTTGGCCCTTCTGCTCTCAGGGCTGTAGTGACCAGGAGCGAGGCCTCATGGAGTTGGCCCCGAGGCAGACGAGCGCCTACGGATGGCACAATCCCCGCCTGACACTGCAGCAAGCCCGCTGCACCTCCCTGCCTGCTGCACCTTCCTGCCTGGCCCTTCCCCAGCCCAGACGCTGAGAGCTGTCAGCACATGCCAGGACTGCATGGGTTAGTTAGTGAGCAAATCCTCTCTGCAGAGCATGTCAGAAGTCAAGTGTTAGTACTAAAGTGCAGTATATTCTGCCTCATCTGGTCTGGCGTGGCTAGCGGACAGCCTCTTAGTGAATACAGACATGAACTGTAACTGCTTGAGAGAAATTCTCTTCATGGTTCGTGTTCACAATTGTGCTTCTTCTGTCCTAAAGCTACATCTTAACTTTCACTTTTGCAAAGAGCTTTTCTGCTTAACTTCTCTGAAGGGCAGATGAAAAACATGGATTTTAATTACTGTTCTGTAGACTAAGAAACATTTTTGGAAGCAGAATGGATGGCAAACATTTCTCTCTGTTATTAACTTTCCCATCGTGATTACAGCTGTATTGTTATGTCAACTTTGATATGAAATATAGCCAATAATAGGCTCATACATCCCTGCACACTGAGAAGTTATCCAGGTTCCATCCTCTGCTTCACATTCCTGATGGCTGATGCAGGCGTTTGGTATCCATCGTACTGTACAGAAATCACAGGCCTTGAAAACATCTGGAGTCAGTTGCTAATGCTAAATGCATGTGCTTTGGGGCTGAACGCTTTGAGATAAAGAGTAATTTTATTTTTTTTTTAATTTTTTTTTTTACCTTTTGGCCTCTTACAGTTTCCAACTCTGCTAAATGGTCACATACCAGTGCCACTCCCCAGTCTGGACGGAGCCTCCTCTCCAGTACTGCTTTCTCCAAACGCTCAGAAATCCTGATGATGCCTCATCGCGTTAAGGACTTTTTGGTGGATTTAACACTTCATTCCTATGGGCTAGTTTTTCCTGTGTCATGAGAAGGACATTGTGAAACCCTCTATTACTTTGGTTTGCACTTTTCATTACATGGATAATCTACTTTTATTATGTTAGCATTTTTTAAACAGTGTTTATATATAAAAATATATATAAATCTGTTTTGCATTAAATGAATTATAATTTTTTTTATATCATAGCTCTCAAGTGTTGAACACTTCTGTTGTTGATGAAGTACTTTTTGTAATGGATTGCAACAATGTATCTAATAAGGATGTGAAGCTTCTTTTTAATACCTTTTTCTGCATATTATGCATTGTGCTTGTGTAAACTATAACCGGCTGTGCCTTCTTTTGCATAATGTCATGTAAATGATTTATATATTTTCTAGTATTAAGATAAAAAGTTGAAAGACAAAACTAGTATTGAACAGCCCTATGGTAGTATTTCAGTATTTTCTCCACGGATAGGCTGTATGATGCAGTGTATTCATGTAACTTTGTATTAAGTGCTTTCAAATTGTATAAAAATAGCCTTATAATTTTTCTTTGCTGAAGTGAAAAACGTAATAAATGTTACAGTCAGGAGATGTATTTAGGAGTAACAAAGCCACATTTACGCCCAAATTCTTCTGTGGAGTTGCAACAGGGAGGAACTGGGCTTTGTGTATTCACAAAACATTTCCAGCATTTGAAAACACTTCTGTAGAAAAGAAGAACGTTGCTCAGAATTTATTTGGCATATACTTCTTACGAACTGTCGACATTACAGCTGGAAAGACTGCAGGTGATCTCTGTCCTCCCAGGGAATGAGGATCATTCCCGATAGAGAATTTCCAGGTGCTTTGTTCAGTCGTGCCAAGTGCCTTCTACCATTTCCCTGGAAAGATTCTTCTAGCTACTAAAGCTGAGAAGGTCACATTTCCCCTTCCCCAAAAGCTGGAAAAGTTACAGGACTGTAAATTAATGTCTGGTGCTTGTAAGGAGGCATACTGTACATGTGGGATGTTTATGTATAAACATCTGAATTCTGGATTAAAAAACAGCACTGTGTTACCATATACTTGCAACTTGAACCTACGAGGTATGTCCTCTACCTTGAGGTGATGCTTTAGTCATCTAAATGTCAGGTTAGGATGAGGCTAGACTCCCTGGCACCACAGATTCTAATCTTGGCAGGGCTGATGCAAATCGTCCGTTTTCTGAGGTGGCTAAATTGAACGCCGTTTTACCATGTAGGTCTTTCAGATGAGACCTTCAAAAACCAAACCAAAATCAGGATCCTGTTTGCTACAGGTCATTAGAGCCTCTACTTTGTTTTCTGGCCAAGCAGCTGGTCAAAAGTCCATTCGTTTTGAAACCTATGCAGTGAGTTGTCTGCTGATTTTCTGCTTGGATGCATTTCAGTGATGATGTGTGTAGTTAATTGTAAAGTGCTTTTGGATCCTTCTACCTGAAAGGTGCTAAATAAACATTTTATTACTGCAGTTCTGATGTTGAGAAGCCGTTTTTTGGGCAGAGGTAGTCTGACAAAAGAGAGCAGGAATTTTTCTCAGGCAGCTGGGTTGCACAACCAAAAATGACTCCTTGGTTTCACTCGGAGTAATTAACTGACTAAAAAACTGCCATATCTGCATGAAACACCAGCGCTGATAAACAGCACCAAGGTGCAGGACATGAGGAAAAAGAATGAAACAAATGGGAAGTCATTCACTTGATTCAGCATTTTAAGAGCTCCAAGAAGGACCATCCCATGGAGTCGAAACCAGAAGATGAACTTATTGAAAATTTATGAGTGAAGGGATATTTTACACTAAGAAAAGTCAGAATAGGTTGGAAGAAAAGGCAGCACATAACTAATGAGATTGACTAGTCTGGTGGAGGTTAAATCATGAGGGCTTGCAGGTCAAACATTTCCCTTTCAACAGATGAATCCTCCCAGCTACGTGGAATATTTTTCAGTAACTAAGTTACACAGAAGCAATTATTCACACTCAAGAGCCAACGATCTTCTCGTTTTTTAAAAAGCATAAACGCCTACTCCAGTAGTCTCGCCTTGCATATAACCAGTACAGCTAATGGGAGAACAAGGCATAAAGATTAAGTGCTTCTCACTGTGAATTAAAAAGTAATGACAAATACTCATGAAAATTTAATCTTTGAATTAATAAAAGGTATTGGATACCGCACTGAAAAAAAACCACAACAAACCAACAAACAGATTAAGATGAGAGGAAGAAGTGCATAACAGAGAAGAGATTCTTAAAAGAAAAAAACACCCAGATTCTTGTAATTTTGTTTCTTCCAAGGTTTTATTGCTAGCAAGGCAGAATCTTTCTTTTTGGAAAGCTCAACACCCCTCTACCGCCCTCCCCCCCCCCCCACCTTCCAATATGCACACCCTTGAATGACTTTTCTTTTAAAAATAAAGAAAATAACAATTTTGGGACAAAAATCTGTTTCAACAAATTACTGTAAAGGATCCAGAAGAATCCAATAAAAACTTAAGGGAAGGCAGTCAGAAACAAGAACGTTAGTGCTGTCTTCTCATCTTTGAGAGAATAAAAAATAGCAGTAGAACATGTTTTCTTCTGCTGGTTGACTTTTCAATTAAAAAAAAAAAAACGGTTGTCAAAATGAAATCTGCCTTGCAAATTGGTCAATTATGTGGAACAAAAATTCTTCCTACAGGGGACAAAATGAAATGATATTTAAACAAATAAAGTCCAGCCTCTCAAGTCTAACACTTACCTAAAACACTAGCTCATTATGCTTTATGCTTCAAAGAAAATATTCCATTAGTAATTTTCCATTGAATTTTCTTAATAAGTACCTTTAACTGTAGAGAAAAAGAATCAAATAAATGTTTGTAAAATAAACACTGTGAAAGTGTCAGTATTTCTGTGCCAGTGGAGAGCTCCAAGACAACAGTCTTGAACAACACTGGAGTTATTCTCTCTTGAATGTTCTTGGTGATCGCTGCAGTTTGATCATACTCGAAGGATTTTTTTGGATAGGTTCACACTTTATTCATACTTCAGCAATATGCAAAGTTAAGTTTTCAGTGGTTTATAGGCTGGGCCCATGATCAGGCTATTTTTGGCTTACCTTTATATTGCTTTTTTTTTTTTGGAGAAGCAAGTATCCACCAGCAGGGCTACAGCTACAGGGTGGTTTTGCCAAGAGATGACACACAGCTTCTGCCCTGACTCAGCCTGCACTTTGGTGGCACAGGTAGGTGCCTTCTGCTCTAAAGAACACTTCCAAGGCAGGGAAAACAGTGATGGGTGATAACAAACTACAGAAAAAGAAAGATTTGAAATTTGTCCATTACGTCAACACAGAACAAGTTGTTTTGTCTGAATAAAACCAGTCTCATCAGACAGATACTTGCCAATCTGGAAATAATGAACTGTCAACAAGACGAGTGATTAAAGGGGAGACACTCCTTTAAAACAGACTATGGGATTTAACAGAACGAGTTTCTACATTAAGAGGCTGTGTCATCGTGTGCCTATAGGAAGCATCTTTAGAAGCCATCATGACCACCAGCTCCCTTTTAGTTTAACTGTAGCAGCTCTTACCAATTAATACAAGTGCTCTGCCTGCACAGATGGAGCACAAGCCTATTTCTTGAGGGCAAAGAGATTGACAGCATTAGTCAGGAAGAACATAAATTTACTTAAATGAACAAAAAAGGAGAATGTACCTCAGGCAAGGACTCTGGAGCAACTGGTATCACGGCCTGCCTTGTGGGGTATTTGTAAAACAGCTTCTTACAGGAAAGGACTCTTGCTTTCTCTCCATCCCCCCCCCCAAAGATTTCCATCAGTTCATTTCATGTTTGCTCTGCTAGAAGCACATATGGATAAATGCAACCTTAATTATTCCTGATCTAGCTCCAGGCCAGCTTCCTCCCTCTGCAAATTAAGGAAAAGGACATGGAAAAGTGAAAACAAAAAGTCTTTGAAAAAATGAGCTCATGGTGTGAAAGAGGAGGAGCCAGCAGTGCTGGCACTGCTCTGCAGGGCCTGGAGGGAGGTGTTCTGCAAGAGCATGTTGGAAAGGGGATGGGGAAGAGCATTCTCCCAGCTCTGCAATCCGCAGTGATGGCATTTCTGTCAGCAAGATCCCACTGCAACTAACAAAGAAGCTTCATAGCTCTCCGAGGGATATATTTTTTTCAAGGTATGGCATGTGAGCTGAAAAGACTCGTATTTCATTAGGAGGACCATAAAAGCAATCTGCTTAGGCAGGTCTGTTCCTTAAGTGATTTTGGAGGATGCAACCAGGGCAATAAATCGAGCAGTTATTTACATCGGTAAGTATGTGCAGATGTGTGTTCACAGCTTAAGTTGGCTCAAAAATCACAAGACTTAAATGAGTTAAGGGATTTCAGAGAACGCAAAAATAATGGAACATTTTAATGTACACATTTTTCCACTGACATCAATCTTTTTCTCTCAGATAATGAGAGAAAGGCAGTACAGTCTCATGAAAAACACACACACACAAGATTTTTTAAAAATCTAGAATGGCTGAATTCTAATCCCAGTTCCGCCAACAAGTTCACCGTGGCCTTGTTCAACTCAATTCCATGGACAAAAAGCTCTAGGGTATGAGTTACAAAGCCCACATATCTACCTGGCTTTTGTGCTTTGCAAAATCACCATACCCACACAGTCAGCTTACTTTACAGTGTGCCAATTAGCTAAACATTTGTGCAGTGTTTCCACTGTGCTTCATACCCTGTGCTTGTTTTCTTGTCAATCTTTTAAATTGGGCTGACACGGATGCTGGTGAGATACGAGTACTGATCCATGCGCGGGCCAAACAGTAGTAGTAAATCTCTTAACAGGCCCGCCTCTGAAATGGGGAGGATTGACTGTAAAAACGAAGCATAAATGTTCCTGCCAAAAGTTGGAAAAATTCATAAATATGCTGCATTTTTTTCAAAGCCAAACATTACTAAGGGGGCAGAGGAAGTATTGAAATGTGCTAACAAGGCACAAGAACGATTAAACTCTGCTCTTTAGTGACCAGACAAACCGATCACGGCTGTGGCAACGTGGTGTTCATTTAAGGTACGTTCCAGTTTTTCTCTGTGTCACTACAGGCTACTGCCATGCATTTCCACACCCTAATTTATTTGGATTTCTTTCAAGTCTGACCTTAATTCTGGGTATTTCCTGGGTTTATAATGCTTAGCTTGTGGATGTTTACAACATACCTTTCATATATTTTGTCCTCAATAAATGAATGTACTCTTAACCTTAATTCCATCTTAACATTGCAAAACAGAAATAACGTGCTTTTATTAAATTGAAAAACCCATGTGCAAACACCAAGCAAGACTCCCAAGGAATGCTACCTTGCAGTTTTCCAAATGATTTGCAGATACAAAGTATGTTGATTCTTTAATAATTGTTTATTTTAACTTTTATTGCCCAATTCAGGGATACACTCTGGCTACTTAATGCTGTGGTAAAGCAGCACAAAAATAACACAGCTGTGTTGAGATGCATGTTTCACTAGAGCATTGCTGAGCAGCTGGTTTGTCCCTTTCAATCTCCCACTCTTTCCTGGCCTGTAAATTCCCCACCCTCCACCCACCCTTTCTCCTCTTCAGCCTTCACCTGCATGTGCACACCACCTCGTGACCACCTGCTTCTTTCCTGTCTTCAAATCCACCTTTTTTCCTACACACACCTATACACACACCTTGGCCTTTCCGCCTCTGGGTAGACGGGGTACAATGGGTATATCCTCTACAAATGCTTATTTAAAATCAGCAGCTACTTGCAGGCCATTTCTCCTTAACTGATCACCCATCGTCAAGCAGAGGCTGTTGTAACCAAATCTTGTCAATCATCCAATTTTAGTGAGCATCTGCTTGATGTTCACCGTGGCTGAGGCCTCCTCCCAGAAGGGTCAGCACTCGCTGCGTTCTCGGTGACAGTGAAACCAGGCCTGTACTGCCTGATGCTGTCAGACAGGGGACGGGAACACTGAATTGCACAAAAACGATGTCAGAGAAATGCCCAGTGACTTCAGACTCACTGACTACTGCCCCAAACAGGCATCTGCCACAGAATTGCCTCTGCTGATGCAGGAATTTTGATTATGGACCAAAAAAAAAAAAAAAAAAAAAAGAGAGAGAGACCCCAACAAAACTGGCTTGACCACAGATGCCGAATTTCTTAAAAAATACATTCTTTAAAGCTACCTCCTAGTGAAGCAAACCAATTCATTTGTAGATCCTTAGAAAAATCTCTTTATATTCAGAGTGCTTCAATTTTATGGAAGATCTTTTCATCTGTAACAACAACACCAAATTCCTATCCAAAATGGAAATCTCCTTTTGTTAGCTGCAGCTGATCCCCTTCTAAATTTGTTAATGCACTTCATTTTACCAGTTAAACCTTTAAGTCCTTTACTCGTTAGTGTCGCATTATTTCTTGTTCTTTTATGACCTAGAAAATATTACTGTTCTAGAAATGCTAAATCCCACATTTATCCACAGTGAACATTTACTCTATATTTTCACTACTTCTGTAGAAAAAAAAATGTTTTTTTGATACTCCTTTCTTCAACACCATTACATCTACAACATATTTCCTACAAAGTTAATCAGTATAAAATCTAGATCAGATCCATAGCAACTATAAAAATATATATAACAACTATTTCAGGACAAAGGTTTTTCAATCAGTGCCAAATCTGCCTCTGACACACACGAGACACTCCCACTGGTATCAGCGGGAGTTCAAATCCATGCATCCGAGCCACGTCTCACCTTCCTAGAGCTACGCAAAACTCCTGATACCACGTGACATGCAGGACTTCATCGCTAACAATCAGACTATGGACCATGTTTATGATAAGATCCTGAACGGCCTCAGTTGCAGATGAGTGATACCACCCTCGCTGCCACTACTTCTGGGCTGCATGAATTCATAAGCAGCTAGAGTTCAAACTGATGACTCCCACAACACACAGATCTAGCTAAGTTGCCAACAATGCCCCAAGAACTGCAAGTTCACTTAGTCTGTATTTTTAACAGCACAGGGCCTTTGTCGTTATAAATTTCAAAACAAAACCAAAGAATTCCACATAATATTTATACTTTCAAAAGTACAATATTAATACAGGTCGGTCAGTTAGAAATAACAGCAGTTTGTTAGGTCTACAAGATTTAACGTAAAACCGGTTTACAAATGCTGAAAAGCAGTAGTGGTCCAAGAGTCACCATTACACATTAACTTCTCTCTTCCAGAAAATAAAAAAAAAAATCCCAATTCAAATTTACCAGTATCAATGAAATATTAATAAAACACCCCCAAACATGCCACAATCACTATTCACAAATAAAGTTAAAATGAAATATACAAAAATTCACTTAATACTGTTAAATAACAATAAACTACAAGATTTCCTGAACAGAAATGGTAGGACCCCTGAATGTTTTACAGTGAATGTCAGGAAAAATTAAGTTACCTATGACTATTTTCATGATATACCAGCCAAAGATTTACATGACCATTTCAAAATATACCAATAAAGATTTACAGTCTCTTTAAGATGCACTAAACAAATAGGTTCATAAAGGTGAACACAAATGCTTAAAAATACTGTAACCATCACCAAGGGTGTACTTATGATACTCACTGAGATGCATAAGCATAGTAGTAACATGTTTACTATCTCTGGTAAACAGATAACATCTAAGATCTGAGAAACTCTCTAAGTTCCCATTTTAAAAGTTCTGTAGTATAGTGAGTTCTTATCAAGTACAAACTTGCATCTTTCCAGTTGATTTCAAGTGAATAATGCACAAATGGGAGAGCAACAGGGTGGGAAAAGTGTGACATTATTCCCATGTTCTTGTAATTAGTCGTCCTGTTTCTCTGTAATGAAAAGATTCAAAACTTCAAAATTAAGCCAGGGTCCAACATATATGAATCATTTTTTTTTTCTTTTTTTTTTTTTCTTTCTTTTTTTTTTTTTTTTTTAATACTATTTGTATTTCTAAGTTAAAAACAAGGTAAAAAAAGTCATTGCTTCTGTCAGGTCCCATATGCACAACAATGTGCAAATATCTTATGCTGGAGTGAGCCTGACAAAATTTATTATCCAGTCTCCATGCTCTAATTTATCAATAACTAATATAGGATCTGAGAGCAAATAATAATTACTTTTCACTTGTTTGAATCAACTTTCACACCATGTGCTTTTCAAAAACATAATATGCATTATAATTTTTCAACTATTTCAACACATACTTCCAATGTTAAATAAGGAATTAAGTGCCATGAACTTAGAGCATTAAAGATGGTTCACCTATAGCCAAGCAAAGCTATGTTTACATTCCAGGAAACACTGCAGTTTAAGAAATACAAAAAAACCCGCAGCAGTAGAACGTTTTATGAAGAGAAACAGATGCATTCACATATTATAAAGCCATTGCAACTTCTTCAGGCATGGAACTGTTGTGTTAACTATACAGACAGTAGTTATTTAGCAGCAATGATTCCGCAATAAATAATGCACTGTGTTTCTCAGTCCTGCACAAAAATTGCAGCTACAGTTACATCAACAGCTGTAACCTACTGGCTCTAGTGGCAGAGGAGACCTTAAAACCAACTGTACAAAAAATTGTCACACTGTGACAACAAATATAAAAACATAATCTGCAGGTTGGAAATAAAAAGACTCCACTGTGAAGAGGACAGTGTAGACAAACTGCGATTCCAAGTCCACCAAAAGAGAGCACTGCCTTCAGATCCGAGTCCTTGATTGATAGGATAGGCTTGGGCTTGACTCTGCACCGCCCACTTTAAAAAAGCATGCTCTGCCTTCTGTTCTTCCCATGTCCTACAACAGAACATGGACCATGGTAAGAAACTTAAGCATTCATGCAACAGATTCAATCATTATCTATATCTCTCCTTCTATGCCGAGAGAATATCCTTTCTTTGGGCTTCAACCAGTATCACAATGTTTTTTGTTTTTTTTAACCTGCAGTTATTGTGTTAGCATGCAATTTGTAAGTATGAGAAAATATTAATATTTCCATACCTGTCTCTGGGTAAGTGGAATTTCGAAAGCCAGGGTCTTTTTGCAGCTGAATCTCTTTTAGACTGAATATAGAAACACCTGTAATGTAACAGAGAAATTAATTCATATCTATCTGAGCACAACTATGCTTTATTGAGCAAAATTCTATTCTTAATTGTGCAGATTTGGTAAGAAAAAAACCTTTCCTTATTCCCAAATGTTTAAGTCAATATGTATTGGACTTCTTTAATAGACTAAAGAATTTTTCATTAAGCGATTGTTGTCAGTTAACCCTGATATATAGCTAAACATCATGAAGCTGCTTGCTAACTTCCCCAAAGCCCTAGTGTATGGGGAAGAGGAAAGGAAAAGTAAAATCAAGAAAACCTGAGATGAAAACTCTTTAGTAAGTGAAGGAGGTGAAGAAGAGATAAAAAACAAAAGTGATGCAAAGGCAGTAACTCACCACCTCCCATGTGTAGGTTGATGCCCTGCCAGTTCCGTAGCAAAATACGTCTAACTTCCCCAACAGACCCCTCACCCCCACCATGCCCCCCTTCCTCCTTTTTGATTCTCGAGCATGACATTATATGGCATAGGTTATCTCTTTGGACAGTTCAGGTTATCTGCCTGCTGTGTCCCCAACCTGTTGCACATCCCCCAGTCTATTCACTGTGGGGGGAAGTGAGAAAAGAGAAGGCCTTGACACTGTGCAAACACTGCTGAGCCATAGCTAGAGCACTGGTGTGTTATCAGCACTGTTTTGGTGACAAATATAAGACATGGCACCATGCAAGGTGCTATGATGAAAATTAAATCCATCCCAGCCAGACGCAGGACAGTAGTGTACTATCTTAACAATACTCCTCTGTTGCTTTACTACTATACTCTTACTTTCAGGCAAAGTATGTATTCTTGTTCCAAGGCTTCTGAAGTATGCATGTTTCATGGCCTCTTCTGCCGAAATTCTCTTCTTTGATTCATACTATTAACATACAAGGATGTAAGTGCATCAGTTTTAATTAAAAAATCCTTTGTATTAAGTGATTTCATCAAAGGAAGAAAGAGTTCAACTTGCTCAAATCTTTCCTACCAACTCACTAGGACATCTTTGTTTTCATTACTTTTATTTCACAGATGAAACACCTAACATATGTTACCTAAATTAGAATTATCAACATATGAGATTGCTAAAATACTCAACTGCTGTAAATGGATGCAAATAGAAGTATACTTAATCTTTATTTGTAGTTGTAACAATGATTAGATGTCAGACTTTGGGCTACTTTATGTTCTAATATTAAATTGCAATTACATGAGATCACAAAAGCTTTCTAATTAGAATGGACTATGCTGCAGTATTTTGCATAAAAGGGAACTTCAGACAACATGGTCTTCAATCTGTGCTTAACAATCTCATGTTTGGCATATTTAGAAAGTTGGACAAAGATTCAGACATTTAAAAATGGTGTACACAAAGAAGAACAAAGTCTAAACAAGGACTGCAAGAACTACTCTCAAAGAGTGTGTAAATAGATGAAGACTTGGTATAGAATTTAAACCACTGGCTGCAAAGCAGAGTTACTGCACTCCACCTAATACACTAAGGCGTCTTAACACAGTGAAGTTACAGGGCTTCTACATTCTTTCAAAGACTTAAGAGTTGGCCTTCCATCTTGCCTCCCCTCTTCTTGTTTCTTGGCTCATTTTTAATACAGATTAAAAGATTAAAGCCACATAACACTTTACCTTTTGAATATAAACAGTTGGAAAGATCAAAGAGTATTCTTTACATTAGTAGATGCTTCTCTAGTGGGAAGCAAAATCCATCTTTACAGAACCGTAGTATTTGTATTTAAAAGTTCTGTTTTAATACTGTATTTCGAAAGTGTTTTAGTTTTTCAGGGAATTGCTAACAGAATCAATTACTTATTTTACAAACAGTAATCAGAGAGAAGAAATTGCTTCTTGCAAAAGAAAAAACAAAAACATCAACAGAAAAACCCTACCCAAAACCACAACTCCAACAAAAAAAACACAGCCAAAATACCAGCTTTTAAGTTCCTGCAGCATTTAGCCTGACAATCATTCTTCCTAAACCTGTCATCCACTACAGACTCAGCTGCACTTTGAGTTAGATCTAACAGGTACTATGCTTATAATTACAATTTTACATAATACATCAAAACTCTAAACTTGCACTTTTAATAAAGTAAAGCCACAAAACATATCTTACTTGAAGGAACTTCGCTATCAATTCAATTCCTTCCGTGTCTAGCCTAAAAAAAAAAAAGTTATTGAATTATATTTACAGAAGCTGATCTGCAAAGTAACCGATGAAAGTTGAATTTTAAGAAGTGAATGTTTTCACCCAAACAACTTTACTACTTGTGAATGTGTATACATACAAGTAGCACTATCTCAGAACAAGATGAAAATACCGGGAACATACAAATCTTGAGCTTTGTATTGTGATTTAGTAGATTGACCCAGGTCATTCACTAGGAGAACACAATGTTAGATCTTTTTCTCAGAGTCAATAAAAATGTGTTAGGCTTTGTTATAAAGTTTATTTACAACCTCCGTGCTGTTAACAATACTGATGCAGACCCTTGAAGTTCCTCATACTGATTTTAGAATGATTTCAAGAGACTGCTCAAGGAAACCTTGCCATTTTAACAATGAGCCTATTATATAACAAGAGAATTTGCAAGTGCTGCGTGAATACTCCCACTATGCAGGCATTATTAACAAGGCGTTTACAGTTCTATAGGTCATTATGGAGCCTTGAATGATATTAGACAAAGTAATTGCATAGTAATGGGATTATGCTTTGCATTAATATCTGCCCACAATGATGTACAATTTTCCAGCATTCACTAGCACACCATACTTGGAACCTTGTTCACATTTACAAATATTCAAAGCTATAGGAATGTATATCTTCTTTTAAATAAAACACAAAATACCTTGGTGCATGGTTGATTAGGGGTTGTGGTTTATATTTAGGGAAGTTGTAGTTTCTAAATTCATCACTGGAAGAAATACCTGGCCATGTTTCTTGACATGGGGTTCCTGTATTTAAAAAAAGCAATAAATTCAACTTACAAAAAATCACCACCAACAAAACAACAACAAAAATAACCCCTTTCCCCCACAGACCTGTAAAGAAACAGCCCTGACATAAATAAGCACTTAATCCTGTAATTTGAACAGGAAAAAAAAGGAGGCAATGCTGTACAAACTCATCTGTGCACTCAGGTTGATCATTTTTAATCAAGAACACACTCATTCATCTTAAAGACAATGGAACATAAAATGTAATTTTTAATAGATAAAGATCTACAGTTCTCCCAGAAAACAAAAAAAGTGTTTAGAAGAATAAACATATACCTGTAACAGTGCTGCTAAAAGTAACACTTACCTAGAAGCCTGAAAATTAAGTGCAGCTCATCTTCAACAGTTGAACCAGGGAAGAGAGGCCTTCCTGATGCCATTTCAAAAAATATGCACCCAACTCCCCTTTTATAGAAACAGAGAAAAAGGTAAATCAGAAAAAAAAATACACAGCAATTTAAGCTTTCTGCTCCTAAAGATATCTATAATTTCTCTTAAATAAAAACAAATTATATTAGTTAACTACATATTGCTACTAAAAGAAATTTTGAAAGAAGATATGCAGCAACAAAAGAACCATCAAAGACCAAATAAAATCTTTGTCATAGCTATATTATATCCTCTCCCTTCAGATGTCAAGTTAATCCATTGTATTGTAAGTTCATAGTAAAATACCATGTTGTGTCATCAGGAGAACATGGATTTCTTTTCCCCTAGAAATGTGGGCCCGATGCATGTTTTAGCAATAAAAAAGTACTCTGCATTTTCAAAGACAAACAATAGCATCTTCCCCATCTGTCAACCCTTTCTCTAATATTTAATGCAGTGATAGCCTTCAAAAAGTCGAAGGATTAGTATTTGAATGCTACTACATAGCAATGAAGAACTGGCATTTTTTCAACTTGACTGAGAATAAAAATTAAAACTAGACAAAGCTATACAAACCACATGTCTATTTGAGTTGAATACTCTGAAGATCCAAGGAGAACATCAGGTGGTCTGTACCATAACGTGACAACTTCATTGGAATAAGTCTTCGTAGGCACAGACTTTGCTCTAGCCAATCCTTGATAAAAAGGGAAATAAAGGGTCACGTGCTGTTTCTATGCAATGCTGCTTTTCTTAAATCTTATTTTCCATGGAACTGACAAAGAATTTTCATGAGAGAAGTCAGCTTTAATATACTGACTTGCTAAATACCTTCCAAATTATATTCATTCAAGAGTCCTAATAAATATATTTCTACAATGTGTTTTGACTTAGTATTTACAGAAATCTCATGGTAAGTGTTTTGAAGCATATAAGGCAGGTAAGCAGATCAAAACTTGCAGTAAGCCTATACATGTCATCAAAACAACAAAGCATTATATCAATATAGCATCTTCCCCACAATCTGTGAAATCCTGTATTCACCACTTAACAATTACACTGCAAGAGAAAGAAAGCAACAAATGAACCATGAAGCCGTGGAAATGGACCAACAGTGTTGGACTGATCAATAGAGGTTTTCCACAATAATACTGTCAGTTTGTCAGTAACATCCTCAATAAAATTTAGGTCTGTCGTGTTAAATACAATCTTCTGAGCAACTTTTGTTCACAAACAAGTGAAAAAAAAACAGTGTTAACACGATTCTCAAAGGATCTTCCCGACTTAGAAAATAAAAGGAAATTGTGAATGCTGCACTCGTCTGCAAATGCTCGCTGGAAATCTCAAAGGAGCTTGGTGCATCAGTAACACCTGACAATTCTGTACAGGGACAGACCCTTCCTCTTGCTCTCCTTGGTAACTCTGCTTTGGAGTGATTGTGGAGCATGAGTAACAAACAGCCTGAGCTCCAGCTTAAGGATTTGATTAAATGTCAAATTCAAAGGAAGCTATAAGACTACTTTCAAAGCTCAAGTTCAGTGACAGTATGACCTACACACGTATTTTCTAATATCCTGTAAAAGGACAACTTCCATTTTCCATCTGAGAATGCACAAATTTACTACAGACCTGGTGTTCTCATCTTTCCTTTATAAATGCAACTGCACATACCCATTTCTCTTTTGGCTCCTTCAGATTAATTCCAGCAACCATTATGATTGCTTTCACTAATTTGTTCAAAGCCAAGACAGAAACCAAAACAATGGTTTGTGGAATATTTCTTAGTGTTCACAACTGAAGCCATAGACTGACTAAGAAGTACCAGCTTCTACAGAAAACTGTAAAACTGACACAGACTTGGGCTGGGACCATAGCCAACAGACTGAATGCTGATCCTGCAGTTACAGTTCAGAAGCCATTGCAAAGAAGACAGGATAGCTACATCACAGGCAGCAAATTGCTTGCCTACTGATAGTGACTAGAGGATGTTACTTTTCCAGTTATTGACAAACAGCAACAGCAACAAGGACAAGGTTCTAAATCCTAGCCTTTTGAATTAGTAAGGATGTACAAAGATGAATTAAATACACATCTTTGGTTCATTTTCCTGATGTTCACAGTAGTTTTCAAATGCACATTCCCAGTTCCAAAGGATTTCCAAGTTCAGTATAATTTGTTTTCAGTATTTTCTTTATAGTGAGTCAAGAAAATATTTGTTACAGAAGAATTTCAGTCCGTACCAAAGTCTGCTAGCTTCAGTTCTCCTTTCTCATTAATTAGTAGATTTTGTGGCTTCAGATCTCGATGCAACACCTTTCTTCTATGACAGTAAGCCAAACCACGAAGAATCTGGTATAAAAACAGCTACAAAAGAGAACATTTAAATAAATTAGGCCAAAAATGTTAATTTTCAGATTACACTAACTTATAACAGCCTGTTTGGGCACTGCAGAGTTAAAGCTCTGTACTGTAAGCAAGACAAAAATACCTCTAAAAAAGTAAATTAATTTTCCCTATGAGCACACTTAGAGTATCTTCATTATTGTTTACAGATTTAAAATCCTTTTATGCTAATGCATTGCTTTTACACAGTACTTTACAATAAAGATTTTAAGGGAGATTTGTTCTGCATAATTGAAGAGAACCACAGGGCTGTTTAAGTATTTACCAGTGTTCTTCCCCACACTAACATCTTTAAAGGTAACTGTCTCTGGCTACACTCAAGTTCCTTTCTGCCACAGCTCAGCACCTTTTCCATTCAACTGTGCAAAAACTGTTTAAAGATGTTTTGGCAGCCCCTTGGAAAAATACAACTGGATTCACAAGCTCGTGAAATGTGGAGAAGTGGGGAAATGAATATTACTAACATAACCCAACATCCTCTGGCATTTTATATTCATCCACTGACCTCAATACATGCAGGTTTATTTTAGTCCTTTGGAACAGTAAGCCAACCAAGCAACTCTATTCACACATATTAATGCTGCATATTCATAGACATAAAGGTAGTAAGGGATAAAGAAAGGTTTATCAGTGGGTAGCCAAATCAGTTTACTCTATCACTGCATTAATAAATACTACATTGCAATTTCTTATACATATAAGGCATCTGAACTTGAATATGGGCCTTCTGGGTAGCCATTGATGGTATCAATAACTACACAGAAGCCCTCAGGCAGTATCAATGATGAAATGTACAATTAAAAAAATACAGAGCGTTACAAACAATGATGTTTACCAATATGAAAAATTCACCATGTAATAGTGCTTTTGAGAAGAAACACTGGAACGTTTTTATACGACCATTTCCTAACACAGCAGCTTATTTTTGTACCAGGTGACACCACCAAATTCTTTTTCCTAAACTGGACAAGCAACACAGCAGGTGTACTTTACATCCATCTGTTCTCAGTCTGATTATATGGGATCCACCTACTCAAGAAAAAGAGAATTTGGAGCATTTTTTCTTTCTTCCTTTCCTTTTTGGAAGAGCAGGATGAGAAACAACTTTTTTTTTTCTTTTTTTTTTTTTTTCTGTCGACTCAGGCCTATACCGTTGCAGGGGTAGTCACTCCCAAGCAATGTTAACAGCACAGTGGTAGAAATTAATAGCCATCTCTAGTGTGCACTGTGACAGCAAGGATTTGTCAAGAAAGCAATGCAGATTATTTTACAGAAATTGTGGATATTCATGACAGTTGGCATGGATCCTTCCACAAATTCACAGGACACATATTAACTCAAAATTTTTTTTTGGAAATCGTAATGCCTGCAGAGATCACACACATCTTTATATGATACATTCTTATTTTGTTACAACTGAAAACATAAAATCAGGTGAAGAATGTGACAGAAGGGGTGACAGGGAGGTCTCTCAGATGTTAATAATGATTCAAACCCCCACAGTTATTGCACTATAAGCATATACAGCTACCACAGTTAAGCAGCTGTTCCGTTTTCTCAGTGCCAAAGGTACTAACCATATCAATCTGCTCTTATGGCATTGTTTAAACCACAGACAAACATGGAAAAAGCAGGTTTTCTCTGCTTAGATCTGATTATCACAAGCAGATTCCCCCTGTTCTCTTAACCACACTTATTACAGGAATCAGCTTCCACTTACAACTTATTAACTTGTATTTAATTAAAAACATAAGCTTAATTATGTTTTTTGTTGTCTCGCTGACTCTCTGGTTCTGTTCTTAGGGTCACAGCTTACAATTAATATTTTTCAAGAGGCATGGAAAAGTTTCTCAAATACACTTACTGTAAAAGTAGCAACCCTTAAATGAATTATACACAGCTTAATGAAGCTGTTTTGAAGGTACAGCACATGTTGCAATACAGCAGGGTGATATTGTTACACAGTCCAGCCTCATTTGACAACTTACTCCAAGTTTGTATTCTCTTCTCTTCGGAATCATGTTTATAGAGCTGTAAGTATTAACAAAATACAAACAGGTATTCTAGTTTTTCAAATGAAAAACTGCTTGTTAGGAGGGGGACTTGAAACTGAGTCAGTCTCACCAGGCCTGATTTGCAACTGAGCCACTAGACTGGGCCACAACTATAGTTAAAAGCAAAAGACAACTAAATCTTAAAAAAAGTAATTTCTATTTTATCACTAATGGAGAGATGGCCATCATTTATTCTTAAATATGTATTAAAAATATCTTACTTGGCAGTGGAATCCAATCCCACAATCATGACTCTGCTCACATTTTCCTTGGTGCACACACAAACTTTACTTGAGGATATATTAATCTAAGGATTGACCTCAATAGATGAGTACACAATAGTGGAAGGACAAAAAAAAGAGGTCAATACAGTTATAAATTTATTACTTTTTTGGAAACGTTTGTTTTAAATGTGTAACTTCAAAGAGAATGAGATCTTAAAGTTACGTAAACTCTTGTTTTTTTTTTTTGCTTTAAACATTTAAATGCTCCCAAAACCTAAAAGGAAGACTCCGTCTGATGTCAAATGTAGTTGAGTCAAAAGGAATTTTTTTTTTTTTTTTTTTAAAGCTCTTAACCATACAGCTTCTGGTTAGTTAGTTCTCTGAATTTCTTCAGTCAGAACAGAGAAAGTTGAAGAACAGTAAATGTCACTAAAACCACTCACCTTTACATTGTGCATACTCATGATGTTACCACAGTCATCCATGTACTGCTTCAGATCCTTGTCCTGTCAAAAGATCACCACTATTCAGTAAAATTATGGACAACAGATTACGTGACTATTATTTTTTATTAGAACTAGTGAAGAAATTACTCATCAGAAAACTGATTTATCTGCAAAATATGTTTTTTTTTTTATTTTAAAAAACAACCTCTCCCTCCCCCAAAACTAACAACCAAAACAAACCCCTTTAAGTCGGAACATGGAGAAAATTGGCTTTCCAGAGGGCAAAAATACCCATGCTGTCCATTAGGATGCATTATCTTAGACACCATTATTTGTTATTGCTTTCATCTTCTACCTTGTGTGTGCCATTCTACCTTGTGTGTGCCACTTTTTTTTTTTTTTTTTTTTTTAATTTTTAAATGGAATTACTACATTCTCCAATTACACTCGAAGTGAAGATTTTGTTCTTCAACCCTCTTATTACGCTCATATATTCCAGCAAAAATATAATTAAAGCGTCAGTGAGAAAATGAAAAGTCTGTAATATAAGAGGCAAGCAACTAAGAGATGCAATTGTGGGCACTTGCTTGAAAAGAATTACAAAAATATGGAATATACTTTTTCTTTCTAAGATCACTTGCAAAATTATTGAAAAATATCATTGGGATAATAGCATAATTATCCCTTTTTACAGTTACTGAATTCAGGATGAGTTTTCTCAGGTAGATCACCTCTAACTGCTATTAATGAAACATTACAATGATGAGAACTTACTGCACTTTGAGAACTGAATACAGATGTATACTTTTCAGCCAAATAATTCTACATGCAGGACAATAATAGAGTATTTTAAAAGATAATACAGAATTTTATTATATCTGTGTTACTCAGTATTCTGTAAGGAGATAAACAGAATATAAAGCTCAACAGTGGTTTAAATGCTTACCAGATACTCAAAAACAAGAGTCAAAGACTTGTCTGTGTGAACAATATCATGTAATGTAACAATATTTGCATGCTTCAGATCTTTTAATAATGACACTGCAAAGGAGAATGGTAAATATAAAATAAATAAATGCAACATAAGCAATAAACACATTTCTAGCAAGTTCACATATATGCTATTTATTTATTTATAATTAAAAAGCTATTTTAAAGAACATAGATTAACTTAATGCCATATGAACACTAAATATGAGAAATGTATTTAATTAAAAGACCAAACTCATTTGGGTAGCAAACTGTAAATATTTGCTAGACAGTGCAGTTCAGGCAGCAGCAGTCATTTCATATAATGTATTCTGAATCCCTGAAAGTTATTCCCTAGTATTAGTCTAATTCAATACAAAATCATCAATTTATAACACCATTTGAAAACACAACCTTCCCCCAATAAAATAAATACATTTGAAACACTAACCCTTAATATGTCTAAGATTAAAATTTTCCTTATCAAAACTAATTTTTTTTTTTTTTTTACACGTATCACACAGCTGATTTGTTTTCCAAGCACTTTGGTCAAAAAGAAAGCCAGAAATATCTGAAATTCTAAAAAGCAATAGAAATGTGATCACCTTCTCTTATAGCTGTACACGGTGCTCCCTCTTCATGTTCCAGGCGAATTTCTTTCAGAGCTACTAGGTTCTCTGTCAACTTACTTCTCCCCTTATAAACTGTTGCATAAGTACCCTACAACATGGAAAAAGAAGAATACTTTTAAAAATTGCTCCTTCATTGAAAGATAAGTTCAAAAAGAAAATATGAACTGAAATCCGAGGTTTTAACAGCTTTCATTTTGAGTATGACTAGTTTTAATGTTTTTTTTATTTCTTATGTAAGTTAAACTAGAAAAATAGTTTGTAAACAGATCAGAATACACAGAAGACACAAGGGATGCATATACTTACTACCTCTGAAAATTACACAAGTTGTACACCAAAGAAGTTAGATCAGGTAGTATTAAGTTCCCCAAGTTCACTGCTGGGATCATCTAGAAAGGCCATATTTAAATAAAACTAGCGCAGGTAACTATATTTTGCTGCAGGTATTTTACCAATGGCTGCAGACAAATTCTACCACTATTTTTTAGGAAAACATACAATTCCTTTTGTCTGCTTCTTGTCTTTGTTACAAATTTTACATGAGCATGCACTGGGAGGGGAGGAAACGGAAGTTTCATTTTTGTTGACATCGTGAACATGAATATAGTGAAATTTATCTTTTAGTTTTCTTAGACAATGGAAAATTCGAAACTCTTAATATATGTTATATAATGACAAGAAACCCTGACAAAACAGTCATTAGGTGTATCTAATTCCTGGAACTGCAAAGAGGAAGCAAAAAAGTTACAGAAAATGCCCTGCATTACTGTAGATACACCTTATATCGTCCATTACATTTTATAATGCAAACGGGATAAAATACACCCACAATTATGACTTGATAGCTGCTTGATTAATATTTTTCCAAAGTTGTGTGACATCATGCCATGTCTAGTGAGCCATTTAGCAAGTACTTTAGAGAAAAAAATGCATTTGGAAATGAAAACACTGCAAATAGAGGACTAACTGCAATATTCACAGAAGATAAACCAATCAGCCCCGCTAACTTCTGCAATGTTCAGTGCGTCCCATCCTGGTGCTCCTCATCCTTCTTCTGACCCCCTGGTCACCCTCAGCCAAATTGAACAGGTCAGAAACCTGACCTCTCCCCGGAATGCTACAGTTTCTCTGAAAATCAGTCACTGGATGTAGTAGAGGAAGGCTGTATTACTGTTCCCCCAGCAGGGAAGGGGAACAGAATTCAGTGTTACGTATTTCAACTGGTTGCACATAGTTGGCCACTGAGCTCACGTGTGTTGGCTTGTCTATATTAAGAACACAAATAGTTATTGTCTGCTTACTGCAAATGATGGCTTCTTGTCCAATATAAGTGCTCCCTAATACCTAAATCATGACAGTAGGAGACTTAACCAGACTCAAGTAGTTTCATTATTGACAGAATAATTTTGTCTATCTGCATATGTTAGCCTTCGTAATAAGGTCAGAGACCATTCACTAATAAAGTCTTGCTCTTCCCCAGCTCACTTACGTTCTTCCTGCTTTTTTTGTTTTATTATGCAATCATAGAACATTTTTGTGGCTGTGATGTTGTTATGCATGTTAAATGCTTGGTTTACTGAAAAGAGAAATCCAATGGATATTTTGAAGGACAGAGAGATTTTCAGTTAACTTTTATGAAAAATTTTACATAAAACATTGCCATCAAATCACAGAACAGTTGAGGTTGGAAGGGACCCCTGGAGGTCATCAACCCCCCTTATCAAGCAGGGACACCTTGAGGAGGTTGCCCAGGACTACGTCCAGGAGGCTTCTGACAGACTCCATAACCTCTTCAGGCAACCTCCGCCAGTGCTCTGTCAGCTGCACATTAAAGAAATGTAATCAAAGCAATAGGCATTTAATTTCAAAAGAAAGCTATACGTACCTCTCCAAGCTTTTCTAACTTGATATAGGTTTCCATTTTTCCAAATCCAATTTCTGACTGCAATGAAAAAATACAGAAAGTTGATAATACTGACCCTTAATTTATCATTTAATCAGCAAACCGAACGTTCTTTCAGAAAAATACCTGATAGTATTACAGCAAACACCATGAAATTCTGTTATTTTAAAACTATTTAGCATATTATATGTGTGTGTCCCAGCATCCAAGCCGAATGCTCAGCCTATTAGTCAGTCCACTGCGCATCCTGGAAGAACTATGTACTTAGTTACATTTCATACAAAACCCCATTTTATCCTAACTCCTGCATAAATTTTCTCCATTCTTCTGATCTGATTACTAATGAGGTTATTATAGTCTAAAGCACAGAAGCCATCTCAAACTATTCCATCCTTTCTCTTGCTTAGCATATCCATATGCAGCTGCTTCTTCCAAAATAACTTTCATTACTTATTTGCTCTCTGTAAATACAGAGAACACATTCAAGACCTCAGCTCCAGGTCTCTTCTTCCATTCTGACTTCTCAAAGGCTTTTCAGTACAACACTCCACAACTAAAATCCTTAAACATCATTCCTCCACAAGCTTCAGCTTTTTCCTCAACCCTTTACATTTTATGGCCTATAATTTCAAGTCTTTACATATTTTACTTGGCCCTATTCACTTTTTCTTTTGGTCACCAACTTACCTTTGCAATGCAAACCAGATTTTATCTGCCTGCATAACACCTTTTTTGCAAGACAGATTTTAAGATCATTATTTTTTCCTATTCAAATCCACCGCTAGTCTCACATTTAGTAGTTCTTTCTTGTAGTTATTTCTGTTTAAGACAATTCTCAATTACACTAAACCTTTATATTGCTCTTACAGTGTAAAGAATGTTGAAAGTTGACATGTCAAACAAGTCAATTTTTAAAAGGATTTACAAAGTGCATATAACCTGTACCCTGTCAAAATCCAAAATCCACTGGCTTCACAAGGATTTGAGTTACTGACAACTCGACACACAGTCAGATGAAAAAGTCAGGTTTTCACCCTAGCACCACCTCCTCCTTCCACTTAACATTTCTTTCTAAGGAAAGATACTTTGACCTCTGACTGGCTTCAGCACCTATTTCTTCAGGTCAAAAAACGTTGATTTGCTCCTAAAACCCAATGGATGTTAGAACTTGATAATATTTTGTTTAGTAAATACTGTTGATTGCATTAAGATTGGACAGCAATATAACATGAAGGCATACTACGAAATCTTGGATTCATTCTTCTGTTAATTTTCAGAACATATGCATGAAAACACAACTGAAGTGTAAGATCTTGTCTATAAGCATATTTGACATATGTAAGAGAAAAAAAATGGGCACATTATTTTGTTAACACGGTACTAAGAGAACTTCTGGTTTATTAAATTAGTGTTAGGACTGAAACGTTTTAGAACCACATGCTTTAGAATCAAGCATATTTCAGAGCTTGGTGAAGCCAAGCTGCTTATCCTAAAATACAGGAAAATTTGATACTTGACAACCCTTAAAACTCCAGTGAGATTTTAAACATACCATTGACTTATAAGTATATACTTATAAGTGTGTCTGTGTATATATAAATATATATATATATATATATTTATATATACACACACACACGTATATATAAGTAGACACTGTATACTTATAAGTATAATGTTAGTAAAGTAAGTATTGTTTCCAAAGTGCATTTTAATCTACTTAAAAAGATACAACTTGAAGTGAATACTGAATGGTATCAGAAATAAAAATATATGCTTCTGAATTGAAAGGAGAAATTATATGCAACCATGTACCTATTAGCCTTGTTACTGCCAGAAAGCCTGGAATACAACATAAAAGTCTGATTTCTTTGAATCCTCAGTACCGTTCAAGACTAATAAACATAAAATCTTTAGACAATACAATGAAGTATTTCCTACATATAGAGGACAGATGTTCTTCAAGACCTGCCTTGCAGTGTGTCTCATTTATAACCACATTTCAGTTGACCACCACCTCAGAAGACAACCTGTGTTTTAGATTACTCAAACCAAGATCAATTTCACTTTAATTTTTCCCTCAAAATCATTTCTAAACAAATTTTTCAGGCAAGATCCATCTACCCATCTTCACCTACACAGGAACATGGATATTTATGGTCTCTTATGGCTGGTGCTTAAGAGATGCACCTATGCTGCTGTGTGTGCAATACTGTACCAGTACATGCACAATGCATTTACAGTAAAATCTAATTTTTTGTTGTATTTCAAAGAAATGCACCAGACCTGAAGTATAACAAGCTCTCACCTAATACTTTTTACAGCTGTTTAGATTCCTACACCTTGAAGAGAGACATACCTTTACAGCAGCACACAGTATTCATATACTACTATAACTAATCTGCTAGCAAGCTTTCAATGACAACCTCAGAATAACGATTTTCTCTCTCTTTTTTTTTTTTTTTAAAAGTAGTTTGAAATAATGAAAGCACAATGCAGCAAATGCATGCCTGCACACCACAGTGCTGCTGGCAGGCTTCATTTTGGACTTTTCAGCCTTGAAAAGCATTTTTGAAAGGCAAAAGCAAACAACCTTGTGACAGGAAGTTGATTCCCTACGCACATCATATTCATTAGAGGGCACTGTTTTTCTTTCTGTCTAGAATGTGACGAGGAGAGAACTCCAACTGCACTCAGGGCTCTACATGAAACGAGCAACGGAAATCACATACACAGGAAACTCCCCCCAGCCCTCAAATATTATATTCCAACACTGAAAAGACTCTTCTGAAAAGGTACTTCAGTACACCCGCGTCTGAAAGAGAAGGTTCTGGGAAATACAGTCCCCAACTCAATGCTATGTCAGTAAGTAACTGGTTAATGAGCTACAGAAATCTGGCACACATATTTAAGCTTGCTACATTCCTATTACTTCCAGTGCTTTGATCCAATCTTCCCTTCTTTGAATACTGTGCTTGTAAAAGGAAACATGCAGAACAGAGCTTTGGTCTGGCACACTACATTGTATTTTTTCAGGGGCAAAATACATCAAAAATCTCAAACATTGTGAATTAATAACGCATGTAACAAAGGAAAGAATAAAGATATTTCACAGTTAAGAATTATTTCATATTTTATGTGAATGATAAATATATATATATTTCATATTTATTTTCCAGCAAATAAACTGTTAAGTCAATAAAAAGAACAACATAGGTTTCAAAAACCTATCCAGTTTTTCTCTACACCAATGAAATTGCTCAGAAATTCAGTAGTGGTCTAGCGATTCCTTTAAGACATCAATTAATATTAAGAAATGTAATATATCAAATTATGGTTGAAATTGAATGATTTGTGTAAAAATAAGAAAAAGCTGTGTTTTGGACTATTTCAGGGATGTGCATATTTAGTATGGGTGTCTGGGATTTCTGGTATTTATATTATAATTAGAACATAAGAATCCTCCCATTCATAAGGACAGACTTATTTTTTAAAATAACCCAATTAAAATATATACTTAAAAAGGTATATATAAATTTAGTTATTAATACTCTTAGGAATTCATAGATTTTTTGCGGGGGTATAATTTCAACAGGAAATTTGAGAAAGAAAATTTGTTAACAAATACAAAAAGAAAACTGAAGACTAGCTGTCTTCATACTGTGCTACTCTAGGGCCCCTATACTATATCACAGGAGACACACAGCCTGGATCTAAGACTGGAGGTGCTCTTTGCTCACATAGATCATCACTGCTCTAACAAGTAAGAGGATTTATGTATGTACTTTGGGAGTAGTGAGGGTCTTGACCCACTGATTTCAGTGGGTCACTGAGAAATGAGGGGCAAAGTTTGCAGAAGAGAAAGGAAGGAAAGGGTGATTTTTTTCAGTGGATTTTGACAGGTGCTCAGTACACACTGAAGTGCCCCATCTTTCAGGGCATAAAAGCCAAGGTACAAATTAAGTTGAATGATGCTCAGAATACAGACATCTGCATGAAATGGAACCTTAAGACCCAAGAGGTTGACCTAGCAAGGCAGATGCATTACACTTACTAGTGAAGCTCTACGAGAACGTCGGCTCATTGGCTGATCGAATGGCGGGCTGTTAATCTGCAACTTTTCAAGATAGCCATCAGGTATCCTGATATCAGCAGGCAGGGACAAACGCTTGTTCAAATCCTGCAGCAAGTAAAATTAAAAAGAGAATTGTCACGTTTTAGTAACTTCTGAATTATACTTGATTTAACACTGGTTAATGTTATTGTTACTACAGTGTTACTATTTAAAACTGAAATATTCATATAAATGAAAAATAAGCAATCGTACAGAAATTGTTTTTAGAAACATATTCTCTTCTCGTAATACTTCAAATTGCTTAATTAGCAGGTTCAAAAATTCAGTGCTTTACACACATTAACAAAACAAGAAGAATAAAATACTAAAACATAATTGCATTGTGGATAAATGTGCTGAGTTTACTGGAATAAATAGTCATAAATACCTAGAATGATGGAAATTGAGAATTCAGAGGCTTAATATATTTATTTTCACTTAATTATTAATGACAAGAGATCTCCACAATTCAAACTATATTACACTGACTACTAAAGGTTATAAACTTTCAATTTTATAATTACAGCGACATCCCCTTGGCCATGTGTTTCTACTCGTGTCTTTGCAGCAGCTTTGAACTATTTCAGCATGCTAAATCATTGAGAAACTATCTCACACGAAGTGCATAGCTTCCTGCCAGCTTTGTGCTCTGAACAGGTTCAGTGTAAGGTCAGAGAAGCTTACAGCCCGAACACAGGGCAAGAGAGGCAGCAGGGCAATCCCAGGAAGCCAGCAGCTAAATTGGCTTAGGCTGCCAAAGAACTGGATCGTCAGACTTTTCAGGACAAGATCTTGGTGGACAACTTGCTGAGCTTTCAGTGCTGATAAAGTATTTGGACCATGTATATGTATGATCTGTATATGTACCTGGAACAAGAGGTCAACAAAAATATAATTTAAAATATATTAAAAAACACAAACGTAATAAACTGAATTTCAGGTAGGCCAGAATTGCTAACACACACCCTCAAAATAGTTGAACTGTGTCTGCTATTCACTACAGCCAGTGGATACAGACAAATTTTTGGAGAGCTGCTAAGAAAGGCTTAACTTCTGGCATTAACCCTCCTGTTTTTCTTCCACTCCTCATACCTGCGTCAGTGAAGAGCACAAAGTCTCTGTTAGCTCCTGCTTTGTTGCCCCATATCAGCTTCTCTGCATAACTTCAAAATTCAGTGTCTGCATTTCATACTTTGTAAAGAATTTTTAAATTGGAATCACAGTCTTTAAACAAAAGGAGTACTGTTCACAGAATCACAGCTTTGACCAGCATTTTGAAGATGAATTAAAAATAAACAAAAGGATCCCTCACTACTGGCAACTTCCCCTTTCTTTACTAATTTTCAACTTTGGTATTTCAAAATTTTTAGAACATTGCCAATATTAAAACTGTCTATGTGGTTTGGGGATAGTGGAGGAACTAATTAATTATAATAAGAGCTAGCTGCAATCCTCCAGTAAAGAATTTTCCTTCTTTTTTACAAGCTCTGCTAATTTCATTTTTGTAGTTTTTGTGTTTGTCTCAAAACAGATGAGCACAAAGGGAAGAATTACATGTTGCCTTATAGAAAGCAGCTGGATCATCTCACTGCAGTGGGAAACCCTGGAACTGCTGCAACAAGACAGGGGGGCAGGAAGAGGACCAGTATCAGCCTCTACTCCATCTTCCTATCGTGATCCCAGATCAAACAGTGGGGGCAATATCCTAATTTTTATTCCCCCTCTCCCCCATTGGTCGGGAACATAAACTAAAACAGAAAATCCAAGCCAGCAAGAGAAAAGAGCACTGGACCGAGTTTTTCAATGTAACTTCCTGAAAACAGCAGATATCTCATTATCCTACATTCCCTGCGGCAGAATAGCTCTCTCCTACTCCTAGCTATTATCACTATGGCAAAGAAATCTGCTGTAGTGCTCTCTTATTACTGTTCTGTAGAGCTTATTTGACAATAAGTATTTTAATAGCATCCATTTACAGGTACACTCAAATCCTGGCCCACAACTCATGGAATACTGATCTGACTGTACCCCAGAGCTCTCAATCTGTATCTTCTCTTCTCCCACAACACTCATCCTTGGGGCAACAGATGTGGTGCTTCACAGATAGATCCACAGCCTTGAAGAAACATTTCCAAGCATACAACCTTGATGGGTATGTATGTGGGAAGAAGAAAGTAAAGGCAGCCTCAAGCTCTGATAGCAACTCTAAAATTATACTTGAAAACTACTGTGGTTGAGGCCCGCTGTCAATAAACATGTCATACCTTTCCAAGTGGAGAGGATGGGAAATGAAACAAATCTAAGGTTACAACTCCAGCCACTGTAAAAACTGGAGTGAACATTTTAGGTACCAGAAGATCTCATAATGGCAGCTAGTAATTCTCTTACAGCATTCCCCTTTCATCATTTGCAAAATGCCAATGCCACTTTTGCAATAGGCAATTGCAAAACTCCCTGTGACTTACTCCAGAGATCCATGTGACATCCTCAGTTTTAAACAGAGCTTACGCTGCAAACTTTCATGTTGTCCTCTGCAGTGCATAATGCAAACACTGTTTGAATAGATGTACTTACTGATGTAAAGGCCAAAATCCAATTCAGTTAGGAAAAACACCCTAATCAACAACAGTCTGCTTTAAGCATACAGCAGGCCCCCACCATGTGTTTCTTAAAAAAAACGAAAACCATTAACAGAACCTGATGAAAACTGCAGGGAGAAGGCTTCTTTAGGATTGTAGTATCTGGTTTTAAATATAAATTCGTATTTACATCTGTAACAATGCACAATATGTAACAGTAACTCCCTCCCCCCCATTAATGTTTAGTGCTAGAAGCCTAACATTTTGTCATATTGTAAATAAAATAAAAAGAAAAAAGCTATCAATTTTCCTTAACTTTTTAGAGCTGAAGAAAGTCTGCTTGCTACATGAAAACAAAAAGACTTCATGGAAACTACAGCAGGTACTTCAGATACTTTCCCCCTAAGATCTCCACTGCTATTCTACTCGTAACACTCACACATTTGGCAGTGTTGAAATGTCTACCAAGCCACATTTTTTTTTTAAACCATGTATTAAAATCATTACCTGCCACAGTCAGAAGCCTTTTATAACACCAATATTTGAAAAAACATATAGAAAGCTACTTATAGAAAGTCTTCTTTGCATTATAATTATCATTTACCTAGCTACCTAATACAGGCAAAATTAAAGGAAGTCATTTAGACTGCAAACCTAAATAGCCGAAAGACAGAAGTTACAGCATTTTGTCTGCCTGTGTCACCTTAATTCCTTCCAGCTTTTGTAAGAATTGAAGCAATCACCTCATGGGAAAGAAATGCAACCAAAATTAATGCTACACAGCAACGTGAAAGGGGATTCATCAGATGTGTATGAGAGAAATAAGCACAACGTTTCCTAGTGGCTAAGCAGCAAAACCGGAAACTAAAATTGCATCACTTGGCTGCAGCTGAAAAACCCTTTTAATTTACAGATATGCTACGAAGAAATCCAGGTGGATGCTGCCACAGGAGCCACCTGGTGCCTCAAGTGCTTCTGGAGGGGGCTGCCTGTGCTGGCCAACAGCAGCAAGAGGCGCTCCGCTGCTCGTGGCCAGACACCTGCCCGCCACACGCTCACTGCCCTCTGCCAGGGGATGGAGAGAAAACAGAAGGAAGGTGAGGAGACTTGTGGGCGAGGCAAGGATGGTTTAATAGGGGAAGCAAAAGCTGTGTGTGCTTGCAAAGTGAAAGAAGGAATTCATTCACTACTTGCCACCGGCGGGCAGATGTCCAGCCCCTTCCTGGAGAGCTGGGCCTCAGCGCGCCCAGCGGTTGCCTGAATGTGGAGGACAAACACCACAACCACAAACATCCCCCCTCCTCCTCCTCTCCCAGCTTTCTTCACTAAGTACAGTGCATACAGGATAGAAAATCCCTTCGGTTGGCTGTCCTGGCCATGTCCCCTCCCAGACTCTCACCTGCCCACAGCCAGCTTGCTGTGAGGGGCTGAGTGGGGAAAAGAAACCCCAAGAGGGGTAAAAGAGGTCCTGGCGTGGGCTGACTGCTGGAGGTCTGTGTGGGGATGGGGCAGCCAGGCCAAGCACGAGCCTTGGCATGTGAAGCCTGTGCATTACATGGGATGGTCATCTTCACTCCCTCACACCCCTGCCGCAGCTGTGCCCCGACGTGCCCATTACAGCCCTGCTGCTAATTTAGCAGCAGCTAAACCCGCCCTCTCCAGCTGGGCTGCTTGCTGTCGTTTTGGTACGCCGCCAGGCTGCCCTTGTGGAAGGCAAGCAACAGTACAAAATGGTCATTTTTAAGAATTCCTAATTCTCTTAAACCTCTGTGGAATTCTGCGAAATAATGGAAATTATTATTAACACTTTCTGGACAGAGGACCTTGTCCAGACTAATTTCAATGGCCAACCAAATCTAATGACGTGTTAGCAGTTCTCGAAAAGGAAGAAAAAACAAACAAACCCTAAACCACAAAAAAGACTAAAACCAAGAAACCTCTTAAAATTGAAGTTATTAGCAGGCTGTAAAAATGTAGGCTGTTGCAGGATCCTGCTATAATGCTATTTGAAGAAGTAATAAGGAATGTAAAAGGCATGTAAAATTAATTGCAGGATTATTTTCCCAACATTCGTTAATTTTTGATACTTCAGATTTTTAAATTTCTCAACACTTTTTGACACATTAATTAATCCTGTAGCCCTCTATGAATCTTTTAAATGTTTCATTTTGAAGGTAGGAAACTAAAATAACTCCCTGCCTTATCTTATGTACACTTTTTTTGAATGCAAGATTTGTATGAGTGATGTACATACATCCTCAACTATGCAAGGGGAATCTGCATGCACTCCGTTGTAACTACAGCAAGTAATGTTTTTACCAGAATGCAAAACTCTTTTTTTTCATGGACAGCAAAGTGCTTCATGTAAAATAAATTATCTCCTAGAAAATTAAAATACTTTTCCTTTATGTCACTTCCGACATATCTCCTAAATAAAGTCTAATTCATAAAAAAAGCTCCCGTCAATTTATAACATTTTCTAGTTTGACTTTTTTATGGTTATCTTTAAGGTCAACTTGCAACAAAACAAATCAGTATTCATTAAATAAACTACTGTTAAATGTTCAATTGCCTACAGTTAGCTGTATGTTCCTTAATGAGCTATTTTTTGATCCATCTCCAGAAAACATTCTGGAGAACATATTCAAGCATAAGTTGCTTTGCTAGGGTAACCAGAACGCTGGTGGCATTTCCCCCTCCTTCTACATTTTAAAAACACATTTTCTATCCTCATGTGCAATGCTTATTTCTCAGTCTTGCTTTATTACTGGCAGAGAAATGCATACTATTTTTATAACTTGCTTGAAATGAGAACCACATTTGTTCTACTGTGCCTGATGGGAGATAAACATGTAAGCACTTGTGACATTAATATCACTGTGCTGTCTACGGAGATAAACTACCCCAACTTGTGCTTATCTTTACTATTTCCAACGCTAGCTACAGCAAATGCCCTGAGAAGAGCTGCACTTTGTTGAGCCTTTTCTTTTGTCTGGCTACTACCCAAATGCGTTGCTGTAACTTGATGCGTATGTTCTCTCTACCACAGACTACTTACTCTTGGGCACAGGAAGATGAGGTAGGTGTTTCAACTTAAATCCTGCAGGTTCTCTGAGCTGAGGAATTTAACATTTTAAGTAGATAAACATCTTCCAAACCAAAAAACAAAACAGCTTCTGTTTTTTGCACATACTTGTAAGTAAGAAAAAAATCACACACACACAAAAACACAAAAACCAACCAACCAACCACCACCACTGACAAATACACAAGACTTTTTTGATTTCTTTATTTCTGGTCACCTTTAGGATGTCTCAAAATACTGTTACAAATATGAGCTTCTTCGCTTGCCACCTACAGTAAACTATTCACAAGAGTTTAGTACTAGCATTCTGCTACCACTTCGCCTCCCCCCCCCCCGCCCCTTCATCTGGTTCTCTGAAACAACCCTATTATTTTCTGCCTATCCTATTCTATTCTGTTCTCCTATTCTCCCAAAACAAACTTACCAACTATTCTTTTTTCTTGTAGCTTGCCTCGGCCCACGTAACAATCTTCAGTGTCACAATGTGAGACTTTTCAGAAAGTCTCATACCTGGTCAGTAGTTAAATTTTCACTCCTCTCTCAAAAACTGTCAAAAAAGTACATTTTTTTTTCTTCCATACAATGAACCTATTCTTATTTGTGAAAACAACACTTAACTTTTTGAACTTTGAATCAGACATGAAAATGAACTTCTGTTTTTCCTTAATTCACCATTTACTTTTTGCCAAGACGTACTACACATTTCGGTAATTTTCAATGAAGTGAAATAAAGAGAATAATACAGATACAGAATATTTGAACTGCACATGTTAAAATGCTATAAAAAGAAGCAACTTGAAACATTCACACTGTCTTCCTTCAGATGACTTGAGTCATGATGTCTTTGACTTAGCACATTTAGACAATAAACACATATTTTGCACAAAATACAATACCAATAATCTAAACTAAACAAGAAAACAAAAGAGTTGCCCTAGGGAAGGACCTATTGAGGTGTTCTTGAAACCAATTCTCATGACATTACAATGCAGTGTAGCGAGAATTGTAATGTAGTATATATAACTCAACTGGAAAAGATGAAAAACTGTGACTACTTTTATTTTTATTCATGATGTGCCAGTTTGCCAACTGCTTCTTTCTTGCTGGAACAGCAATAATAAACCTTTCCCAAATCTGCTGGGCTACAAAAGCTACTAATCTTTCAACTCCCTGGATTTCTTTCAGGGTGATCCTGCACTCACAACTGCAGTAAGAGGAAAGAGATTTGGGCTTCTGCCAGTGAAGTAGAAGGAGGTGAAAAAATAGGTAGTCCTGTATTACCACGCAATTGGTCAGAAAAGCCAGAAGGAAAAAACATGATATATTGTCTGATCATCCTCATTATGTCATTTCTTAAATGCTTCATTTAGCCAATCTAACAGCTGAGTACCTCCAGAACCAACACTCCGTTGCCTATGGCCACATGTTCCCATCACTTCCTTGGAGGAGAAGAGGTTCTAAGCTAATGACTCAGCAATGTGGCTTAAGAAACAAAACTGGCAGAAAACCACCCCTTTGAAATAATGTGAGTAATTACCTGCTGATGCAAGTTTAGGAGCCAAGACAAGAAGGAAGCTGGCTCCATCGGGAGCAGCTAGTCACTGGACTAGCCTAACAATGTGGCCAAGCTGTATCATTCTATGCCGATCCTTACTGCTTTGGTTCTTCAGTTCACCCTTGTAATATTCACAGACCACCATTATTTACAATATGCCAGCAGGCAAAAAGCTCCCCACCTCTCCCTAAGATTTTAGCTTATCTTTTTGGAATTGATACTGCTAAATAACATCACTGAAGTTTTGTTAACAGCCTCACAAAGAAAAATAATTGTTCTTCTAAGTCTACAGACAGCAATCTGACAGCCCAAACAATCCACTATAAATCAAGTGAGAACGATTTGCTCTCTTGTGTAAGCATCAGTCTGAATCAGCCTTCTCACTAGTTTTAGCAAGCACCAGCAAGACACGTCAGCTGCAAGCACAAGCTGTTCACTAATAAGTTATAGTGCTTTTGTTCACTGGAGAATGCTTAATGAGATCTGAAATGCTACATCATCTAGCCCTCTACGCAATACAGTTCAGTTTCATGCTTACTCAAAAAAAAAAAATCCCACTTTTAATCTTTAATCTTTTTATAGTATACTTTTCTTTCAGATTTCATGTAAAAATGTGTATGATGCACTACTTCATGACACACAAAATGACTTGAAAAACATTTGCTTATGCCTATAAGAATTTAAACACACTAATATACACCCTTACATGCATGTACTTACTGCACCATTTCAGTATCAGATACCATGTAGACGTTTTTTCTGAAGGCTGCTTTATCAAATTTCAGTGCATTTTTGTCAAATGACAGTTAACACAGTTCAAGCCAACTTTATCCTCTACAGAATTATGACATACTACAAGATTGCCAGAGGCAAAAACAAATAGAGAAAAACAACCCAGATTCAGAGAATATATGCGTACAGATTTTTCTTGTTTGGTTACAGCACTGTAGATTTAGACACTGCCAAGATCCTGAATCAAAACACTAGCATACACATCCACCAAAAGAAACCTATACCATCCATACAGCACGCTATTTTCACGTCTTTATAAACAAGCCTCAATTACTGTAACCAAAACCACTATTTTAACAGCTGGGATGAGTTATCCATACCCATTTTCCTATTCAGTATATAAAATCATCATTACCTCTGTGTTTATTTATTTATGTTTAAATTTTATGTACCATGAGTTGATAAACAGCTTACTAAGATCTCTTTGTGTAGTTATTCATACCCTCACATAAAAAATGGCTTTGCACACTGTTAGTGCTTTTGAGAATTAGAGTGCAATCTCCTAAATATGCCTGTAATACAAATAATAGGCTCAAGATATCACCATTTATCATGGAGCTAGGAGAGAGTGAGCATGTGTACAGATGACATATCCAGTCTGTCCTTTGTGAAAGTACTCGGAAATGGGCTATCATTTTTATTGCAGTTCCACAGCACACTGTGGACAAAAATTATTCCAACAGATTATAAAAGGTCTTTAAAAGGACCACTCAAAAACATACAAGTAGCTAGACAACATTTATCTGACTCTCAATCTCAGGAAATCCTTGGTGCTAAAACATGGATTATAACGCCATGATCACCATAGAACAGAAACACACTCTACAAACAGGTGTAACCAATGCCATTGTGATGCAGAATGTGCATTTTTTACGCCTCCCGCAGCATGGTTTACATCCAACTACTACGTTGTCCTTTGTACTTGAATGTTATTGCTGATACTACTTTTTCCCCCGAAAACATTAAACCACAATGAATTGATTTCTATTACATTAAATCTGCAGAAAGTGTCAAAGTACCTTTTCTTCTGTGAGAAGCAGTAGTGAAAATACAATCTTAAGACACATCTGCAAAAGATCACTGCTATTTCTCACTCCATAAATCCATGCTGTTCCTTAGCCACCCTATTGAAATGCAGCACGATTCAAGAAAGCATCAATTTCAAGCATTTTTATATTTGAGACAGAAATGATCCAAGATATGGAATTCATGAATCAATTAAATCATGAGGGTGTTTTTGTTGTTGTTGTTTTTTTTTTTTTTTTTCAGATCAAGTATGCAAAATATTCTCAGGAATTTTATCATAAGACTGAGCCCAGAGGCTGCTTCATGCTCGGAATACCAATGACCACAGATATTGCTTATTCCCTGCCCCCTCTCCAGCATAACAAAGTTTGTCAGTTTTGATGCTGGGATGCGGAGACAAATGTCATCAATAAGATATTACTAAGAATTCAAAGGTTTAACCTCTATTTTGGGACTAGGAGTCACAGTTTTCTAGCTCATCTATTTACGTCAATAAACAAAGCAAGGACTTTACTGCCAATTCAAGAAAATTATCACCAACCTCTACAGTAGTTATGGCCACTGAAAAATATGTAATAATTTGTAAAAAGTCAGAAAAAAGAAATGCAAACAGCTAGCTTTGCTTTTATTTACTTTAGTGTAATTACAAACTTATAAAGAGAAATATTTTAAATATTTTCCGTTAGTATTTGTAACAATCTGTATGCTTGAAATGATGAAATTAGAATTATAGTTCAATAGGCAGGATTTTTTTCACATAAAAAGTCACAAGTATGCATTCTGAACCATTTCTTCATCAAAATACTTTTAACAAGAATCTTAATTCCATGGATATGTTGTTTAGACCACTGACTAGCTGAATAAAAACTATTCTTTTTTATTATTTTTAAAAAGAGGCAGTTTTTCATTTATTTCACATCTCCACCAGCAGTTTTAAGGTGTAAAGCTGAAACTGTATAGCACAAATATAGTATTCAGAGAAACTGCATTCCAAGAGCTTCTATTCACAACTAATGAAAACAAAACAAATGCGTGTGATACATAAAACCAGTTTTGAAAAAATCTGAGAAAGGATAAATAAAATTTAAACGTGAGATATTACTTTCTTTTTGTCACGTGTATCAATACACCAAAAATTTGGTACTATTAAATTGTACCAAAAGTGGCCTTAGTCTCTTAACATAAGCCCTGCTGATACTGACGGTCTGGTGGCTGTTTGACTCAGTGGTAGGAGCTGAGGTGTAACAAATTCTAATAAAAGCTCTGCTTCCTTTATTACTACAACTTTCTGATTTTTCAGCATAGAGTTATGTATGTTTTGATCAATTTCTCTAACAGAGGAGTAGGAGAAACTGCTCAGAAGAAAAAGATAACAAAGTGGTTAGCTTGCGAGACAAGGGAAATGGATTTTTTTTTTTTTTTTTTTGGAAAAAATCCAAAGAGAAACAGATCACAGCAAAAAATACGAGCTTGGAGCCCTGACGGCACAAGTCAGGATCCTGAGCGGTAAAATAATCTTTTATTTCCAATACACTCTTCCTGAAAAATTCTCATTGCTAGACAGCAAGAGACCCAAGAGATAATGAAAGAAGAACTAGCAAACCAAATGAAGTTGCAGCAGAAGCAGTAAGGTTTTGATCCAAGACAATGCCAACAACACAAGCAGTCTAACAGAGACTCTCTAACGTTAACTCCTAATAATGAAACATTCACATCAACATAAAGCAGCAACTAGCAGGGCGAAGTCCCATGAGGAAATTGGCTAATTCAGAACAAATCAAATTCTTGAATTCAGGAACTGGAAATCTGACCTACTGGACAGGACAGCGAGGCTGGAATGCAGGGTATGAAGCTGCATCCACATGCTAATAACTTCCCACCTGCTGCATTCCAGTCATCCAAATGAGATCTGATTTGTAGATGGCTGGACACTATAGATGTAGATGGCTATCCAATACAATAGCACATTACTTGTAAATGGGACTTAAAGCACGGATCTTAAAAGGGGAACTGAGTTATGAAAGAACAAAAGCAAAAAAGCAAATACTCCATCCTCGGGTACCACCAAATGCAGTAACTAAGGAAAATAGGATTTGCAAGAACTTTTAGGATTGTAGAAGTCCCTAACAGAAGGGCAAAAAGGCATCCATCACTAATATCAGACAGTTATCCCTATTCCCAAAAGATCTAATAAAAGGCGGGTTCCAGAAGTCTGTCTGTTATCCAAACTGAGATTATTTTTCTTGTGGCAGTGACAATTTTCTTCTGCAGAAGAAGAAATCAAAGTCTGCCTATCAAATAGAATAAAAGGAGTTCCACCACTTTCGTCAAGATCATGCTAGTAATTTAGAATGTGGACTTGTGTTTTTAGAGGAGGGATTTCCAAAGTGTCAAGCTTCACGTGAATCTGAAAGTAGGAGTTCACAAAAAGAACAGCATATTTTCTTGTGTAACCTTGCAAAAGGTTGACACAGCTTCCAAGCATGACTGAAAACGGGTAATACCGCGAACACGTAGAAGATATAAAATTAAAAATGGTCTTGATTGTATTCAGCTTCACTTTCCTTCTCTATTTCGTATCTAGTGGTAGTTGACCATAGATTCACAGCAGAGGTGAGCAGATCTACACATTCTCTGGAATTGCAGATAGAAATTAGACAAAATCCAGTAAATAAGGCAGAAAGAGCTGACAGCCACAGAAGTAAGGAGGGAGGAAGAATTTTTGCTTAGCGAAGCCTGACCCAACAGGCACTGTGTAGTAATGCCTGCTAGTAATCCAAGGCACCCTGGCAAGTAGGCAAGAGATGTAGGGCTGAATGCTCAGGCTTGTCTTTGATGCAGTGCTTCCTGCAATGTGTTTTCCTGCTGCTAAAACTAATGACGGGAGAAAACACTGTATGGCCTCTGACTGAAAGCCTGAATCAGTACTGCTATCCAGGCTACAGTGCCCTATTTACACATGGAAATGACAATCTATGAGCAGTGTTCTCATTTAAAGCCTAAAACCGGAAAATATTAGCAGTAGATTCATTTAAATCTCAATTAATTTTGTGGGTTTTCCTCTGGATCAGGTATATTTGCCTAGCTGGACTGACAGCCCATTTAGTTATTCAAGCTGTATCAGCCAAGACTCCTGTATCAGACATAACCCTGGTAAAAGGGTGGGCTCACCAAATCCTTATTTTTCATCTACATTTCATTTTTTCTTTCTGAAGGTAACCAGTACAACTCACACCTAATTATAGCCTCACTTCATGGCCTTTGTATTTTTCTCTTTTGAGCTAAAAGCACTAAACCTGCAGCTAATCCTCCCAGGGGAAAATTATACCCTACAGCAATGTGGTAGGAGCAGTCTGATCTGGAACAAGCTCCTGCCACTAATGTGACAGTCAGATGGATAAGAACTGTTTCTCAGGATAAAATATCTGGGAAACAGGCTGGTGAACAGTGGGTTATGGCCCTCCGCCAGTTCACATACGAAGACAGCTTACAGACCTTGGACTTCTGGGAAAGGGAAACAGATGTTTCAATTTGCACAGACTGTGTCTCCCTATTTTTTATCCACTACCGTCCTTAACGAAGCATTCACTACCCAGCACACAGGGCACAAGGCCTCCAATGAACGTTTACAGCTTGAAACGTGTATTTATATTAATGCATTACCACCTATGCCTTCTTTTTCAGCAAATCAAAACAAAAATGCTCTAAGCTGCAACTCTATGATCTGGAGAGGTGTTTCTCATATGATGAAAACACCTACAGTTAAAATACACACAGGCATTCACTCTCAGGCTGCCTTGCTCCTGAAACTTAGGAAAAAAAAAAAGTGATTCTATGTATCTGCTCTGATAAACAGTTTTACTGATTTACTAAGTAATCATTACTATTAACACTGTATTAGTAAATTTTTAAATTAAAAACTAACAGCTGATGTGAGTCAAATTCTCCACACAATACACGTTTACGACTAGTGTCAATATGGTTCCTGAATGGGGTGGGGGGGAAGCAACTGCTTTACGGACCGTTAGTAGTCTGTGGGTTACACGCAAAATAAATTTCGTCTAGACAATGCAATGAGATTCTAGTATGTTCTCTTACTTTTCTAAGAATATGCTAACAAGGATTTTTTTTTTTAAATAAATCTACCTAGTCCCACCACTGCAATGTTGTCAAATTCCAAAGCTCTCTGTATATAGAAATCACACTGGCCTAAATTTTGTGTCAGCTAGGGGGATGATGGACTGAAAGCTGCTATCTCCATGGCTGCTACTTTGGATAGGAAGTTTTCAACCCAGCTGCTGATCATGATCCTCTCTCACTTGCAGTATTACCGCTTCGTATCTAAAATACATCAAATTTAGCTTACATCGCAGCATGATGATTTCCTACCTAACACGGTCATTTTATGGCTATGAAATTTCAGGTTTCTATTGCTATGAAGATTCCACTAGAACAAACATTTTTCTACTTACATCTGTATTGGGTATTTTGCACTTATCTATCTTCCAGGATATCTGTATATATATATTTTTTTTCCAGAAAAATCAGACTTTTCCCCAGCAGAATCTTTCAAATACTACCGACAAGAGTCATTCGCACCATTCTATGACTCTGACAGGAGAATCTGTTTGCTTTCCCACAAGGTTTTAATTTTATTTCTAGTTCTGAATTATTTTACAATTACAGAGGAAGTAGTAGTGTGGTGAACACTAACGATCAAAATGTGTATTCTGATATACAAAACATCCCAAGAATACTAATACACAGTATCAACAATTTGCACTTTGACTACAGCATGTTTTTAGCAAGCATTTTATTTTATTTTTTTTGATGGGCTGCTAATCTGCAGAATTTAGAGGATTTTGAGCATTAAAAAAACCTCATTATATACAAAAAGTTGTTACAAATAAAGAGAACTATTCCAAGATTTCAGATTTACCTGATTTGTTTCTTTAAAAAAATAAAAATCAGGACTTCTTTCAATTCAGTAGAGAGAAACAAACATATATTAAGAAATGATACACAAAAGTTTTACTAAAGCAATGAATATTAGCCAAACTAAACACAAGGATGTAGTCCTTGTGACACATTTAGTATAATGCAGAGGAACAAGGAATATTGTTTTGCTGAGTTTATCCAACTTTGGATATTTTAATCCCATATATTTTGAAATGGATTTCAAATGTGATTAACGACTTCAACAGACTACAGCAAATAAAGGCTATGACACACTCTAATTTATTCCAACCTGTATGGGCAACATACAGCTGTAACTCATCCTAAATGGATATAAAGGGAATATGTCTAGAGATGACAGATCCCTACACACCAACAAAACAAAACTGAAATAACAGAAACTTCTCAACAAAGACCGTTTCCTTGTGTTATCCTGGGTGATAACACAAATCACCCAAGGCAGGCAAACAAGGAAGCAAGTGATCCCATTTGGTGAACAGCAAAACCAGGAAAACCAGGTTTTCCATGGATGTTCTTATTGAGACTCAACTCCTATGTGGATCCTGTGGTATTTTAAAAAAGGCTACATCTTTCCCAGTAGTAGATGCAGCAGATGCATTAGTAGTCTCTCCTGATTCAGAGCTTTTTTTTCCACAGAAATTAGTAGAAAATTAGCATCTGAGATTTCTATCCACCTGTCAAAACTGACTGAGAACGACCCACGGGAAAAATAGGATGAAGACAGACAGACAACGTAATCACTTAAGGTGTTTTTGATTAAGAAACTAGATAAAGTACACTGAAAAGATTATGATTAGAAAGGTATTTTAATAAAGGCTAGAAAGACTGTTACAGTTCTTTTTCTCTGGCATGCACAAACAGGTAAAAAACCCACCTATGCTACAAACCACTTCAAAGGAGTAAACTTCTGTCAACTAAAAAATACTATCAATGACAGTACAATTCACACTCAGAAGTAAGAGTGTTTTCAGACATATGCTTGAAAACTTATTTTAAAGGTCATCAAATCAACACTGAAGTGATTTGGGGGAAATGTTAAAGTTCTCACAGAACATACACAAATACCTGCCAAAAATTACTACTCTCATTGACTGTGCCTGTCAATGAAAAAAATAATGTTAATTTCAAGAATCAGAAACAAGCAGTTGGAATTTAGAGAAAAACGAGAAGATCAGCACTGAATAAACAAAACTGAAATAAAAAAAATCTGAAAGCCACTGAAAGAGTAATGCGCAAGATTCAAGATGACTTTTTTATTTTCTTAATGGAAGCATCCTGCATAAATTAATTGAATTAAATTAGGTCTCCCATGCAAAAAAGGTCCAATTTTAACAGTCTTTAGATTAAACTCAAGATTAATAGATGAACTCAGGAATTCCCAGACAAAGAAAAAACAGGTGCTGGAAAAGATATAAATAATTAATACAAATAATTCATAAGTTCTTGGAATTGGACCAGGATTACATGCTTGGAGTCTTGGAATTCCAACCATAATGGAGCGCCTCACAAATCAAAAATTTTTGGCATGCGCACCCTACTATAAGTTATTCAGATCTGCTTCTCCAATCCTGTATTTTGTATCATGCTTTGAAAGAAGATGTAAAATCTTGCAAACTATGCATAATGGTATATATGCTATAATGGAGCAACTGCAAAATTTTACATGCTTATGTAACAAAGGCATCATTATAATGTTAACTTCTACATACTCAAGAAACAGGGAAGTGTTCTGTTTTTCTTTGCCAAGGGAAACGACAACAAAGCAAGCACAAGGGTGGCTAGTATTCATAATGAGACTCATAAATAAAGGAAATTATGTGCACAGTTATTCATAAGGTACTTTTCCTCCTTTTGTTTACCATCCTGTAAAGTTCCGTTCATTAAAAAACAGGAAGAGAGAGAAAGGCTGAAGCAGTCAGGACCATCACTTCTCTGCAGTATTAGTTTTAGAAAGATCAGAAACCAGTTTTATGTAAAAAAAAAAAAAATAAAAGTATTATATATATATATATATATATATATACACACACACCACATTTTCTTCAACGTACTTGATGAGTTGCACAACATGTGAAGGAAAGGTATTCTAAACCTACCCTTATTAAACTCTTCATGAAAAAAGTTTCAAAACATATTTAGCTTTTCAAAACAAGCAGATCATCAACAACGCAAGATAATGGTCTGATTTGTGACAACTGGAGACAGACATTTAAGCACTACTATAATAATGCTCTCTACACTAAGGATGTCAGAACATTTAAAATTGATTGAGAAGACAACCAATTTTAAAGAACATCTAAAACAAATTCCATCTTTCTTGTCAATTTAAACAATCTTTGTGTGAGAAGTAAATTACCTCCATTGAGATTCGTCTGTGTATCCGATTTCTGAGACAAACACCAGTGGGAGACTGAACTTCATCAGATGATGTTCCAGAAGCTTGGTCACTTTCACCATCTGACCCCATTTTCAGATTTTCATGAACAATATCTTAAAAATAATCAAAAAGAAATAATGAAAACAATCAATCAATATTCCACTAAACAACTCTCTTGTACAGACAGAAAACTGTATCTATACTGTGCAGTAGTTTTTATATCAAAAGCTCATCCCAGCCATGGTAGTCCTGATACATTTATGCCTCACAAATTGCAAAATGAAAAGCATTACTTCATAAAATTCATATGCAAACTTCATTATCATTTTTCTTACTTGGTTTGCAGCAGAACTGAATTTTCCAAAACAGAAGACAGACAGTCAAATCCTAATTTTAATTCCTACAAGCCACCTTCCCCTCACGATTTCAGTTCCTGAACTCCCTCATTAACTCTTCTTGTTTTGCTGCTCTTGTATTAAGAAACTTGTGTTTGCAAAGGAAACCTGAGATTCACTGGAAAATATATAAAACATTAATGAGAATATTTAAGACTTTCAGACTACCTGATGCTAGACACGTAAATATATTTTCGGAAAATTAAAAACAAACAAACAAACAAAACACTGAAAAGTATAGATGTTATTTTCAGAATGTCAAATACAGAAATTGTAGGGGTAAAAACCACTGGCGTGTATGTGTGGAGGAACGGGACATATTCTGACTGCTTGAACAGAGGCCTCCAATGCACAAGTCAGTTCAGCAGAGGACCTGGGATTCAGTAAGAATTTAGTGATATTTATTATTTTATGGGGAAATATTAATAACACACAGCTTGAGTTACATGATACTGCAGGATCTTTACAAAAATTTAAACTAGTACTTTTAACACAATCCTGTAGATTCATCCACATAAAACAGTTTACACATGTTATATATGTACATATAAGTTACTTTTTAGCAGCACAGAATATTCCAGGACTTGGAAGACAAGTACTATAAAGAATGAAGAGAAGATCATGGTGGTGTCTTTAATAGCATAAAGATGCAAGTGAATTGCAAAAGCATTCACAATAGAATCACAGAATCACAGAAAGGAAATTGGTCATATAAGCAATTCACTCTAAAAAATGTTCCATCCTCACCTGTGAAATATCTGAGCTCCAAATTACTATACAGATTAAATACCGCTAGTATCTAACTCCACAGTCACTAGTGGGGTTCTGTGGGGCTCCATTTTAGGGGCATTTCTCTTTTAAAGTTTGCATAAATGACTTGGATGCAGAACTTGAAGGTATACTAAGTAAATTGGCAGATTACACTAAATTGGGAGGAACTGTTGACTCCCTGAAGGGTAAAGAGGCCTTGCTGAGAGATCCTGACAAATTAAGAGAGCTGGATAATCGCCAACAATATGAAGTTTAACAAGGGTAAGTGCCAGATTCTGCATCTGGAAAGGGGCAACCCTGGATGTTATGTACAGACTGAGGGACAAGATGCTGGATAGTAACTACACAGAAAGGGATTTGGGGTTTTGGTTGGTGGCAAGTTGAACATGAGCCAGCAGTGTGCCCTGGCAGCCAGAAGGACCAGCTGAACCCTGGCACGCATCAGGCATGGCATTGCCAGCTGGTCAAGGGAAGTGACTGTCCTGCTCTGCTCTGCGCTGGTGCACCCTCCTCACCTTGAGTACTGTGTGCAGTTTTGGGCACCACTGTATAAAAAAAAAGACATAAAACTATTTAAAAGCATTCAAAGGATGTCTGCAAAGATGGTGAAGGGTCTAGAGAACAAGGTATGTGTGGAGCAGCTGAAGTCACTTGTTTTGTTCAGCCCAGAGTAGAGCAGGCTGATGTCTCCATGAGACTTAGCTCAAGTCTCATGGAGTTTGAGAGGTGTCTGGACAAAGCTCTTAGACATATAGTTTAATACTTAGGTGGTCCTGTGTGAAGCCAGGAGTTGGACTCGATGATCCTTGTGGGTCCCTTCCAACTCAGCATATTCTATGATTCTGTGATAATTACACCTACAAAAGAGATGCTTCAAAAGACAAATTGCCTGACCTCTACTGTTTTTAGGTATTAAGCATGATCTTGTACAAGGTAAAAGAGAACATGAGAAACAACTAAAAAATTCCAGAACTCTACTCTGAAAAAACACTTATGTGAACAAAACATGCAGAGCTCAATTCAATCTTACCACCAGAATACCTGAGAATATTTAACATTTGCACAGAATTACAGCAATAAAAAGCAAAAAGAGAATGTGTAGGTTTCATCACTATCAGCAAGAAAGCAAGCTGGATTTTCAAGAAAAAAACCCTTCAGGCCAAAATTTGGTTATCAACACATCTTCTAAAATGTTTGTCTAGTTTAGCTCACATAGAACCATGTAGACTTCAAAGGACCAAATTCTTCCTTAGTACAAAGAATTTCCTTTTAGAGAAAACAGAATGGATATAAAAAGATTAACTCATAAGGTACTGGCAGCATTTTAAATCAAAAGTATTGTAATTAAATACACGAATTAAGTGAATATCCCATACACAAAGCAAAATTTTCAGCAGCAGTGTGGATCTAAACTGAATTTTGATTAAAAGACCACAACGCATCAGAATTTTGCCAGCAAGTCATGCTCAGATTTGGAATGAAAGGGAAAAAATAAACTGCATTTCTTGTGTAATAAGGAGCGATCTTCAGGTTTCAAACAATACAAATATTCATCAGTGCTTCTAAAGAAATGTTAGTGAACAAGAGGAAAAAGATTGTCAGAAAGTGATTTCCAAAGATCAGCTTTAACCTTAAACTAAGTAGACAAAATGTTACTTTTTGCCAAATCTCTGCAAGATCTCTCTCATTCTCTACAGAAACTCGATAGCTGTGTTTTTAAAGATCTGTAGCAAGCTGTACAAAATTGTTTTTAGTAATATAAAACCATTATTGAAAACATTATTTGCAGCAAGACTATTATCTCAGCATTATCGTATCTGGTACACAGCACATTCACCATATCAGTGATGCACATACACCCATAGGGCCTGATGGGATTCATCCCAGGGTACTCAAAGTGCTGCTTGATGTCATTGTGAGACCTCTCAATTATTTTTAAGCATTCTTGGGAATGAATCTGGAAAGGCCCCAGTTGACTGGAAGCTAGCAAATGCTGTCCTAATTTTCAAGAAGGGCAAAAAAGACGACCCTGGTACTGCCAGGCGACAGGCCTGCCAGTCTCACTTCAATGCCTGTTAAAATCATGGAGATTATTTTGGGAGTTATTGAAAAACACTAGGAAGACATTGTAGTTATTGGTCACAGCCAACACGGGTTCATGAGGGGGAAATCCTGATTACTGAACATAATTTCCTTTTATGACAAGGTTACCCATCTAGTTAACCAAAGGAAGCCAGTTGCTGTGATCTTTTTGGATTTCAGCAAAACTTGAATGGCCCCAAAGCCTGCTCGAGTTTAAGAAGCATTTGGATAAAACTCTCACACAAATGGTTTAATATTTAGGCAGTCCTGTGTGAAGCCAGGAATTGGATTCGGTGATCCTTGTGGGTCCCATCCCACTCAGGATATTCTATGATTCTATGAGTTCTTTAAAAACAATTCTTTTTAAAAGACTTTTCTGAGAGATGTTATCTGTTTTAGCAATTACAATTCTAAAGACTTTCCTTGTAAAATTAAGTGTAACAGCTGCTAGCTGTTGCTACCCAATCTATCTATCCTTGTGTTAGTCTAAGTCCACTGGTGAGGCCCCAAAGCCAGCTTTCTTTAGAGAAGCTAGACAAGAGACAGTTATCTAGGCAACCTCACAAAGTAGGATTCATGAAACTAAAGAGGTATTGTATTCTAAGCCATGAAGCAATTGCATCATTAAAAGAGAGAGAGAGAGAGAGAGAGGGCGAGAGAGAGAGAGACTGACACTTTCATGAAAGTAATCGTGACTGATACTGTCATACTTGTTATCTTGGAACACATGCTGTCCAATTCACAAAAGCCTATTTATTATGAAATTGCTGTAAAAAATACACTTCAAAATGCAACATCCACAACTACAAAGAGTACCCTAGTTGACAAAGATAATTCTACTAAAAAGAGTACCTATGCAATAATACAAAACTAGGGAATATTTCAAGAACCAGTAACACATAACCATACATTTGGAACAGATATTTTAGCTGTAAGGCCACTCTGCTCTTTACAAATCAGGAATGAGAAGACAAAGTGGGTCTGCCCCATTCAAGTCGAAAATATACTATTTCAAACTTAAACAAGATACGGTCAGTCTATCTTGAAAACTACAGTGATATGATTAATTTTGATATGTCTTGATAAGCTACATACTCACAACGGACCTAAAGATTTTAAGCAAGATATTGTTGGTACCATCCAAATAAATCTATCATTAAGCACATGCCTGAATTTCTGATAGGCTGATTACGCAACAGCTCCTATCTGTAAGAGTTTGCAAATGTTTTAATTATATTCCAAATAGGGATACTTTGAGCTTTTTAAAAATGTGTCCCTTTATTTTATTAAATTAAAAAGGTACTAGTAGAGCTTTATGTTCATTATTTTAATAGCGTAGGAACTGGAATGAGGCATTTTGATCATTTTATACTGCTGCATGATGATAATATTTAATTAAGCAATGATGAAAATCATGCAAATAATTCTTTAATTTCACCAAGCTTTTCTAAAGGCAAGTTCACCTGCACCAAAGCCAACCTGCATAGTCTTCAGAGGTTTTAATGGTTCAATAATTTATTGAATTGCTTTCACTGAATACCACAACCATTCTCTTATGAAGATGTTTATTTTAATGTAGTCTACATACCAAATTAAATACCCAGTATGGCTGTGTAATAAAAAGGTCTAGATGACTGCAATATAGCAACAAAATTATGGAAGTACATTTAAAAGAAAAGGTTGTCCTCATTTCAGTTGAGAGGAGTGCACCACAAAAGAAGTTAGTGAAGGGAACCTTCAGTGTAACAGATGAAAACTCCTCCAAATGAGCTAAAATAATACCCACTAATTAGTCAGTAGTGAGTCAGACTGCATGATCTTTCTATCTTATTTCCAATGATTATAAAATAAATAAATAAAAATCACAAGAATTGCATATTGGATTCCTTCAAGGAATTCTTTCCTAAAGCTTACTTTTCTATTAAGTGGCTAAATTTTATTACCAGTTTTACTAACAACTCAAATTGAGGAAGGCAATACTGAGAAATTGCCTTTGCTATTAACATGATTAAAATATAAAGCAGTATGGAAACATCAAATTGAAACAAAACATCTCCATAACTGTATCAACACAGCTAGCAAAAACAGATAAGCTGCTGCTGCTAGTAAAGATCACCAGGATGGTTAGCCTGAGATCCATGCCAGCCAGAGCTGGCTTTGGGTATTCCAAACACCTCTTCAATGTTCCCAGTAACATAAATATGGAACAAGGACAGTTAAGTCAGCCCTGCATTCAGCCAGATCAACTCCAAAATCAGTTTATTAATTCTGGCTCCATAATAGATAACAGCAGTTAAACGCTTCTGGAAGTGCAGCAATTTAGAAGCTATCCAGATATATGTGAGCTAAACAACTCAACATCCGTATCGGTGGCGTGGCTGTCACAGTTTGGCCTGAGAGTCTTCTACATTATTGAAAACTATCAAAATAACTGGAAACTAGATTAAAAAAAAAAAAAAGAAAGAATTACAACATGTTCAAGACAGACTTCTTAGAGATAAGCCAGAATTTTCTATCTTTACAAAACATTTTACAATACTTAAACTAACAGAAATGTTTTTTTCAGGCAGAAAATTCTAAAAATAATGTTTTACGATTTTACACATTACCACAACATCAGGAATTCATAATCAGTGCTCAGAAAACAAATACTCCTCCCAGGTATCACGACCAATTGTTATAATTTCATTCAAAAGCAAATCAGCCTGAGAATGCACTTGTGGGCAGGTCTTGTTTGTTTGTTTTAACCAATTAACCATCCTCTTACTGCCACCATTTCATGCTATTTCAAGGGTCTCTAATAGCAAGTTCCCACCACTGGACTAGAAGAAAAAATTGAAAGAAAATATGATGAAGGTACCAAAGGAAAAAAAAAACAACTTCATGTAGTGTGGGATATTTGACTATTTAATTTCTGATGTCATTATCCCAATGGAAAAAAAAAAATCAGCATCCTGCTGAGTAATAACCATTCCCATATGGTAGAAAGAGAGGGAGGAAAGATGCAAAGAAACAGTGGAGAGAACATAAGTAATTTTGCTTGTGCAGACAAATGCTACTATATAACATAGCTTAAATTTTCATCAGATAAGGAGGGGATAATAAAACAAAGAGCTTCCAAAGACTATTCCTTACAGAGAAAAAAGGAAAATAGATGATGAAAAAGATGTAAAAAACTCAGACTCAGAGAACCCTAACAAAGAATGCACCATAGCATTGCAGAACAGGTATCACTGCATTCAGAAGAAACAGAGGTGTTTTAGTGCACACTATTGAACACTACTTAATGAAATTACAAATTCTGCAGGAATCTGTAGCTATTTAACATATGGTATTGTAACACTTCCTACAGACTAAGACTTTCAAATTGTGTCAGGTAAACACACGAAATTTGATCACCTGAAAAACAAATTACATTATTTTGTATGGCTTATGCATTAGTATTTTTCAGGTTTGAAATACCACTGAGAAAATCAGAAAATAATTAAAAAGCAATATATATATATATATTGCTTTTTAATTATTTTTATATATTTTTAATTATTTATATATATATATATATATATATATATATATATAATATGTATATATATGTCCAACTCTTGACACTGCACAGGTCTACCCAAAAGTTCAGACCATGTGACTAAGTGCACAGTCCAATCTCTTCTTAAATTCAGACGGGCTCGGTGCAGTGACCACTTCCCTGGGGAGCCTGTTCCAGTGTGCAACCACCCTCTCTGTGAAGAACCCCCTCCTGACGTCCAGCCTAAATTTCCCCTGCCTCAGCTTAACCCCGTTCCCGCGGGTCCTGTCACTGGTGTTAATGGAGAAAAGGTCTCCTGCCTCTCGACACCCCCTTACGAGGAAGTTGTAGACTGTGATGAGGTCTCCCCTCAGCCTCCTCTTCTCCAGGCTGAACAGGCCCAGTGACCTCAGCCATTCTTCGTATGTCTTCCCCTCCAGGCCTTTCACCATCTTCGTAGCCCTCCTCTGGACACTCTCCAACAGTTTCATGTCCTTTTTATACTGTGGTGCCCAGAACTGCACACAGTACTCGAGGTGAGGCCGCACCAGCGCAGAGTAGAGCGGGACAATCACCTCCCTTGACCTATGATCCTTAAGGGTCCCTTCCAACTCAGGATATTCTATGATTCTAAGATTATATATAATATATATATATATTTAGGCAAAGCTCATTTGAAGTTATAGTGGAAGCTTGATGAGTTATTGGCAAACACGCATTTAAAAATGCTTAACATGTTTTAAAATGCAACATACAGGAATACAAAAGTATACATTTCTGCTGTTCCAGTACATATTTTATATACAGATGATTTGGCAAATAACCCATAAAACACTAAGTAGTCCTAAGCAGAGGTATCTTTACATACATTTAAAAAACAAAACAAACAAAAAAATTGTCTTCCTGTTAGATTATTGACAATTGTTACTCAAGCAAAGCTTGTCTAGGAAAAAAATGGAGGAGGGTAGGAGGAGAGTAATATATAAAACCTGAGTACCTGAGCAAAATCAGGAATTATCCTGTAGTCAAATCTATACACACATAAAAAACTGTTTTGTTGTGTGTGTGTGATAACAGCTGCAAAACTCTATTCAAGAGGACAGAATGTTGTTTTTTCTCCTTTTTCCTGGACTGAATGGTAACATAAACAGTAAAGCGGCAATGTTTTTAATGTAATAAGTGATATTACAGCAGAGGAGGATATAATTGGTTTGATGAGTATCTTCACTTGTAGCTTAATCTTGAGCAAGATCAGTTTAAATATCACACTTTGAAAGGAGGGCAAAAGACTGAAAAATTCATAAAATTCTAATTAAACCGGCTTGCTCTCATTTTCTAGTATCAATTAATTAAACATAATTTAAAATAACATAAAAGCAGGGTAAAACATTACCGGTGACTGGAGGCAGCAACATGACAAATTACTTGAAGCAGAAGACAAAACATATTTCTAACTCATTTGCCCAACAGAACTGCAAATATAGCTCAACACCACAACAAAAAGATAATTATAGTTGAGTGGTCTTATTTTATCACCGAAAAAAAGCAATTTTTCCCCCCGTATTACTGAGAAGTCTAAATAATACATCATGTATTTTTCAATTCCACACATAGGATGATTAACCTTTATTTTTCTCATACTCAGTTGTTGTAGTCCTCACCAATGCTTAACTGAGCCGGACATACAGGTTCCTTATAAGGCATTATGAGAGCATTTTGTAACTTGTCAAAAATTAATGGATGACTTCTGTAAGTTCTTATAATTGCTGTTCCTGAAAATCTTTAAGAGACATTTAGTACCTTAAAAAGAAGTTTCTCCAACAACCCCAGAAAAAAAAAATGTATTCCCAGAGATTTATTAAAGCATTACAGTAACTATATCTCTTGCTAAGAAACCATACAGATATTATTCTCATAGGAAAATGAGTTTAAACAAACAATATAGTATATTACCTAATCTGCTCCCATTTCTGGGCATTGCCATGAAAGAGCCGAGGCTGCCCCCTATGACGCTATGTGGTCTCCGTAAAGGGGGCTTCTTGAAAGATCCTGTGTATTGGTGGAGAAATGAGTGCATGCTGTGAGACGTTGGAGGCCTGCCATTCTTCACAATTGGTTCTACAATTCACAAGGATCAACATATTCATTCCCATAAGCAAGTAGGAGTGTCAGGAACATGCCAGAAGAAAAAAAAAAAAAAAAAGGAAAAAGAAAAAAGAAAAAAAAACAGTTACTATACAGGAAATCACCATTCTGGTAAGATTCTCTTTTATAGTAACAGTAGACCACAATACTACAGCCATTTCTCTATTAGCAAGTTAATGCAAAGCACAGCTTTAAATATTCCCCAAATTTCATTTTATTAAATTCTGTCACTCTACTACTGATCAGAAAAGCAGTCTGAATATAGAGTCTAAAAATGCAAATTAGCACAGAAAGTAGCTTTTAATATTATTTTTTTTTCTTCTGAATTAATACTTTCTCTGATTGCTCAATGTTTTATCTTTGCTATAATTTAAATAAACCAGCTGTTAGATCAACTCACGCAATGAGCAAATTCAACAGCACGCCTTTAGAAATACTCATGCTCTCACAATTCTTGAGGGTTACTAGCAGTGAGGTCCTGCTACTGGAAGTCCTTAGAAGGAAACGTACCTGTCGGTACACACCGCAGCGGTCATGCCGTAATTAAGGTGATTTATTATTCTGATAACCTTTAAGTATTTAAAACAGTTATTTTGGCTTTCCATCGGATTATGTCTCAAATGGGACTTGGACACATCAGCAGGATTGTAAGATTTGTTTCTATTATTATATAATTATTGATAAACACTTTCCAAGAGAGGAGCAACATTAGAAATGTTAAAACCCGCTACACAGCTGCATACATCAATGAAGCGTTCGCGTCCCCCCAGCCAGGCTGACTGCACGCGTGCACTAGCTGCGCTTCTGGAAGCAGGCTCTCCAAAAGCAGGGAGGCTCTTTAACCACAACAAGAAGCAGAACAGAAGACAGCTTGCATTGCTTGTCACAAAGCGGGACTGATCAGAGCCACTGATGAAGTCACTCATACAGGAGCTTAAAAAAGAAATACTGCCACTACGGAAAATGTGCACGGGGGAAAGGAAGCTACATACAAGCACTACCCCCATACGCTAGGGAAATGCCCAGAACCCAAGCATTGCAGATTAAATGTGCCAAAAGAACAGTTCAGTTTGTTTTTCCATCATCTGATTCGTGTTACACTTACAGATACAGCTTGTTTGGTGTTGCCTGGAGGACAGAAAAGCCAGCACCCCTGCACTGAGCAACTGCAGCGTGAGTGCAGCTGAGCGGAGCCTTGCCAGGCGCTTTTGGAGCTGCTGCTCTGAGGGCATGGCACAGCTGGGATCTGCTCACAGCTTCCCTCTGTGCTGTGACAGGGAGCAATCTGGGATGCTGTTTCATCACCCTGACTCATATTCGCACATGCAGGGATCCCAAAACCTTGCTTTTCCTTCCAAAATAAGAATACAGCTAGGAAACCTCATTTCACAGAAAGCAGAATTTCAGCGAGAAAGGAAAACAACAAACACCTCGTAACCTAAGCAAAACAGGGACTTGAAGGGAGCTCCTTTTCTCCCCCAGAACTCCCACACACGTACAAAAACCCTGGATATATTAGGGCCTGATAGTCTAAAACAAGAGGCAGAAGTACACAGACAGAAACACCCAAGGATAGGCCAGTGACTTTAAAAAGTAATTATGCAAGGATTTTTTGCATATAACATGAATAATAGATTAAGACAAAAATCATTTTAACCCAGCAGCTGTAGGAAACAAAATAAAAGCCAAAAAAAGGCTTCAGGCAGAAGGTAGAATTTGAAAGGACATGTCAGCACTGCTGTGATCCTGCCTGCAGCTTTCCATTAGCATCCTTCATAAACACAGCTTCAGAGGGGGGTGAATAAGAGGAAGACTACACCAGGCATCCGTGTACACGTACATGAAGAGTGATTGGTGCCTTCACCTCTAAAACTCTGTGCTTCTTTGGCCTAAGTATTTATTTCTAATCATCTCTTTTTATTTGAGCCTCAGCTTCCTTGTTCTGTGCATTCAATACTACATCGATCCTAGGGCAGTAGGCAGTACATTTCTTCCTTGCCAATTTTTGAACAAAACCTAGCTACTAACACCATGACAGAAAACACATTGGTTCGGATATAGCACAACCTCTACATTCATTTTCTACGTATTAAAAGTTGCCTTCTGCTTTCCAACTTTCTTACTAATCTTTGGTTGAATTTCGCCCAGCTTTTAGACCAAAAACCTAACCATGAATTTGTACACGATGCTGAACAAATGAATGCTAACTCTGAAAATGTAAACCACCGTTCAGTGCACAGTTTGTTTTGTGAAGACAGTCATCACTGGGTGTGACTACAGCGCTTGGTGGGGTCTAATTTTGAAATTATTACTTCATTTTATTACCTATATATGCAATAAGTAGTATATAAAATATGTAAAATTAAAAATATATAAAATATGTAATTTTACATAATTTCTAAAATATGTAATTCTACTTAATTTCAATTGTTTCTAAAACGGATTTTCAAGAAAACCAACTCAAAGGTATTTTTTTCTGGGAAAATATGGGAAGCAAAACTCTCCTCCCTTTGACCAAGCCCTGATACACCAAAAACAGCAAGAGCCCCTCAAATTCCCCCAAGCTCTAACAGTAAACCTTATAACCAAGTTCTCGGAAAATTTCTTTAGTATGGAAGTCTACTGCTAAAAAACATACAAATGTTTTTCAACTCAGACACTAGTGTCACTATCATTGGAGGCTAACTTAAACCTCGAGCAAACTGCTGAGACAGAGTGATGTGTAACTGAAAATACCTCTTATATGGCAAGATTTAGTGCTTCTCACAAAAATGAAAATTCTGCATGAACAATATTCAGTTTCTAATTACAATGAGAAAAGTAAGATTCCAGCATACACCTCAAGAAGGGTCAGAAAGTACCAGAGGCATGACAAGGAAAAGGCAGGGCCATATGGCTTGAGGCAAAGCTGTTTACAAGTGAGACAGTATAACATCTTGGTCTTGTCAAATCATACCCTACATCTAGATATTTGCATTTTCTGATGAGTCTAGTATAATTAACCACATTGGAGCGTACCCACACATGTGGACTACATTTGCATTCACATATGTATGAAGTTGACAGTTTCTGTTGTATATTACATTTTTTGTCTTCCTGATAAAAAGATCATCTCTAAAAACTGTGTAGCACATTAAAAAGGTCAGAACTTTTGAATACACCAAATGATTTAAGCAAAGATTAGGTTTTATGCTAGTAATGAACATAAAAGTGTGATGAACAGACATGATTATTTCAAAAATGTGTTTTCCTTGTGGCACTGGTAGATTTGGATATATTTTACAGTTTAAAACAAAACAACTAAAATATCTTAACATATAAAAAAAGTCTGATCAATAAGGATAAACACAGAATTAATGGCAAATGGCTAATTTATATAAAATTAAATATTAATGTTTAATATAAGATCTAATTATACAAAAATAATTTTTGTAATCAGAGACAACTATTACCTTTCTGCACAGTCATATGTACTGTTCTAAATTATGGAACCCATTACAAAAGTTAGCAAAAATAATTTAGGTCGTGTAGTAGGCCAGGCATAACTACCTGCAAACAATGAAATGAAGTTGCAAGCGCTCTCAAATTATTAGTATGCTTTTTACTAAGAGAACTATTAATGGTACTTGATTACGAGGTGTTTTTTTTTTTTTTTTTAATTCTAGTACTTTTTTTTTTTTTTTAAAAAAAAAGGAAGGATCACATAGCATTCTCTTTTTATGATGGTATAACAAAGACTTATGATCTGAAAAAGTCTTTTTGTTATAGCCTATGCAGCTAAATTTGCATTGTGGTATGCTATAAACATTTAAAGTAATGGTCACATGAATTTTCATTTGTGTGCTGCCTCCTCCCTGAAAGCGACAGTAACACGTAAGAGTTGGAACAAATATTGAAAATGATCAAGCAAACTCTGCTGAAAGTGAATTTACAAGACTGTTTACTATTATTTGTGCGTTTTAAACATATAAACACTTAAAAGCCACACTTTCAAAAACAGTATTTAACACTGTTCAACAATCTCCAAGACCCCTAAGTCACAATTTCAATTCAGCCACTTTAAGAATTCATTTTTTGCAATATTAGTAATACTTTGAATCACTACATTTGAAGGATAGTGCGGCAGTTTTTATTGTGACATTATAGTGCAACTGATTTTTCTTGAATAAGATGAGTCAAAGCTATCTATAAAAGTTATATGCCTTTATTACATACATCTATGAATTGCCTCTTATAATTTTATCTCTGTGATTATAGGTTTGGTTTGTCTTCAAAAAAAAATGTTTCACTATATAAAACTCACTAACATTCCTTAAGTTAGCATCACTGTACTTGGTAAATATAACTCAGAACCACCCAAAGGCTTAGCTGACACGATTTTTTTTAGAGAGGAGGAGGTGTTTCTGGTACTACAGTAGATATCTTCACGGTGCTATTGGTTTAATGTTCCGCTACAGCTAAAAAAACAATGATCAGAAATTACAGGGGAGTAATCACCATGCAAACGGATGGGTCTATTGCATTTTGAGCATCATACACAGATCTTGTCTTCCTCTCTCAAACAGATGAGGACCATAAAGGGCTCTCAAAAGTACTACAAGGGTGACCAAAGACAAAAGCGCTGCTGCAGAAAGAATGCCTACACAGCCTAGGCCTGTTCCACTTCAAAAAGCAGCAACTGCAGAAGACGTGACACAATCCACAGGCTTGTAAGGGGACACACAGCTTGATCACCTCCTCCAGCCCAAGAGGCAGGGTCACTGTGAAAGCTCTCAGAGGCAGGGTAAGTACAACAGACGGAAGTGGTTCTTCACAACGCGCAGTCTGTGGAAACTCCTCACCACAGGATGTGACGAGCACCCAGAGCTTACAAGATGCAAGGGGAGACTCAACAAGCGACCTGCTCGGGGTTACTAAATGCACAGGAACATGCTCAGGAAGTCTCTGAACCAGAAACTATTAGAGTACCCATGGGAAATGCTGTTACATTTTGGGCTCTAATCTTAGACTTTCCCTGAATTGTCACCAGCAGAGACTGGAGGACTATCCAGGACTGCGTCTGTCCTTACACTGCAAAACTCCTGCTGCAGGGGTGCAGCTGCAAGTGCTTTGTTCCCACTGTCACAAACACTCATTCCTGCAAGAGCCTCAGTAATTGTTCTTCTCTAGCTCTTTTTCCTCAGTCCACTCTACAAGCTTTAATTCCAAACTGATAAAGCTTATAATATGAAAAGCAAGCTGAAAGAGAGGAGGTGGTTCTTTTTGAATCATATTGGGTCAGTTAATACAGTATTTGCTTCATATTCTGGCTACAAAATCACTTCATCTTGGTCTCATCTTTCAAGGATTAACTACTAAATTCAGTTCAACTCCTAAATTTCTTAAGATGTACTAATTACTATAGTACATTAAGACTAATCATGCAAATCTTTCCTTTAAACGTAAAAAAAGGTTAATATTTTCCAAATTAAAATATTTAGACACATTATGCTAGTGTACAGAAAACTCATTTTTCTTCTCAATGCCCTGAACCCTTTTTGAAATATGAACGTACCCTTTTGTTGTAATTATTTACACATACACACACGTGCACCTTTTTTATAACGCCAGATGCATGCTACCTTGCTAGGTGTACATCTTGGCAAATCTCTCGGTTTACAGTTGGGCAACACATAGTGACTGTACACTACTGCACTACTTGATTTTCAAGTTTGGTGTATGCTGAGCTGTTTTATGTTATTTGGATCATTTTCTTGTATTTCTTGCATCCTATCACTCAAACTTCTGTTATTATTGGCACAATACAAAATAACTACAACAGCACCATTGAAAGAAAATACTCTTCAAAATACAGGCAGCCTGGCTTACTGATGTTTTAAGAGTTGCTAAACCACATTGCTGATCTGTTTTATAAAACACACTTGTATTTTAAGAAAATACAGTGCCCAGTAAGGTACTGTCTTGCTGTGTTTGAAATAATGCCAACACCACTGCTAACAAACATGTAAGAAACAGAAAACTCAAATAAAATGCTGAAATCTTTCAATTATAAAGTGACAGAAATTTATGCTTAAGCATAAATGAAACCAATTTTTTATGTCATAAACAGGAGCACTGCCAGTATGGAGCAGAACAATAGTCAGTATAACAAAGAAGCTTGTCCGCTGAATTAATTAAGAACAACTATTTTACGAGGTTATAAAGATGCCTCATCTTCTTCCTTTAACTGTAATTTAAAGTAACCACAAACGCTGGCCTGAAATTATTCCCAAGTTCAGCATTTTTCAATATATCCCCAATGTTTCTTCTTCTTCTCCATCTGTCTTAAAGGGCCACACCACTTCTTTTGTTCCTGTGCTGAATTTACTTAACTGGATTTACTTAATCTGAGATCCAGAGAGACTGCAAATTGCTTGGCATTTCTATGCAAGGTCTCAGCTACTGACATACTGTCACATGTCAGTCAGTCGGTGGATTAAGGAAAGAAAGTGTTTTCATTAGGAATGTAAATGCGTTTTAAAACACATTTTATGAATATCTAATACCAGATATTCAACTAACTCTTTTTATTTTTTTTCAGGCCCCATGAGTATCTCTATTATGTGACAGAAAGACCAAGCTGGCTTTTAGATTTCACTGTCTGAATTGTGGAATGATATTTGCTTCAGCTAGCTTTAATAAAGAATCAAAATCACCTGTCATACGTGATGACATTTTCCCCTTAAATCAGGCATTGCTGATAGAGCTGAGTAAGTCTGCAAGAAAATGCATTATTCAGTAACCTCCATTCTGGAGATGGGAAACATACTAATGCATAAATATATTTTTGAATTTCAAATAAATAATGTACACAACAGGAGTTTTGTCTAATCAAAATAAGACAGATGTTGGAGACTTAGACTCGGGCACCTATGACCTCAGAAATAGGAGTGAACCCAGGCACGCTCTATATTTTAAGTAAACGTGTAACAGCAAGCCTGACAATTCACAGCTGCTACCAGAAAGACTGTCCTAGGTCCTCCCCTGGCAAAAAGAAGGGTAATTTTGATTTAGGTTTCTGAACTAGGCCATCACAGGACACGCAGACTGCTAAGTGCAGACACGAGGGAGGAGGCACAACTTCACTCATCACTTTTAGCTGCAGCTTGACTTTGGATTGGCTCAACTATGGTGAAATCTCATTAAATGCCCTGAGAATAAGCTACTGCTTTTTTGTAGGACAGAACTCTATGCAGTTTCTTTTCTGTCTACCTTGACCTCACCCTCATTTCAGAAAACTTCCAGTGTGCTTTTTTTTTTTCTTCTTTCTCCATTTTGATAGAGAACAGGGAAATGTTAAAACTCTATGCAAATGAAACTAAATTTTCATTCTCTAGACAGCTTTGCATGAACCTTGCAATCATGATAACCTTTTAAAAATATTTATATCAACTGCTTCAAAGTTGTAAGTGCTACTGTTGTATAGCTCCATCATATTTTAACATTATCTGGTACATATTCATTTAACTAACCTGAATGAATGCTGTATTAATGGCCACTCAGTTATTACATGTCTGTTGGCAATAGACTGACTTTTTTTGGACTTGCAATACAAAATATTTTGAATAAGCTGCTTTCCTGAAGAAGCTGTTGTCAAGAAGCCCCTTCTTCCTTCAGAAGTCCTAGAATGTAAGTATGTGAATTTCTGACATTGTAGAGCTGATATCCTGCACGATACAATATTTAATTACACTGCTGGAAGCCTGTCAGACCCAATCAGTAAAATTAGTTGATTGCAGATGATGGCTCCAATGGAATAAATATTTGAATAACCCAAAGCAGCTATAGATTTGCTGTTACCTGTACTCTCATGGAGCTGCATAAAGAGCACTGCATAAATTACTGTATATTTATATGTTATTTTACGAGATTGTTTCCATGGACTCTGTTATGTGATACCCAGGAAAACGTTAAACAGGAATATGCCCAGGAAAACATAAAACATTATTATGTGATGCCCAGGAAAACATTAAACAGCTCTAAAAATAGAGCAGCTATTCAAAACCTATGTATTTATTCGTTAAATAATACGATGAAAGCTTCAAATTTGACTATTACAACATTACAAACTAAGCAGAACCTTTGAAGGATTTCTCCTGTTGCTCAAAATTAATCTATTTGAGTAGAGAAGTGATATCTAGAGCATATCTTCTTCACTTGGAAGATGTGGCAGAAAATATTGGTAAAATAGTAGAAGAAAAATGCTGACAGAAAACTAAAGAAACACAACCTTCAGGTTTCTCCCAGAAATAAAAGTGAAGTATCTCAGCGACTACAATGGCACTGTAATGATCCTGTAATTTTATTTATTTATTTATTTTTTTAAGGGTGGGTTGGATGACAAGCTTTTCCATGGATTCTGTATAAGCTATAAAATAAGAGATGATAACAAGGCAAAAATGAGATCAAGACATCTAAAATACACTACAAAAAGCCTTTCAAAGTTGAATTCATATACATGTATGATGAGCTTTTGGCTTCTGTCTAGGTATCGAGATGAAGAAGATCACAAACAAATGAAAAATATTCAAAGCTGAAAGTCTGCCTTTGAGATTTATATATTTCATACTGCTGACAATTCTCAAAACTGTAGTTCTGGCCATCAGAATGCTTACTTGAACACAAGTTCGATAGTTCTACACCTTCTATCATGCATGACATACCACCAGTACTTATTTTCCCTCTAAAACGCCCACTTCCAGAAGACATTACACTACACAAAATCCTTCAGAGCACTGTTACATGTACAATTTAAATCAACACATGTCAGCATTGCAGCCAAGTATCCCTTGCCTCCCTCCTTGCCTTCCCACACACAACTACCCTGTAGCTCCCAACACAAATATCTGTGAGGCTACATTGCCAATCAAATCAGGAAAGAGAGGACCTATTTCCTTTCTGCCCTACTTTCAGAAAAAACAAACAACAACACAAACAGCCAACGTTTATTTTGCTTTTCTGTACTTCACAAGTATATCTGAATGCTACTTGAGAACAAATTTCTACATCTTCATCAGTGAGCCTACGCTAGCAGAAATCTGTTGTACATGTATATACAGAGTCCACCTCTGCAGCTATGTGCCACGTTCTCCTGCCAAACCTGTGCTCTGCTTCTGAAGGAACAGATTAAGGAGTGGACAAAAACTCCTCAAGACTACAGGTCTCTGAAACATGCTTTCAGGCCCTGAATTTTCATGCTCATTTCACTTCATAAGCACTTCCACACACGAACAGAGCCTCCAGGTTTTGTGGGAAGGAGCAAATTAAAACAGAAGGGAAGAAAGAACACTATGTTGTGCAGGATATGTGGGATGGAAACAATGTACTGAACAGTAATAACAAAAATTGATGTATGCCACAGCACAGAAGGTACATACAGACTATAATAAAACCATTGTCAGGATGGTGTAAGGAAGAGTACGAGGTTCAGTATTTAGCTGTGACAACTGCCAGTTATTTGTGGTAATCTATAGTTCTGGAATGAGCTCTATCACTTCTGGGGACTTTTTTTTTTTTTTTTTTTCCTCCCCAGCATTTGTATATTGATACTTTCCACCAGTATCAAGAAAAACATTGTACTGATTTATTACTTGTAAGTATTTCTGTGCTCATATTTTCAATCCAAGAACATTGTCTTGAAAATATGTTGCAATTCACTGTTTTCCTTACATACTCAAGGAATCACACACAGCAGATGGGACTTTCTCAGCTGTACTGAAGATGATATGAAATGACTACAACTACATAAAAATTTGGCTGTTCTAAGACAGCACTGCAACGTGTCAATTTTACAAACGTTTATTCTTCTTACCAGAGTAGTAACTAGTCATTAAGGCCTTAAACCTAAAAAACACTTACGCACTTTACTGTAGCTGATCCTTCCATTATTACTCACACCTGTAAAATTACAAAAAAATTATGCAAGTGTTTGTGAGAGTAGATCCCATGCTCATATGACTGAGCTACAACAGACTAAATGGAGATAAATATTATTCTATGATTCTGTGAAGTTCATGAAGTCAACTCCATCAGAACCTCACTTGTTTTGTTTTAGCAAGTATGTATACATACATAAATATATATAAAGAAAAAAAAGGCATTATATAATGGCTTTCCAACCAAATTGTTACTTATATATTAACGCAAGAGCTGTGGATGTATTTATGAACATATCTTGTAATTAAATCTTAAAAGCATGCTTGGAGCTTATGGTAATGTATTTAATGATATTAGACAATACAGCCCGATTTTGCACTTTCATTAGAGAGCATATTCATATGTGTTTAAAGCATTTGCATAAATTTTACAGTTAATTGGGTTTTAAATATGCATGATTTGGATGTTACTTCTAGCCAAATTTCATTACTATGTCATTGGCAAGGAAAAATTTCAGGAGCAAATTTAGTTGTCAAGTGCTACAAATTACCATTTAGTATTTTTAATATTAATCTGAACACATATATTAACGTAGAACCTAAAATTAAAGAAACAAGCCAGCTAAATGTTATTGTGCTTGAATCAATACAATTAAAAACAAACAACAAATCCAACTAGTTAGTTTTGTATGTTAAAACATCAGAGACCATGACAAAGCTGTTTTCAGATGAAAAAATACCCCAAAGTATCCTTCGTACAGCCCACAGTTCATAAGGCTTCAGATGTGTATTAGGCATTTCATCAGTCCCTCTACTTTTACGGTTTATGCATCTGATTATGTGATGCTTTCACACCCAAAAGCCAATTATGATGAATGTAATTTGTAAGGCAGATTTAATCATACATAGGTTTCTGGTCACAAAGTAATTTGATGGTGTTCCAGAAAGAATACTGTTGATTATTCCACATTCAGTGCAATAGCTCTGTGCTACGGCATTGCTATTGCACCGAACAATATGGGTTGATCCCTGCTAATCCCATTTTGCTGCTGATGGGTAAGTGCTGCATGCTGAGACTGTACTGACATAACATGATGAAGGAGGCTGTGTGTGAAATGAGACTGCATACAAAAGGTCAGCTGATTCAGTGGTATCAATGCATTGCGAAAAAATCAGAAGTTACGCATCTATTTTTACATCTGTGAACTACAAATGGGACAATTTGTTCTACATTAGGAGTAATGTTCTCTAAAACCAATCTTCAAACAACCCACTCAAATGTTAGAGCTAATGACAAGGGAGGTCTATGGATGAGAGCAGCAGCTACTTGGAATCAGAGGCAATTGTTCTGGGAGAGGAAAAGTTTGAGAGGGTGCTGAGCAAGACTGGCTACTCCAGAAGGGCAACTGTGACAAAGGTCCCTGGTATTATGTGCATGTGATCTACATCTGGAATCACAGTGCTGAACCGTAACTTTCAAATATAGATTTTACAGGACACACATGAAAAATCAGAGATGAGTATGGATCCTAGGTCAGCACAGAAGTGGATTTCTATGAATGTAGTCTCTAAGGTGCAGCTGAACACACTTTTCAGGAAGAAAAAAAGCTGGCTTGTATAAAAAATATCTTTCAGTGAATACGGCCATCAGAATGGAATGACAGAAGACGAGACAGGTTAATCTCTAGGAAGAAAAAAATAAAAACAAAACAAAATTCACAACAGCAGAAGAAAATTCTGTTGTAAATGCCTCTGGTATTTAGGTTCTACCCTTGCCTTTGGCATGGGAAAGAGAGTTGGCTAAACTACATACGAAGAACCACTTTCTGAAGACTGTCTGTACCCTGGACTTCGATTCTTTGTAGATGAAGATATTGGCTTGCTTTTACTTACTACAGTGTGCTTTCTAAGTTCAAGAACAGACCCAAAGTCTGCAAAATGGTCACATTTGTTTTTCTCTATTCCACAGGGTAGAAGTGCCGTTTCTTCCTCTTAAAAGCAAAACTAGGGGAGAAGGTTGCTCCTTTCTTCTCAGATCAGGATTACTGCAGTAAAGAAATGCACTTCTGAGATCTTAACGTAGCTATCTTTTCCAACCCTAATGACTCTATCAACTCATAAACCGCTCTTTAAGAGACTTCTTCTCATGTATCCCCATTTGATATTTACAGCTAGTACAGGCTTCTTCGCACTCCAATTGCACATATAAAGACACTGAGGCATTCTCATTTAAGCATTCCTCTGTAAGTAATTTTTATGTCCACTGAAGGACCATTTTCCAAGGCATGTTCACTACCTAACCCTAACTTATCTTTCACCAGAAGAGGGAACTCATTTCCTGTCTTTTTTTTCAGCAATTGTTGCCGAAATCTTGTCTCCTGTGATCCATCTGAAAACTACTCCTTCCAACATATCTTAAGTAGTGGGAAAGTTAAGAGTTTCCTTTAGAAAAGCAGGACTAGCTGGTGTAGCAAGCATTTTTCCAACCTTACTTTCTAAGAGTTCTTGAAGGAAAAAAAAAACACAAGGTACTATCTTGTTCATCTCTGTAAGATCAAAGTTAAAACTGATACTAATACAAGCACTGTAAAAGTATCAGAAAAGGGGAGCAAATGGCAGTAAAACTTTTTTAAATGACAGAAATGAATTAAAGATTACATGTAGCAACAGTACAATCTGTGTTTATTATCCTTCCTCTTTAAAAAAGATCTACAACACTTTAATGTATCCAAAGGTATTCTGTTATGGCATTGACAACATCTTGCAGTTCTAAACATAGTATGTATCATACCACAAAATATTGGCATATAAGCTTCCTTTTGGCCAGTGAGATAATGTGGAAAGCAAAGTAAAATGAGTATTTGAAGATAAATAATTAATTTGTAACTAGAAACATTTTAAATATCTTCAGAGAAGTTAGGTCTGTCAAAGTTGGTTGAGAAACATGCAGAAGACATCTAAATATTGCTGCTTGAGATAATTCTCATATACTATAAACCACAAATAGAGTTATACAAGGTTTAGGATAGCATGAGCTCACATTTCAGAAACTCATTATTGTGTTCTTTCTACCTTGAGCTAGAACACAGAATGTGATCCAGTTTAAATCAAAGCCTTTTTATTCTTCCTGGATGCAGTTTTCAACTGAATCATTTCAGTAACCCAGTTCACTACATTCACTGATGCTGGTGACAATTTTTGATGCTTATTTCCCAGCACAAAAGTAATATTCTTAGCACTTATTCACATAATGGAATCAATCTATCAGAAGTATATAGAGGTCTGAAGAAAATATGAGTCAGTAACAAAGGCTAACGCAAGCAAAACCAAGTTGGACAGCTGCTCAGAACGTCTCAAAGTATTTTATTCATACTAGTGCAAAAATACTACAATTATTGTTTTGGAGTAGATCTGTTGTATAAATTCTTAAAGCTCTAACAGACATAATTTTCCAAGCCATCAGGCACAGCCCATGATGAAGACAATAGTGATGAACAAGCCAGGGATTAAAGATAAAAATGAAAAACACTAATAGTTTTGTTTTGTCAAAGGTAAAGTCAGTTTGGTATGCAACAGATTTTGGATGGGGTTTAAAAGTCTGCAGGGCAAATTCCATTGCCTCTACTTCTGTTTAAATTTCCCAGTCCTGCCTGAATATTCCCATTGAATATTCAGAAACACTTACTGGTGTGAGACGAAAAAAATTCAGATCACTTGATACCTGAGAAAATCTTAGATGTCAGCAGAACAAGAAGTAATACTAATCAGCACAGAAGATGAAATATGACTTCAATGCTGCAGCCAAGGAAACAGAACAAAGAAACACAGTCTCTTCTAGTTGCTATTACTGCAACTTGGATTCAGATGCAGTATTATCATTACCGTGGATATTACAGCAGCCAGTACGCTTACGGAATCAGCGAAAGAACTGAATAAGAATACACAAACAAGATAGGTGTCCTGGATGTTTCTAAATGCCTTCATATTGTTGAAGGGAAGTTCTATTCAAAGACATGAAGAGGCGACAGTTTTCAGACTAGTGCACTACATCACCAGTGATAATGTAAACAGTTTTATTCAAAATACTTAAACAATTATTATCAATATATTACTGAATAACGATTTTGGGAAATAAATTGAATTTGAAGCCATATGAAGTTGATGTAAAACCCTTTAAAGTCATACAATAAGGTGTTTATTGAAAGAGCATTACAATCCTTGCTGCTCACTACACTAAAATAGCAAATTAGGAAGCTTTGGATAAAGAGCTGTATAACAGTTTGATATTAAAGTAAACCAATAAATGACAACATATCAGACTGTTAAAAGAACCAGGCTAGACAAATGTGAGTTAAATTAAAAGCTTGATAAGGAATTCCATGCAGCTATGAAAAATGAAAAAACCCAACACCATTCACTCAAGCAGGACCTGATCAAATTGGTATTTGAATGAAAAGATATGCTTACCATTATCTTTGCTGCTGTTCTCTTCAATTGTCATTTGTTCTGCTAGCTCAGACAACGATTCATCAATGGTCTGGCTTCCACGCAAGGTTAAGGAAAGTCTCCTCTTAAACTTTTTCATTCTATCAATATTAAGTCTGGCTTAAGGAAGCCTGAAAAGAGAGATTAAAAAACAAGTGAAAAAAAATATTAGTTAATCAGTAAACCAATTAACTAACATAAAAATGGAGGAAGACTTCAAGAAATTAAAGTCAATATGCAAGTTATCCATAAAACATGAATATCCTTAGACAAAGTCAGCTCTACTGGACTGAAGAAGAATGTCTAGAGACGTGCCCATACACTTTTGCAATTTTGGTTAACTGTTAGAGAAAGCAAAAATCTTTGCTTAAGAAAAAAACATAACAGCTAATTTGATCGCTATTTAATTTTACAATCCAATAATAAAAATTAGCAGTCATTGGAAGACTTAACAAGCGCACACTACCGCCTTCTTTACTGCACTTCCCCTGCAGTAAACCTTCCCCTGTCACCAAACCTTCCGAGGACGATGATGCTGAATCTTCACCCCCTTTCAGCCCATCTGCTTAAGGATGACAGGTTACTGACCTGTTCTGTATCTCGCCCTTTTCACAAGAGGAGGAAGTGGACAACACTAAAAGCCTTAAACACAAATGCAATTCTCAAACCCAATCCTACCTAGGCAGATGACAGCCAGGGCCTGACAATAACAGCTAGAATGGATGCTCCTCTCCAGTCTGGCAATAAGACTAAACTGGGAACAAAACAGAGGCACCTTCTCTGTGCAAAACTGTAGGCAAACAAAGAAGCAATAATAACAAAGGTATAGGTAGATAAGCATGTTGCTACAGGTCTAAGCTGGTAAGTGAACTTTGTCATGTAAGGGCAAACACATGGTGCACTGTAATAAGCACACTTCTGTCTTTCATTTCCCCCTATGGATAATTCACCCTAAATGTTATTTCACAGGAACTTGTTTGTCTGCTCATAGCCTCAAATACACACACATACAGGCAGTGTCAAACACAAGCACAGCATACTTTCATTTCTGAGCTGCTCTTATCTTTTCTCCTGCTTCCATCAGCCTCTTCACACTCCGAAATGCATAATTCGCATACAAAATTAGAAAATCAAGTTTTCCCTGATGTCCTCCTCCAGAGAAATGCAAAAAGTAGTACTTTAAATATCTACACCGAACAACAAATTCTGAATATGATTACTTTCATATTGACAACATCCCTCTAAGCATACACTTCGCAACTGCGTAGCTTACTCTTTGGTTAGATATTAGATAATAAAAAGGAGAACAAACTGGTGGAAGAAGCTGGAAGTGGTTGTTGATGGTAGGAGAATGCCTATGCACCCTAAAACATCACAAGACTACACTGCACGCTACAGTAAGTAACACAGGGATGGATAAGAGATGACCTTCGGGATTTGAGCCCAACAGCCTGAGATGAACAACACAAAGACTGACAAAGAAGGAATGGTGTCCAAGGGGAGAGAGGTGGATTACACAACAAGGTTAACACCTTAGACAGCCACAGCTACTACAGTAGTAGGCAGAAAGAGGCATTGTGTACAGACACGTAGAAAAAAAATAACCTTCTGGAGATGCAGTTAGGCCAGCAGTTTCCAAACTGTACTCTTCTTTTAATGCATTTCTGTACGTGCAATAAAGCCACACCTTAGCATGAATAATTTCTATCTCCTCTCACTCAAAAGCAGGATATTCTTATTGTTAAGAAACTGAACTCAGAGCATGTTCCAAGGGAACTTTTCCTGTTCAGGACCTGCTCTAAAGTTATTTGAGACTGTTGTGTTTCTGCGTTTAACTTTTTCAAAATGCTAGCCTGTGTTTCTTCTTAAAAATTGAGTCTTTAAAAATATATATCAGGGCACATTCTTCATTTGTGGTTTTACTTGGTTCTCCTACAGTGTTTTTGAAGCCTGCATCTCCCTACATGTATTACTCTCAAAAAGGATACATGGAATTTTTAGCTATGTAATGCCCTAAAGCTAACTGAAAGCACAACAATTTCTTTCCAATTTTCCACTTGGGCAGTAACTGAAAAAACAGATGCCTTTATATGGAAACAGGCTGTTCCTGGCTTTTAATCTTGCAAATATTTAAGCCTACACAATTTTCTAATCAAAAAGAAGATCTACTGCTGAACAATATTACATACAAATGAACAGACACAGATTAGAAAATCCAAGAGATTTTAAATCTCAAGATAATATAAAAGTACATATTTTGTTAACTATACTTACAAAATTCCTCCTGTTACAGAAGGGCTCATGGAGTGCTGAAGCACCAATTTTACCAAGATTCTTAGCAAGTTCAGGACTTGACTTTGAAAGAATTTAATAGTAAAAAGGAATCAGGAATGGGAATCCACATGCAAGTAAGTGCTTCCTTCTACTGAAATGTAATTAATGTTTTTTTTTTTTTTTTAATGGAAAAAAAAGATGTCCAATGATATGAAACTCAATTTTCCTGTTCCTGCCCTAAAGCATCAGTATTCTTGCTAATTCAGACATGTAGAGGATATATATTAAAAAAACTGAAAGCAATTTAGGAGTGACCAGTATTTAGCACTTGGGAACGTCCTGACTTTTTGATTTCTTCATCCTCACTTGTGGCCAAAGTTTTAGAACCTGCTAAATCCTCATATTTGGAGACAAGGTCTCAGAGAACAGAGCTTCCAAAATATAATCCACACAACCCAAAGGTAGCGCTAGTTGTCTAAAATGACAGCAGCTTCAGAGAAAGGGTGATCTTAACTCACTTAAACAAAATTAGAGGGAAGTAATTTGACATTCATTTTCACCAGTTTATAACAGATGCACGCTTATTTTCACTGTTTAACAGGAAACCTGACAAATCTAAAATGGAGTTACTTGATTAGTAATATATACCTAGTGGTTATGATTAGATGCAGTAAGACTGATGATTTTCCCCTAAGTTTTTAGTAATTGTGAGATGAATGTGCACAGTTATTTTTGTTTTGGAGCTTTAGAACAGAGCCCAGAACAGAGCCACCAGCAGAACACAGATGAAGATAAGGTGGTAAGTGTAGGCCTCTCCTTTACTAAGAGTCCAGAGGAGGACCACGAGGATGATCAGAGGGCTGGAGCACCTCTCCTATGGGGACAGGCTGAAGGAGTTGGGGTTGTTCAGCCTGGAGAAGAGGAGGCTTCAGGGAAACCTGACAGTGGCCTGCCATTGCCTTAAGGGGGCCTACAGGAGAGCTGGGGATGGGCTCTGTGTCACGGAGTGTAGTGATGGGACAAGGAATAATGACTTTAGACTAAAAGTGGGTAGGTTTAGATTAGACATTGGGAGGAAATTCATTACTATGACAGTGGTGATGCCCTGGCACAGGCTGCCCAGAGAAGCTGTGGATGCCCCATCCCTGGAGATGCTCAAGGCCAGGCTGGATGGGGCCTTGGGCAACCTGGTCTGGTGGGAGGTGTCCCTGCACATGGCTGGGGGTTGGAACCAGGTGATCCTTAAGGTCCCTTCTAACCCAAACCACTGATTGTATGACTTGACTGTTCTGTTTTGTAGATTTATCTACTCTGAATTTCCAAATTGCATCCAAAACAAATATTTGAGAGGTCATAGCAGATAGATGCATAAACCTGAATGCAGCTAATGGAAATTCTAGTCTTCTGCAGACAGAATGAGGACAGGCAATCTGATACAGTACTGTCTGTTACAACCCAGAAAAGCTAGCAGAGACATATTTGTTCAATCCTTAAATTGATATGAAATAAAGGAAGAAGCAATGTATTAAAGCAACTGCTCCTTCTTACAAATGACTTCCAGTCTAACCCTGAACTCCCAGCTTTCATCGTTAGAAGCACCACTATTAAATCCTTCCAAACTGTACTCAAATTTACCTTTCATACACGTTTTTCCTCCTCAGAACCTGCAACAAAGTTTTCAATGCTCACTGTCATTAGCTCAGTTTGCTTCAACAGCCTCAAACTCCCACTTCCCTCTCAATGTCATTTAAAGGTATTCTCTACAGTGCATTTCTAAAAACAAACTCCCCAGTTTTTAAATCATCTAGGTAAAATCAGACTTAAACACGTGGGTTCTGGCTCCCTTTGTCTGTATCAGGCCCATCCTTCCCACAACGCCTGTACTACTGCACTTTTCGTTTGGCCAAACCGGATGTCCACAGCACCCTAGATATATAGCAGAAACATACTGAAGTATTTACATTCTGTATTAATATCTAGATTCCACACTCATCAAAAATCAGAGGCCTTATGATGCTGATAGCTAAAATCCTGTCCCCCCAACTCCCAGCCCCTGATACGCTCAAGTGAAAAAAGGAATGCAGGTCTTTATATGCAGTTAGCATATGCTATGTGCTTAATCCTTGTAAGCTTAAACAAATTCAGCTGAAATTTTCAGAAGCAATGAAAATATTTAACAGCTTACATTTTAGCTGGTTTATTTCAGGAGGGTCAAAGACACTGATGGCTCACCAAGATCTGGCTGATTCAAAGCCCTTTGAAGTCAGTGGGAACCCGTCCTTGAACTTCAATAAGCTTTGGATCAGACTAAGTGCTGACTCTTCTGTTTCCAGATGTTAAATTGCATTAAGATGCATCTACATAGAGATTAAGCATTTTAAAATTTACTTTTCCACTTAGGCACACAATGAAGTTGCTACTTGGCTATTTTTACAAGCTGCTTTACAAGCGGGTGAGGTGCTTCCCAAACATCTAAAGGCAGTCAGAAAAACACATTATCTGAAGACAGCAGCTGAAGTGGGAGGAGAGGACAAGTTCAGAAACCTTCAGGAGAAGCAGCCTATAGCAACAGCATGGACATGGGACAAGCCTCAAAGAAGTGCTACAGGACTAAAGCCACCAGCAGGGGCTTTAAAAGAAAGCAGACAGCAGCATGGCCAGTCTGAAGTAGCTCACTTGGTAGCTCAACATCAGCTCCTAGGATGGAAGAAGGCAAACACATACAAGGGGCACCAGCCTGATTTTGTGAAATGTACAACCTAGTACGTTTCCACTGCAGTGGGCCAAACTGGGTGAAGATGGTTTTTAAAAAGTGAAAAAAAGGTACAAGTATGGCAATTTGGTAGAGATCTGAAGATTCCACTGAGACTTACATTTTTTTTTAGAATCTAAGATGGAAAAATCAAGTATGCTGTTACTGACTGAAAAATAAAAACTGTCTGCACTACCAGGAACAAGAACAGCAAGAACCGTGGCACTCTCTCATGCAGTCCTTGGTATTGCAGTTCTTCGTGATTCTCAAAATACCTGGCATCATTCACTGTGTCTTTCAAAGCTGAGCAGTTGATCATTCAACTCTCCACCAGCGTTTTAATTACACCAGTTGCATGCCTGTTATTTTCAAGCACATAATAAACTGTGTGTCACTCATTTTTTTTGGCTGCATTAGTAACTTCAGATGCATATCATTCAAGAATAAGTATTTCTGAAGGTGATAATCCAAGCTTGTGTCAGAAAGAGAAGTCTGAAAAACTCTGAGTAATGAAAACAACATTAATTAAAAACAGAAACAGGAAACACCTGTCAAGGATATTGTCCCCTTAATTTAAAGAAGAAAAACAGCTTTCTGTAGTTTGCTGTTATTAAACTGTTCTCAATCTACCTGAGTTTGGAAAAGGAAAAGAAAAAAAACTACTGATGACACCAACATCTTGCACATCAAATACAGAACAAAATTAATCACACTGTGAAATACACGGCTAATTCATCTAGGATCATAAACCAACAGTTTGAGTACTTGTAAAATTCACATCTAATAAAGATGCACTTCCTTACAATCACAATTCCACTCTAAAAGAATAGATTATACAAGTGGCATCTTACTCATTGCATCTGTTCCAACTTGCATTTGTTCACATCAGGCCAAAAAAAATAATTCTACTGCCTTTTTCCACGCTCAGCCTTTAGAAACAACGTGACTAGCCAACTAGACTCTCTTCTGCTTAGGAACAGAACCACTTCAAAAGTTATCTTTTACGCTGCATTTGGTCAAAGAACTGACATTGCAGATAGAAGCAACATCTAACAAACAAGACCCTTGTTACTGATGTAAAAAAGCATGAAGTCAAATATCAGTGCCTAGTTTGACCTCCCAGCAACAGAAAAAAAAAGGCAAAAGGACCCTCACAGCCTCCTCTTTATGAATAAGACAATATTCAATATGGAATTAATCTTCTATGGTAAGGCTCCTTTTTATGTATTTATAGATCGCAACCAATTAATTACTGAGAACTGGAAGCACAAACGTGTTCACAAAGCTTAACTTCTTATCACAGGCTCGTTTTCCTACCTAATGTAGGCAAAGGGACTCCTCCCAATGTGAATTAGAGCATCTATATTCAGCTCCTGATCTAGACCATCAACTGGAAGAACTTTTGCATACAGAGGAAATATATGGAAATTGGCCTGTCCTAATTTAATTTAGATTAGGAACGCATTTCCTTTTCTCCCTCCCCCTAATAATCCTTTTGCCTTTAAATAGTAATGAAGTACAGATATCAAAACAAATCAAAACAAAACCACAGAACCTTTATGTTTAAAAACAAACAAACGAAAACAAACATGAGAATCATTACTCTGTGCGTATTTAACTATACCACTGGTACTGGAATTGAAAGGAACAACCTCCCCCTGGCCTGTCAAAGGGTCAAAGCTGGTAGTCCTCTTTCCTGTCACATACATACCGTTTTTCTCGTGGACTCAAAGTTTTACTTAGGCAATCACAGCAAGATTACATATTTTAAACTGTACACACATATTCTCTCCTGTACACAGTAGCAATATCAAATAACAAAAAATATCAATAAAGGCATTGTATTTTATATCTCCCTAGATTAGATCGGTTGTACTAATGCTTCATGTTAATTATCAAAGGTTCTGTTCTCTCACCAGCCAAGTGAAAAAACACAGCACAAGTCTGGTTAAATTGGCTGTCATTTAAGCCAACAAAATCAATGAGCTGACTGGCAAAGCTTCTTGCATTTGCTGTTAGACCCATAAACTGAAAGTCTTTTTTCCTTCTTGGAGGGGAAGGCAAAAACCAGAAGGCTACGTGAATATAATGTATATATTACCAATGAGCCATGGAACTTTCCATCTCTAAATATATAACAAGCACTGGAAACCAAAATGTCTGTAATGTGACTGGGTTGGATTAGTACACGTAAAGTGCCTTAACACAGCTTCTGAAAAATATATCTAAAAACTGTGCACAGAAAGCTTGCTGCCCCCTAATTGCTTTAGTAACCAATTTACAGTGTTGGAGTCATCACTTCTGGGACCATCTTTCTTTAGCCTTGCAAACGAGCCAGTCTTTGGAAGAAAACCAAGCAGAAAACCTCTTCAAGGCTCTAGAATACTAACTCTAAAACTGAAAACGAACTCCGCTCTTCTGAGGGCCTGAACAATTTTATCAATAAAAGGTCTGGACTTTCAAAAGAGAAAGGGTTTCTTTTATTGTCAGGATTCGGGCACAAAATGGAAGAATCTCACACAGGAGCACCTTTGCTTAACTTCCAGTAGTTCTCAGTCCAGCATCACCCATCCTGGAAGCAACTTCCATGACTTGTCTTACTCGCTTTTTGTTGTGCACCCACACAAAAAAATTACATTTACAATCGAAGACTTAGGCCAATGAAAAGCTTCAACACATCTCATTATTTGTGAATCAAGCACCACAAAACACAACAAAAACATTATAACACTGTAAACAAAGATAAAAACTGAAGACATCACTGATTTGGCTAAACAAATAATAGCCACAAAAATTTCCAAGCAAGTTTTTAAAAAGTTTTGGTCTTTTATTCTTAAAACAGAAGTTAATTACACTTAGCCCAAAAGGCCTTACATTAACACCCCTCCCCCCAAAAAAACACAAAACACCTCTTAAAAAACTCTTCCACAATTATTGTATGCATACACATTTCTGTGCATGTGAGTAATATCAAAGAAGTCAGGAATAGTTTAAAAAGACATCTTTGGATGCATTCCTCTTATACTTCTATATGTGTGCAAAAGGCAACTCATCAAAAAAAAAAAGCTGCAAAAATAAATAAATTGCTTTATTTCCTATTTTCGGGGGAGGGGGGAATAAAGCACAGTATAACAACACAGAGAATTTTCAGTTAGGTAAAAAGAGACAGCATAAACAGTATGTTCTACAGTACTGACAGCATACATGATATTTTACCTATTAAAAATAACAGGCCACATTTAATAGCCGATGCACTGAAGGCATTACATTAGGACATAAAACAAGACATTAAGATAAAATTGGTGTGATAGAACAGACTCTTTGGAGACTTATTTAATGCATTAGATGTATGCTCAATATAGTCTGTTTTTCTAGAGATTTCTGATAACGATAAAGAGTGGTACAATTACTGTTTCTGAAACAGAGATGCAATACCTTGGCTAAAACTAAGAAAGTCACTGCTGACAGAAACAATAGCCTAAACAAGTTTTCATGGTCAGGCTCAGTATGTGTAAGACCTCCACAGAGAGATTTTAAAGACAGTTCCAAATGGGGAGTAAATAAATTAATTCTAGCAATGAACAATCGCTGAACTGTGGTTCAAAAATGCATTAGAATAAATGTATTTTACCTAAATAAACGCATAAATTGCTGTGATTCGGTAATTTTAAAAACTCACAAATTCCTATCTTTTCTTCCCTTCTCCAATCGTGTAATTGACACAACTCCAGAAATACCTCGCTAACAGACAAGCTCTGAACAACAAGTCAATTGCAAATTTTTCTGCTGTATTAATTTTTACATAGCAGTCAAGATGTCCCAGCATGGGACCAATTTGTTCTGTTACAACATTCAGACAAATGCTGCTACATCTGTCTGAAATGTTCCTGCTGCCATTTAATGGTCAACTGGATATGCAACGTGGACTCAGAGTGCTCCTGCTCTCATTTCAGTACCCATTGCCAAAGATACTAAACAAATAAAACACTATGCCCAATGCAAATCATAATCTAGCTGAGAACCTGCGAAAGAAAGAAGAGTTTTGATCTATGTTTGGACCCATAAATAGTTGTGTTGACAACAGAAAGGTGGTGGCAATATATTGTAAAAGGCAGAGGAGAAAAAGCATGAGACTGCTTATATCAACTTTATACCTTCCTCGAAGTAGAGCACTGATCACTAGTGTACATCACACGCAACATCAGACTGTCCAGCAATGCGGTATTGCTGTGTACTAGAAAGGCAGCTTGAAAATATGCAGAGCTTTGCCTTCACCCTATTTATTGCTTATCAAAAACTGGGAGACAGCATAAATGCAACCTATGAATAATATAAAGAACAACCTCAAACATGGTTAAGGAAGGCCGGCATGGGAAAATAAGAACAAGCATTCAGTGCCAGCGCCTTCATCCTCGAAGAGCTCAGGCTGTTCCCACCACGTAATGACCATGTGCAGATTCTTCTTCATGCTTCTTCTGCTGCAGTGACGTCCCGCTCCCAAATAAAGTCATCCTACCAAACCTCACAACAGGTACGTTCAAGAAGCAGATAAAAAAAATTGTACCTCTTCACTTAACCATACAAAATAAGGCAACTGCCATACATCGAGCTGTCACAACTTCACTGTTGGCGTACAGACAAGAACCCTATACTGAGGCTAACAGATTTGGAGAATGAGGATTTTTCTGTATCGCTGGGTGTTACTCTTCTCTCTCTGTGCCCATAATTCCTCTTTGTGTGGCTTCTACACCCAGTCTTAAATATCGCTCTGCCTCCAAGTGACTGAGACTGTCCAGACAAGAATGTCCAAATTCCAGAACTAAGCAAAACAACTCAATTACAAATAAGCAATTTGGGCAACTCTGGCTAACCAGCTGAGAGGCCTCTCCCATCCCAGGCTGAGCAAATAGCACAGCACATCGAAGGACACTATTCAGATTTTACACTACCTTCTCTCAGTATAAGCAATTCTCTACCTGAAGGCAGCAAGTCTTCTGGGCCTTCAGCAAAGGCCAGGATTAACGAACACATCCCCCTTGGCAGTGACAAGAGTTCAGCTAGACTCAGGAACCAGGAGACAAATGGCAAGCAGTAAAATGGCAATGGGCTAATCTATGAGTAAATGACAGGTCAGTGAGACAGCATTAATATACGGGGAAACAGAGGGTAGCAACTATGAATGTCAATCAATAATATTAAACCATACATGAATAATTAGCAAATAAAAACATAAAGACAATCACGCTCCAGAATTTTTTTTTTTTACACAGAACTGATACAGGTAAAATAATTGTGACTAATTCCAGGCAAGCAACAATCTGTCAACAGAGGCAGGTGTACACACAGGAAATCAGAATTTCTCTAGGATCCTTTAAGCCAGAGTAAAGATAACTGGGTACCTTATTATGAAAAGAAAGCAGTAAAAGAGTCACACAGCCCGTACATAGCACTGTTAATGAGCACATCATTGTGCTGGGCAGGCCGATTTGCTGTATTTTGTTTTCCTGCCAGGAGGAGGAAGTGGAATTTTATGTTTGTCTTCAAAATTATTTCTTCTGAATTTCTGTCATGATCACTCTTCTGCTGTTAGAATCTATCGCCTAGGCAGTCTCCTCCTGCCACGGATGATACCTTCCGCAGCAAACTAATTCACATCCTCAATCTCAATCGCATTGCAGAGGCTGATGTTGCTACTGTTGTCAGTGACCTGGATAATGCTGCCAAACGGCAGGATTTGTCTCACAAAGAAAATGTTTTATGAATAGGTAAACCTGAATTACTGCCTATACAGAGAGATACTCAACACTCCCTAGAAAATATAACTTCAGTAACATTTTATGTCACAATCTAATATAGCTCTATCCTGAAAGCAATTTTTTCAGAGAAGTGCTGAAGCAGTTTTGCTACAGAACTCCAAGGGAGACAAAAAAAATGTGCACTAACCATTATAATAATGTCACCAGATGATATAAAACTCAAAACAGTCCTGCAAAGTTGCTCAAGGACACGTAGGACCAATATTTCTCTATACCAAGAGAGCAGTCCAAGTCCTTCCTCCTTCCCCCACGACATTCTTGCATTAACTTGGTTTCCATAACGCTATTTGCTGTCTGGAGTCTCTGGGCTGCAAGATGCACGCACCAGAAATTCTGTTTTATCACCCAAGTATGCAACTGTTGAAGAGTAACAAGAAGAATCCCTTCCACTGCAGTTCATTTTGTTTTCATAACTAGGATCCCTAAGCCTGAAATTAAATACTCTGAGAAGTTTCTATGGAGCAATGTAGTTTTCACTTGCAGTGCCTGTACTCCTGCAGTTTCACTTTCACTAAAATCAGTCTACATTTCTGTTTAATAAAAGGGAACCCAAGAGGAGGTCTTCAAAAGGAACAGTCATCTCTTCCCCATTAGTAATTTATAAAAGCACAAAACAATCAAGTTATGACACCATCCCTCCAGTGTCCATCTCTGATCAAGGTTTGTCAGAGATCACAAGAAATGCTTTTTGGAGAGATTTTTACCAGGGTATCACAAAGATGGCATTTACATAATTTCTGACATAATCTGGGGATTTCCTAGCTCTTCTAGATGATCCTCGCTGCCTCAGCAGCTCTTTCACTATGAAGCTGTGGTGACCACAGACTACGATTCCTTGTGAGAGAAGGGCTGTGGGAGGACACCCTCCTCCTTCCTTTACTTGGTCAGGCATGCATAAACTTGCCTTCTGGGAGATAAATGATCTCACCTGTTGACTTTTAAATTTCTTTTTACTACATTCAAGAACTCCTTATTTTGGAACTTCAGAATCCCCTTACATTATTTTCTGTGCTGCCCTCAAAACACAAAGTGAAACAATTCCAGCAGCTCTAAGGATACTTCCACAGTCAGTTCTGCTAACTCTTGAGGCTGTCCCAACAACTATACTTTCCACCTCTATGAATGCATTCCTATTTGAGAGGAGAGGTTCCAACATCATGCAGATGAAGAGCTCAGGATACTAAATTATGAGAATCTAAAATGGGGCAATAAAATCCACCAGAGAACTATGAAGATGTCATAATATAGCAAGACGATCGATGTTTAGAGAATTGTTCCATAAATTAGGAGAGCTGTGTTCTTCACAATTTAGCTATCTCTACTATTGGACGCAGGGTCAAAAATGTAGCTATTGAGCATGCAGGAAGAAAACAGAGACAAATTTTTATCTGATTATGAAAGATTTCCCTTCTGAATTCATTAATGTTATTGAGAAAAAGAGTTGTATGAGAACGTTGTTGATGGCAGCCAACGTGGTACATATGAAGTGCCTTCTGTCTGACTAAGATTTCAGAAGCACATACACTATTGCTTTACACACACAAAAAAAACATAAAACATACTCAATTTAATGAAAGCATAAGTAGTTTCCAAGAATTCAAGACTAAATTTGCTGCAATAAAGAGATACTGTTAAATGATTATTTCATAATTTATAAATATAAGTATATATTCTTGTTTAACTATTTATTAAAATTTTAATAATTTAGTTCAATTTCCAGAGAATGAACAAGTCAAAATATGTATTATCTTGGTTACTGTTACTGAAACCAAACAAAGATAAAAGAAAACTGATAACAGAGAAATCTGATACAGACATCTATAGAAAGGGCAAGCAGCCAAGTGAACATACGAAAACTGTACAGGTTATAAAGACCACAACTCTAACTCCTTTTCAAAGACTAGTGTTTAACAGTTCTAACTTGCACTTCGCTGTCCACATTATAATTTATGTAAAAGCTACTTCAACTGTCTGTTCAGCTTATCAGTATTCAATTACACTAAAGCATACGAGCCACTGAAGAGAAATGCAGTTCTATCATTGTGCAGCCCTAGGGGGAAAAAAAAGTATAAAAGTATCAGCTATTTTCATTTCTAATATCCTACCAATACTGCCTCTACATGAAAAAAGACTTCGCAAATTACATGTCAGGAGCAGTACACAAAAGCTCCCTTTTGTTAGTGAAGTCACTTTGGAGTATAGAGTTGAAAAAGGTTACAACAAAAGAATTTTTAAGGCTACAAGTAAATCAATGTTTCCATGATAAAGCAACTACAGCCTCTGAAGAGGGATGCTTCAGCTCTGAACTGCAACTGGGAGTGAAAGGCAGGCTTATGCAAACTATGAAATGACAGGGTAGAAAGAAGAGAGTCACAAGGTATTTAAAAGAAAAATAAAGGGAGAAAGTACTAGAGGAAGCTACATGCAACAAGTTCTCTCACCAATAAAAAGGGAAAGTGGTAACAGGGACTTGGTCTCGTTCATAAGACTGCATTGGGCTGCCTAATTACTAGATCAAAACCCCACACATTCATACAGTGCAAAGCAGCAGAGCTCTCTGGCGTCCCTGTACAGATTGTTTAAAACACTTTGCTTCTGTAATTCTGTTCCAATTCATCCAAATCCAAATAGAAATCTTGTTTTATTCAGAAATAAGGTAATATTCAAAGGTTATTTTTCCTTTTTTTTTTTTTTTTTTTTAACTGAATTCATTTTCACTCATCCCACGTAGGTAAATCAATAACAATTTCTTTACTGAAAGAGCAAAAGACATGCCATGATTTATGTGAGAATGCTAGCATAAAAACAAATGACAACTCTTACGCAGGAGAGACAAAGCAGTACACAAATGTCCTCCTTGCATATACATGCAAGCTATGTGTAGCTAAATGTTAGCCTAGATAACATTTACGTGTTGCAAAAAATTTTACTATATTGTTTTGTTTATTAAATCAGATATATTCTAAAGCAAACGACTTTAAGCTATGAATTCAGTTCCACTGACCAAAACTTCTTTAAAAAATACAAATCTTCTACTGTTTTTAAACAGCCCGCAGTAAAAAAAATATGAATTACTCTAGTCTGTGTTTTTAAAATTCTATTACCTTGCACATGAAATTAAGGTAGTCATTTCAAATATGAAGTAGATCGCCAGCCACCCATTACTCTGCCACCTGTGTTCAGCCCCTGTGTTCAAAATTCATGCAGATCAAACTATTCAAGTAAAAATACCAAAGTGTGCTATTATTTCTAATTATCTTGTACTCTGCATAGGAGTTTCTTCAATTTCAAATAGCTTCGACAAAATAAGAAAAAGTTGAGAAAAATACATGACTCAGCCAATTTGACAGGAAGGTTTGATATTTTACATAATTCCGAGTTGGCACAATGCATATTCATATATGGCTGTGGTAACTACAATTTCAAATACTACAAATTACTAACCTGCAACAAAACGTTTTAAATTCTTAAAATAAGGGAAATACACTAACAGCTGTACAATAACACAATCCTTATGCCTAAATATTAATGACAACTGATTTCTTGGGAACAAAAGAGATTCTTTACTGTGAAAAGGCTATAAGATACAGCTAAAGGCTGTATGGTGATCAGTGCTGATATTTCTGTTCTTTTTCTCAAGACTGTTTTCTTTTTAAACTATTTTAACTTGAGTGAACAGCAAGAGAGAAAAGACCGCTTAGATACTACTTAGGAATGAATGTAATATTACTGAAGGTACATATTACTTAAAATATTTGCACAGTTTGACTGTACGTAAGAGCAGGTATGGCTAAACAACAGATACCTAATCCAATAGAAAAAAAAAAAGGCAATACAGACACTGATATTAACCTGCTACCTGATGCTTTCATCCTTGAAAGTGGCTAATCTCAGCATTGGGCCCCAAATAGGCACGTTTAAACATAATAAATATTAACATGACTATGGAAAAAGCATGTAATTATCTTCATTGTATTTCCACAACTACTGTTAAAAACTACATAATCCCGAAACAGCATTTCTGGGAAAAAAAAAAAAGCGAACAATATACCTATACACTCAGCTTTGAGGAAGACTGCTCTGTACAAAGGTACGTAGCTATCTTCAGTGCTCTCTTGGAATCATTTTAAGTCAGGCAGTAGACAAATTTGGATTAAATGCTCAGATAAGTTTACAGTGAGTTGAAACATGAAATATGTTCAGGAAAGTTAAACATCAAAACTAAACACGGAGTTGTATAACACAGTAAGTCAGTAATACAGAAACATACTATTTTTTTCCTGACAATCTTCAGGAGAGTTTTTAAGTTCAACTAAAAGCCTGACATCAAACCAGAACACATGAACTTGGGTTTACAATCTGTTTTTTCCCTCTTCTTCCCCACTATCTCATCCATAATTATTTTATCTCGTATAACCGTATAATTAAATATGAAAACCCCATTTAGAAGTTAACATCTTGCTATTCTAACACTGGAAGAATGTAGACACACTTTGCAGTTTCTTCTGCTCAGAGCCAGATTCCATTATGAAGGACACTGCTCAGAAAAGCTTTCAGAATCCTGATTATACCTCAAAGGTAGGGGACTCAGTGTGTGTGCTCATCTTTTTTTTTTTTAAACCCTAACGCAGCATTCAAAAAAGAAAACCATTAAGCTCTTGTGAACCACACGCAAGTGGAACCTGACTCTCTGCAGTTAAACAAACAACAAAAAAAGAAACCCTAAACCTTTCAAGCAAAATAAGAAAGAGCGCTGAAAATGGATTTAATCTCTCAGCTGTTCACGATCTCTACAGTATCAGAAGTCTTGTGTTCAAGATAAGACCACAATGTTTTCTTAACTGCATGTGTTTATAAGACATGAGTGCCTTTAAAATTTACAGCACTACGCCAGCATAGCTTTACAACATTCTCCTTACATAAGTGTACTTCCATATGCATTTTTGCTCTTCAGTTTATTTTTCCTCATGTGTCGTGGTTGATTCGTAATTGTACTAGATATGTGAAATATCAGTTCCCCAGCTCTGCCCAAGGTCATCTCTCCGCAGGTACAGAAAGATGCGCATACAGCCAAATAAGCAACGCTAAGAAGAACTTTGGTATCTAAAGAACTAAACGGCACTTAGTGACTGAGGCTTCTACTGAAAGCATCAGAAATAACCTGGAGAATAAATGGCAGGCATCCTGACAAATACTTTTAGAACTGATTTTTTTCCTCATCTAGCAATCATTTTTAAAACGTCCAATTTTAAGATAGGCTAAAGTTAGTTCAAACATCAGCTGTATTTTTTTCTCAGAAATTAAAATCTCTAGCTTTGCATGTTTACAATGAGAAATTGTCAAAACAAAACCCTATTCTGTTTTTAAAGTTGAGAGAAGCTGAGCAAATTACGTAGGAAACCCTACTCTTTTCAGGATACACAGAAAATACACAAAAACCTGTATCATTCTTCTGAAGTTCCCAAACACGAATTAAGTAAATTATCTTGATGAAAAGCTGAAGAAATGAATGGGGATCAAATCAGAAATGTACACAACCAAGTCCTTTGAAAAATAAAGATCACCTACACTTTGGCTTTTCCAACTAAACCCTGTAGTTTGCACATCAATGGCAAATCTGAAATAGTGAATCAATTTCTTTATCAACTACCGAAATAGTTACTCTATCGCCATGAATCAATACATACCCACTGTATAGACTAGAGAATCAACACAAACGTATTAGAGTTAAATCTAACCTTCAAAAATCTTAGAATCTAAACAAATCATCTTCCTACTCTGCATACATAACAATGTGTTATTTTTTTCTTCTCTTTTTCATAAGTATTTATTTTTTCCATAAAAACTTTTATCTCAATATTGCCATCAAAGCTGACAATATAGAAGTGAATTAATGCTAACTGTCCACATGCTTGTGAATACCTGGTATCTAGGGAATAGGCAAAAAAACCCAGCAAGTTGTTAAAGAAAAGAAAACAAGGCAAAAGTGAATCATTGAAAATTAACTACTTGACTTTCCAGGAGCTGAAAAAAAGAAGGCTTGGTCTAAAGTCAAGAGGTTGCAAGCAATTTTCTAGTTCAGTGGAATAAAGTATCAGTAATGCCACGTAACCTGTTTTCTAACATAAGTCTCACTGATGATTCAAACACATCGTGATCACTTAAGCTCATATACTTACCTGAATACACACGGAAGTTAAAAGCTGTCTACCCCCACAAGAAAAAAAAAAACACCACACACAACAATGGAAGAGAAGGAACATTATGAGAATCAAATATCATTTCCCATAAAACATTTTCTTATTCTTTATTTCAATATGACAGTAGAATACGTTCATATTAGTCCTGAAAACCTGTAACAGGTGACTACAATCCAACAAAACACATGGTTTCAAAATAAGCCATTGCCTCACAAAGCCTCAACAAGCATCATGCCAGTCAAACACCCCATCTTCAGCATGTACTATTTTTTTCCCCTGTATATGTAGATTATATTTTATAGTTAAAGCAGTAAATTGGTGGTGGTGGGAACAAACATTTGCTGTCCACTTGCAATCACAGACTGAGATACGTTGTTGAAAAAATATTTACCATAGCCACTGAACATTGAAGTTAAATGGAACGTGAAAAAGTGAAAAGGAAATGCCTGCAACCTGAAGGGAATAAAAAAAAAAACAAACTTCAAGTAATGGAAGGAGGAGACTGGAAGACTTCACAGAAAGTTTTATAACATTTTTCACAACTAATTCCAAGGAACTGCTGCTGTGGGTAGCAGTATGCAAACCTCTATTTTATAGCTTGCTGAAGTATCTTTACTGCTGTGACTGCAGCACAGACAGAATCTGAGATGATGAAAAAGTCATCACAGAGTTTTGAAAAATTTTCCAGCAATGTCCCAACTGAAAAATGTCCCAGCAATACGCCAAAGCACAAACAGATCCACAAGCTTTTGCAGCTTATGTTCTTACTAAGTTTTAGAAGTGCCTTCCCCTCTTGCTGGGAGGCAACCAGGGTATCAGGTGCAACTGCTTCTGAACTGCAGATACCTTTCCACTTAGAAAAGTCTTCATCAAATATGCAGTGTCAGTGCATGTTAGCAAGCCCAACCTCTGTGGAAATATGCTCTGCCTAATAACATTGGTGCTGCCTGGATCCCCAAGGGTACCACCACCATGAAAATAGTGATTTTATTTCCACTCAAAATCTACAGAAAAAATTGCTGTCCTGCAGAATTAAAGATTAAGCTGGTCTATTTCTTCTCAAATTTCTTTTAAATTTAGCTTTTATCACTATCTTTCTTTTTTTTTTTTTTTTCCTAGGTGTAGGAGGCAATCCTATCCCCCTGCTGACAAGAGATAGTAGGAGGTAGCAATTACTAATGAACTAGCAAGACAAGCTTTTCATTATAAAGCAACAATTTAAGAGAATCTGTAACAAGGAGAGAAGTACCAGCACTTTCCTTTGGTAGCAACAAGGAAGACAACACATTTTGGCCCCTCAAGAGCTCTAACTACATTCCCAGAATGATGCTCCTATCGTCACATATCTCACACCCTGGAAATCTAGATGGGAATGCACAAATGCTTGTACATGTATTCAGAGCATGTTTTCCAGACTCATACCAATTAGTCCCTTCCCTTCTGTTTCCTATCAGTCGAATAAAAACATTGGGAAAGATCCAAATAATGACATTTTGACAGCAAAAAAAGCAAATGCATTCAAACATTACCAAGGCAAATCTGAAATAAATCAAGCATGGAGACACCTCTTATCCCAGTACCCGACCTCCCCATGAGATGGGTCCATGAACCCTAATCAACTCTTCAACAAGAATCTCTCATGTATTTCCCACATACAACATAAATTCTGTACAAATGGATCTAGTGCCTTCCCAAGAATCAGTCTGTATGTGGAAAAAGCTTAAGAGAGCTCTAAGTGTTAGAGACTAGACAAAAAAAACAAAACAACAACAAACAAACAAAAAAACTGAACATGTGAACAGAACTACAGGTAGATTGCTTGCCTCCCTACATACTGGATCTTAAGCCGGTTTCATGTAGAGAACACGTATTGCTGTGCATCGACACATTTATACCACACCTGGTATATAAAGCGATGCCTGAAGAGCACCTCCCTTCAACGGGCTCTGAACAAAAGTCTGTATTTGCAAACTTGACTTCTCAGCTGAAGTAATTAAGCATGCAGCTTCCTGACAACCTGCTAGAAAAGCTCTAATTTTTCAATTTGAAAGATTTGAAGATTAGCATGAAATTTACTACTTGTCGCAAATTAGATATCAGAAGAAGAAAAATGCAGAGATCACATGCTGGATGTCCGACAAGCCTACAGTTTCAGCCCCAAGTCATCCAGACGGACTGACGGGAGGTGTCCTTCCCACGTGCACCTTCCAAAACTCTTCAACACTCCACGTGCATCCACAGTAAAAATATTATCATCCCATTAAGGAATTTACTATTTATAACGTTAATAAAATTAATGTTGACTTGTTGTTCAAATATATGCCATTACTAAATTTTTAAACATTAAAATGATTTACAAAAGGAAAAAACGCTGGGACCAACGCTTTTAAAGCCTATTCTTGCTACACATACTTTCTGCATGTTCCACAAATCTATTATAACAGAGTTACATAAACGACATATCCTGTTTCTTTCCAGAAGAGGTTTGCTCTTGCGTACCATTCAAGCATGAGAACATGAGATGAGTAAGAAAGCCAAGCAGAAGAGACTTTTAGTTGATTAAAGGTTTCAATATAAAGAAAATTAACCTTTTAAAAGGTACACGTAAAACACCGTAATGTGATATAAAGTATTAAAATTTAGCAGATTTTTTTGTTGTTGTTGTTGCTCTTGTTAAAAAGAGCAAAGGTTTTTTGGAGAAAAATCAGACTGGATTGTTTTTAAAAAATAAAGTTACATAAACACGGGATCCCAATGCTGGTGATACACGCAGAAGCCAAGTGCACTTTTAAAGCCAAATCTGATGATTTCACAACACTTGAAATATACTCTATATTTTGTATCATCTTTTCACAACATACATTGTTATATTCTACTCACTCTAACACAGAGCAAAGTGAACTTTTTTTTTGTTTTATTTAAAACAAAACAACAGAGGAAGGAAATAACCTACAGTGGCTTTCATGCTAGCACGAAGTCTTAACTTCCCATTCTCAGGCATAGCAAAACCCCATCCAGTTATAACCACCATGCTGAACTCCTTGTATGTTCAGTCTTCACAGCAACGTAAAAACAAGAGTAAGTCTCAAAGTCTCTCCAGTACAATCAAAACAAACAGAAGGCAGTAATTATTCTATCCACTACTCAACAAACTATTTCTGGAAATTCATTTCCACTGCAGTTCACCAGACAAACCTCTTATTGAAAGTGTTTGCTGAAGACCGCCCAACAAGTTCACAAAGCACCTGGCTCTGTTGTAAGGCAGAGGAATGACATCATGTGTTTCACAACTGGCTATGATACTTGAGAAATCGTTCAAAACGTTTTAATCACGTATTGTCCTAACTGACGTTTAGTAAAACACAAGGAGGAAATGATGGGTAAGCGTGTAATAAGGGCTTCCTATTAATTAGGCTTTTAATGAGTCAGTTCCAATGACTTATCACCAAAGTTGTTACTTTCAGTTGAGTGTCCTCTGTGAATTACCTAATTCAGTCACAGAGCCAACTGAAAGACTTAACCACCTCCTTGTCATTATGTAAACACTACTCACACTTTGCAGGTTATCTGGGAGGCCAAATTGCCAACACGCAATTTTTTGGAACGTATGTTTTTGGTGAACAACACATTAGCATTTAGGGCCATGAGCACATACAGCAGATTTCTTCACGGCAAACAACTGAGGTAAGAGAAGGAGATAACTGATCATGAACTCCTCTAAAAAATTTTATCACAGAGAGAAAAGCCCCATTCATTCACCATCCTGTCTGCAGCCCTCCCGCAGGACAGTGAAGCTGAGCCGTCGAAGAGGCCGTCTTTCTACTCCAGCCTCATGACCACGTGGAAAACAGCATGGGGACAAGGCTGAAGGAAGTGGTGTTGCTGTTATGCACAGCTATTTCCAGTTTACTTTTTAAAAAAAATCTACCTTTTTATTCAAACCCATGTACAGTGCAATAGGAAAATAATTACTCAAGTTTGTTCAGCTTCAGAAGAGCCTGGTCCTGAACACAGACAAATCTACCCTGACTTTATATGAAGACACTGACATGTGCCACCAGAGCTGGCTTACAATCGAGTTTTTCCATGGATCTGCAGAAAGGCAGGGGATAATGCCATGCACACATCTGCAGTTCAAGAACCCTTTCTATAATGTAGCAAAGGAAAGCTTTTGTTTGTGTTTCACATCACAACTTTATGAATACAAAACAAATATCTCAAGAACACGTAACAGTACTAGCTTTTATATGGACATTCAGATTTAGTTAAGGAACAGTCTTACACAAAAGGGTATCGTTCTTATTGCTGTATAAGCTATGTTGGAAATTTATTTTTTTTTCATGGAGCATAAAATCAGCCTGCAGAAAGACTAGGATTAGTGTGACTTTCTAGCAGTTTACAAACAATATTAGACAGCATCTTAAACAAACAACAGTTACAAGGTTTGTTGTGGCTTAGTGTTCTTTACGTATGTAGCTTTAATAATGAAATTCTTACTTTTTTGTATACCATGTATTCTGTAATGCTTTTCTTGGGCATAGCCACCAAACTGGTAATGCTAAATATTCCTGTAATTTTTGTTGTCTCTCCATTATTTTATCATCTTGCCAAACACTTTTCAGACGTTTCACGTCAGTCTTTTAACAGTCGACAACGGTATTGTCAAGCTAACTCATCAGCTAATTCAAAAGAATAAAATAACAATAGATCTCTTGTAGAACATTCTGCACTATACTCTGAAGACTTTATGATAAAAAATAATTCTTCCTCTCTTGAAATAACTGTAGATTATTCTTTTAAGTAGGTAAAAATTAAAGGCCCGCTACCAGTTATGTACATGTAAGCATGGCTTTTGGAGGAGGCCGTAAATAGGTATTCATCTCAAAGCTTTTTTACTCTTGAACTGCAACTTATTTTTTTATCCTTAAAAGAGATATGGCACAATTAGGTAAACTATTCACCCCACAAATGAATAGTATTCATTCCCCTGTAGCTCACAATACACTCAGCCTAACCTCTTCTGTAGAGGTGGATATCTTGGCACCAACATTAAGGTTTTATACACAAGTCCACCAACCAAATGATCAAGGTAGTAAGAGTACAGACAGGAATGGGAACACAGGCATTTACCAAACACTGCTCTTACAAAGAGGATTAATGCAGCAATTTAAGATGCTTTTCTGAGCTTTGTGGTTGCAAGCTAGTTTTGTTGTTGCTGCAGAAAGCATCAACAAAGAAAAGAGACCCCAGAGCAGGAGCAATGGGGGCAGCAGCTCACCTTGGCACACCCACGATGGAAGGGCCTGATCCCACAGGCACCCACCAGACATGTGGCCACCTCCTGTAACACAGCCTCTACCTTTGCTTTTAACTCGAACCTCTGCTGTTCATCTAACTGTATACATAAAAACACCTTGAAGGCACAGCTATCTCATTAAACTGCCCTAAACTGTCCCAAGCTTGTCACTCTACTGCAGCGCAGCGTTCTGACAAAGAGCACATAACCAGCTACACGGCTGGTCAGGTTCATTTTAGCACGCCATTTAGCATACCAAGAAAATGTTCGCTTCCCCCTTTAAACTGAATTAAACAATTAACTTTGAATAATTACAAACTGTTCAGAAGCAGCACTCTCTTTTATCCCTACTAAATTATTAATGCTGCTGGTCTGAGACACGACGTTTAAATTTCAGAGGCTGTTTCACTATCAAAAAAACTGAACAGTATTTTTACTTGATTTAGTAATTACATTACACTTTAGCTTGACAAAGGCGTAAATATTCTTTATGCACACAGCAGACTATTATTTCAAAAAGTGGTCTGTGTACAGCCCATACAGTCGAGAATATAAACAAGTAGGTATTGCTGATGACAGCACTGAGGTCTTCAGAGAATTCATTTACCCTCTCAAGTGCTGCACGAAAATTCTGTGTAATGAGCAGTGAAAATACTGAATAAAGTATTTATGATTTACGCAGTATCATATTCTGATATGCCAGACATGCATTTAAAATGTGCCCAATGTACATTAACTAATCATGTAGGGCACAACAAAAGGAACTGCAGATATTGCTTACAGAACATGGTCTTGCATGTAGGAGGCAAATGGGGTCACGTTTCTTTGCATCTCATTTGCTACATACAAATTTCACCCAGCCACAAAATTGCAATTGTAATCTCCTTCTCTCAATATATGTGAATGTGCAGATCACCTTTAAAATAACATTCAGAAAAACAAACAAAAAATATAATAGATAAGCTGCCTTCAAGTAGTGTCTCAAAATTAAACTGATTTACATCATTCTATAGGACAACTTTCTATTGTTGTCAAGCATTACTTTGCCATTCCAGGAATTTATGTAAGGTGGGAGAAATACATATATTCAATTTTAAACTGAGTTTAAAATACGTAATTTTCAGGTGAAGACTCCAGGCTTCATCAATACTTACAGAAGTATATACAACTGCAGTTGCAAATATTATCTATGAAAATTAAAAACCTGCATTAAACATGTTATACTATAGAAAAATGAATAACCCTAAATATTGTATTATTGCATACTGAAATGTCCATATCCATTTAAAATTAATATAAACAAATGACAAAAAAGCAAAGTTACAAATCAGAAGCTACAAGTCTCAATCTCTATTACAGTAATACAAAATATTACAGCTAATCTCCATTTCTTTGTGAAACTCCCATCATTTTCCTAAGTCTTCCTCAATAACGATTAATATTATTATTTGATTAAATAAATTTATTCACCACACATGTAAGTAAGAAACCCTAGGCTAGGAGTAACACTGACTTTGCCACTTAGTGACTTGGATGCTTGAAGTAAATTTGAAGTAAGTTTGCCATGTGAAGAGCAAGGCAAATTATAGTAGAATAACTAATAATAGAATAGTATTCTATTTTATTCTTAAAAACATCTAAAATTCATTTTACTAAAAAGCCTAAAGTCAAATATAAATATAAATAAATAATTTCTAGGAGTGTCCACATTACTTAAATACAAGCAAAAGAAAAAAAACAATTATATACCTCTTGTGATGTTCCCTGCATTTAAAAAAAAAAAAAAAAAAAAAAAAAGGAAATACAGCACTTCCCAAAAGATTGATGGACAAAACTAAACCAAAACTGTATTGGAAGTGAAGGATAAGAGCTGCTTTTTTGCTTTTTGGAAGTTTAAACCTTATTGAAGGCATTCCCTGCATTCACCTTATATACTTAAGGGTTTAAGGTATTCAAAAGGAAAAAATAGAGGTAATAAAAGCAAAGAATTAGTGAGAGGCATTCATGGCACGAATCTGAAGGCAGCAATCCATTCATGAGCAGGAAGGTGCAGAAGTGAACGGAGTTGTGCTGGGTGCTGGCCGAAGAGGAGCTGTTTCAGAGCCAGGCACAGAACAAACCAGCAAGGCTCCAAAACGACGAAACACTTCCCAGCTTCAGTTCAACCTCCTTTATCCTAATACCAGTGACCCTATAGCACCGTCCAGTAATCACCTCTAGCTTTTCTATGATATTGTAAATCAATCTACAGCGTTTCATGATGGGAATTTAATGAAAATGAATACACCCCTATGGCCTACTGAAGTTCGAAAGATTTAATTATCCCTAGCTCACATAACCAGCTTGTATCATGAGCAAGACTGCAGGCAGCATCTCTCAGAGCCGCCCTGCAGTGCGGAGGTCCAAGGGCAGATTCACGAGCACCGCGTTTCAGTGGACAAACACGAGCGTCCGACTCTTTCCATCCAAACACCTTTGACGGCACAGAAAGCAGAGCCCTGACACAACCCCTCGACCTTCCCCTGGCTCAAACCGAAACAAAAACAGACCCACCAGACCTCCAGCGTTTCACAAGAGCACACTTGGCTAAGCCCCGGTGCGCAGCGGCACGCCCAGGTGCTAAGCCCTGGCTCGGCCTCAGCGACACGCTCGCGTCCTCGGCCTCTGCTGCCCCTGGGGCTGGGCTCGGGAGCCGGGCGGTGCGGCCCAGCCTCGCAGGGAACACAAGTTCACCTCTGTGCTCCACAACAGGGTGCAGCTCCCCTTCACTTCTGCTTAACGAGAGCGCTCGCTAAGCTTTACGAGCCGCGGTAGCTACAGCCAACAGGAATACACTTGCTGCCTAGCAGAAAAAGCGAGGCTCAAGCAGAAAAAGCAAGACTCGTGCATGCTGTGGGAGGAGCTGTGCCAGGACTTAGAAAAGAAGAAAGGACCATCAGAAACATCTCCTGCTTTTGAACAAAACAGGACACATTCTTCTCAAGTCCTTTACAGTCATAAAAAGACATATTTATACATTTGAACATAACACAAATAATATAGCAAGTATCAAATCATTTTGGAGGAATATTAAGCCATGTAATTTTCTTCATCCCTTTTAAACATCTGAATACAAGGCAAACAATTCTGTCACTGGGATCCACTAACAGTTAAATATATCACCTTTGAGGCGTGGCTCTTCTCATAAGAGTGACTGTACCGAAAAGGAATTTTCTCCGTCAACAATTTTGCTTCCTGTGCTTTATCAGAGCTTTTTTTTTTTTTTTTTTTTAAGAAAAAAAAACTCCCTAAGTGACAAGGACGTGTTTTCGCAGTCTGCAGTTACCCAACGCAGTGCAGAGAGGGTATTTCCTACAGCAGGCAGCCAGCATGAAGCAGTAAGTTAATGCTGTATTAGCCCTGCCTGGTGTTCACCCGTGCGGTCACTTCGGCTGCGACGTAAAGCACCAATGTGGGTTAAGCAGTCTGGGACAGATCCACTTACCTAGGTATAAGAAAGCTGGCAGCAAGACACCAACTAGCCCCAGACAAGGAGAAATGTCCCACTGTGTCATCATAATGCTGGCTTGCCAGTATTTTATAGATGCACCACCTCTACTTCTCCTCCACTTGTTTCTTAGAGAAGTCTATGTCTTTACCAACTTCTACCACACATAAGATTTTCCAAGCCTGTAGGGACATTACTTCTGTTAACAGCTGTCTGCACCAGACACTGTTAAGGCTGATTTTCCGAATGTCCTCACACTCATACCTTGAGGATTATTATCTTAATGGAGCCTCAAGCACACAAAATTCAACACAACCTGTCCCTACATACTTCTTTAGCTACTGATGACACTAATTCCCATGAAAACTGACCAACATTACTACGCAAACCCGCTGCAGTTGTATACTAAAATAACATCTTCAACAGGTTATCTAAGACACACACACACAGAAAGAGATTAACAGAAAAAAACCTTTACAAATAATGAAACTCAAGGAAATCATTCTCAAATACAAGTAAGACAGAGCTATGATGCTGCAAAACCAACAAAATAACCTCTGAAATAAGCTACACTTTCAGTTACCAGGAGCAACTGTGTCAATCTCATCATGGAAAGAGACAAATCTACAACTGACTTTATGCATTGTAATGTCATTAAAAGTCAGTACTGAGCATCAGATACAAGCTTAATAATATGCTGAAATCTTCAGTAAGCCTACTTTACCTTGAAGTGCATGTATTTTAAGAAACAGGCTCTCGTAATACAGAAAAAGATCATTTTTACTTGTCCCTGCAACCTTGGTTTCTGGAACTGCCATGAGACATAAAATGAAAACAGATCATTCAGGTACCTATTTCGATATTAAAATACACTATCACTACTAATCACACTGCTGAAATATTAATTTGTGCTAGGCACCTGCAAGTAGATGTGAAGAATAAAAAAAAGAAACCGAGTTTTCTTGCTTATGCATTAAAGATCGAAGTTCATAAACAGCAAGGGCGGCAGGGGGTGTACATTATTTATCTTTAGGCACCTGAGGCACTTAGTAGACAGTTCTGTATCAATTCCAGGGTCAACTAACAGTTTCCCACTGTCAGTAAGAAAATTCTTGGCTCCCCAGCTACCTTCTCCTCTTCTTTGCCATCAGTCATGTAATTATTTCTCTTCCCCCCAGTACTTTACAGATAGAAGTTTACAAACAAAACAACAAAACACCCAAATCAGCCAATCTAGTACTGTTCATATTTTAGATGAGAAGAAACTATTTGTTAAAATAAAACTATTAGCTAAAATAGTTTCCAAGATTTACCTTCTCACTCCTAGAAATGGATAATTAGAAGTAATATAGGTGTTTTGCTGAGATACAGCCACAGATGCAAATCATCACTGGCTACCTATTCACCCCCAAAATAACATAACAAGGACAAAGAACTTATGACTTAAATCCATCAACTAACGTCCACCTCTTCCACTAACAGAAATATTCACAAATAGCAGGAAACCAAAATGCCTATTAGGTAAGAATACCGAAACAAAATCCCATTTTAAAGGAAGCAGGCTGTGAATACTCTGTTAACATCACTTTACATTTTATACACAAACTAAAACCAAACACATTTTAAAGTGCAGAAACTAAGCTTGCTAAGTAAAGCGTATCAAGTCTGTAACTTCAGAACTCACAATCTACTTGGTATTGTTCCTAATATTTTAAAATTGCAAAACTCAAAAAGCGAAGCATATAGCTACTGAGCAAATTAATTACTATATAATATTACGTTGTTTTTCCTGTGCTGTCCAGAAAAAAAGGAGTATACGTAATATTAAATGGCGTTCCTCTCCCTTAATACATTTTAGAAGCTATTTCTTGGCTTACAGACCAAACATTTTGCTTTTGAGAATTATATCCAGATGAAGCAGAAACAAGGCACAATAAAACATTTAGGTTAACTGTATTTCCTGATAAACAACCCAGTATTACAGGCAGCAGGTTTAAAAATACTGTGACTTGTGCAAACGGGAACACTGTAAGCTGTTTATCTTGTTTAATCCTGAAGGTAAATAGCATAAGCTTTAAAATATTTTGCTTCTTTGCCATAACCTACAGAATCATCTTGACAAAGGTAATGAAATACCATGGAGTATCTTAAACTTTCCCAATTGCCTCTAAATATGCTTTATCAGAGTACTGTACAGATTAGAAATACAGGAAATTATTTTCACAAACACTCTGTAAAATTCAGTGGTTTAAATCCAAACCACAGCTTCAGTGAAGCCAGGACCTCTTCCTGTGTCCCCTGAGGTGATCAGTTCTTCAGAAAGGACATAGGCCCTGTGCAAACGCCCTACTGGGCCCCTTTAAAAGATGACCACTGCAGTTATTAACTTTGTTGTTGTTGTTGTCTATGCAGACATTTGGAAAAAGGTTCATGTCTCAATTTCAGCTCATGTAGTTCAGTTTTTAAATATTTCTTTCAAGAAAAAATATTACCTTCATTTTCCTTAGATTTCTCTCCTGCAACATGAACAACTTCAAACAAAAAAATCCTATTTCCCTTCCTAACTCCCATCTCAAAGACGTACCCATACTTAAAATTAATAATATATATATATTTTATATTACCAGTAACTATTTACCACTGTCCCTTCTTATTCAGTACCAGAATAAGTATCCGAGCTGCTGTTTTACACATCATTTTAAAAAGACTTTTATACAGAATATATGCTCGATATATTTAGCAGTTGAGGACCTCCTTTCCTCCCTGTACAATAGGAAGTTTCCTCTCCCATCTGCTCAGGATATTTATAAAATTAAATAATCACAGACTGTTGTTCTCCCATTGATTCTGCAGAAAGTGACTATTACCTAGGTAAAAACAAAACTGAAGTTGAACCCCAATGCCTGTTTTAACCTCCACTGGCTCCCCAGCACAGCCCTCAGACGCTCACAAAAATACCTGTTGGTAAAAGGATGCTGGGGACGAGAGCTGCCAGCCAGCCAAGGGGAGAACAACCACGGGTGGAAGTAAGTGTGCCAAATTGACGCTGGTTTAAATCCTCAGTGGAGAACAGAAGGTACTTGCAGGCAGCACAAGGCCAAGCATGGTCTCCCATGATCATACTGGAAGACCTAAGCTTTATACCTAGATTTCGGAGCAAATATAAATAAGGTGAATTATGAGATACTTTTGCAAGGAGACACTTAAACAATTTAGTAAGATATTTATGGCAAAGACTGAGTAGTACTTAAGAAAGCAACAGCCCTCCTGCATATTTAAACACTCTACTTATGTTTATGACAACTAGATCTTCGTGAACAGAGAAAGAACAGAGAATGTGGTTCTTGCAATAAGCTAAGGGCGGCCTAGAAAAAGGCTTTTAGTTTTCTGCAGTTAAACATATATGGCCACAACTTCTTTGGCCTATGCAGAATATTTATGAATTTTACATTCAGAAATTCAGCTTTGGGATGTACAGAAAATCAGTGGAAATCTAATAAAATGTATTTTATTATTTTAAAATTGACTTTTGTCCTCTCGTACATTATTTATGAACGCTGTATCTTAACAAAATAAATAAAAGCTTTTCCTAAAGCCCACATACTGAATGCAGATCAGAACTTATTATCTGCTCCGTATTATGCAAGAGAAACTACTCTGAAGCTTTACAAAATTAATCCCAAAACCAAAGGCTAATATTAATAACTGCTTACATTTGAATTGTTATAATTATAAAATATCATTCATTTATTTTAATAGTTAGCATGCTGTAGTCAATCTTTTGGAGCCTGAAATGAATGCCACATCAAGCAAACAACCAGGAAACAGCCATTTTTGCGAGCATCCCCCCTGCGCTAATGACCCATTCTGCAGTACCCATTGTTTCCCCCCTTCTCTGCGATCTCCAAAAACCATCAGCAATTTTCACTTTCTTTTACTTCATTACTGCAAACGCCTGACGGCGCACACTGAGCTCCCTCCGAAGCCTGCTTGGACACTGCTGAGCCCTCATCGCACGCGGTTACGCAACGGCCCCTATTTATAGCAAACCACTTGATTCCCATTATCAGCCAGGTTTTACACCGTTTCATACGCAGACGTTTCATCTGTCGTCGTAGTCCCCCAGTCAAAATGTCACGAAACAACCAGCTAAAAGGTTTTACAGAAGCCTGTCTGCGGTACCAACAATATTATAGCACACGCAGTTTGTAATCTTATCAGGAGACTCGAAAGTTATTCTCACAAGAGCAGCCTTCCATAAATCTGTGCTCAACAACAATATTCTTTTCCTCTACTTAACCTCCCTCTCTGTCACTACCCAGTACTATGCTTATCGCTGTTAAAAAACACTGAAAGAAATCTTCATTTGGGCTAATTACAGAATTTCCCAGCGTTCTGAGACACGCTGAAAGACATCAACGGCAGCAGCACTGCCGAAAGCGCCCCATCGACATTTTACAATTCTTACTACACAACTTCAGGGGCTGTTGTTTAACACCCCCAAGCTATTTTAAGGAAGTGTTGCAAAGCATTATACATGACTATCATCTGGTTTTACTTCCGAATATAGCAGTACTTAATGATCATCATCGACGACTTCTGAGTATCATCAAACGCTACCATTTTCTTTAGTATTTTAATGAACTGACAGCCTTGCTAAAATTTATTTTCTTCCTAAAACACATCCTGCCTTTTTCTCACAGCCTGAGACAGCGTGGTTTTTCCTCATCACAGTCTTTAGCTTTCCTTATTGATACATCCACTTAATTCAACTTCAACTTCTTTATGTTTTAGTCAGCTGGCTTCTTTATTCTGCAGACAACTAACTTTTTTTTTTTACCCAAATAGGACAATGAGTTTTCTTGGCAATTCATATTTCTCAAAGATCTTAATTTTAGGGAATAACAATTAGTACAGATACTGCAGACCTCACTAACTATGATATTTAATGATTGCTGTATAAAGACACGTTGCAGATACCTGAACAAAATGCAAACAAATCAGGTTATACCAATATCAGTACAGTGAGAGTAGAAAGCCAAAAACACCTGGAAAGAGACATTTCTGGAAGTAGGCTATGTGTGCTACAAAAGTTCACTACAATATCAGGAGAGACACATGCCTGCAAAATGCCCTGATCCACAGAGCAAAGAAAAAGCCATGATCTTGCCAGCTTTAACACAAACTGAAAGCATGCAAGTGTTCTTAGTGAAGCTGACAAAGTACAGCTGTTAAGAATCAGAGACCATCATGCAACTCTAGTATGCCTTGAAAACAGCAGCAGAGAAAGGAGTGCAATTATAAGGAATAGACTATAATTAAATGAAATATGATTAGAGAGCACATAGTAACATTCGCTTATACAAGATACTTAGCAAGTCCAACCTAAAATACAAAGACAGGCAAGAACCGTGGCCAGGAGTATAAATGAAAAGACATTTTTCTTTGTTGTGGTAGAATAACACAGCCTTGTTCATCATAATATATGCACAAGTAATCGTTCCAGAGAAGATAAAATAAAACAGAAAGGGGTGGTGGTGGTGTCACAGTCAAAACCTTGGATTAAACTGTGTTTTTCAACTCACTGTACTTTCAAAACATTAGAGAAATGAGCAACCAGAAATTTGTCCTTAAATTCAGAGGCCTTGTAGCATGTATTTATTTAAATGTTCATAAAGTTGGCTTATTTCTTTTTCTTAAATTCATTATGTCTAACTCTGACCCACCACATGAAAAATTAAAGTGTGATTTGACAGTTTCTTTTTTCTGATTTTTTTGACCATGCTACTCACATTATTTTCTTTCTTTTTATCACTTGTGCTTGTACATCGCACCCTCTGAGAACCTGATGTTCCCTAATGAAAGAAATTTCTAATCTTTTAAAAACAGGCACTAGACCTCAAAAGCCCAAATATGCCAGTGAAACAGAGAGTTATGATGATTTCAGATATTGGTGTGTCTAAAGGATTTCATAATACAGTCATTCCTGGCGTGTAATAATCTCCACAAAAGTGGTAGATGCTTTATTGTCTGAGAACTTCACAATGGATCAGAAAATACAACAGCAAATATAAAATCAGAATTCTTCATTGCCATGGAAACTATTAAATGACCCAATTAACCTCTCTTTCTACCTCTCTTTCTAATTTCATGTAGCAGCACAAATTGCACAACTCCACAAAGCGGCCAAGATCTAAACATAAATCTGTATTCCTGTGTTGACTTCAGCCTTTCTTCAATAACAGCTAATGCTTTCCAAAAACATATAAATGCAAAAATACTGTAAAACTTGTACAAGAAATCACTCATTCAAGACTACATTCTTTCTTCACTCTGTTCATAATCACAGCCTAAGCCTACACTTCAGTGTTATTCTAAACTGTCGTTTTAATTACAAAAATAACATTCACTGGTTCTTCCACTGAAACCCAGCTTTTTTTTTTTTTTAATATAGAGAGGATATTATATGATGAATCAAAAGCTAGCCAGGTGCAACCTATCGGAGGCACTCTTTAAAGTCACCAGTTTCCATATAACTGGATCACAGAACTGAAGTAGAAGTTTTTCTTTTCGTGTTCCTATGCTCCAAGTTGGCAAAAACAGAGTAGGTTTCAGTTTTGTTTCTTCCTTGTGATTATCAGCATCAGCGGTTAAAGGCTTGAGGTTTAAACCGCTGTCGGTCGATATTCAAGTTAGCGAGCTCAGCTGAGCTCTGGAGTTGCTACGTCCATGAAAACGAGGCCAGGAAACCAACAACCCAGTGAGAATTACCAATCCACCACGTCAGTTAAGAGCACACATGGGTGGATTTGTATTTGATACAGAATTATAGCTAGTCATTTGATTAAACAAGCATTCCACAGTATTTCTGGAAAAAGCAGTATCTGTTCTTCCTCGCTTAATGGAGAAAAGTGTGTCTAGGCCCCAAAAGTTACATACAGCAGGATATACAGCTCTTCGTACGTAGATTAAAAATAAAATAAAAACACAGTCTTAAATTTCTTCAAGTTTTTTTTTTTTTTTTGGTAATAAAACATAAAGATATTGCTTCGTGATCAAAATATTTAAATATAAAATGTTTTTAACCCTAACATCCCAGTAAAATACTCTCTGTATCAGCATGTGAACTGGCACCAAAAAAATTCCAGCTCTTACACTCAAAATGAAGACGTCATTGCTACAATTAGGTACACTGCAAAAAAAAGGCAATGATCACTAGCAATAGTGTTTCAGCTGGTTCTTTAGATGTGAAGTACAGCATTTGACAGCACAAACGAAATGAAGATCATAGAATTGTTGAGTAAACATTTGGTATTTTAAAAGAATTTTTACATGCTGAAATTGTGGACTAGTGATTTATATTAAATTCTGAAGTGTCACTGATTACAGTGGTGTCCAGCTGAGTCATTAGATACATACAAAGGGCTTGCTGTACAAAACAAAGCAAGCATTAAAAAGCATACAGCTAAGAACTTAAGATACCTGTAACTGAAGGATTACAAGCAACATTGAGTAAGTTTACAAACACTGAATATACTAGAAAAGCTTTATTATTACTGAGTCTGACTTTTAGTCATGATGTCCATTTTCACATCACACCAGATTATACCAGGCTACCAGACTCAGTAATGACAGAACTAGTATACGCCTTTTAAAGAAACAGCTGATTAGTTTTCTTGGCTAATAAATAAAGGCTGAGCAGTGAGTAAATTATCCACTGCTTCCACTGAATGTGGCAGGAGCAATTTTCAGGAAAGTTTTAATGCAGACAGTGTTCAGTCACCAATGAAGCCTTTCCTGATTGCACTTTTTAGGTTGGCTTACTCAAATATACAGTACTGAACCAGAACTTATTAAGACTAGTGATATATTTTTTTATTCTTCCAGCTGCAGGTAGTTATCTAAGAAATTAGAAGAATGTATACGTTAACAATCCAGCCAAAAAATACTGTGCAGTATTAACAGTATTGTAACAATAGCACAGGCGTACAGGATATCTTAACATCCATGTCATAAGCAATCTCATATTATTTTTTTACACTGCAGTGTTACGCAGAAATTGAAGCCAGAGCCGTTCATGGAAAAAACACAGCCCTGCTCTGTTTTTCAGTTATTCTAAACCTAATTGTATTTGGAACAACATATTAAGCATTTTGCTACACGTTAAGGGTGTTTTATGTATTGAGAAGATCAATTAATGCACTACATCCTTGGTCCAGCTTAAAACAAATGACCCTGTGCTCTCAAACTGTAATTTGCTCAGACAACACAGGCTCCAATTTGCAAGCTCTTCAGCAGGGCTGCAGGCAGACCCCACCTACTGATTTGTGCAGAATTCCAACCTGGGTAAACACAAGGCTGCACCAAACAGCATGCAAAACCAGGGGATGAACTTCACTGCGCTATCCTTAATAAAGGCTCTGTAAGCCAGACTCTTTATTGTCAGAGCAGCATTCAAATAACGCCATCAAAAAAGGATGCTTTCATCTTTCAAATGTAAGTGGCCTTCTCAACGCCAAGTTAACATTAGAATGATTTCTCTGTGTTGGAGGAGTAAATTTAGTTTGGTCTTTCAAGTATAAACAATTTTAAGGAAATTTTTCACTATGCATTTCAAACATTTCATGTTTTCGTATCTGTTACTTCTGCGCTAATTACTCAAAACGGGTCTTTCTCACCTCGCTTACTGAATTGCAGGTATAAATAATAAGAGCCGCGTAGTGAGCGCACAGAATTGCTACAACAACGCAATATGGCCATTTCTTCAAGCACAAACAATACCAGATCACCTCCATCACCTTTACACAGTTATATCGTGAAAACAAAGCTGAATTTCATAGAAGTTTTCTTCTGTCCCATATCTTCCAAGGATTTAACCTTTGGATACCTACTTTCCAGTTCAATTAATATAATTTAAAAAGGAGGGGAGGGAATGGAATAATGTCAAACTAGGTTTCCTCTGCTCCTATCTATGCCATAATTGATACAAGAAAGTTGCTATCGATCTGCTAAATTACAAAAGGAAAAGAAGCAGACGCCTGAGTTTCTTACTGAAATGATATAAAATAAAGGAAACAGAGGCCTCTGAAATTCAGTTGTTTGGGGCCATGGTATACCTCAGCCCCGTCCCCCTCACAGTACCGAAAACCACCATTAGAAATAGCACCCCAGAAGGTCCGGAGTTTAACACAACTCTGGTCAATTCCCGAAACTGACGCAGAAACGAGACAAAGGGGATGGGGGTCAGCCCTCTCTGAAGGCTAACCCACCTCTGCGAAGACCTGGGCAGGAGCAGCGAGCGGCGCAAGTTTCCTTGACATGCCCAGCACCTAATGGCAACCCCTTCCACCTCCCTGGCCAGGGAAGCACCATTTTGCTCCTCCTGGCCCCATGCCATCACATTTCTCCGAGAGGAAGGGGAGGGAGAAAAGGAGTTCACCGAAGTTCAGGGTCAGCAAATGCTGGCGGATCCTGTCACTTCGGGGCGAGCTGTGCCCCGCACAGAAACCTGCGTTATTTGGGGTCTGTGTGTGTGTGGGGGGGGAGCCCTGCGAGCCGCGAGTGTGTCATCCGTGCGGAGGCTGCGAGGCGGGGAGCTGTCAGCAGCAAGCAGCCTGGCTTGGAGCGGAGGGGGGCGGCGGGGAAACGAAGGTTACAGAAAAATAAAATAATTAAAATAAAATGAAATACCCTAAAACGCGGGGACGCTCACCGCACACACATCCCTCCCCCCCCCCCCCCCCGGGCCTCGCTTTCCGGGACGGTCCCGGAGAGCGGCGCAGCCCCGGCGGGCAGCGGAGCCCCCCCCGCAGCCCTCCCCGGCCCCGGGGGCTCCCCGGGCACCCGCTCGGCGCTGCCGGGGGCTCGGTGCCCGCTCCCCGCCCGCTCCCCGCGGTGCCCCCGTCCCCGCCGCGCACACGCAGGCCGAGGCGCCGCTCCGGCAGCCCGGGCAGGGCAGACAATGCGCGGCCCCAACTCACCAGCAGCGCCGGGGCTCCGCGGGGCCGGGGCCGGTTCCTCTGCCCCCTTTCTCCTTCCCCTGCTCCGCCCGGGAGCGGTGTCCGGACTCCGCCGCCGCCGCCGGGAGCCGAGCCGCCCCCCTCCCGCCTCCCCCCCGTTCGCCGCCGGCCGCGCCGCCTCCCCGAGGCCAGTCACTGGATTCCCCGCTCCAACATGGCTGCTGCTGCTGCTGCTGCTGCCCCCGCCGCCGTCGCCTCGCCGCCGAGCGGCCGCGGGCCGTGCTCGGGAGCCGGGCACCGAGCGGTGCCGGGAGCGGAGCGGAGCGGAGCGGGCGGCCTCGGCCGAGCCGGGCAGGGCAGAGCAGGGCCAGGCAGGGAGCTGCGCGGCGCCGAGCCGAGCCGAGCCGGGCTGCGCCTCTCCGCTGCGGGCTGCCGCCGCCTCCGCCCGCCCGCGCTGAGCCAGCCCCGCCGGCAGCCCGAGCGCAGGAGGGGCCGGGGGGGAGGCCCGGCCGCCGGCGACACCTAGCGGCTCGGGAAACGGCCCCGGGCGGCCCAGGGGAGTCCGGCTTGCCCGGCCGCCCGCCCCCGCCGGACGGGGTCCCCTCCCCGACCGGGTTTGGTCGCCTCAGGTGTGGCGGCTCCTGGCCGTGTTTCGGCTTGGGTCTGCGGGGCGACCGAGCCCACCTCTGAGGTAGCAGCTCCCCCCCGGCCGCCAAGTCAATAACTGGAGTTAAGGGAAGCCGTGGGGCTTTTGCGGATTGATTTCGGGAGCTACAAAAACATCCTTTCCGTGTTCATCCCGTGGTATTTTCTTCCCTTTGTCTCCTACATCCGTGGTCCCCATACCACCACGAACCTCTGTGCTCACTCTTCCAGACAACCGCGCTTCCCTCCTGCTCGTCCATTTACAACCATTTTCCCTTCAAAATGATCCAGCTTGCATTCCCTCACTTCTTAGCCCTTGCTGTCCCTACATTTCTTAAGCTTTCTGTGCTACCCAACATGACCTTAGAGATAAAAACTAGCCCTATGGGCCATTTATTCCACTCTATCTATTGTTGCCATGTTTCCACCACACGAAGAACAAAACATAACAGCAAGTCTGAATCCACTGTGATTTTAGTGATGTGTGTTTGAACTTCAAGTACCAGGTCATAGGTACACACAGGGCACAATTTGTCTGACTGCGGTTTTTTGTTTCTTTTTTCCTTTTGGTCATTTTCCTTTTCATCCATTTGGTCACCTGATTCTTTCTGCCTGCTTGGTTATTCTCATATTTTGTTGGCCAAAGTTCACTGACTCAACCACGGGGCCTTCTGTCCAAACAGACCGCCAGTCCTCTCACGGACCCCAGCTACTGACTGAATACGCAAGGCCAAATCGTGGTCTCCTTAAGGAGACCAGACAGGACTTTTATGTTCCTGTACACACCGAGGGAGGCTTACAGCTCTTTTGCTTTGCAGGCAGGTCTGTGCTGAGGTGGAGCCCAGAGTGTATCTTAATTTGCAGCAGCAAAATTTGCAGCAGCTGATCTTGAGGAGCTGCATGTGCAGCTTATTCTAGCCAGTCCTTCTCCACAGCAGGGCCAAGTGGGAGCTGTGCTTGCCGGAGCGGCGCCAGCTAGAAATTCCTCTGCTTCCAGCTCAGTTGCAACCTTCCAGCAGAGCAAACGAACCAGAACACTGACGAAGATGTTTCCCAGTAAACAGAAGTAACTCGCTCTGGCCTAAAAAGGAATACAAGCATCAATCCACTCCTTACGTGCATACAAACTCACTTTGCTCATGTTGACGTACACTTTTGGTGGAATCAGCTGAGGATAAAAAACAGTAAATATGACTCAGAAACACACTTCAAGTTTACAGAGACAAAACATGATTACTGAGCTCTTCCTGCTGAAGACATAGGATAGCAGCCTTACCTTTGCAAAACTTGTGGGATTTTTAATAGCACGGAGAAGGCAGACATTCAAGCTTTGAACTTCCTGGCAATGCAAAGATATCCCTTACAGATCTCCTTTAAAGCTCAGGACCTACCAGTTCTTGCTAGACCTACCAGTTCTTCTCATCTGTGAATGCTAACGAGATGATCTGTGTTTGTTTTATCTTATTCAATTTGAAGGCTATTTGGGGTAAGTAATATCATTATAAATGATTGTATGCAAGTTTGTTAGTATATACATGAACTGTAAAACAAGTTCTTGAGGCAGCACAGCAGCAAGTGCACCCATTGCAGCACACCCAAGTAAATTATCTTCCATAAATGAGGTACAGGGGACAAGGCGGGCTGGAACTTTATGAAGTTGTGCTTTGTTTTCAAGTACCAAAAATATTAGAAAGACAGTAGTACTTCTGCTGTGCTTATATTAGTTTATACACATTAATGTCTGCCATTGGTACTTCAGTTATGACAAAAAATAATTATGACAAGAAACTAAGAAATGAGTGGTTAGGATGAACCATCCAAAGAATAAGGCATGAACAGTAGTTGTCATGCAATAGGAATATCTTAAGGTTTTCCACTTGTACTGGGGAGAATAATGAGTTGTTCACAGGGAAGAGTCTGTAACAACATAATTAATACCTGATCTCCATCTGGAACTAGATGATCTTTGAGGTCCCTTCCAACCCAAGTCATTCTGTCATTCTATGATCTGGTCTTTGTATGTTACCACTATCTGGTGCCCTCAGAGGAAGATTTTCATGTCTGTGCAAAAGACAGTACAAAACCAAGACAGTGACAGACATAGGTCTGAAGTGTAGGAACTGATTTTGATTAATTTATCCTACAAGTCTGGTTTTATAACTATAGCTATTGATTTTTTTATTATTATTTAGTGGAATAAGTAGCAATCAATCATATTTCCATCTAGCTAACCATGATTATTAATATTTTAAACTAGTTTTGAAACGGATTGGCTGGCAAATACGATAGGTCTGTTCTTGAAGACAGCGAGAATGGAGTACGCCCAAGTTCCCCGGCATGAATTGTCGCCACTGGATGACCTGATGAAATCTGCATCAGCCGTTAGATTACAGAGACAGCAATAGGAATACAGTGCCGTCAGGGGACTGAGATTTCCTGCCTCGAACATGAATATGCTGGCTTTGTCTCAGCATTTATAGGGCAGAAGGATGTAGTTATTCTGTGACAGTAAAAGTATAGGAGTTAAATCAGTGAAGTGCACATACTGGTAGATGGAAACATTACAGAACCATATGTATTTTTAACAATGTATGTGGAAAGCAGCTACTTTCCTGCCAAGACCCCAGTTCAGGATCGTGAGTTGCAGCAGCAGGAATTGGTGACCTCACAGCCACCCAGCAGTGTGGGAAAGCATTGTGCTCAAGTACAAGGGATGTGTTCATTTGCAGGGGAAAGACTGAAAGTCTTGGCAGGTAATTAAAAGGGGAAATGATTTTCAAATACAATATTTTGTTTTGAAATGCAATTGTTTTTTTCTATTGGATGCCAAAAATTTCTAAAGAATGCAATATCCTCTAACTAATTGTATCTGTGCTCTGAGAGAAGAAACAGAGCTATTGTTCTGCTCCCAGCAAGAGCTATTTATATATTAGTCTGTGTAGCACTCCTTTCAGTAATGATCTTCTTCCACCTACACAAAACTCCAATCCATTTAAAATATTAAATTAAGATCGTTTCTTGCTTTCTTATACCAAGCTGGTATTCACATAAAGCATTTTCCAGGTTACTTGGATTTAGTACAAAGTACTACTTGCAGACCTCTAGGCTGAAAAAAAATAATAAAAAAACCGTTAGCGTCACTGGCAGACCAAACCCCTTCCTCTTGGAATGAATGGAAGCAGGAAATAGCAGCAAGAAGAAGGTCACCCTTTCAAGAAACAAAAAGCTACGTACTTTTTCTGTCAACAAGAAATATAGCCATTTCTACCTTGATTTGAATAACTGATGAGTGGTCACTGATACAGCTGCACTGTATATTCCAGATAATAATAGGGAAAGTTACTGTTTGCTCTTGTAAACCTTACTTGTTCAGCAAGCAGGAGAGAGTTCCCGAAGTGCAAATATTGGTGTGTTTGTTATTTACACTTGAGATTTGCATTCTTGTAGCTGTACTGGTGTTTAGAAATTGATCAACAACTGGAGAAATTTCCATTATTGGAAATTTCACTGTCTTCTGTGCTTGACCCATATCTCTTCTCTATTAGTTTGACATTCCACAGCATATAAATATAATATATGGCATATATATGTGTGTGTATGGCATACCATTGTCCATTCTTTTCTTCTTCCTACTCCTTTATGTTGCCTTAACCTTTTCGTTTCCATATGTAATTTTTCGACATCCTATCTAAATCCTACTTAAATATTATTTCTAATTTCCTTATAACTTGTATCAAATTTTGAAGATTATTTATCATTCATGTTGATAATCAGTTATGTCTTTACAACATCTGAGTTGATGTTTTTATTTATATCAAGCATTTCTGGGACTTGGACATAAATGGTTATGCATATTTTTGGGATATAGGCCACAGTTTTAGTGGAGGGAGCAAAATCTAGTTTCATTCCTTGTTTTTTCCTGTATAAGCCAACTCCAGCTAATATCAGTGAAGCCTTTCCATTGACCTCAACACGAGGTTAGTCGTTGGACAAGGAAGTTAACAGCAAGGAGAGACTCTTTCTTCACATTTCTGCCCTGCTTAGCAAACAAATGGCTAGACACTCCTTTATTTCTGTGCTCTTGCTCTGAAATGCAGGACATCCTGCTTTTCAAAACCAAAGACATTAGGCCTACCCTAACCCCACACAATTATCCTACTCAGGTAGGAAATGGTGAGGTATTTTCTGTAAATTGTCTAAAAATGATAGGTTTCTGCAGTAGAAGATAGGTTGCTATGAAACTCAAGCCTAAGGTTGCTGAAAGAAAGATCTTTTTGATATTTTGTGTAAATTTTGTGTTGGAGACTAAAACTGGCGGGAAGTGAATCAATCAAGATCTACAGGTAATGAAAGCAGGTCACTTGGGTATATGCACCTCTGCTGCTTCTCCTTTTCAAGTATACATTCAGAGATACACTTCTCTCCTTTATGAAACAGAAAGTGAAATGGCAGGGGAAGGGGCTCCTATTCTCCTCCCGTTTCTTTCATGCAGGTTCAGTATCTGGGACAGAATAGCAAGCATTTTTTCCCCTTCTTCTTTGTAAGTCAATTGCTTCATAGAAATTTGCAGTCATTACTCACTGAATTGATTAGAAATGCCATCAGTGAGTCTCCGAACATTTGTACTATTGCCAATTCAAAGTACTTAGCGGATTTGAAAATAAAGCACAAAATACATGGAGACTCCTGCAGTTACAAGATTATAGGTGTCAAACTTCTGATTTCTTTCTTATTTTAATGGTTGCAGTCTCCAGAGAGTTTTATGATTTAAGTGGAACTGCTTTCAGCCATGACAAGCTGGTTACTTTCTTGTAATCCTGTTATATAAAAATGAAGTTTATTCTAGGAAAGATGGTATCAGTTCCCATGAAGATCAAACCAGATATTTTTCAAATTTATATAAGGCTGGACAGGAAGGTGTGAGGAGACATAGGACTGGAGCTAATATCCAATGTAGAGAGTATGAAGAGTATGAGAAAGGGCACATGAAAATGGAGCCAGAATATGCCGTGAATGTTGGAGATGAAATGAAGTAAAGGAAATCTAGGGACAGAACAAACTGAGCTGATGAAAATGTAGGCTCCTATTGGGAGGACTGAGTAATGCACACACTGTTCTGTGCAAGTCAAATGTATAAGATGTATTGTTGATGTGCAGAGAATTCCTGATATAGTGGAATATAAATATATCCACTTGCAGCTGGCTGTCAGGACTGTTTTCAGACTTATAATGGTAGCTTTTGAGACATGAGTGGCAGATGATAGCCTGTTCAGAACAGGCACTAAGGTAAGACAAGGGGTAGATGAGGAGAGCCGGGGACAGATGGAAGAGAAAGTAAGAGGAACAAGAATGCAGGAAATGACGAGCTACGTAGATGTAGGGCTTTGTCTGGCAGTCTGGGCTGATGTATTTTACTGTCTTATAATCTTTGCAAAACTAACTATGCAGGGTAGATAGGTAGAATTAAGATGTTGCTGTTTAATACATCACTGCTCTGGCTAGTCGCTCTACCCTTCTGCTGGAAGTTGTCACAGCCTGAGGGAGAGGAGACGGAGCCCTGCCTGTTTCCGTGGGTAGTGTGGCAATTAGCTCTAACCACTAGTGAGGACAGCGGGGTAGGTGAGTCAGATGCCTGCATTTTCTTCTGCCACTCCTCATCCAAGGACAGTACCCTCTGGCAGATGGGAGGGACAAAGAGGTGTAGTCAGTAATTTCTTAAATCAGCACAGCCAGATCAGCCTCCTGTTAACTCATCCTGTGAATCCTTGTGTCACTGAGGGGCTCCTTTCACTTACACAAGATCCAACGTTAGCTGTGTATTCCTTCCCCTTCAATGTTAGCATGACCGAAACCTTGCTAAAAGCCAGCTGGTGAAAAAGCGAAGTAATTTGATGTGTTGTAGGTGGCAAAGTCAATTGATTAAACCAGTATGTAACATACAGAATATCTCTGAGCATGACACAGACAACATCACAGAACATCTTCAAATGAGATGAATAATTTCTACATTTATAAAGACCAAGAAAGAAAAGGTCACTCACATAAATTCCCATTGGTTTAATTGCAGAATTCTTCACTGACTCCTTTTTGTGTAGCTTCTTGTTATTTACTTTGCCAAATTGTTGACTGATCAACTAAGCTGTTCTCCAAGTCAAGCACAGCATTTTTCAAGGTCTGTTTCAGCACAGTGTAAAATAATTAGAGCTATAAACAAGAACGAAGCAGGAATGCCACAAACCCCCACATATCTATTACTTGTCATCTGGAGAGTCTAGCTGTTACCACAGAACCATGTTAAAATTAAATGCTGAGCTTTATTTAATGTACTTATTTGTTCTCCCCTTCTTTGCCTTTACAATTCTTATTTCAAAGCTCTTTTGTTCACTTCACAACATGGCATATTCATGATCATGTAGGTACTTATAATCCACAATAAACTGCTGTACAATCATACTTAGCTTTTAAAAACAAACAAATGTTCAACTGAAGCTTTTGTAGCCACTGCATAGGTGGCTGTCACGTTGGTTAAGCATTTTGCAGGACAGACATCCGTTTATATCAGTTTGTAGACAATACAGAATTTAGGATAAATGTCTGCTAGAAATTAAAAAGAAAAATAATAAAAAAAGAGGAAGGAAGTACGTTCTTGAAATTCTGTATTAGCGGGATTTCATAGCATTAGCATTCTCACGCTATATTTTGTTTTAAAAATTAATTTACCTTTTTTTATAATTCATCAAAACATTTTATTTTGCCCACCAATGAGCTCTCCATAGAAACAGTTGTCTCTTAGTAACATACCGAGAATAGAGCTGCTGGATCTGTGTATACACTGCATCGGTGTACACCGCCCTGCGAGGGAGAATATGGGAGTTCTCCTTCCGTAACAGCAAGCTGGCACAGTGCTGCAACACAGCTCACTGCCCCCGAGCTTGGGCTCCTTACGTATGAGCCACAGGTCACTTCTACCTGCAGTATTCCTTGGCCTTTGCAGGGGCGTATCAGCGCTTGGTCTTGTTTAAATAGGACACGAGCCAGTGAACTCCAGGAGCACTTTTTGCCTGTTCTGTACAGGTCACAGATAGGGCTGTCAGCTGGCAGTGACTTTTGGCCCCTGCCGATTGAATTCAGGACTGTTTTGGATACTGCCCCTGATATATTTTTTCCGGTCTTTCTACGTGGAAAAATCTTGAAAATGTTATCACTCGTGTCACCTCGCTCCAGCCGCTCTGCTGGGCACTCCTTTCCCACCGTGTCACGGCCAGGCCAGATGGCTCCCGCTGCCCCTGGCTTTGCTGCCTCTCTCAAGGTCTTCCCTCTGCACCTTTTGCTCTCCCAGGGCTGCGCTACAGCCTCTGGCACACAGCGCTGCTGCCTCTCCTCCTTACGTGCGCCGTGCTTTCTCTGAAGCAGTCCAAGGGCATGGTTATGATGACATTTAGAGCTCCTCTGCAGCTCTGTGTCGATATTTACACTGAGCTGATCGTTGGTAAGGTAAGGATATGCCTACGCTGTAAAACCGCCTTAGTTTAACTGGAGCTGCCGGGGAAAACAAGCCGGCAGTACGGAGTGGGTCAGGGGCTGTGTGCACCTTGCGTGCTTGGCCCCCAATTTGAGCAGGAGCCGTGCTATTTTGTGTGCTTAGAAGGGGATGAGGCACACATTTCGGCTGATGCTTAACCCCCTTCTGGTTGTTCATTGCTGGCTGAGACCAATGTCTGCCTTGGCTGGTATTCTCCCCTCCTTCAGAATACCCCAGGCCATTCAAAACCATTGTAGGGCAAACTGTGCTCTATCCCTGGCCCTCCACAGAGGCTTTTAGGATGGCAGGCAATGGAACATCCTATCCCGGATTTTGATTAAGGGAAAGAGTGGCTATCAGCCTTGGTTCCAGGCCCAGACTGAGGGACTGAAGACAAGATGTGTCTCAGCACACAGTTATTAAAAGAACATGTCTGGAGGCAAAGAAGAGGCCTAGGAACCAGGAGAAACCAGGCAGAAAAGAAACTCTCTCCCTGTGTGTGGGGAAAATGAGGTGGAGAGAAAGCATCTGCTGAAACGTGGTTTTTAAAATTCTATATTTGTGCAGTTAATCATATTTTGCAGCAAGCTATTTCAGAATAAGAAGCAGGGTGGCTGGGAAGGATTTTTTTTTTTTTTTTTTTTTTTTTGTTCCAGGGGAACGTTAGGGTGCTATGAACTGTTGAGGATGCTTCAGAAGGTTGTGTGAGGGTGGTAGAAGAGGAAGCTGAGGTGACAGAAGAAGCAGCAGAGTTGTAGAAGCCATGGGGGCTTTTCCACTCCTTTCTCACAACCCATGTCCACCCTTCCCCTTCCTTCAGGTCTCTCTGGCTTTGCCATCTCCATGCTCAGGTCTCAGGCATGTCACTCCTCACTCTGCAGGATGTGCCACCTTTCAGCAGCCCCAGTTCACTTCCTTTATCTTCCAGAAAGATGGGAATGGGGCAGATCAGGGACCTTTGCCTGGTGCTGAGAATGGATGTGAGAAAAGGAAGCAGACAGAGCATGGACAGGAGGGCAGGAAGGCCTGCAGTGATACTGAGAAGAGGTCTATTCAGAGGGAAGGGATTCAGCCCAAAGCTGATCTCCACTCCTAGGCCCTAGCAGAGCTGGCAGATTGTTGCCTTCAGCAGCTGTCAAAAGGCTGTGTCTACGTTAGCAATTTGTTTCAAAGCAATGGTGCAGTTAGGAGGAAAATACAGCCATTGTCTCCATTTACCATGTGTTGTTTCAGTTCTCAGAGGGGTTTTGGTGCATACAAAGTAAATTCCTTAAGGAGGAATTGAAAACAGAAGCTCTGCTTCCAATGTGCTCCAAATGCACCCTGGTGCTAATGGGGACAGTAGGTTCCAAAATAGCGTGTGAGCTGCATCATCGCGAGGTCCCCTAGCACATACCTAACACTTTCTGTCTTCAGAAGTCTTTGCAGCAAGTGTGTAGCAGATGTGTTTGGCTACAGGGGCCAGGCTAAATATAATCCAGAATATATCCCCACCACCCCAACACATATAGTGGAAAAACGAGGTGCCTCACTATCAACTGTTCCAATCTACTCCTAATGTGCTGAATTACTTTCTCATGCAAACACAGCCTGCTCTGGCCGCACCTTGAGCTGGCTTTGGGATATGGTAAATCCCAGATGAATATGTACCTAGAATGCTTCATGTGTATAAAATATATCTGTTAGCTTTAAGCTCTTTAATCACTCACTACTAACATTGTTTATCTTAACTTGAGTGGAAGAGATAAGGCAAAACCTGCCGTCAATTGCAGTAGCAAGTATGCTGGCATCATAGCCAAAGATACAGGGATTGCTACAGAACTGTACACCAAGGTGGGTAAAGGCACACAGCCTGAAAAGTGCACTCAGTGAGATGCCTACCCACCCAGAAAAAAAAAAAAAAAAAAAAAAAGAAAAAAGCCAGAGGCGTAGCTGGGTGAACAACTGTGATAATATCGTGCTTTCCTGAACAGAAGCTACTACATGCTTGCTACAAAGGTAGAAGAAATCAAACAATGTTTAAGCCAGAATGATGAATAGATGTAACAGTCAATATTTACTAATGCAATTACAAAATGATATACATTCTTAACTGGTGTATTGTTTTCCTTTTTTCACTTTTCCTATGATTTCTATTCACTTGTGAGCCCCTTTATTTGCATAGCACAGTGAGAGCACTGATTTAAGCTTCTGCAAGCACTCTGTGCTCTGTGCCGCTATTGTCACTTACAGTCAAGGTTTAGTTGTAGCTGCTCCCAGGAGCTATACTCTGCCCCCGTCCCTCACATATCCTACTGTGAATTGAAAGCATGTTCTAACAAAGTGTTATGAAAGGGCATGTAAGATTACAAAGACATTTTTTTTGGTATGGAAAATTCGAGTGTTCTTTAGGAAGCTGTAATTTGTACAGTTTAATCTTTTTTTCTTACCAGGGCAGATAAACCTAGACATTCTGCTCTCAGATGATAGCACATTTGGAGATCTGAGAGAAACAGGGAGCTGCTGGAACATATTGCAGAATCCTAAAGCACTTAGCAACAGAGAGAGTGTGGGATGCAGCGACATAAGCCGGAATGTGGAAACAAGTGACATCGAGGCGGCTGTTTGGGAAAGAAGAGCTTTTACTTTGTTTATAATTTCAGTAATTCTAAAGAACCATGCAGTGTGGGAGGTCACTGTGGTCTCTGACTCTGCATATATTCTTCTCTGTGTGACTGCTCTTAACACTTCCATGGTAATTATTGTCCAAGAGTGCTGGATGTATTAATTTCCTTCTGTATTTCCTGCTTCTCTTAAAAACAGAGAAGACGTATTAAGAGATTTGTGGAAGGGGAATGTTATTTGCTTTAATTTATCCTGTTAAAACATACTCATGTCATATGCACTACGAAGAGATACATATCAGCAGATGGCTTGATTGCACAGCTTGATTCTGCACATACTAATAAAACTCTCTTTCTGCATATGAGGGAGCAACATGTACATTTTGTAATATGTCCAGTCATTAAAATCACAGAGTGTTCTGGAGTGACACAAGCATTCACAGTAATGAAGTTAGAGCTTTGCACTAATAGGAACTAAAACATCCTGATAGCATACACTAACGGTGGATGTCAAATAACAAGCAGAAATAGAGGGCTGAGGTGCTGACCAGGATAAATAGAGCTGAGATAAAGAAAAAATGTCTCCGACATGAGAGTGAATTTTAGAAGGGATTCAGAAATTCATGTGTTTCTAAGCTTTGCAATTTCCCCCGGAGATAAGAGTGATCCAGAGAACTGGAATTTAATTCAGCAAGTAGCTGGAAACTCAATTTTACTGAATACACATGGACCTGCAAATGCAAAAATCTCCCTTACTCTGAACAGTTACTGCACGCTTTAAACAGAGGGGTTGCACAGCTCTAGGGTTGAAGCAAAGGCCATATGCAATACAGGGTTCTTGAGCAGTTCAGAAACCTTGTAATAAATATTACATTTTGTATTTAATGAGGGGTGAACTATCCATTGCTTTATATTTTCTTTTTCTTCTCTTTAAATCTCTTTTGTTGTTTGTATTATTGAGTACCTTAATTTTGTCTACTTATCAGGTATTCTGCATTGAAAAAAAATAGTTGAAGGAAATTATAGAGATTTACTAATTTATGGTAACAGAAGTGCTACAAAAATGCATAGAACAGAAACAAAATATATATATATAATTAATGGTGCTCAATAAAAGCTGTTAGTATTCAAATCTAACAAATTTATCTACACGTTGACTAGTTCAGTGTGGCATAGTTTCAGGCTACCGTTGATACTTTACCCCATGTGCAACCTGTCATCGGATAACTGGCCTTTTAAAGGGAACTGGATTCAGCCTAGCTATTGATAAATTTTTAATTCCAAAACTCTGAAGTAATTTCAGCTACAAAAAAACAGTAATCACCTTACATTACATGACAAAATTAAAAAAAAAAAAGAAAAAGCACAAAACAACAAAAAAAAAGTAAGACAAATGAAAGAGAAAAGGACACAAAATGAAGTTACCAGACCAAAGCTGGGCTACAAATTACAAATTTATTACAAGAAAATAATAAAGAACAGAGACATCCCTAGACTGTAGCAGAAGAGTAGTGTAGACACGGCATTATCAAATCATTCAGGCTACAACAGGATGAACCTGAAAAGCTATCCCATGCTATTTGTGAACATCAATCTCTTCCAGGCTTCCAAAACTCACTGGGACCTCTTGTAGCTGACTAATGAGGAGAAGATCATCTTGGCCTGATCCTCCCTAGCTCCCTTTGCTTAGGAACAACACTGAAGTAATGCTCCACCATTTCCACCCTCAGGGTAAAACACTTTCCTTGAGGAAGTTTCCCACACGTTCCTGTCTGCAAATTTTGCAGGGACTAAGCGCCAGACTGTCTCTCTGTATTTTAATGTCTCTCGTCCATATTAATAGCTGCAGAGCCCTGGAGAGGAAGCATCACCTGCTGAAGAGGTTTGAAGACCTGAAATTCCAGCACCATTGCTAAAACATTTGCCTTGACCTACTCCCACTTCATATTTTTCCTTTCTTCTTGCTCTCTTCTTCTCTTGCTCTCAGCTAGTGCCTTTCTCTTCTCCTAAGGAAGACCATTATCTCAGACCCAGCATATATGATTGCTACCATCAAACCTGTATTCTCTGACTCAGAAAACATAAGTCAGAGACTTGAGGGAGCTCCAGCTGTCCCTTGGAGAATCAGCCTGATCCCCTCACCTTTCCATGCAGCACTCCCCCTCTCTTCCACTGCATCTGATTTTCCTAAAAACATTTCAGATAATGGAAATTGTAGGAGTAGTAACATTCTCCGCCACCTCCCCCACCTCTGCTGAGAGTCTTCGTTTTTATTTCTAAATGGTGCAAAAGTGTTTCCAAAGACAAAAAAAGAAGCAGGTCAGGATGCTCGTGATACCATTCTTTGTAATACAAATGAAGGCTTTTTTTTTCCTAGAAAATGAGCCTGGAACCACCCTTTTAATGTGTGAAGGCAGCCAGCATCAATAACACGCAGAGAGCTGGAGCTAGATACTAGTCAGGGTTGCTGTTATTAAAGGGAAGTTTACCTAATTTTAGATCTGAGAAATCAAGGCCTAGGGTCTGCCACAGCTAGCTGCCTCTTGTTCCTTCCCCTGAAACCCAAACCACAACAAATATACACGCTAAAGTGAAAGTATCTCTTTTCCGGAGAATTCTGAAGAAGGCATTATTTTTGCTTTCTCACTTATTTCCCTCTTCAGTCCAGACTGTGTCTGCTCTGAGCAGCCCCTGGGGCTGTAATGGAGAGAGCTCCTTCCATCAGCGTTCAAGGCAGGATCACTTTTCCCTTAAGAGAAGACTCTCCTCTTGAGACTTGACTCTTAAATATCATAGGCACTAAAGATATGCAGGCCATTTTCCTTTGTTATTCTCTGGCTCTTCCTTGTCCTCTCCTTTATCCCTTTGTTCTCTCTTTGCCTCTTCCCCCAATGCTTTTTGTGGAAATACTCTTTTCCTCTCTGCTCCCTCATCTTCTTCCCCCAAATCAAATGCCACTTGCATGCCCTTTTCCATCCTGTTCAACTACAGTGGTTGTGCTATCATCTGCTTGTTTCTCCTCCCTTCATTCCAGACACCATATCTTACAGCCCTTGAACTTTCAAAGGCAAATTGCAGTCTCTTAGTGCATCCCAGTAGCAACAGGCTCTCCCGTCTTGTCATCTCCATATTTCTATGCCCCCAGTTTCTTTGCTTTGTGCACCTGTGCTGCTATGAACACTGGTCATTGAATATGCACCCACACTATGCAAAGCAGCACCCTATCAGAAATACACAGCGTGATCCCAGATATATTAACTTCAGAGACAGCTTGTTCTGGTACGTCCTTCTGCTGTAATTACATTGTTTTGGTATTTCCACACAGTACAGCACCATGCCAAGTGGCTAAGCCTGTTCAGAGCTGGCTCAGATGCTGCACCTGACGTCAGATCAGGACTGGAAACAGTCATCTGACCCCTGACTGAAGTTGGGATTTGGCATTATGGTGCTGGTTAATTCATTTCCTCTTCTTCTTACACTTCCCCAGAAACACCCCAATTTTCACTCTCCCTATCAGGCTGCAGCACACTATAGATCATATGGGTGCTGCAGGGTCACAGAAGAGAAGCCCGTTCTTCTGAGTATGGGGTTGCTGAAAGAGGGCCAGGTGGGTGTTGCTGGGGTGTCTGAAACACAAGTAGAAGTGTTATACTGGGACAGGTATTATGCTCAGACACACTCCTTCATTTGTGTTGTAAGGATGTTGTTATGGGTTCTCTGGAAGGACCACACATATCTGCAGCACAGATAAGGGCAGGCTGTCTATTCTCGCAGACCTTAAAATGATTGTAGTAAAGCAGCGTGAGCTAAATCCTCCCATGGGAGTACAGCCCTAGTCCAGCCTGTGACTAGTCCAGACCTGCTGCCTACTGAGCTGCATGGGCAAGTGGTCTCTGAGGTGGGGACATCATTTACACATAGATGGCCCATGGAGAGTAGCCTGGAAAAAATGGAGGCTTCTAGGAAAGCACATGATGCACTGAGTTTGTTATCTGAAGAAAATAAACCTAATATCTAAATTAAAAAAAAAAAAAAGGATTTTGTAATCCCAGAGTAGAATGCTTTTTGTAGTGGAATTCAGTGATATGGTCCTTTTTTTCCTTAACTAAATCATGAGACAAACTGCAAACCTGGGGCAGAGGCTACTTGTAAACTTCAAAACAGAGACAATACCACATGGAATGGGCTGGCATGTTTTCTTACGTTCTTACAGCAGTTTTGTCATCGGTGCTGTTGGCACTGAGGAAACACACAAAATCTTCTACTTAGCTCTTTGAGAGAAACAGAAGGTGCAGTTCTGTCACAACTTAGAAATCATGTCTAACTTGTTGCAAGAAGTTTGTAAGCAATTTCTTTCACTCCGTTCTGCAAAATAAATAAATAAACATGTAGGTAGCCTTGATGTCTTAAAAGTTTTTTGTTTGTTTGTTTGTTTGTTTGTTTTTCAAGTGCAGATATTTATAAAAGCATGTCTCCAGAAATGGCATAATTGTTTTTCAGATTACTTCAAAACATGTTTACTAACTAGCAAAGTAGGCCATGGCTATACTGACAAAGAAAGTAGTGAAATCAGAGCAGATCTGCACAGTGAAACAGTTACTCCCAGGGACCATATGTTCACATAGTGTGTGTTTTGTGGGTTTTACTTTGAACTAGTTCTAGTCTGTTCCTATAGACTGAATCTCCAGTACCAGTTGGAGGATGTTAGGTGTGCTCTTGGAGTACACGTTTCAACATAGTTCAATTTAAAGGAATTCAATCCATGCATTCAAGATCCCTCCATTACATGAAACATATGCAGGAGCCGAGGATGCTTCAAAAGTGTACTCAAAATGAACTAAATTGCTAATGTAGATGCACTCATAATCTCAGATCTACAAATTAGCTTGGATTATTATTCATGTCTGATAATAATAGCGATTATGTTTCTGATTACTAAATTTTAATTATATTTGTGCAAACTCAGATGGGTGTATAATGCTTGATTTCAATGAAGTTGTGCTTACATACTCTAAGCAATCATTCTGACAGTCTTTTCTAATGGGATTACACAGGTACAGCATAACAAAATTTGCTCCTGTAAAGATAATTTGTTAAGCAGTTTTATTGCTAATGACACAGAAGAAATAATAAAATCTAACTGACTTATTTTTGGTTCTACAAAGGTAAAAACTATGGTGTCTCTATATTTAATAGACATAACAGAGTATACACGGTAGATCCACTGAGAAAAAAATAGCCATTTGAATATATCCACCCCTAATAGGTGAAGAGCCATATGTCTGCTTGAAAGCATTTCAGCAAAATTTTCAACATTTGTTTCCAACATTTCATCTACCTTTTTGTAGCCAAGGTCTACACGATTTTTATTATTCCATCAATTAAACAAGTAAAAGCACTGGTAGGAATTTTTATTTTTTCTCAGAGTGATGTGATGTAAACAGAAGGCAATAGTTTGATCTTTGAAACTGAAATTCTGAGGGAGAAAAGGGTAAAAAGGTAAAGATTACAATTTCATTTAGAGTACATTTTGCATAAAAATAAAAAACGTAAAGAACAGATTGACAGTATGCTGCCCAGACATGTATGTAGTTGTATAACATATATAATCATATCTATAGAATCTCAGTACAAGTTGTTATACCAGAGGAATGGTTTTATTGATATAAGAAATTTGTTGCATGGATTCAGGGTAATCTTTGGACAATGGAAAGGTCTCTTGTTCATTAAAAAATAGGTATTGTAATAAGAGTTCTTGGTTTGGCAGTTTTGGGTTTAACTGAATGTTAAAATTAGGATCTATTAGCTTTTTCTCTATAAACCAATAATAGGGATATCAGAAACAAAATGTCACGTATAAAGATCTCAGTGAGATGTCTGAGATCTCTGAATCTGATTCAGAGATGACTAAAGGATTCTTCACTCACATAACTTTCCAAAAAACACATTTTTTTTTTCTTAAATAGTGATTCCTAACAGGCTGTATATATATTACAGATTGTTTGCTGATACTATTTTCTTCATTTTTTACTTTGTTACAGTTTAACACTAGACGAAAGTGTATGTGAGGCACACAACTGAATCTTTATTGTATTATAAATAACCAAGACTTTTATTCCTTTGTTGGTTTTGTTACTTTATACAGGTATGTTACCTTTTACTGCTTCCCTTTTGTTCATCTCAAAAGAAAGTTCACAGCCTAAAGTGTCGGAAGAGTCCCACTCAACCCTGACATAATACTCCATCCTAGTTCTCTATGTATTAGAGAGAAGTTCAAATGTCTTGCTAATAAACTTCACCTAGTCTGCCTATTAAGAGAGGTATGTTTACAATAGTGTGGAGGGCCCTTCTGTCTGAGGAAGAAGGATTAAATTATATCATTCTGTTTAAAAATGCAGCATTTTCAAGTACTATACAATTACGAAATATATTTTTTTCTTCAGACAAACCTTCTAGTAAAAAGACAATATGAATAAAAGACAATATGAAAAAAATCAAAACATACAAAAATATAATTCTAGATGTTAAATACAAATAGAAATAAAAATGCATAGCAAATAAATAAATAAAATAAAGTGGCTCAGAAACAGATATAAATTCATATTGTAATGTGACAAGAAATGGCCAAAACTGAAAGGCACTGATGTAAAAATATGGGAGGTCATCACCAAGTTATTTTAGCTCTCTCTTTGTTTGTTGCCAATGGTTAATATATAAAAGTATCTGTTATTTCAAAACTCTTGCAGTTGAAAGCAGAAATTGCTTGCCATACAGATTATGAAGTGCAGGACCAAACACTAAGAAGAGGGTATTTTTAATTTAATTAAGGCACTCCATTCCCATTAAGCATTTGCATTCCTTTTGAAAGCAACACTGAAAATAATGGTCTGCTTTTTAAAGTGTTAAGGATAAAGGCTAAAAGAAGTTTAACCATATTAGCAATAATAGGTCTACTTCTGCTGTCCAGCCAATTTCTACAAGCTTATCTATCAGTGGAAATCAATGGTTAATCACCAAAAGAAGTCAGAATTCCTGCAGGAAACACCTGTACATCTACCCGCTGTTGTTGGCAGCAGATTGCAAGCCTGGGATTTTAAGCTTCCTTGTATCAACTATTTAGTTTTCTTTATTGCCATCATACTTTTGGGTATTGTAGCTTTTCCTGCAGATTAAATCCTACTATGGATTTAATGATACAGTATCTGCTATAGATCCAGTATCTTCTATAGAGATAATGATAAACATATAATCCTCTTCCTGGACAGTTTTTATTTCATAGAATGTAATCAGGCAACAGCAACACTTGCTCTAAAAAGAAATTATTGTAAATTGTACTTACACTGAAATAAAGCCAACATGCGCCCGCTCCACTGTTCTAGAAACTAGCCAAACATCCTTCCCGCATGTATGTAGAAGGAAAAACAATTACTTTTTCTTAAACATTAATTTTGTAAAATTCTAAAGTAATCAGATGAAGGCTTACAATGACATATATTGTGTGTATCATTGGTCATAATGGTATATTTTATTAAGAGTAATATAGACCAAGATAATACAATAACAAATACCAAAAGCTCAGAATGATATATATTATTAGAAATAATGACCTAGAAAATAAAATTACGTAGAATAATAAATAAGAATTATTGAAAAATATGAAATGTCCAAACAATTATGGGAAGATACGGATATTTTTTCTACTTCCATGAAGAAGCAAGGCTTATTAACAAAAACAAACAAACAAACAAAACAAAGCAATATAAATCAAAACAAAACAAAACAAAACAAAACAAAACTACTCTTCCACATTGCATAATTTTCTTCTGCTGACTTCCAAGCTGCTAAATCTCCTAGTCCAAGGTCAGGCTATCACCCAAAACAACTTCTGTCAGCTGCTTGAATAAACCTCGATCAGCAGATACTTTGACCTTGGAGTGAAATATTCTGGCAAGTGAGTAAGAGACTAATATGAATGGAAAATAGAAGTAATTATGCCAAAAAGCTTCAAAATTCATACTGTAATGCAATAAGAAATGGACAAACCTGAAATGCATTGATCTAAAAATATGGGAGGTCATCACCAGGTTATTTTAGCTCTCTCTTTGTTTGTTGCCAATGGTTAATTCTTAGAAGAGTCTATTTTGATCCTGTGAGTACTCCCTGACCAAACACACAACAGAGAAAGTGTTATGATAAGGATGCATTTGGCTATTCAGGAGTTATATATACAAACAATGTTATTTTCCTGAGATGATTTCTGTATACAGCATGTGTAGCAGCTCAGAATTATAACAACAAACATGCATCGGGAGAACATGAACAAAAATGCACTGTCACATTTGGCTTCACAAGACATTTGGGAAAGGTTTCAGGACTGATTTGTTTATTGGAGAAAACTATACTTCCTCTCATTTAAAGTTTGTCTTGAAAATCTTCATGAAGTGAAGAAAAGGCATGATGGTTTAAACAAAACATGTCACTGCCTTTTTCCCAAATTCAAATCTTAACTATTAGATGCCTAGCAATCAGCTTAAGCTGAATGCAGTTAAAAAAAGAATCCATTTCCCTCTTCTATCTTTTCTCTTTCTTTACTCATAAGCCATAGAAAAGTATAGACACCTTGCCTATCTCTCTGCTCACTAAAATAGATGTCATCTTTCCTGTGGGCCTCTCTCTAGGTTTTTTTGCATACAGCTAAGTGTTTTGCATTTTAGTGTGTTTTTAAGATGCAGCTTTCATGCACATCACTGAAGATCTTGCTCATACGTTTAACTTTTCATGCTGGCAAAGGATATACAGGGCTTTTGTACAAGGCTTCTTTACTATCACTTCAGACCACCACTAAGTTTAGTTTCTTTATTAGAGAAACTCCTACAGCTTCCCGAGACTTGAGACGACCTTTGAGTGAGAGAAGTTTGTCTCCATGGTCTGTCCAGGGAGCCAAAATTAATTCATCCCCAAAACAAATATTTGCAGACCCCTCAAAATCTTTCCAAAATAAGCTCTAACAATTGATATCTACCTCAGTAGAATGTATTTGTAAACTGGAATAAAACAAATCATAATTAAATATAGAAAACATTGGAAATTTTAGACAAACTATCTCATCAAAGCAATAGCTGCATATTTCGGAAAGTCCCTAACAGACATTTTTGTGTCCAACTGCTGTCTTAGGTACTTAAATCCGTAAAGCAGATCTGAGAATCTGCTGTGTTTCAACTTAAACCTCTTAAAAACTCAGGCAGCTGTACGACAACCCTGCTGCATCTGCCTCCCCAAAGACCGGTTAACCCACTCAGTGCATAGCAATACAGCCTGAGTGGGCTGAGTTAAATCTCATAGATTGTTCACACAAATATTATGCATTCCTACATTTTCTTTAGAAAAAAAAAAAAAAAAGTGGAACAAGATCACTTCTCCCATATAACACATTTCCTGGAAATCAACTGAAACTCATCTGCATGCCTAAGAATATTTCCCTAAAGATACAAAAAAAAAAAAAAAAAAAAAAAAAAAAAATTAAAAGAAGGTTTTGTTAGCATTCACACTCACACTAAAAAGAAATTAAAAAAAAACAACAACACACTTCTGTATCATAACCTTGATAAACTTTATCTTCAGAATTCAGCACTAAAACCTTTCATATGATACAACTGAAACATAGTGAGAACTCTCACCACAAACACGAATGCAGCCTTACAAGATCCTGGCAATTGCACAGTTCTCAGTAGCTGCCATCCTTCCTTCTGCTGATCATTCCTCTTACATTGATGTGCCAGCTCAGAAAGGAGGCCAGCGCTGCTTTTCAAGTAAAAACTGAGTGTTTTCCTTCTCTGAGTGTTCACTTGCATTAAAACTGTCTCAGATCTGCTCTCAGAGTGTCTGAAAAGACCATCAATTGTTTGTTTGTCAAGATTCACAAGCTTCAGCCACTTTGCTAATGTATGTTCTAGAGTACAGACACCATATCACTGTTTAACAAATTTTGTATACTACTCAGTGACACACACAGCACTGATACACTTCAAAATATATGTTCAGAGTTATTTTAAAGTCCCATGCCTTCGTTACCCTATCAGCCTGAAGATGCTAAAGCAATGGCCCAGAATCACCTCAGCTCAGACTTTTTTTTTTTTTTTTTTTTCCACCTAGAAGCATCAAGAAAGATACATAAATTTAGATGTTTGATCTCTGGAGACTGTCAAGTTACCCTGCTGAAGTCTGGTTAATACAGTGTTCATCATTGTCTCTGTCTCTTCATATCAAACAGAAGAATTGCTAGTCACCCTAATTCAAGGGGCACGTTCACTACAAGCATCCTAGGAATGGATCTGAACGTGCACCTCTGAATTACTGATAGGGAACAAACTTTGATTATTGTACTAAATAGGGCTCCGCAGACGTTACCTCAGCCCCTGCACCCTGAAACCACTGGACACTCTTCCTGTCTGACTTTATTGTGGTCACACAGTGCTTTCCCCCTTTTGTTTGCTCTTGATAACTTCACTGTAGTTCACACAAGTGGAAGTGACACAAGAGAAGTAAGCCGGGAGCCTGATGAGCTAGCAACAGTCTTTCCTCTTTCAGACTCAAGCATACTCTTGGTCCTACCGCCATGAAAGCAGACATTTCTGATACAGACTTTTACTAAGTTAATTCTTTGTGGGCCATTCTATGGCAGATTGCTCATAACTGGCCTTGTAATGTTAAATCATAGGTCGCTATGACTTCTCTGCTTGAGGCAATGTATTTACCTAAATTCTTCTTGTTGGGATCCTGTCTGTGCCAATACTCCATACAAGACCATAGTCTTGTCTAGTTTCTCTCTGGTTTTACCTTAATTCAGATTACAATCTAAATGTTCACCTATCAGTGACAACAAAATCATTGGTCTTTCAATTAACCAGTAAATTTTTTTTCTTTTTCTTTTTAGGCCATAAGGACATATATAGTTCAAAAAACTGCTATAAACTCTCCAAGTCATACAGGTACTGATATGCATATTCCATTTATTTGAGGAAATTCTCCTATCATGGTTTCAATTTCAATAGCCATTACCTTCTTACTGTTTTGCATACACCAAGGTTTTCTCTGTAAACACCAGATTATGTACACTGAAGGCTTCTGAATAACAGATAAGCTTTCTGAAGTTAAAAAGCTCTATTCATTTAACTATAAGCCCTTTTGACTTTTGGACCCACTCAAGTGTAAATCTGAGTCTTCTCCAACACAATAAAATAGGAATCAATATTGCAAGCATCCAAAGTTGAAATAACATACATGCTATGATGTTTGCTGCAGTGTGGTACCTTGCTATGGCTCTGCAGGGGATTATGCCCCTGGTACTGAGTGTCTGAAGTGTTCTCCCTGCACTAAACCTCCATCTAGAAGGGAGTGTAGTCAGACCCTGCTGAGCTCTGACGCAGGAATTTTAGACTGAACATTCTTTGCGAGCTGGCTGGTCAGCTACGCCCTGGTTAACTTCCCAGTGGTTAAAACTTTATCTTTACTTAGCTCTCTAATCTTCCCCTTTGGGAAATGACTATACTCCATTTGTCTTATTGTTTTCTTTGACTCAAATTGTTTCTATGGCTGCAAACACTAATTCTAACTGATAATATTACATTCAGTCCACCATCTGCTAGCCAAATGTTAGAGATACACAAAGTTTTACTCAAGAGTCTCATTTAGTGCCTCTCCAGTAGTACCCCTTAAAGCGTCTAGGCACTGCTGCTTTATAAGGGCACATCTCGCATCAGCTGTGAATTCGCAGATCAGCCCTTTGGGATGTAGCACCATCTAGTGAGGCAAACTAGCTCAGCTCAGGGTCCCGAAACGGACAAAACCAGCAGCGCTTCCAGTGGCCCAGGCAGCCTCCCACCAGAAGCCAGTGCACACTAGTCATCTGGAATCCATCACAGGAAGTTCTTTGGTTAGTGTGGCAAAGCCCAGACAAAACCTTTACATGTAGCAGTAATTGCTCTCCAAGCCAACTTCTCCTATTTCAGTTTTCTTGTAAATTTTGTCCCTGTACCCAGTGATTTCTAAATCTCAGCATCAGCACCTTTGTGTCCGGTCTTTTCATGGCAGGCTTTGTTTTCTACTTATTCCACAGAAATCCGAGGAACCCTCTCCCTCATGCACAGCCATTGCCTTATGAATTACTTCACACACACGAACGGCCTCTAATCCCTGCTGGCAACACCTTCCCCTACTCACACGGTACCTGTTGGATGACGGATGCACACAACTCCCAGCCGGTAACAATACCAAATCAGCCTGCAGAATGAGTCAGGTGCATTAGTCATGGAGTAATTTAAGATTGTGCACATCCCCCACAGTACCTAAATGGTTCCCTCATCATTTCGCTGGCCTGGCAAATGCAGCGTTTTCTGGTTTAGAGCTTAGTGATATGGTTTAGTGGAGGACTTGTTAGTGTTAGGTCAGAGGTTGGACTGGGTGTTCTTGGAGGTCTTTTCCAACCCAGATGATTGGGATTCTGTGATTCTGTGGTTCCTACTGCTCAGCATCTTTCTGGTCGTTGCCTTACCATCAGCCACGAATTACCAGGATGCCAGTAACTCATGGCTGACATGCAGGTGGCAAGGCGCTGTGCAGGTGCCAACCGATCCATTTTGCTTAGCATCCCTCCCAAGCCCCTTTTCGTGATGCCCACAGACAACTTCAAAACACCTGGGTGCCATGCCCTCCTACAGCCTTGAAGGAGGGGCTCTGCTCGTTTCTGCTGGAAGTGGGGGGACACCCAGGGGGACTCCTTGGGCTGCCAGAGCCCGGCCTCAGGCTCGGGGGGCTCCCTCCCGGGGGGCCCCGCCGCGGCCGCCATGTCCCGGGGCAGGCCCGCAGCCCGTGCCCGTTGCTTGGCGACGCCGCCGCGCCGCGGCCGGGCCGGAGGATGGCGGAGCCGCCGGCGGCTGCCTTCTACGGGGCCGTGGAGCCGGGCAACCCGGTGGTGGACAGCCTGGAGGCCGAGCTGCGGGACGTCCTGGGCTTCCTAAGGCGCCTGAGGGGCGCGGGGGACGCCGAGCCGCAGCGCCACGACCTGCAGCGCCGCGGGTAGGGACCGCCCCTGCCTGTGTTTCGGGCGAGGTTGGACGTGGTGCTTAGGGACATGGTTTAGTGGGTGACATTGGTGGTAGGGGGGTGGTTGGAGCAGATGGTCTTGGAGGGCTTTCCCAACCTTAATGACTCCATGAGACCCTCCCAAACCCCAACACCTCCTTTTTCTGCACCTCCTCCAAGTGAATACCATAGGAAGAAAGCGCAGGGTGTTGTGGCTGCTGGCATTGCAGCGGTACCAGAGCTGCCTGAGCTCTTCAGCCGGAAAACCCTCCTGAAGGAGCAGCTGGCAGCCCACCAGGCTGTGCTGCTGGCTGCGAGGGTGGGCGCGGGTGGGCTGTGCCTGCCCCGAAAGATGTGCTCACAGCAGGGCCACGCGAGGATAGCGACACACGGCTCCCCTTGTGCATATGGCCGTGTCTACGTAGGTATATTTTTATACACGGCGATGCAGGCAGAACATATGGCAAGTATAATTGTGCATATTTGTTTGCTCACATACATGCCTATCTGTGGGTATGCAGAGCTCTACATTTTCTGATGCAGTTAATATAGAGCAACTAAAATCGGTGGATGATTCACAGTTCATGCATATGTCTTATGCAGACTGTGCATTTCTCATGTAGCTCTCCCTGCTGTATTTAGGTACATTATAACGTAAATGTTCAACTGCTTCTTTTAAGCTAAATAGTTGATTTTCTCCTGTTGTTATCTGAGCTGTGTTCTAGACTAAATTCACAGATCTTTAACATGAAAGTGAAAGTTTCCCGTTACCGTAGTTTCATTCAAAAAGAGCACAGCAGTTAGGCTACAGGGTGCTTAGCTTATCACTTACGTGCAGCTTCAGTCCTTACATATTTCACTTGGTACTTTCCTAGATGCAGTCTACAAATAGCCTTTCTCTAAAGGAGCTGGACATACTTTAGGTTGTACTCAGATTCTGCAGTCTATCATTTGTCTGCACTGGAGAGCTCTCCTTTTCTAAGTATTCTGGATTTCTAAATTGTTTATGTGGCACGTTCATCATTAGGTCTAGGCCTAGATCTGTCACTCAGGTATGGGTCTCCAGGCCTTTGCCTCTAGTATTTTAAATCTTGGTGTGTTGGCTTTTGGTATTGCTTCAGCAGCTGATTTCAGTGCTTTGGTATTTTTAAGCCCTTCATTTATAGCTTCAGACTGTTTTTTGCTTTAGCTGATCTGTATTCTTACTTCAAAAGTATCCCCTGTAGGCCCCTCAGAGGAAGGAATGCCACTAAGCTGCTTCACACAACACCAATTCAGCAGAAAACTGCTGATAATGAACACATTCATTGTATCTTCTGGTTGAGAGCTGGGCATGCTGAAACCGATCCATTCGCAAATGTCATGTCAAGTAATCAGTTTCTGTGAACAGTGTCTCCAAGCAGTTCTTTACCTTCCCCTCTGGAATATTTTGACCTGATGAGGCTCTATCTTTTTAGAACTGGTATTTTGTAGATGTTACCCATGTCCATGCTGGCTCGCTTGGCATGAGAACATTTTCCCATCTAAAGAATTCTGCAGCTCACAAGGAGAAGAGAGCTAACACTACCTGGGTCTTGATCCCAGCAGTTGGTGATAGTAGTGAGTGACCCATGCCAGAGCTCCAAGGCATGGAGAACATTGCATAACACTAAGCTCCCCATGGCTCTGCATCGTCTGACATTTTTTGTATGCGTAGGGACATTATGGAAGTAGAAAACTAGAATTCTGCTTATTAGCACACACACTGAGGTAGCTAGCACAGTCACGGGTATTTGTTTGTGCTTGAAATTTCCATGCTGTTTTTCCCTTGCTTTCTCATTGTTTGATAACTCAAAATTGCTGGTTGCAGAACTAGCCTTAGTCTAGTTGCTTTTAAGAATTTCTGAAGGTAATGGCTATTGCAGATGGTTTCCTAAATGCTCTAAAGAATTCTTGCCGTGTCATTTGTCAAGCTACTTTTTCTGGCATGATTTTGGTTGATGATTAAAGTGCTCTTGTTATTACAGAAGCAAGAAAATGAGCTTCCACATGGTACATATGTACACTTTAGAAGACTGTCGGCTTCATTCTTCCAATGCTGTCAGCCTTTGATGTCGATAAGTCAATAGTAAGGCCGTAATTTAGGCACTTATAATGTTCTAATGTAAGTAACAAAAAATACCGATTACATGCCCTGTGCTGGAGTTATGAATCTTTTCCAGCAGAAGAAGTAGCAATCAAAAATGTTTTTCCCTCAACTAAATGATAAGTTGTTTTAACCCATTTCTTTGGGCAATGGGAACATCAAGGAATTACCACAAACTATTGATTTTATTTCATGTTGTGCGGTTTAGCCACCCTCATTCAATAAGACATCTTCTGATCAGTATCAGAAAATCCTGTACTAATTGTAGCAAAGACTTGTGACACAGAAATACAGCTGCATGGTCCTTACCCTATGCAAAATATTAAGGATTGACCTTTCAGGAAAATATTTTTTTTTTATCCATAGAATGGTTAGAAATGAAGAAGCTTCACCTCTGAGGTCCAGAAGCCCAGTATTTTTCTGAGAATTCACTTGCTTAACTTGTTATTCTGGTGTCCTACAGCCTACATGTATATAAAGGAAAGGCATATTAGCTGTTTGGGAAGTGTCTCACTCTTCTTTGTCTGTGTCAAAGGAACATTCCTGTATCATGCACTCATTTGTACTTAGTCATGGCATTGTAGCAGATATATTTCACCTGAATGTCCCCATTGAAGTTGGCAGTCTAGTCAGATTTGTCACTAGTTTATTGCTGCAGCTAAGGATCTCACTTCTTAATAGAGTATTAAAAACAAAAAGTGAGGATGGCCTTTGCTGGGGGTTTTCCGGCTGATCATCCTGAAGAAATTTGCTAGTCTTACCTCCCAGACCTCTTCCCACAGTCGTTCTTACTATCAGTTACTTTACAGCCTGATAATTAGCTTTTTTCTTCTTCCTCAAGTAGTATATATCAAACCTTTAGGACTTTGGAAGTCTTTTCCTAAGTTTCTTGCCATGATAGTCCAAAGGGACTCCACTTGGATGCCCAACTGATTCCTTCCTTTGGAGCCTCTTTGCAGATTTACCCCTGCTGGCCAGACTGGTAGTCTTCTGTTGGTGTAAGAGGTCAGTAGCCACCCAGCAATTAATTGCTTACAGATGGACCAGGAGGAACGCATTCTCCACCTAGAAGGTGCTCTTTATTAGACTGAGCTATGGTTTTCTTCAAAGATGTAATGTGGGAGAAGATTGTATTCAGGTCGTTGTTTTTGGCCTGGTTTGTGCTGTTACTGCATTTTTCTTTTAAGATACACCTCTAGAATGTCCCATTTCTTTCTTTGCTGTTTACTTCCAAGAACCGAAAATTGTGCCGAGGTGATACTTTTAGGGGAAAAAAAAAAAAAAAAGACTATGAGTGTTGTCATTCTTTGGTGTAGAGATCATTTTGACAAGTTGCTCATACAGCCATCTGTTTCACCTTGAAATGTGAAGGTGGCTTGTAGCTTTCTGTGTGGGAAAATTGATGATTCTTATTGTGCTTTTTTTACTGGAAGTCTTATAATCTACAATGAAGAACTGTCTGGGAGACTGTAAAAAAGGATTCAAAATTCCTTAATGTCAGAAAACAGCTGAAGAAAGTGTCTTGCATTCTAGTCTACCATCTTAGGAGATCTACCATCTTTTCACTATCTCAGGAGAGTGAAAAGATCCTGATATCTCACACCAGAAACCACACAGTTTAGACATGAGAAGCCAGCTAGAAGGTTATCTTCCAACATGAATTCCCTTCTCTTTAGTTATTTCCCTTCCTTATAAATTGCTACCTATGAATAATGTAGATGCTGTGGTTTCACAAGGCACTCTTTGCTGAGGTTTTAGTAGAAGTGATTTGTTAAGAGAATAAATGTAAGAGATGCCTGGTGCTGTTAAGACTGTCAATACTGTTAGTTCTGTAATAGGATTCTTTTCAGAAAAATCCCTGTGCTTATTAGCAGTCTGCCTGATCAATTAATGTTTTCCAGCTTGAATATAGATTTCTTAAAGAAGTCTAAGGTGGCAGCTATTGCCATAAAATCTTTTTTTTTTTTTCCTTTTTTCCTTTTTAGAAACATGTCGTTTGCTTGCTCTCTCTGAGTTCCACCCTTTACAATTTAAAGTTCCCAAACATTTCATGCTAGAGGCTTTCTAATGACTTCCTTCTTTTTGTGATTCCTGGTACAGTTCTACAGTTTATTTCATGGCTACTAGGTCCTAAGTTTGCTGCTACCAGACAACCATTATTATTTGGGGATCTTTTTTTTTTTTTCCCCTACTCTTAGTTCTTGTAGTTTCTGGTCCAATAATTGGTCTGAGTTGTAATCCATTGAGTTTCCTTAAAATACCAAATAGCTTCTACAGAGCTTCTCAGATACAATCTGAAAAGTGGGACAGATTTGACAGTTATGACCGTGTTTGAACAATGCAAAGGGACTTGTATTAAGACATTTTATTAAGTATTTACATACAAAACAATTCATCCTTTTTAAAAAATCTGTGTGATAAAAACTGTTGACAGAAATGAAACCCAGAAATGTCCTTGGCTGCTTGTTAAATCCAGTTTTAATGATCACTTGTTTTGAAGTATGTAGAGGTTCAAATACATTTGGAAGAAAGGTGTTTTCACAATTTGAAGTTTTCTTGATTTGTTTACTTGTTATGATGAGTCTACTGCCAGTCTAATCTGGAATGTTTTTCTCCTGTATTTTTAGTGCAAATACTTTGTTTAATATTTGGAACAAATATAAGCCTCGACTGCCAGACTGGTATTACAATGACAAACTTCTGAAAGTTGGTGATTCCCTTGTTCAGATCAAAGTAAGTCATATCAAAACAGAAAAGTCTCAATCACAGTCTTTTTTAATTTCATTATGCTTCTATGCTACTTTAATTTTTAATGATATTTTATAGGAAGCTGTTTAGAAAGTAGCAAAAACTTTTACAAAATAATCCCATTGAGAGTTGGTGGTTTGTATCTTTCATTTATTATTGTAAAATTGCCATTTTTGGGATATATTTGCTATATCTACATTTTCTATGCAACTGTTGCCTCTTTAAAGTTGAATACTGCAAAATCTTTATTCAGTATTTATAGTGGTGGTTTGCTCCACAGAGATGTCAACTCAGTGCTCAGTAAACTAAAAGTGAAAGTAAAGAATTGTTAGGAGGGGAACAGAGAACAGAAAAGAGACATCGATTATAACAGCTGCATGTATGGATGGTGCTCTTGCATCTTGAATTCTGTGTGCACTTCTGGTCTCCTTAGAAAGGATAAATTGCAACAAGGCAAGAATCTGGAGAGAGTAATGAGGATGACAAAGCATGAAACAGCTTCCACACAAAAACCAAAAGTAGGCTATGACTATACAGTTAGGAACAGAGATCACTGAGCAGAGTGTAATGCAGGTCTGTGAAATCATGAGTGAAAGAAGAGGCTGAACAGGGACTGATCGTGTACACTTCCACTTCTAATATAACACCATCAGATGAAGCTGGTAGGTGGCAAGCTTGGACAAGAGCAGACTGGATCTTCACAGAATGTGTACTAAAGCTGTGGAATTTCTTGCCACAGGATGGTATGAATGCTGAAAGTTTGGGCACCTTCTTTCCTTGGGTACCTTCTTTCTTTGGGTACCAAGGAAACATGACAAGTTTACAGTGTGAGCTGTAGATTGTTGAAGACGTTGAGAATATTCAGGGAGTGTTTTATGACATGGTAACTCTTATCTAGTCATCTGTTACTGGCTGCAGTTGGAGCTGGGGTAGCTATTGACTCAGTAGGGCTATTATTATGTTATGTTCTTACATAATGTTTGTCCTTTGTGTCTGCTGAGAAAAAAAACACCTTCAAAGGCATGCTGCTCATTACCTCAGTGATACTTGTGTCGAAGATCATGCCATAAAGTCTGGGTCTTCCAAGGGCAGTTACAAAGCAAGGCTGAGAAGCAGCTCAAAGTACAGTTGAAAGTTATCTGCAAGTCATTCTTTTGGGTCTGAGGAATGGTGTGTGGTTCTGAGTGATACAGTTGTGGAGCAGAAATGCTAAGGGACTACACAATCATGGGTTGATTTGTTATAACGTTTCAGTTCTTGAAAAGCTGCTTGAGAGAATATGCTTAAAGTTTGATGAGAATTAGCACACATGTAATTTAGAGAAAGGTGCAGCTCCTAAATACATGCCATCTGTTTAGTGTGATTTTGTGTTTGTAATGATCCATCATCATCCTACTTTTTCCTAGGAACATACTGGAAGACTCTTATTTGATCAATAATACATTTCTAGGTTATAACTCCAGCTATCTAGTGTGTCTGTTAAGAGACAATCAAATAAATATTTTAATTGTGTGCTTTCCACCTACTTTAGATACAGGATTTTGATAGTATTATTCTTTTTAAAATTTGATTGTAAAAGAAAAAATGTATTTATAGCTGAAAAGTTAGTGAAAGTATATAATTTATTTGTAACACTGTTCCAAGAAGAGCTTTGGAAAGTGTCTGTAACTTCTTCATTTTCGAATATAATGGGAATAAAAAACTACATTAAACCAAATGGTTGTTGTTGCTATTATTATTATTATTATTTAGAATGGGGTATTAAATTTTACTAAAGTGAAAGCATGATTTCATCTGCTTTATTTTTGGTGTTAAGCTTACTATTATTATATGTCATCTTGATATATTCAAGTCTTTGTATTGTTTCATTTTACAGAGATAAGCATCTGAGATTATGTCTTGCTAAAAACTTGACCTCATTGCATAAATAAGACCATTTTTGAGGTTCCTAAATAGTTCTTTTAAACTCTTTTATATGTCATTTGGAACTATTATGACAATATCGAGGAAAAAATATATTTGGATTTATATTCTGTTGAAGAAATTTCATATTCTTGTTCTGTCCCCACCAGCAAAAGAAAAACATATAACTGACATTGTGTTTAAACTGAAAACAGTTTTTAAGAACACTCTATTGACTTTTCCATTAGGAAAGCAGTTAAATGCCTATTGTCACTTAAAAAAAAATTATTATTGTTATTCTCTGCAGCATATGACACTGTTAGATTCCTCCTTTTCACCTAGAAAAGTAGCAGGCATAATTGGAAGTGTATCAAGATAGTTTGAAGACCTGTCTTTTGGAGGAATACATCCAGTGAAACTGTTACACTATTATACCCTTTGCTTATGGAACCTAGCAATAATAAATGCTGTTTATGCTATTTGTGGAAAGCATTTATAAGTAGCTAGTAGTTGAGCTTTTCCACAGACCTGGAGACAAGTATGAGGGTCATGCAAATGTTGCAAAGTCTTCTATATCCTTCACTGCATCTGCCCTAAAGAATTCCACAGAAGTGGCCTGCCTCCTGCATAAAGAACAGCAAGCTGAAGCTGAACTTCAGCAACACGCAACACTCACTGGTAGGTTGAAGGCATATAGAAGAGTTTGTAACTGTGGTGCCTATTGTAACTGAAGGTACAGGTTCATGGTATAGGTTTGGGAATATTCACAGAAATTCTTAAGAAAGGTCTTGAAGAACTAACTGCATTTGTTAATAGCTCCTTCACTGCCTAGGCAATTCCATTCAGGTTTTGTTCGTATTCATATTTCCCTTAAGTTTCCACAGCTGCTGGGCCTAGGAATTGCTCTGAATATTACACGAAGTTTTTAGTGCTCGGAAGTGCTGCTCTCACAGTTTACTCAGTAGGAAGTTATTTCAAATAAATCAAACCCTGCCCTCTATACATTGGCTTCCCATGGCATGACTCAAGTGTGGTAATTTGGCCCTTATATTCAAGGAGCTTCCAGACCTGGCCCAATATTGCCTAAAAATAATATAGAAGTCTGAGAACTCACAGCTGCCAACCTCTGTTGTAATATGGTTTTCTACAGTAAAGTTATCGATGCTGTAGAAAAAGTTTTCTTGCTGGCTAGCCTAAAATTTTGAAGTGAGCTGTCCTTGGAACTCCCATTTTTAAGTGCATTTCTTTGACTTTACAGATGTAGTTTTCATTGTATTCATATTTTTTCTCTGGAGAAAAGAGGAAAAAACGTGATGGATGTTAGTTACAAATTTAAATTCATTACAGGAAAGATGAATGTGGTGTAACAGCAAGTTCTGTGATAGGCAGGGTGGAGCCTCTTGCATAAATGCAACATTCTTTTGGTCCCTTTTGAATCTTAGTTGGAAACTGCTGGTGATTATTTTAAATTGCAATCCCCCTTTATGTTACGTAATACTTAATGCTGCAGAGTCTTTTAAAATGCATTACCAGTGATTAAGCACCAGCTTAACTTTCCATCCTCCTGCTATTTATTTTCATGCTATCTCACTTTAAATTTCTTTCCATTATACATCTGCTCTGTATCTTTTAGGACACGCCTAAGTTCATTATGTCATAGATCTTGAAATTGGCTAGCCCGTTAGTCATCATACTAATCAGTACTGACTCATTTCATTTTCCTTTCTGTCTCTATCTGTCTCTTATCTCTTATATACTGTAAGCTGTTTGGGAGAGGAATCACCTTTTGTTTTTATATTAGTACCCAGCTTAGGGACATTCTGAACCATGGTTTAGGATTCTAAGAGTTACCACAGGCTGACTCTATGCATTAGCTTACACAGGTGACCAACTGGCCATACCTGTCCGCAGAAAGTAAAAGTTTCTGGCTATGGCAGCTCCTTTCACACAGCAAAAGAGATAGTAGGGTCATGTCAGTAAGATTCCTCAGATTATTAAAAGTTTGGGGTAAGTGTTACTGTGGTGGTAGGAATTTAAACTGAAAAGAGTGGGTCCAAGGAAATGTGTTTGCATTTTCTGTGATTAAACATCAAAGGATCATTTTTTACAAGTAGAAATTAATTATTATCATTTTTTTTTTTTCCCCCAGAATTTATCATGGCTGGAGTGTGTGTGGTCTAGTGTTAGTGAAGTTGGTAGAGAAAGCTCTAAATAATCTTTGCTGCAGGAAGTGGTGGAGGTGATTCAGTAAGTAAGTGGCACTTGGGCAGCTGAATCAGAGCTGAGCCATAGTCTCAGTCTGATGTTAGAATGGACCAAAGTGCTGCTGGGGAGGTGCGTGCTAAATGACACATAAAGCTCAGCATCCTGTTTGCTATCAGATTTAAAGACCCAGTGGCGATTTCTAGTCTAGTAACACTGACTTGGCCTTAAGTAATTCCAGTTGTTGCTGATTTCATTCTTTTTTTCTTGATCTTACTCAAAGTGTTTGAGTTAAGACACTCTTCCTTTCTGCATTGACATCAGGGAAATGGGGAAGCGATGATGTCTGTATATTGTTTATAAAATTCTGCTTAACAAAATACCTTTCTCAGAAGTGTAGTACCATTATCATTACTGCTGAAACCCTTCAGGATATTCCAGGAGCCCTTTGATTTTATTACGTTACCCCAAGATCAGACTTTACACTTGTTCTCTGATATGTCATACTTGTGATTTAGGAGTTTGTTTACTTTAATCAGAAGTTCTTCTTTTAAGTACTTTAACCTTCATTTGCTGAGAGATTTGACATTTGAAATAATATTGCTCAATGTTTATATGAAACTTCAGTGTTTTACTTCCAGCTGCTCTCTCACATTGATACTTTTTACATGAATATGATAACGTATAACACATGTTATAGAAATAGAAATGTAATATACAAACTGTAAAAGTAACTTATTCTTTGTTCTTCAGGAATATAAGCTGGCACTTCGACAGTGCTATGGAAGATACCTTCAGCAGTTCAGTTCTGTAAACCCTGATGATATCACAGATGACGTGCATAAATTTAAATCCACCTTTTTTCCAAATGGTTTCAGAGACAAAAATGCGGCATTTACGGTAGGGTTATTTTATTTTATTTTTTTCCGTTGAATACATTTGCAGTTTCAAAATAAATAGTCTTCTTTACCATCCACAAATGTGATTAACATTGCTATATTAATTAAATATTAATATTAACTAAACTTTGATAGCTTGTCTAAACAGATTACATGGAGATTTAACAGTCATATATATGGTATGAACATCCAGAGGGGTGTAGATTTCTAAGAGGATTTAAGTGCTTATGCTTTTGTGGACTTTGCCAACCCCTGTCAATGTTAGAAAGGTAGTTTTCTGAAATTGGTTATTCCATAACTGTCTACAGCAGTTTTTGCTCTGAAATAGTTGCTATTAACCTTTGTCAGCATCAGGGTATGGACCAAAGTTGATAACTTTCCTGCAGTTGAAATTTCTATATGGTCTGATTTAAGAACTGGACAGTGTGCAAGAGAATTAAAACATTGCACTGTAGTGTTTATCATAAATGTGCAAAAATACTACATGCAAAAAAAAGCTCATGACATACCAATTAAGAACATTGTATTCCCAGCATTAAGTTATTGATTTTATTTTATTTTATTTTATTTTATTTTATTTTATTTTATTTTATTTTATTTTATGTATTTATTTTATTTTATTTATTTGATATTATTATCAATATGTAAAAAAATGACAGAGTGGTGAAGAGTTTTAAGTGATCTAAGCTCTGTGGGAGTTAAGTGACCTTAAAAGTGTGTTTGCATCCTTTTGTGTTAATTGATTATAGGGATAGGTGTTTGCAGTTTATCATTTGCTATCTAAGAAGGAAAGCGTTTCAGTAGGTATTAGGGGAATGCTAAAAACACTAGATTTTATCTTAAGCAGTGCTTTGCTGAGTAGCTCTGTTTTTGGTATGTGGTAGATATTTCAAAATAAAGTAATGCAAGTAATGGCACAGGCTGCCCAGAGGAGCTGTGGATGCCCCATCCCTGGAGGTGTTCAAGGCCAGGCTTTGGGCAACCTGGTCTGGTGGGAGGTGTCTCTGCCCATGGCAGAGGATTTGGAACCAGGTGATCCTTAAGGTCCTTTCCAATCCAAACCATTTTGTGATTATAAGTTACTCTTTTATCAAGAAGAACAAAAGGAAACCAAAGGCATTTCCTATGTATTGAGATAATTAAATTCATATTCTTTTAGTCAGAGTTAGATTGTACATAGGTGTGAAGAAATAGAGACAGTGAGCTTGCTTGAAAGTTGGAAGCAGATGTCATGATAGAAGAGCTACTTTTTATATTATTTCTTTTGTTTTTCAAATATATTTTAGCTTCTTAGAGAGAATATGACTGAAGCTATGTTAATCAATATTATTTTGATTTTAAAAAAACACTTTGTAATTAAATTCAAAATTCCGGAGATGGTTTCTCCTGTTTTCTATATGTTTGTCTAGACCCTGAACTGATGATTGTGCCAGATCTTTTCATCAGTATATACTGAAAAGCTTGTTCTATAACTTGGCTGTTGGACAGTGAGATATTTGTAAATTTTCAGATATGAAATCTGGTTTGACAGTGATCTTTAAAACTGGAACTGGTAGCAATAATGCATCTTCTAGAAATCTGAGAGATTGATAAATTCTGAATGGCCTTTTTGCACTTACCTCATTTCCTCTCTTTTGCTTAGGTTTGCTTTTCCAGTGATGTACTCCAGACAAGACTGAGATCACATTAGGTTAGGTATTGCCAGGAAGAGAAGGGACTATATGTCTGCAATCCAATAGCAGAGAAAGGTGATCAGTGGGAGCAGGAAATATAGAGTGGGTGATACAGATGAAGTAAAATTAAAAGTTGCCTTAGTTTACAGAGGGGCCAAGAATTACATGCAGATCTTTTAAATACCAGTTTAATGTCTTAACCTTTCTCTCTACAACTGTTTCAACACAACTACTGCACTAGGTGAATGTTCATTCCGTGGGACAGTGGAAAATGACCCAGGCTAATGGTAAAACAACTGGTAAATCAACAAGGCCAATGGTAGAGCTGTTCACTTTCTCCATATTTTAATTCTCATTTAAATGTTATGCTGTTTTTTTTTTTTTTTTTTCTGGTATGGTTGCTCTTTTCACGTTCAATGATTTGTTGTACTTTACTGAAGGAAAAAATGGTAGGTCCATCTATTTTAAATGAGTGTGTATATATGTATATAATTATTTTACATATGTTTCCATATATTTCAGTTCCATGCTTTGCAAGAGAGGAATGTTTGTATATACCAGATGGTTTGTAGCAATGACAGAAATCTCCAGAACCAAGAATCCCTGAAGACTTGTTTCGATGTCTTGTCCTCCTTACGACTCACCATGCAAGTGGCTCTACCTCAGGAGAATTTCTGTTGGCTTATCTACAATGGTACCGCAGGCTCCCCATTTGCATTTCTCTGCTAAGCAAACCAATGGAGGGAAATTTTATATGTATTCTTTAAGGTCAATGTAGGGGTCATGAATAAATCTCTAGTTAGTTTTTAATTGCAGTAGTATTTAAAAAAAATGTTTCATATTCTAAAATAACAAATTTTTAATTATAAGTTTCTACAGTGTGCTTTTTTTTTTCAAATGGACAGTTATAAAAGTAATAGCTTTTTCATCATAGCTGTGGTTTGAGTGTACTAATAAAATGAAATCTGACAGAGTAAGGGCATATTTTATAAAAAAGCTCTATTTATCAATAAAATATTTGTGTTAATGAGTGTTTTTTTTTTTGTTGTTGTGTTGTTTTGTTTTGTTTTGTTTTTGTTTTTGAAAAGGGGATTGCAGGTTTAACTGTAGAACATGATCATCTGTCCATGACATTAAATCTTTGTATTTCTTAAAAATGTTCTCCAAGGCTGGAGTTAATAACCAAACTCTTTTAAAAACTACCACATTACTTTTAAATAATTTGAATTTCTGTGTATGATGTTAGTGTATATAAGTACTTGGATTGGGAAAAAATTGAGGCAAAAATGGAGCTTCTGTGAACTAAATACAGTGAATGGTGTATCAAGATTTTTACTTCAAGAAGAAAACCTATATATATAGAGAGAGAGAGCGAGAAAGGCAATGCTGTTTAGTCAAAAGTTTGGTCTATTATTTCATTCCACTATGGTCAATTGTTGCAATATAAATCGAGAAAATAGTTTGATTTAATTTAATTAAAACACAAACTGGTATTTACTTTCTCTGAGCTATAAACAGTTGAAATTCTTATCCTTGCTTTCCTGGGACTGCCATTACCATCATTCCTTTTGAGGCATGTTTTTTGTTTGCTTCAGTAGGAAAAAAACCTGTAATTAAAATCTGATCACCTGCCATTCTTATGTCCATCTACCTGTGTGACAGGTCACTGTACCATGCCTAGTCAATAATGATTTTTTTTTTTTTATCAAATTAGAAGAAGACATTAAGTAATGTCAGATTTTTTTTCCAGCTCCCAAACATTTTTCTGCAATTTCTGGCAACAGATTTTGCGTCTCACTACATTTAATTGACTTTAAAAAATTCTTACTAATGCTTGCTAATATCTTGCTTATTGGAATAATAATACCCTTCAGACTATGACAGTTGACATTGTGATACCTCCTGCTGCCACAGGTGTCCCTTTCTGAACAGTCATACAGAAAGCATAGATTTTATTATTATTATTATTTTTTTCCCCTGGGAACTGTAGTGTCTTTTATACTTCTAGGGCTGATTTTTTGAATAGCAGTTTTGTGACCTAGCCTACATTAAGTAATTTTTTTGACAGGATTTTATTTGTAAGTCACTTTGATGCTTTTGAAAATTCTATTCACTATCAATTTTCTTTATTCAATTATCCTACTGAATATCAAATGATAGTGTTGTCTGCCAGAACAGTACCATGACAGACTGAAAAAATCCTGCAAGGTAAGGTCTGTGAAAAGAGGTAATATTTTCAGAGGTTGGCATCTGGGGATTAAAAAAAAATATCTCTATCAGTACATTTAATAAAAATTCAATATAGTGTATTTTAATATTTAGTTATTTTATAGTTATTTAACTACAAAACTTTGTTTTGTAGTTACTTTTGAAGTTAACATCGCTCAAGAATTTGGTGGGTTCATCTTATTTGATTTCAAAACAGTTACATAAAGATTATTAGTTTATTTTTCAGCCTCTGGAAATAGCCAAGATACTGAGAGGAATTTTCAGTTGGTTAACATGACAAATTTCACATAGGAATATAAAAGTTATATTATTTTTTATGTATATTAATTTTATTTTTTACAGGTACAATTCATATTTACACCATATGCAGACATTTGATGATGATGATAGGTCAGTCTGCTAAGGTATGGAAAATAAAGAGAAATATTTGAAAACTGTACAAAAGATTGGACAATGCACCTGTATTTTTCATAGCACTGTAGCCTGACATCTATTTCATTGTCATTGCCAGTAACAGCACCTGTCACGAATTAACAAAATGTCTGGAGGGCAGTGGCCAATTTAAAAGCTTTCATGTCTTGGTGCCTCTGCTCCTTCCTCAGCCGCGGGATGGAGCTCAGCACAATGCCTCACTAGTCTGTGAGATGGAATATCAGACACTTTCAAAGGGCCCTGGATTTTTTTTTTCTTTTTTCCCTCCTTCCTGGGCAATAGCTCGGTTGCAAGTGGGCTTTTGTTTCTTGAAATCTGGAGATATACTGACACCTGGTGGCTATGTTTTTAGATGCAAACACTTAAAAATGACATGGCCTTCCTCCCCGCTCCCCTTTTTCTTTATAATTATCTTTGTAATTTTTTTTCTTAGCTTCTTTTTTTCCCCTATTAAAACTTGCACAGAATCTGAATCAGCCTATATTTGGTTTCTTTTCTTATTAGTTGCTTATATCAGTTGTTGATTGAACGAGAGAGATATCTCTACTTTATCTGACTGAAAACAGAAGTGATTTAGCACCTTGTTTAACATTCAAGTTTTTCTTATATAGGGTACAGAGGAACTAATCATAGGTATTTCAGATTATTTTAATTTAAATTAAAAATCTGTAAATTGATTTAAGACTGAAGTTGTGCAAATTTAGTGCACCTTAAGAAACAAAGCAAATAGAAGGGGAAGATACTGGTCCATCAATATAGCAGGGCTAATTCTATAAAGTGAGCAAGTGCTGAAATGACTATCTTGGGAGAGATATAAATGCCCTAAAATTAAGAGCCAATTGTGTAGTTCCTTGGTTATAAATTGATCTAAGTGCAGGCTGTCACCAAAGGAGGCAGACTCTATTGCATCCCAAATCAGCTTGTGGATCTAGTTGAAAACTAAGAAAAAAAATCACTATAGCTGACACAAAGGAGAGGGAGAACTCTCATAATAACAGCAGATGAGAGGGGATGGCAGCAGTGCTTTCTGGTGACAAGTGGGCTGGAATGGTTAAGGTATGTCAGAGGCTAAAATATAATGCTTGCCCACAGTTTCAGATGGAAAAACGATAATAAGCAGGGAGAGTGTTTTGTAGTCAACAAAATATTTTAAAAATTAATATAGATTTAGATTTTTTTTTTTTTAATTTGTCTTACCAGAAAAATAAGTCTTCGTATGTGTTCCTAAGTGATAGGAAGTGTATTCATGTAGTATAAAAAAACGTTCAGTTTGAAACTGGACTTCTTTATTTCAGGTGCTGGAATACTTACTTTGGGCGAGTATATGTATGGAATTATCCATTCCACTCTTATCTGTACATTATTTGACATGGAGAGCCACTCTATATGCTGCAGTTTCTCAGTGTTATTTTGATTGTCAAGCCGGCATTCATGGAGAGGTATCCTGATTTACCATATATAACCATAATTTCAGATGCAAATAAGTGGGAAATAAATATTTATTTAAATATTCCTGATTGTTTCCAGATCATATGCATTTAGATTTCTGCCTGTATTCCAAAATCTAACTGTAATGTTGGGTTGTTTCAATACGTATATGAATAATCAATTCAAAGTTAAATACATCATTACTTTGTATTGTAATAATAGTCACAGATTTCTAGCATTAAGTTGTGATCAATCCCCATGCAGATATACAAAAGACATTTTGCAAAGGTTTTCTTTTCCTTTTCAACTATTGCTCATGACCTGGCTTTCATTGCAGTCCTTTGCAGTTGTCTGAATTCAAGAATGATGTGACTCTGAAATTACACCCCAACAATCAGAATAGAAAAACATAGTATCAGTTTCAGTTTTGTTTTTGTTTTTTTAATACTTTGGACAGGTATTTGCTCGCCGTGGTCTGATTAAAATTGATGAACTGAAACAATTAGAAAATATCAGTTCTTCTCAGGAAAATTCAGAAACGAGAAAGATTTTTAGAGAGGCCACTCTTAAGGTATCATTTTGAAATTAATTATTAACAGTTACAGTAGCTACAATCTTTATGAGCAGAGCACATAACACAGTTATTTTTTCCTTTGTGCCAGATGTCAGTAATGATTTTCAAAAGAGCAGTATATGAATCCAGAAGAAAACCAAAAAACTACTTTCGACCTAAGTTAAGAGTTAGCCTGAAAGAAGCACAAAATGTAAGTTTAACATTTTGTATAATCCCTATCTTTGTTTACTGTTTGCAGGTGATGAGTATATGATATAATTCTGCTTAATACACATAGTGCTGCTCACAAGGAGAAGGCTCTCATCTCTCAGTTTCATAATTAACATAATCTATCATTAAAATGCAGAATAAACTTCAAAGGAGAGAAAATGTAGCAATTAATTCTATGGGGAAAAATTCATTTTATAGCATTTTTTTTCTTTAATAGTTACATTAACAAAAAGAGAAATTCTGTTCAAATTCATACCAAGTGTATGTGGGTTTGCTTTGCTGTGTTCAATTACTGTGAAGATAAAGGGGGAACTTTGAAAAAAAGCTACAGTGTTTGTTTGTTTGCCTATGAAGACCACTTATTTTTCTGCAAGATACCATGAGTTAGAGAAAGGTATCCAGAATAAAATGTAGACCTTTAAAGAGGTAATTAATTCCCCTAAATATCACTAGTCCATTGTGTTCCTTTCAGCCATTGTTAAAGATGAGTGATCCACTGGTGTAAGAATTATTAAAAAAAAAAAAAAAAAAAAAAAAAAAAAAAGGGCTCTTTTGTGTGACTGTATTGGGCTTCTTCCTTCCTTCCTTCCTTCCTTCCTTCCTTCCTTCCTTCCTCCTTATTTAAATAAAATTGGCTGTATTAGGTTTATCAGAAGTAACTGAGATTGTTCATTTGATAATTTAATAATAAAATTATAATGAAGTTATACCAATATGCTACAGATACAATCTGATTGCACTGAACACTGCTTTTACATAACTTACACATCAAATCTTTATAGAAGATTATCTGATACCTTGCTTTCAAATCATTGACTTGAGCCATAATTGATAGTGTATGGCACAATGATTTTGTTCCAACCCTCACTTAATGAAAAAACCCTCACTTAATGAAAATTACCTGTTACCTAAGTTAGGGACCAAATCTAAGCATGTTCAAGACTAATCTTGAAGAGATTAGTCTTTTTTTTTCCATCATATACACATCTGAGCTTGTCTTTAGATATTAATTTGGAAGCTAAAATAGAAGATGTGGATGCAGCAAAGTGAGAAGGAAATTCCCCCAATTTTGTCTTGTTAAATGTACCTAGAAACCATTCTGAAGTGTTTTTATTTGGGAAAGTGGTAAATAAATAGAACTGAAATGTTGATGGAGTAATAAGCAATGCTTGTAAATGCTGTGTCTCTGATTTACTTTGCGTGGTAGCAGTTTGGTTAGTGAAGTAACAATCATGTAAACAGGACACAGAAATAAAATGCTGAAATATTTTCTTATGTAGATCTCTGTCAATAGTGGAACAGACCAACCTTTTTTTTTTTTTTTTTCTTGGTGTGTTGTGCATTGGATGTTGTGTTTTTGCGTTATGCTATTTGAAAACATGCAAGTCAGTAAAGAGAATGACATTTTGCTCTCACTGCAGTGCTGAGCATCCCAATCTTTCTCTGATTTTCTGATAAGTGTGTAGTACTTCGCTCCTGATGATAAAGTTTGTATCATTATAAGGAAAGATCTGTGTGACTTTGAACTGTGTGGCCTTACTACACTTTCACTCATAATTTCTACTGTTATATTTCCTAAGTGAAAAGCCATACAGCAGTTGTGTGGTTGTTAAGAAATTATGAAATTTCTTAAGTACTGTACCCACTTAGCATGAGGCTTTGCTATGCCTTTGAAGCATGAAATTCATAACAATTTATTTTACAGTATATTATTTTCTGTTTTAAACATGTACTTTCTTTCTGAAGGAGAATTGTTTTGAAAGAAATCTTGCTTTTTTGTAACTGGGTTTAGCTATTACAAAGCTTACATTACTTTTTCCTACTCAGCTGTCATGGCCTCGCACTACTACTGAACGTCTGCTGACAGAAATGTTTGACTGTACTGCAGCTCAGTTCCTTGCCATCCTGGAAGCTCTGTCTGATAGCAGTAGGCATGTGCTGCGCCCAGCTCCTCCCGTTCCTGATGAAATTGAAATTCGTGATGTCATTTCAGAGCTTTTTTTTGCAGGCCTGGAAATCCTCTCAGGTAACAGCATAAAGAACCAAAAAAAAAATAAATATTGGAGAGGAGCCCAGACCTCCGTTTTTTTTTTTTTTTTTTTTTTTTTTTTTTTTTTTTTTTTTTTTTTTTTTTTTTTTTTTTTTGCTATAAGAGAAAGAACTTGCCTGAAGGCATATATTTCATTTAGAACAATAGCACCTGTCAAGGCAGACATTCTTTTTTTACCTTTATAAACTTTAAGATAAAGGGCCAAATTCTGTTGTCTGTTATATCAGCAATAATCTACAGTATTTCATACTGTAAGACCAGCAATAAGAAGTCAAGGGAAAGGGAGTGGATAGGAAGACATTAGTGCTTACAGTGTTTGCTTTCCCAAGGAACTGCTATGTATATTGAGGCCCCTTTCCAGGAAGTAGCTGGACATCTGCCTACCAATGGGAAGTAGCAAAAAAATCCCCTTTTTCACATTGCTTGCACATACAGATTGTGCTTTTATGTATTAAACTCTCTTGATCCTTATCCACAAGCTTTTCCATCTTACTTTCTCCTGTCCTGTTGAAGAGAGGAAGTGAGAGAGTGGCTGGGTGGCCATCTGACAGGCAGCCAAGGTCAATCCACCACAATGGGTTTTGATTTTTATTTTTTTTTTAATTCACTCAAAGATAGATATAAAACTTGAGAAAAACATTGGACTTGAGGATTCCTTCCAAAACGTCTTTGCTAGGCTATGGACTAAATATAGCTACAGGTAGAAAGATATTCTGTTAATAAAAGAATCTATGGAGACTAAATACACTTCAGAATCATATTTACATGATATTATTACTGGCTAATTGTACTATAACAGGTCAAATAGACTGATGTAATGAATTGTCTGTTTTAAAGGTGGAATGAGCACTACTGGTATTCAAGGAAGTCATTGCACTGATAATTTTGGTACAATTAATGCATCATCAACCCTTCTGCAGTTGATACTAACAGGTAAACTAGCTCTCAGTTTTCAAAGGACCCAACAGTGCAAATGCTTAGTGAGCAGAACACGTTAGGAGCGGTTGTATTCATAAAGAGATTGCAAAATGCTCTTCTCTTCAAGTGAGATATACATTCAAAAATAGAAGTGAGATGTGGTAACAGAATGGTTGCCATAAGCTTCTTGGAGATCCTTAGACCAACCATTGTGCTGCTTCAGAAAATGAGTAATTACTAAGTCAATGTATCTTTTAGCTGAGTGACCATGTGCCCAGCTAATACGACAACTGTGGAAATTCTTAGTACTGTAGGACACTGCTGAATATAATAGCTAAGCCATATGCTTAGAGATCCAAGGATCAGGAAGTCCCTTTTCTTCCTTACTGTGGTTTGAATAAACTTGAAGCGTGAGAAAATAGACACCCTAGGTGTACATTTCATATTTTCTAATACAGTAATGAGAAATGCTCAGCCATCTTGCAAGAAGATGTTTATGTTTCTATTCATTATTTTTTAGTAAATTGCTGGGAAGAAGTATTGCTGTGGGAGGATACCCAGATTTAAGCTCTTTCTGCAGGAGGGAGGACTAAGTCCTTGATATCCTCTACACAGGAACATTACTAAGTAGTACAGCCTCTTTTGAACGTAACAGGACACTGCAGATACATCATTACAGCAGTGCATAAGTGGAGGCATCACAACAAAATAATGAAGCTATTGTATTGTAGAACTGTTAAATTCTTCAAGATTATACTGACTACAGTTTTCTCTTTGCTTTTATAATACCCAAATTATCGCTTAAATTAAACTTCTGAATACACCTATATGTAAAATATTAAAGACTAAATATTTTTTTGTCATCATTGCAGAAGAAAAGGGGGTGCCTGGAGATGCTGCTGTGAAATTTATAAAATTAGCTTTCAGCTATGAGGAGTGGGATGTGTTTGATTCTGCTGTTGAATTTGTTACTAATTTTCTTCAGGTAATCATGATGCTAATTAGACACTCTTTGTGTAGCCTTTTCCTTTGTGGGTAAGGAGGAGTATTCAATTTACGCATTTTTAAGACAAATTTCCATTCATTGTTTCTGTCAATTAGGCTCAAGATGACCCAAGATGGAAAAAGGCAGAAATGGAACTGAAACTTCTGACACTAATGCAACCTTTACTATTTCCAAGAAAATTTAAATGTGGCTTTTCTGTTAGTGAACCTACTACCAGAGAAGCTAGGGTGCCTCGTGGTTCTGATAAGAAACAAACATTAAGAAGTGAGTGTTGTTCAGTTATAATTGTGTTTGCATTTAAAATATTTTTGCAGCAACAAATTATGTTTATTGTTTGGAAACTATATTATATGGTGCATACAGTATTCTGTGAAAAACAAAAAACAAAAAACAAAAAACAAACAAACAACAGCAATTGACAAATTGCAACTTACTGATTTTTGTCCAATTTTCATTTGCCAAAACTGACTTTATACTGTTTTTCTCAAATGTGAAATGGCCTGATTAGATATGCATCTTGTTACATGCAAAGATGTAAAATGAATGAATGTATTCAAACAGGTTTTCAGGAGAAAAAGTGAAACAGCTATATTTGATTTTCTTTTGCTCTTTCTTATACTTTTATATACTTGAATATACATTTATTTAAATTTTCTTGCCATCAAAGCAAGAAAAAATTATTGAATTAACTAATTTAATTCTATGACATTCCAAACAAAATTCAAATATCTGGAAAAAATTCTATTACAAAAAATAGCAATGTTCACTTTTCACAAAAAGTGAGTAAACATGGGAATATCTGTCCCCTCTGAATTTACTATTTCTTAACCACATTATCTGCTGGCATAAATTTGTAAGTGAATTCACTGAAATGTGTTCAAACTTAGGTTTGTAACTAGAAATAATGTCTTGCTATTTCTTTCTTCCCTTTTTGATAAACGTTGAATGTAGAGGGTTCCTTAAAGTATGGAGAGCCTTCTCACGAACTTACCATTTTGGCAACAACAGTATTTTCCTGTGTCTCCACATCTAAACAGGTATAACAGAAGTAGAGACATTTCTGAATTAATTACTTAATCTGTAATGAATGTGCATTATTTAAGACCACAGGAATCAGTTGCATTTACAAACTACAGCTAAAAAATAAAATAGTGAAAAAGAAAACAACATACCTCTAATATGTAATCAAGTTTTGATTATAGTTTTTATTTATCTTTATAATTTATATTATTTTATTTATAATTTTATTGGAGATTTTATAATTTTATTGGAGATATGTAATCAGGCTACAAACTTTTAACAGATACTAAATCAATTTGGAAAACCATAGACTTAATTACATGTTTCTACCAATCAGAAATCATACTTCCTTCAGTATATTTGATTTAGGTGGGGAAGAATGCTCATTTCTGCAATATTTGTACAAATGAGAGCCTAAGGAATGAAAATGCCTTTATAGCAGCTGTATGCCTTCAGTTAACAGTAAATTCTCACAGAAAGCAGACTAAGAAGCAGCATCAACAACAAAACCAAGAAGAGTGGGACTTACCTGCACTGAAGTCTCTACTACAAAATAACGCCATTCTATATCTAATGGTTTATTCCCAGAATAACCACTTGTAGTTTACTTACTCAGTCTGAGATTTTCCTTTATTTGCCACCATGAGGAAAAAAAAATACAGTTAGTTATAATTTGTTTTCCAATAGTCTAAAGAAAAACATCCTTAGGAAAAACAAAACAAAACAAAACAAAACAACAAAAAAACCTTCTGCTAACATGTTGCATGTCTTCACTGCAAAATTAATTCTTCCGCACTTCCCAATATACATAAAATCCTATACTCATATACTTACAGATGCATGATAGTATGGATATAATGGTCTTGAGTTTCATTGTACTTGGGATACTAGTCCAACTCTGGTATAAATGACAGCAAACGTGTACTGATCCTTAATCACTGCTTAGAAGGTGTTAACACAGTGTAGATAGGCTCTCTTGACTTTTAAGGTGTGTTAATTAGGAGGTTAACTGCATGAAGTTTTCAATTTGTTAATTATTCTGTTCATAAGGTGTAGATATGTTTTAAAACTTCTTTCAGTTGTTAGATATTCCACTGCAACCTTTTTTTTCCGTTGTTCTTCACTGCTACTTCATCTGAGATGTACCAACAACCCATGGAAGTCCTTGCTGTCAATGCAAAATAAAGCCTTCTAATTTAGATCTCCTTCTGCAAATATTTAAATACTCAAATAAAACAATTCCCTAGGTTAATATACCTGTTAAAATACATTCTAGTTTTCCCAGAATGTGTTGACTATTATAGCATTTCACAGATACTTAATGTCCTCTCCCATGTAATTTTCATTTCACTGCTTTCTTTGCCTGTATGACTTCTAAAAGCTTGACAATAAAAAAGGAAACATTAATAATAATAAAAGCTGCTAAACCCATATTGTCAGGAAAAGAAAAGCTTGGATGGTCTACCAGAAACTACTTTAAAAAAGCATGTATTTCATAAGCTTTCAAAATGTTGTCACCCTTATAATGAAGATAAATATGATACTGATTTATTTACTTACTTTGAAAACTTTTCAGTGCTTATGTACATACCTGTTTCTACAATTATGTTTTTTTTTTTTTCTTTTTTCCAGAATATGCAACCTGACAAAGAAATACTTTTTGATGTAATAACGTTTTTGTGGCAGAAATGTAAAACGGGACTTCAGCAAATCCAAACAAGTGGAAGTGGATACTTTAGATGTATCCACAAATACAAAGCTTGCAAAGTACTTCTTTATTATAATGTGTTTCTCTTAATATGAGTTTTGTCCTGTAGTAAAGCCAAGATAATGGTGGTCTCCAGTCTAAGTACATTTTCATATGGTAAAATGCAGATAAATTGAATTAACTGAAAATGTGGATTGTACATGCACTCTGAACAGAATGCGCTCCTATATGCCTATCAAAATATCTCTTACCTTTTTCCAGTAAAATAACCCACTGTCTGCCAGTGGGGCATCACAGAAAGAAGCTAAAATAGTGAAAGCATTTGGGCTTGCTGTGAGAAGCAGCATTTTGTGTGTTGTGGTGGAAAGCATGCGTATAGTTCAAGAAAATTTCCTAGATAATTGAAAACAGTATCAGAAACCTTACAGCTTAATAGAAGGGAGGTGGATGTTAACAGTATTTGGCCCACTTGATAGAGCCACAGCCTTATCTTGAACTTTTCCTGAGACTGTAAAGCTATTGGTGAAATGTTATCATGTAAAGGATAAGTTAGTAGTTTCACAGGGCTACCAGTAAATAGTTGATGTAGACCAAACAGTTTCTGGAGGAGTGTGTTTTGTGACCTTGATCCCTATAAAAAAAATGAGATTCACAAGAATGTAGCTTATAGTTAATTTCCTCCGCATGTACAGTAGGAGCATTCAGGTCTCTCTTATGCTGTTTAAGTGGGAAGAGATGGGCAAAGGAGAAAGGTACATGATCATATCTACAGTAACTCTTACTGCACTATGACAAGATACAAAGGTTGTGCTGGTAGGATGTTCTTTAACCTTTCTAGAATAATAAAAAATAATTGATTTTTAAAAGTAAAGAAAGAAAACAAAACAAAAACTGTGTTCTGTCTAAAGAAAGAGAGTGGTGGCATTCAAAAAAAAAAAAAAAACAACAAACACAAACGAACAACAACAACAAAAAAAAAACAAGTACAGGAAAGGAGTTGTGGTAAGGTTTATGATTTTTTTTTTTACTTTTTTTTTTTTTTTTTTTTGAGTGCAAAAGTGTTTCTGCCTCTGCAATATATCTTCAAAATATCTTCAAAAACTGTTTTAATCTGTTTTGTTTATTTTTTTCTTTCCCTCCTTTTTTTTTTTTTTTAGTGGGTTTATGTACTCTGGATAATAAATGAAGTAATTCAGAAGAGTAACATAGCAGACACTGATGTTGTAATGGTAATAGAGGTAACCTTAAATCTAACTGCAATATTGGAAAATACAGCTGATTCTACAAGTGAATCTAAGAAAAAAACAGGTAAAGCTTTCAACAAAAAAAATAGCATTCTTTCAAGCTACTTTCAAGAAACTTTTAAAGAATTTTTTAAGAATTAAAAGCTTTGACAAATATACATATTCAAAAATAATTGTAAAGAGATTGTGTAGCGTAGTATGATAAATTTTTGTAAACACAATTTCATTCATAATCAGATGTAGCGAAACCTAATTTTCAAAGGATTTATGTCTTATTTCCTCCCATTTCCAGTTCTATTGAACTAGTCCCATTCTGAGTCCCTTTTATGACTCATCTTCTGCACAGTTTTTTTTTTTTTATATGTCTCTTAGCCCCTTCTTAGTAGCCTCAGATCATCCATAAGTTTTCTGAGTATTGGCTAGGCAGAAGGCAGTATGTGCTGTGGCTCATTTGGAGTGCTCAGATGTTGGTTGACTAAGGACAGTGCAAGCAAAAGAGGGAAACATTGACTGCATACTGAAGCGTTTGGGTGATTAATTTCCATCTCTTGTCTACACAAGTATTGATTTTTGTATAGGGATTTAATTGTCTTTGAAAATGAACTTGGATGATGTCATTGGGATATAAAGCAGTAACATTAAACATATTTCCTTAAAAAACCTCACTAACACTGTAAAATATGAATATTTAGATATAATTTTGAAAATTCTCTTTTGCAGATGTAGGGTCTTGTAATATTATTGCTATTTTTCATAATTGGTTTACTAAAGAGTAGATGTTAAAGACCCTTTTAAAGCATATCTAGGAACAGAAGAGAATGACAATACATTTTGTATTTTTGAAAGTAAGAAAATCTTGGTACACTACTATTCTATTATAAGGTAGAGTAAGAGTTGTTTTCTGCTGGTTATGAAGATCATACCATTCGGATGGAGATCGGATGAATCCTCATTGCAGCATAACAATTACTCTTTTTCACTGAGTGTAAATGCTTTTTTTTTGGAGGTAAAAAGCTGAATAGTTGATTCAAAACAGGCAGTTGAAAAGCCAGTCAAACACATGTTTAGTGTGAGTTTTTTAACTGAATGAATGCTGAGTGAATACAGATTTTCTTATATATGAGAAAAATCTACAGAAAAGCAGAAATAAATACGCAGACAAGGTGCAGAGCTCAGGAGTGACCAAAAGGTTGTCCCTCTGAAAGGGCAAACATTTATTTTGGCAAAAAGTTGAGAGCTGTAATTGAGAGCAAAGAAGCTGCTTCCTCTTGTTTTGGAAAGAAAGACATAAGCCTGGGTAAATTTTTTATAAAAGAAAATAATTTAAAGAATCGAAATGAATGTTAAAAGGGTGATAATACCCCTTCAAGGAATATTAAACTGAAATATTATGTAACAAAAAATGTGACCTTACATATTTACAAACCACCCTATAGGTTAAATTATCATTAAAACACTTGTGAATAACAGAAAATTTGATTTTTCATTTTTAAATTAATCAAAATATATGTGAATGCTGTAACAGTGTAAGGAACTATGAAATGAGTCCTATTTTTATTGGTTTCAGTCTAATGTTACTATGAAATATAGGGTACATTTGAAAAAGCAACTTCATTAGATAATCTTATACTAAATTATTATAATTGTACATGGGTAACTATAGTGTTTAAACCCTGAAAATCTTTTCAGGAAACAATATAATTATCTCCTGTAGTCTAGTACCAAAGAAATAAATTATTGCCAGACTCTAAAGTTAGTGGTAGCTCTAATCAAACAGTAATAAAATTGAACACATTTCATTTCACTTTCTTTTTTTTTTTTTTTTTTTTTTTTTTTTTTTTCAGATAAAAAAGGAAAAAGAAGTGTCTCTCTCACAGAAGATGAAACCTGTGATATTCCTGAAATATTGATGGTAATGTCTAATTTGTTTTCATTAATACGGCTTTTTTGGATAGCATAAGAACACTTATTCCTGCTTGAAGCATTTTCATACTATCTTGTATTTAGTTTTATAAAGTTGAAATGATTAATGTAATCATTCTAGTGCAGAGGAAAAAAAATATTTTTTCAAATTAAATAAAATCTGAAAATCTTTGTGTAGTTTTTAATAGACATCTGTGATATGGAAAAAAAAATTATTTGAAATGGTTTTTACAACACGATCATACTGATTTCTAGTCTTTCATGCCAATGCATAGTACAAGCTTTAAAAGGTTTAATAACACATCTTTTTAAGATCACACAAACTTTATCCTTGCTTCATTTAGGGAGATATTTTGGATTGTGCTTTTGATTGTTTGTTTTTGTAAGGGTGATGTGGAATTGATGGAACATCCTGGGAGTCCTTGCTTTGTTTAATGTGTTCAGTACTCAGCACTGTGCAGTAATGTCAAATCAAATAATTCATTATTACTTAATAAAACACAACAAGAAGAAAAGACATGCATCTGTTTGAGGATTCAGGAATTTTGTCAGTAATGTCTTAATGCCTTAACACATGGAGAAGCTTCAATTCAGTGACAGTCTACTTTCAGGAGTTGGTTTCTGAGATGCCAGTGTTTTCATAACACCTAATGGAGTGTTATAAAATTACTTGTGAGTAATACTGTTTGTAAATTTATTTCTCCAAATTCATTTTCATTCTGCTATGAACTAGACTCTTTGACTTAGTAAATTGTATTTTAAGAACTTAGGGAAAATTCATCCTAAGTTATTAAAATTTCATTTTCATCTTAGAAAAGTCCTATGGAACAGTTACAATTTGCTTATGAAAATCTTGAAAAAGCAATTAATGAACTCAACAAATCTCACTTAATGACCCTTCTACCAGATGGAACGTCAATATTTGACAACTGCTGTACAAAGGTAAATTCTACAAAAAACTACATGGCAACAAAGTCTATAAATAACATATTGGATTGGACATGAAACTCATATTTTCTTCTTTCTTATAAATCTTCGTATTATCAAATGAACATTATTTTTTGGTCCCATGTAAGTAGAGAATAGAAAAAATAAATTCATAACATTTTCTCATTCAGTAAGAAACTATAAATTCTTTTAGGTTTTCTTTTTGTTTGGAAATAAATATAATTCATAGTTTTCTTCTATATTGCAGAAACAGAAATCCTTTTCATTTGTTTGCAACTATTCATTATTATAAGTAATTTTGGCTGTTGGAGGGAACCCAGCTTTTCTAAATTCTACACCAACATGATCTTTGTTTTGTGGACTGATAACAAAATAAACCAAAATTTTTTACAGTTTCATATTTGTTATTAATCCTGTTTCCTATTGATTGCCAGTTTTTGTCTATTCTTTGTCGGTTATCCATGTTTCTCTATGTCCAGATGTTGTTCTTCTGTGCTTTCTTTAATGACTGCATACTGCAGTCATTAAGTTTAAATACTGCAGTTATGATAAAATTTCAGAGTTTGTCAATTTACTGAAATAAGTTTGTGCTTGCTTAACTACCACTTTCTATTTATTAGGTGGACTCAAATGGCCAGAATTTGAATTCTGTTTCGGGTTTGGGTAATGATAAGACAGGAACAGGTGATAACTTTTTAATGGATTTACATCTGGAGCTTATTCAGGCCCAACATCGAGTAGCTGTGAAACTTCTTAAACTGACACAAGGTAAGTTGCAGTAATGCTAAATGATATTCATAGGTTGCTTACAGTCCCCTGTTAATGTATTTTGTGATACTAAGAAATAAAGGAGCATTTATTTTCTGAGGAAGCGCAATTGTAGGGCACTTGGTGCTTGGTGCATACAGACAGAAATAATAACTGAATTTGTAGAATTTTGATTTACCACAATACGTATCTCTAATCTATACCAAATCAATAGGAGTTAAACTTTGCTAACAGCTACTGGTTTTGATTCCTAGGCAATTTGTTATGATGTTTCATTTATAATATATTTTCAGTTAAGAAGTTTCAGTCAATAAGAGAGAATTAGGGAATGTGCTGTAGACTTTTTTTTTTTTTTCCGGTAATGCAGGAAATTTTCTCTGAAGAACGGGGCTTGAATATTTTAATCAGTGCTCTTTGTAATCTCAGTTTCTACTCCTATAAAGTTGTTCTTACCTCTTCCAAGTCAGCAGAATTCCCACTCTTGCCAAATATCTCCTGAAAGAGTGCTACTGTTCTTCCATTTTTTTTTTTATTTTTTATTTTTTTATTTTTTTAATTAAAAGCTAGTGTTAGCTTGACACTAGGGTTCCCATGTGAACTGCTCCCTGTGATTAAACATGTTCCTTCTTTTCCTGTGATGTTTCTGTAGCTATTAGAGATGCTAGAGCATGAGGGTGGAACTTTTTTACTTGCTTTATCTGTCCAAAAATTTTTCCTTTAACTAAGGAAAAGAGCACAAGGTGAAGCAGAGCCTTACTACAGAACTCTGTATCTGCCTCTCACTGAAATGTTTCCAATGACACTATCAGAATGAATGACTCAGGATTTCCTTCCTATATAGGTGTTCAAAAGGATGGCAGAAGTCTTAATTCTAGCAATTACCATGTGAAGATTATTGAAGGTTCCCATTATTTAACAGGTAAGGCTTATTAATTAAGATTTTATAAGTATATGTGATTCTTGCTGTTTTATAAATGTCTTAAAATATCTATTTTACAGAGGCAGATATAATAGGAAAAATAAAAAAGAATAAGCTATCCAGAGCAATCTTTTTGATGCAAAAGGCTGCACAGATATTCCCTGAAGAGTTAACTACTTCTTCCCAAAGGCAGCTACTGGAGGTAAGAATAAAATCATATGATAGGAATAATTTAACGTTATCATAGTTTTTCATGTTCTATAAAATTAATACTTGGATTAAGCCTTCTTACAAATAGAATTAAAAAGGAAGAAGCTTAAAGGACAATGAGTGTTTTTAACTTCTGTTGCCAGTTTTTCCTTGAGAAGTTCCTTTATGGTGGAAAAAAATAAAGGGACTTAAAACTAGGAAAGAGGATATCCCCTAATTTTGTGTACATGTGCATATTGCAGGAAACCCGAAAGGAATTAACTTTGTTTCTACACTTAATCACCTAGACTTTGCTGTTTTCTAATACATAATCACCTGTACCTTGACAAAGTATCTTGCAGGTTTTCTTCTTTCCCATTGCAACCGTCATCGTCCTACTTTTCCCCAAATCTCTATATTGTCTTAGATTACTGTGACTGGTGATGGTGACAGAGGCTTTATTTGGTTCTTATTAAATAAACAGTTCAGAAGTTGGAGGTTTTGGAATTTATTCAGGTTAGAAGTATATTCTTCGTGGGCTCATTTCAAAGTCATAGGAAATCAGTGGGAGTCGTTCCATTAAGTGAGCTTAGAAACTTTTGTAACCAACATATGTCCATTCAAATTGACTTATCATCAATGGAGCACAAAATTTCTTTATAGTCTATACAAGAGATATCTGAAATTCACGCTATATAATATATGAAATATGTATTTTAAACAAGAAATTACTAGCAAGTGTTTTTGTCTTAAGTGCTCCAAGTTTGGAGGCATGATAATTAAGACTTTTATTATAATTATTATTATTTCAGAAGAATGCAAAAACTGAATCAGAAAGGACATGCTAAAAATATACTATATTTGTAAAATATACAACACATATGAATATGAGATAATATCATAGGAAAGTTGTAGGTGTAGTCACCAATGAAGACTTACAAGCAATTCCCAAGAAATGTGTGGTTATCCCAAACAAATATTGGTGAAAGCCTTATGTTGACCTTCATTATATTTTTGTTCTGTGTACTTTTAACAGGGAAGGAAGTAGGTAAAAGAATATATTTGCAGCCAGTTGGCAGAAAATGTCAGAATTAACTTTGCTTGGACAAACTTAGCATGGCGATTTTATATATTTGTACTATGATAAAACATTTAATTATATGCTCAATTAATTTGAGGTAGACAGTATTCACTTCATGAACAGAAAATTTATATATTTTAATTCTTCTGTGTAGGGGATTTTGCCTTTTTTATAATAAATCATCCAAGAGCTCTACATAGAGTTCATAGAATCATAAAATATTTTGGGTTGGAAGGGACCTTAAAGATCCTCTTCTAATTGTAAACCCCATGCCATAGGCAGGGACACCTTCCACTACACCAGGCTGCCCAAAGCCCCATCCAGCCTGGCCTTGAGCACCTCCAGGGATGGGGCATCCACAGCTTCTCTGGGCAATCTGTGCCAGGGCCTCACCACCCTCTGAGGAAAGAATTTTTTCCTAATGTCTAATCTAAATCTACCTTCTCTTAGATCAAAACCATTACTCCTTGTCCTATCACTACACTCCCTGACAAAGAGTCCCTCTTCTGCTTTCTTTTAGGCCCCCTTTAGGTAATGGAAGGCTGCTATAAGGTCTCCCTGGAGCCTTCTCTTATCTACGCTGAACACTCCCAGCTCTCTCAGCCTGTCTTCAGAGGAGAGGTGCTCCAGCTCTTTGGTCATCCTTGTGGCCCTCCTCTGGACTTGTTCTAACATCTCCATGTCTTTCTTGTGCTGGGAGCCCCAGAGCTGAACACAGCTCTCCAGGCAGGTTCTCACAGGAGCAGAGTAGAGTGGGACAATCACCTCCCACAGCCTGCAGGTCATGCTTCTTTTGTTGCAGCCCAGGGTACAGTTGGCTTTCTGGGCTGCAAGCACACATTGCCGGCTCATGTTGAGCTTCTCATCAAGCTAGCTCCCCATGTCCTTCTCCTCAGAGCTGCTCTCAATCCATTCTCTATCAGCCTGTATTTGTGCTTGGGATTCCCCCTGCCCAGACACAGGACCTTGCACTTGGCCTTCTTGAACCTCATGGTGTTTTCACAGGCCCACCTCTCAAGCCTGTCCAGGTCCCTCTGTCCCTCTGGATGGTTTCTGTTCCACTGACTGTCGACTGCACCACACAGCTTGGTGTCATTGGCAAATTTGCTGAGGGTGCACTTGATCCCACTGTCCAACTTGCCAACAAAGTTGTTAAACAGTGCTGGTCCCAGTACTGACCCCTGAGGAACACCGCTTGTTACTGATCCCTACTTGGACATTGAGCCATTGACCACAACTCTTTGAGTGTGACCAACCAACCAGTTCCTTACCCATCAAGTGGTCCATCCTTTAAAGCCATGTCTCTCCATTAGAGACAAGGATATCATGGGGAACAGTATCAAATGCTTTGCACAAGTCCAGGTAGAAAACGCCAGTTGCTCTTTCCCTATCCATCAGTGTATCCCCATCACAGAAGGCTACCACATTTGTCAGGCATGATCTGGTCTTAGTGAATCCATGTTGGCTGCCACCAATCACCTCCTTATTTTCCATGAGCTTTAGCATAGTTTCCAGGAGGATCTGCTCCATGATCTTACTGGGCACAGAGGTAAAACTGACTGTACTATACTTTCCCAGGTCTTCATTTTTTCCCCTTTTAAGGGGAATCTATTGATTTTTTTTCAACTTTACTCAGCACGATATAGTATAAAACTTCTTATTACACTGCAAAATAGGAAAGTAATTTTTTTTTTTTTTTGGGGGGGGGGAGGCTAAGCATGCAAATAACTTTTCTCATGTAGTCAACCATTGGCAGGCACGGAAGCTTCTGAGCCATATATTTATAGTCATGCTGCGCATTACACTGCTTAACTATTTAAGCTATTATGTACCCTTCATTTTGTTTAATTTCTCTGTTACTACATTCTTCCTTTCTGCCCTATATGTCTAGTTAGACATCCAAGTCTTTACAGAATTGAGTACACTGGTAGTTCTTGTTAGCCAGCTGTAAAACTCAATTAAAATGATTAAGCTACTACCACAGGGCAAGTCCGTGGCAGAGGCATGGATAAAATGTTGTTTATCATAGTGACATTTGGCTTCCTTAACCATAAGATTATTCTTTCTCCTCTTGCAACTCTGCCACATTTATTATCTTCCAAGTTCTACAATTAATGATGTATAGGTCATCCAGTACCACTTGCAGTCACAACACTATCTTTATCCACCCTGGGAGCAGATCCATCCTTGCACTAATAAGAAGCATGTCCTCAGGGAAGAATGACTATGATTCTTTTAATTAAAAATTTTATCATAGTACATCTTGCCATAAAGTATCATTTTTAAGGAAGCAATGAAGTTCCTCATTACTGATTGCAAAAGTTGAATGGCTGTGTGAGGGAAAGAGTCACTTTATATCTTATTCTTCATCTTACATTCTCCCTTTGACATTTCCCATGAGGGTGAATTCAGCCCAAATCTGATAGAAAGGGGAATCTTGAGGGGTAGTGGTGGTGGTGGTGAGGGGCTGTGCATATGCTCATGTGATCTGATTAAGGATCTGATGGCTATGTGATTTGAGTAAGACTGTATTAAGATTAGCTCCTCTTTTTGCTATAAATCTTTTGCTGGTTTTTGGTCATTTCTGGACAAAGCTAAGTTTATCTGTGGTAGTGTGGCTGTTTTTACAGGTTTATAAATGCTTGAGGACAGAAACAAGGAACTGTCGAAGTGCAAGATTATAGGACTATCCCTGAATAACCAATAACATGGGATTTTCTTTTTCAGTTTATCTTTCAGTCAGTTTAGGCTAAACCTTTTGTCCAGTGCATGGTACTAAAAAGGTATAAATAAAACCCTAATTGTAGGAAGACGTGTCTCTCACAGTAGAATGGAATTTGTCCAAAGTATTCTCGATCTCCTCATTTCTGGTAGCTGACCTTTATGACTTTGGTTTTCAGTGGACAGGTACTACAAGGAAACTCATAACTGTACTAAATTCTTAATATTAATTTTCCAATTTAAGTTTACTTTACTCTGATGGTGCAAGCAAGGTGAAGAAACCTATCAATTTGCCACTCAGTCCAGTTAGAGAAGATTGTACCTTGATTTCCAAGAAAATGGCCACATAATCACTATGTGCAGGAGGCCCACAAATTTTCAGAAGAAACTAATATTAACAGATAAGGATGGCAATTAGGGCCATCAACCATCTTTCAGCTATCTCTGTCTAAACAAGGGAACTAGCATAATCTGACTTTTTTTCATGTCTGCATTCTCCTCCCTTTTTTATTTCTGGACTTTATTTATTTTCCCTCTTTCTGGAGTATAGTCTTAATACTTCCGTAGCTTCTTCAGTAATTCCACACGTTAGGTCTTCAGCTCTCTCCTCAAAAAGAGTCAGTATCTCTTTTGTATCTTCTTGTAGGAAGATCTCACTGCTCACCTCACTGCTTACCATTGCTAATCAACATTAGTCATAACCACTCTTTTTTCCCCCCTGTAGGTTCTTGCAAAATCGAAGATACCTCAGCCCTGCCTCTTTGATATGCAACCCTGCATTCCCTTTATTGTACAATATAAAATTAATCTGCATATATAAGGCTTACAAATAGTACCCTTCATACTAGTTTAGGTTGTATGAGGATATGAAACTCTATAAAAATGTCTCTACATAGCAGTAATTTTTTTTCTTATAAGATCATTTTGAAAATGATTTATTAGGACTTATATCTGTCTGATTGTTATGTTTTAATATTTTTCCCTTTTGTTTTAACTTAAATCATAGGAGGCACTAACTTTAATTGAGCAAGTTGAAGCTGAACAAAGTGCATTGTATCACAGTCTCAAAGAATTTATGAACGTCAAGAAAAAAAGCAGAACTCCTCCTCCACCTATATTACTTTGTAGATCACATTGCTCCATGACATTTAAACCAGCTCCATTCTCTTCAGATGTTCAGGTAATATTTGTCATAATTACTGTGGAAGAAATATATTAAACAATACACTAGAGAGAAAAGGTTGTTTCAGCCATACTATACCATCACAGTTTTCTCTGTTGGTCTTGAGAAAATTATGTTAGCCTGACTTAATTAAGTATGCATTTTTTTAATCCTGTGAGTCAGTTGTGACTCACTATTTTGATCTTCACATTTGCATGAAACTTTCTTCATCTTGTGTATCATCTTCTTTGGTGCTTCTGCTTTATAACCTTCATTTATTCTACTTGTCAAAAGCTCATTCTCTTCCTTAGGGTGTTGACAGATGCCTAATCACTCTGAAGAGATGCAAGGCTGTTGGATCGTGTGATGCAAGAAAGTACCACACTCAAAGCTCTGTTAATGAAGTGCTAAAGTGCCATAGTTCAGGTAGAAAATCTACCTTTTGTTGAATATTTAGAATCACAGAATAACTTAGTTCAGAAGGGATCTTAGGAGAGGTGTCTAGGCCAACTTTCTTCTTAAAGCAGGATCAGCTGCGAAATTACATCAGGTTGCTAAGGGCTTTATCCAGTCAGTTCTGAAAACCTCCAAGGATGGAGACTGCACAAATTCTCTAGACAGTCTCCTCCAACAGGTTAACCTGTTCGTGGGGAAAACTTTTTTCCTTGTATACAGCTGAAATCTCTTGTTTCAATTTAGGTTGTTGTTTTTCATCCTCTAACTATGAAAAGCCTGTGAAAAAAGGCTTTTTTTTTTCACTACTGTGAAAAGCCTGTCTACATCTTCTTCATAGAATCATAGAATCACTAAGGGTGGACAAGACCTTCAAGATCATCTGGTCCAATCATCACCCTTCATAACCTTCTTGCCAGCACTCAAAGGCTCCTGACAGGTGCCCTGAAGCCGTCTCTTTTCTGGGCTGAATAAGCCCAGCTCTCCCAGCCTCTTCTTGCTGGCCCTCTGCTGTAATCAGCCACTCTAGTTAGTTTTTCAACATCTTTCTTGTTAGAATGAGGGGGAGCAGTAGGAAAACTGGCCATGGTATCTAGATGTAGTCTAAAAAGTCATGAGACTGATCCTTCAGTCTCCTAACTGTACTTCTGTTCATACAGGTTGTCATGCTTTTAGGCTGCTTTGCTGCCATGGCACACCACTAGCTCATGCTCATCTTGGTGTCTAGCATGACCCCCAGATCCTTTTCAGGAAAGCTGCTCTCCAGCTCATCAGTCTCCCGCCTGTATTTTTCCAAGAGATCCTTCCTTCCTAGGTGCAGGACTTTGTCCTTATAAAATTTCATGAGGTTCATATTGGCCCATTCCTCTGGGCTGTCTAGTTCTCTATGAATGGCAACTCTGCCCTCAAAGATATCAACTGTTTCCCTCAGCTTGACGTCATCTGTCAACCTGGTGAGTGTGTGATCAGTCTTCTCAGGTCATTGCTAAAGATATTCAACAGGCCAGGTTCCATGACGAGGTGCCCTGCAGTGCTTTGCTTGCCAGTACCCTTCAAGTAGTGTATGAACCATTAACAACTGCTCTCTGAGTCTGATCTTCCAACCGTTGTGTTACCCATCTATCTCTTCATGCACCCATACTGTATCATCCTAACTTGCTTATAAGAATACTAGGAGACAGCGTTAAAAGCCTTGATAAGGACCGGGTAAATGGCATCTACTCTTCTCCTTGCCTCCACAAATCTAGTCATTTTGTCACAGAAGCACATGGCAGACATGGTGGTCTGCCATGATTTACCCTTGCTAAATCCATGCTGATTGTTCCAAATTATGTTACTCTTCTTCATATGCCCAGAAAGGGCTCAAACAGGCTGACAAGGTGTGTGGAAAATTCACTAGTTGCAGTTTTTCCTGAAAGAGAAATCATCGTATTGATTTTACAAACTACTTCAAAATAATAACATGTTTACAACATGTATAAAAACAGTAGAAACACAAATCATGAGAATAGTGCTTAGGATGTTTCTGTGAACAGCTGTTTTATTTATAAGTTACATTTTTAGTGCAGTTTGATTAGTGAATTTAAAACAAAATTCATTTTGGAAAAGGTTTTCATATGTATTCCTAGTGTACATAAAATTAAAAAAAAAGTCCTAAAAATCCAGGGTTTCATAATTTTTAGTAATTGTTAATATTTGATTTTGTTTGATATAGGACAGTGAATATAACATACTGGGCCACTAGATGGTGCAATGTGATTATTATTACAATTTGAGCTATTTTAGGAGATTTGGTTTTTTGATGTATAGCTGTTGAGCAAACACAAAAGGTTATTTTTTAAATTAAGATATTAATTGGAAATGGATACTCAGCATTTAATTAGATATATATAGTTTTTTTTTTTTTTTAATTGGAAGTCAAAGTAACTGTAAAATTTCCTGATCTCAATGTTACTCATTTGCTGAAAATAATCTCTGTTTCGATATCGACTTCTGAAAAAAAAAAGTCAGGATTCATTACAAGAAAAATCACATGTAATACAAGAAAAATGAACATTTCAGTCTTTCAGAATTTTTGATAAATGACCTCATCTGCCCCACCTGAGGTCTACTGAAAATAAATTGATTTAGTACAACTTTCTAGAAGTGCAATGCAAGAGAACTTAATCAGATGCATAACTTATTGAAATCCTTCTGCCCAGTTCTGCAGAGATGAATCAAAATGAGTTTTCAAGTTTGATCTCACTGAGCATGACTGAGCATGGATTGAGGTATGCATGCTCACATTCTTCCTTGATTAAAGATAGTGAAAAATGTGGATGATATGCCCAGTGAGATTATTAACAGCTCAATGACATTAGAAAAACATTGATTTCAATAGGAACTAAGAACATCTTGTTAAGAAAATATTACTAGGTTTGTATCTGCATTTCTGTTATCTGCTGTTAAGGATTTTTTCTCAAGTGATTTGCTGAATTGGAACGTTATGTCAACTTTAGAAGAATACATTGCAAATATCAAATAAGGGGTCTTGATGAATTTAGATCTATAGGATGACCTGTAGAGTTTATGTTTTGGGCTGAGTTTGAGCATTAGGATAGACCAAGGTAAGAAGTAGGATAATGGAGAGTCATCTGCTTTCATGAGCATGGCATAGTATAACTGTCTTTATATCAACCCATTATGTTTTCATTTTCTCTGAAGGTTTCGTGGTACAGTATTTTGGGCTGTGTAGCAGGCGGAAGTAACTCAAAAGTAAGGTTAAATAACAATAAACTTCCAAATGCAGGAGAAGAGGTAAGATAGAGCTAAAACCCATTCTGGTCATTCTCTCATCCTTAAAACAACAAAACATAACACTGAACATGAATGTTCAGTGTTATGTTCAGTATTACGTCATGAACATTTATGTTCAGTGTTCAACTACAGTATTTGAAGGGATTTCTGCTGTTTAGAGAGCTCCTTATGAAGTCCAGCCAGTATTTGAATAAGAGCACTGTATTGATGGTACATTAAGATGATCTAATTCTCATGTTATGCTTCAATCACTTTGTCAGTTTTGTATAGTTTCAGTAAAACTTACCTTTATGTAAGATATCCTCATTATGGAGCAGAAGCTGGAAAACCCTCTTAGGGTTGAGAAATGATGTTAAAATGTGGATGGGCAATTACTTGAAGGAAAAAGGAAAAGGGGGGGGCCTTCAAAACAGATTGTCTTTATATATGTATTCACAAACTGCTCATCTTCGATTCTAAAGTTGCATTAACGGTGTTAAGAGGACTTGAGACATCCTGCACCCATATCTAATACATGCATGTGGCATATATGGAGGAGAGCCACATACTTTTTTCCTTGAAGCACAGCTCAGAGCTAGAATGTCTCCAGCTTGATGCCTGTGAGCATGCAAACTCATAGTGTGAATGTGCAAATGGACAAAAATGTCTTAGAAAAACTCCAAGTCTTCATACTTAACTTTTGTGTTAGATTATGTGCTTTGTATGCTCAATTGCATTTCAGAGCAATTTTTTTTTCTGTTATTTTGTTGTTTTCTCATTGTCTTTAAGAACCTAAAACATATTTTGATTGTATCCCAGACCATTAAATGATTTGTTTACCAATAAAAGTGTAGTGTTTTGTGTTTTGTGTTTGGTTTTGATATATTCTGTGGATGTAACCAGAAAATATTTTTATTGATAGATACCAGCTGATGGAAAAAGCGTCTTAGAAATACGAGGCTTAGATCCCAATGAGAAATACATATTTGCAGTTGCAGCATATTCTTCCGATGGAAAACTTATCGGTGATGCCATTGGGGAAACAACTAAGCCAATCCTTGCTTATCCACCTCTTTCTGCTACTACTGTTCGAGCTTATCTAACTCAGGTAAGATTAGATTCCTTGATAATGACATAATGTTTTAATTTGGTTGTAATAATTTGTTTTCACTGGTAGCTCTAAAACTTCTGGCAAGAACTCAAGACTTTCTTGCCAGAAGCTTGATTAACACAAATCATAATTTTACCATTCTGCAGCAATACAAAGATAAAATGGACATAGACGAAATAATCTCTCTTCAGAAACTGTAGCACAGAACATGTAAACTATTCCATAAAGGACCCTTAGATCCTTGATTAACAGTCAAGAAACTCTTGCCTTCCCTGATGCTACTTATGAAGGCAAATTAGTATTAGTACAATCAAATTGCTACTGTCTATATTTAATTCAAATACATCAGAATAAAACCTTTATTTTTCCTGCAGTTGCATTTACTTATCTGAAGACCATGGAAACTTGTTAGTTTAGTTTCAATTAGCAACAAATATATAAAATGAAATCTATTTTTTTTCTGTAAAAAGTTACATAAATAAGTTTTTTTTTTTTTTTTTTTTTTTTTTCCTTTAGGTAGCCTATCAGACTGGCAACTACACATTAGCCAGGGAAGCATTTTCACCAATGTGGGATTATTTTGTTTCAAATTCTTCTCCACTGCCTGCCAATACAGCTGTTATTTCTGCAAGAAGTAATTTGACTATATCTGAAAACAGGTAAAAACAAAATTACTGGCAAAAACAAAATTAAAATAATAGTTAATTATAGATTTTATTTTGAAGAGTACCAGGCTGTGAATTTTTGTTCAGACTAGTGATGTGAAAAACATCCTACAAAAAAGGTGTGAAATGTGTTGTAAGGATATAGTGTTGAATAATTAGAAGAGGATTTTTCATATTTGTGGAACTGCTAGCATTTACTCTACTAATTCTTTATAATGATTGTTTTATTACTTTAGATAATTGGGAAACATTTATAAATTGCCCATTAATACCACGTGATACGTTTTTATATGCAAAATATGCACTGAATTCTTGACTTTCAGTTCCAATTAAGAGAGCAATAATGTTCATAAATTCTGAAAATCTTGTCTGGAACACCACACAAAATGGGTAAATGATTGTTAGTTTTATTTTGGAGTGACTATATAAACCTGACAATATTTTTTAAACATACTAAAATACTTTAGTATATATATATATAATTTTCATTGTGGCAAAGCCAAGCTAGAATTTTGGTAGTTAGATTCACTGTAATTCAACCGAAACATAATTAAATTAATTCCCTATTAAAAAAAAAAAAAAAAAAAAAAAGATTTGTATGAAATAATAGATATGGAATACTATAATACAAAAAGAATCTGTTTAAGTGTTGTTCTACTGCTTATGATTTAGGAATAAATTAACATCTTAAATATTCATCCTCTTCACTTGTGTCCATTTCTTTTAAGACTAATTCTATCTTTAGGAAAGTTTTGGCAATCTTGTGAAGGAGATAAGAAATAGTTTTGCAGCCTTTGAGTTTAGGTTTGACAGACTGACTTAGTCTTGAAACTGTAATGACAATAAACAACCTTACTGCATGTGTTTTCAATGGTTCAGTGAAACATTGTGGTAAAAAAGATCTTAGTTTAAAGCAGTAGATATTAGGGGGAGTTTGGTCATAATAATTCCATTTCCACTTCATGGACAGAATAACCAGTAATCAGCTATTCTGAGACATACAATGCAATGCAGCTGGAGGTTTTTGTTTGTTTGTTTGTTTGTTTTTGTATTATTTTGTCAAACTTGCATCAGAGCCCACAGTTTTCTCATCGTAATGCAACAGCAATTTCTCACTGAATGCAAGCAGACAGTATAGTCGTGTGTGTGCTTTGATGGGCTGCATGTTACAGGAGAAGTTAATGTGTGGAAGTGTAGTTATCTGGGGCTCAGCCAGACCACCGGTGTGTATCCCGTCTGTCTTTCAAGTGTCACCAGTGTCCCTGATACCAGGCATGCAAGCTGACTGAGGGTCTTGACTTTATGTGCCACTTGAGTTTTACAGGCAACCTATGGACTGCTTTGGTTTAGGCAGATAATCACTAGGCATCCTATTTTATGACTATGTGGGTGTCTTTAATCTTTCCCTTGCCTGAGAACAATGCAGGAATACAAGTCTGGCCTTTGTGATTTTTGCTTCATTTATCTTCTTTTCTAAGCTTTTTTTTTTTTTTTTTTTTTTTTTTTAAACACGTACATTTCTATAGGTAAAGTATGTTCATTTGAATGAACTTACTTTCAAATAAATCAAATGAAGACAGCAAACTTTAAATAGCTTTGCAAAGCAGTTCAGGGATTTTGCTTTTCTAAAAGTTAACTCAAAGCATTATTATTGTTATTATTACTACAATTATTACCATTATTAACATATTTCATACAATTAATATGGAAGATTCTCAAAGCTGTACTATGACACCTGAAATAAGACAGTTTCAATTTTACTATTTGGTAGCTAAGAAATTAACTGGACTAGCATGACTGTACAGACAATTTAGACAGTAGAGGGAGCTGGAAGGAAAGGAAAACTGTTTCCAACTGGAAGCCCTGTTGATATCTTGGTAATGTCAAACATGTGAATTTGTCCGTTTGATATTCCTTCTTGAGTTTCAGTCTGTTTTACAAAACACAATCAAGGAGAAGTAGAAATTTACTTCTTATACTTCAAAATAATAGGACTGGTGCTGTAAGAAAAAAAAAGAAGAAGAAAAAGCAGGACAAATGCACCCCTATTCCCAGGGAAAAAAGCACACACATGCACAAAAGGCAAAAGAAAATAATATATTTTGAAACTTGTAACAAAAGCCATCGATGGATGAAAAGGAGTCTGTCATTAATACTTAGTGTGCTTCCCAACTGCATGCATTATTGTCAATACAGAAAGATAACATGCAAAAGAAGACGGTTAGAACAAACAAGATGTGGCATCCCAAGTTTTTAAAGAAAATTCAAACTAAGTTTCACTAGGTTAGATGAAACAATTACATAAAAGTTGTCTTAGGTTATTAGAAGGTGGACAACAGTTTGAAAAGGAGTCTTATTCCTTTAATTTATTTTTTTTAGCTAGGAATTTAAAGCAGTAAAGGACTACTACAGGTACTGCATTTCCAGCAGTACCTGTAGTAGTCCTTTGTGTCTATCATTTTACTATTGAAGACTGCAGTTTCAGGCATGAGATGTCTTAAGCATCATTAACGTGCTTTTACTGCTCTTTTGCTTTTTGTCTTTTGTAGGTTACATCTTGAGACTGTATCTCACACATCTCCTATCACCTTGTACCTCTTTCTGAGGAATATATTTGCTATCTGTGACATTAACATAATGGAAGGAGGACTTTTCTGTGATTCTGTCTGTTCCAGTGAGATACTTTACAAGGAACAAGTATGTGTACCTTAAAATAATGTTGATTAGTTTGTATCTTGGTGGAAAGATGATCTCTAAGTAGTTACTTCTTATTAATATCCTAATTCAAAGCCCGCTGCTTCCAGCTGGAGAAGGTTTTTCCTTAACTGCAGTGGTGTTAGACTGTGTTTAAAGTAAGAGATTTAATCATGATCGTTTTTGTTCCACTAAAAGGCAGCTGGCAGCTTTATTTGTTAACATTTCTGCTATATAATATGTAAGTTTTCATTAATATTGAACTCCTAACAAGGTTTCACGGTTTTAATATGCTGTTTCTTTCAGCTTATTTTAGGCTTTCTTATAGAACAATGTCATGTTAAGTTTCTTTTTTCTTTGCCTTCTCTATTATTCCATTACTATTCCACTCCTTTGCTGAAGTACTTGTGTCTTACAAATGTGAGTATTCAATGACACAGTGACCTTAGTGGATCTGCTCACAAATGCAACAACTGTGGCAGACTGCTGGTAGGGAAAAAACAGAATTGTTATCCCTCCCTTAATCACTCTGAGAGTATTGCATGTGAAGTTTCCACTCCACACAGGTTAAAAGTTGCTGTCAGGCATTACAAACTATGTGGATAAATTCAGAGGGCAAAATTAAGACAAATGGTTTCCTTTAGAATCATGAATACAGTTGCATTTATTTATATACTTCTAATGGGTGTCACTGTAAATTAATTTCTAAACTTTTCTCTTATGTGTTGTTCACACTGCTTTTTAAACAGTAGTAATGTCTGTCTTCTTGCACTTCCTGAAATGATTAACAATGGTATTTATATTTGAATCAAGATTTTTTTTCCCTTTTTTCTTTTACAGGCCAGTAGATTAGCAGAATGTGAAAGGATGACTGTGGCAATTGAACTTGGTAATTGGTTGAATGATGCAAGTTATACACTGCAGTCTGTTGTACAATGTTATGGTCTCCTTGCTCCGATTATTTATCACAAGATTTCTGCAGTGCCAGTAGTTCAGGTGAGAACATTTTAAGTGAGAGCTGTCACTCAGTTCCTGTGATTATAGTGATACTAATTAAACTTGTAATGGAATATACGTGTATTTGGGAGAGCCAAACATGTAGGCTTCAAACTCTAAGGAGTTACTGAAAGAAAAGCCTGTATTGGTTGTATGTGTTTCCAGTGCATATGTTCAGTGTAAGCTGCACAGATTCTGCTCTCAGATATGCTAAAGTAAATGCAGAACATTGGTTGTTTCTGTGGGATGATTCATTGGTATTTTAAAATTATAATGGAATCTGTGATGTAACTTGTATTTGTATGCTATTTGCAAATAACAATTCTGAGGAAAGAAAAGCAGCATTTGCCAGTGTTTTTTTTTTTTTCCTTTTTTCTTTTTTCCCAATGTTTTGATAATGTCTACGCAGTCTATAGTTTTCAGGCAACCGTACCTTTCTAGAAGCAAACAAGCACTTTTGCTTTCAGAACAGAGTACCTGAATGCTTTCCTGTCATTTCTGAAGCAGCAGACTTTTAAATAGATTCAGCAAATATACAGGAGAAACATGCAACTTTTGTACAGTCTTTTTGAGCATACTGGACACATTTTTCTTTCTTTTAAAATTCTGACCAGCTCAATATAGTTTTAAGCAGTATTTTACTGGGAGTATGTCATCTCACTGAATTAAGCATTCTTTGATTTCATTTTAGTTAAATCAGCAAAGATATCATGTATCTCTAATTTAATATCTAAGGTTTTTTTTTGTGAACTTGTCATTTATTCCGAAGGGCTGTTGATGAAATCTTGATGCCATTACATTCAATGGAGATGTTACTACTGTTTTTGTAGAGCTAACATTTCATCATAGCTGTTGGATTTTAAAGTATTTTTAAAGTTTACTGTCAAATAAAATACATGGAACAGACGTATAAACTTGTATGTTGCAGGTTCCAAACTTTGTTTTAATCCTTGTATTTACAGATCCTCATTAAGTGCTTGGCTGTCCTTCAAGAAATTCCAAGTGCTATTTTGCAAAGGAGACAGGCTGGATGTTATGAGAGTATTCAGCATATGATAGCTTGTACTTCATTTTTTACAGCAAAGGTATGTTGTATATTATTGTGCTTACAGCTTTCTTTAAGATACTGCTTTTGACAGGAAAAAAAAAGAAAAAGATTTAATAAGCTGGCCTTCAGAGTGATATCTTGTTTTGGTATTAATCAATGTGTGGGCCCTCCTGGCTGTGAGGGCAGTGTCAGGGCACAGCGAGGGCTGTGGAGCCAGGATGTGAGGGCAATGCCCATGGCTGGCAGGGCAATGCCTTGCCAGCAAGGGATGGTCCCAGTGTTCCCAGCTGAAGAACAGGGCAGGCCAGGGGTGGCAGTCAGGTTCAACTAGGAGTCCAGATCATTGGGGAAGTTTGTGGTGATGAGGCAGGTCAAGCTGTGAAGTCAATCTGCAGGTCAGGATCAAGTCTGGTGAGGGTAGCCAGGGTAAGACACAGCCCAGCAGGTGTGTCCATCACGATGGGAGCACTCCTAGGACAAACTGAGGAGTCAGTTAATGTGTCAGGTGTCCAAACCAGTGGATCCATGGCCAAGCACAGTCACGGCTTTGAGTGTGCTGGAGATCAGCGCTCCTACAACATAGCTCAGGCAGGGACTCTAGGCTCAGGTCTGAGTAGAAAGAGAGCTCCTGGGCCCATGGAGAGAGGGCCTGGTTCAGGGTGGTTGAGGGTTGTCAGGGCCAATAATGTCTGTTAGTGCATCTAACTTTGTAGAGACTCTGTCCCTCAGGCTAGAGCCTCTGGCTCTTACAGTTCAACTCCTGGTAGTTGCCAACCTCAGAGCTGTCTGTTCAATTCCAGAATATTGGAAGTGATGTTTGTGGCACTACCAAATTAAACCTTTTGCTGTGCTTGAATCACTACTCTTGCATCATCAATAAAGAAGCTGTTACTCATTAAATATTTCTTACAGTTCACTCACCTGTGAACTTAGTACTAAAAGGTTGTTCATCTCAGGATGTGTCAGCATTCAGCTTACTGAATGAGGGAGGACACCATTGCAAAAGTAAGCCTGGATTTACTAAGAGAGAGAAATAATAATTCCAAGGAAATGGTGTGTTTGATGTCACATGAGGATTTTCAGGGGGTTAGCCACGAGACATTCAGAACAGGTGGCTAAAACCTGAGGAATTGCTTGAAGAAACACATTTTTAAAAAGAGATTTCTCAATAATCTTGTATCTCGGTTTCCAAAATAACTTTTATGTGGTAACATTCTTTATCGACATCTATTTCCAAATAGATCAGTTAACTGATCAGTTGATTTAACTGGTACATAATATCAGTTGAGTTAACTGATGAACTCATTATTTTCTGGTCAAGTGTGGACATGGCATGTCCAATCTCAGTGATTCTCTTTTGCATTTTTAATCCTGAATGCATCAAAAATATCAAATAGATGAACCTCAAGTGACTCAAGTAATTTCATTATGAGCAAGGCAGTGCTGGTTCCGGCATCAAAAAAGTCTGACCCACAAGGCGTCCAATATTGTCCATGTTATAAAGTTCTCTGTTGAGTTAATTGGACTATTTACTGTACTATCAAAGTAACCTGTATACTTATTTTCTATTCCAAAGGCAAACATCTCAACATGAAACTACATTGCATATACACTTCAGTCTTCAGAGCTCTAGCTAAAGAAGATAAAACCAGCTAAAATACATATGAGACAGTGTTCAATCATAATTTTAATATTTTTCAAAATTTCACTATTCTATTTTATTAGAGAAACTTCACTAATATGGTTGAGATTTTCAAATGTGCACTTGATACCAGAGAGGTAAATGAGGATCATCTACTTACCCCTTATGTTCGTTGATGGCAGTACTGCCTGAGAACAAGAAGAATGTCAAGTGCTGCCATAGATACTTCTGGTTAAGTATTTCTATTCTCTGAGGAACAGAGTCAATGGCTAAGCAGAAGCATAACACACAGTATATCTGCAATTCCAAGTATTTTAAAGGTCTATAGTCCTATTGTTTTATTAAGGAAAACTTAAGTATTGAGTAATTAACTTCTATTTATAATATTAATGCATTTTGACAAGTGTAAGTAGATAATAATTAAACATTACATGTTATGCAAAACAAAAAGTATAATAGATGATTCTTTAATAGGTTCTACGTTCATGGAAAGAATACGAACTAGCAGTAATTATTATTAACTATGGGAAAAAATTGTTGGATTCCTCGCAAACAGCCTCACTCTGTTGCTCAGGAGCTACAGAAACTGAAGAAATACACACCAACAAAGAAGTAATTGTTCTTACATTCACTTTATAATTTCTCTAAATATGCTATTTTATTATTTTAAAGACCATATTTATTCATTTCTGTTTTAGAAGTGATTGTATGGAATAAGAGTTTCCTAATAGAGTAGGAATTCCCAAGAATACAGCTGAGAAGCTTCTGTTTGATTACAGCCATCTTTGTTGGGACCAGTTGCAGACTGCAGTGGGTACAGGGCCTCCTCTAGCTGAACTGGAGAGGGGTTAGCAATAGTACAGTTCTGAGCCATTAGGATCCTGCAGATATCATTACTAGCATCCCTAATTGATCTGCACATACAGTTTGCAGGAATGTCTTACTGGACAGAAATAAAGAAATAAATTAAAAAAAAAAAAAAAAAAACAACAAACAACTCAGTTAAATAATTGTATAGGAAAGGAAATTCAGAAGTATCCTAGTGTAGAAACTTAGCCTCTCATTTTGTGTAGCAGCTACTTGAAACAGAGTCATAGTAGGAGAGTAACTTGGGAACTTTGTAGACTGAAAAAAAAATCTTAGTTGAGGAAGAACTTTCAACCTCAAAGACCTAACTTCTTAAATTACAAAGAGATGCAGTAGGTTGTGGAGGATTTCTGACAACTTAAAGTGTTGATTCTGCATACTTTTCTGTCTGTTTTTCTTTAAATAATTTTGGAAGAGATTTTACTAGAGAGGAGATTTGAAAAAGATATAAGAAAATAGGAATAATGAGACAGGAAGAAAACAAGCATTGTGAGCATGAAAGAGATAAATTGAGAGGAGCATCAAGTCAATCAATCAGCTTACAGGGAAGGATTTCTGGAAAAAAAACAACAAACAAACACCTGTAGGACACTGGTAGAATCCAGAACAAATGATTTTCTTCATTGCTTCTTGCTGCATTTGTGATGGCTTCTCTCAAGCTCATACCAAAAAAAAAAAAAAAAAAAGAAAAAAAAAGAGAGAGAGAGAGAGAGAGAGAAAGTAATTTAAGATCATAGGAACAATATAATGCCTTGAGGCAAATAGCGCTGACTGAAAATTACATTTTCATTTGAAAGAAAAAACTTGGCTTCCAGAGGAAGATTTTCATATCTTTAGGAAGTAACTACTCTACAAAAGAGTAGTTACTATATATATATATATATATATATATATATATATATATATATATTTTTTTTTTTTTTTTTTCTGGAAAGCAACATATTTGGTCAAAAATTTTGTTCAAATATGCTGTTCTAGTAGCCTGTGAGACTTCCCTACATTTTTTTTTTGGTGGCAATGCAATCTCACTGGCTTCCTGGGGGGCCAGTCAAAAATGTATCATGGTCAAGTTTTTTAAGCTATATTAGCATTTTTATGGACATCAATTTTAGCTCATTTACAAAGAGGACAATATTGGTTAAATTACCAAACATGGAATAAGAATATTTAGGATCTAATCCAAACTTCACTGTTGATGTGCTCTTTTTAGTTAGGTAAAAGCTAAGTTTTTATAACTAAGTACCTGATATTTCAGAACATTTCTGCAAAGACATCCCATTTAGCTGCAATGGAAAAAGCAACAGAAAATCTAAATGCTCTTGAATCAAATCTCCTGAGACTGACAAAACCAGGTGAGTGTACTATTAAACACTTCTTACCATGTTCCATGCAGTTTACTATGGTTCATCTGTAAATATTGTTTGCCTAAGAACTTTTATTTGATATATTTTTGATTATAAATCAAACAGAATCATAATTTCTATGAGCTTCTCTATACCTTGTAGTGGTGTTTATAATGACTTTTATTAATCGCTTTCATTATTTCCACAAAAACATTCATTCCTTCTTAGAAGGGAGTGGTCATTGTCCTGTTGTGCTGTTAAATATATTCTGATCCATGTAAATTTCATTCCAAGTTTTTTAGGCTTGCTTTATCTTCGTAAATCAGAAAATGCAAGGGCAAAGACCGTTGCCTATTTATTGTGTGTTTTACCACCCTACCATTGCTAGTAGCAATGACTATTGTAGGAATTTGTAGTGTATGAAAGAATTCCTGCATATGGTTAAGAGAAATTGTTCTCTTTGTGAAGGAGTTGCATGTGGAGGAGCATTTTACTACCTAGTAACTCAGCAATGACTATATCAACTTTAAAATATCTTAGAGTCTGTATTAAGCACAAGAATTTACATGCTAGTTGTTCTGCCAAAGTTAGATGAAGTAGTAAGTAGGACTTAAGAAGAAAATTTCATAAAAATTTAGAACACAGAGCCACCACAGATTTTTTTTCCATTGTATTTACCTGGAATTTTCTACTCCTTGGAACCTGTATAGAATCATAGAACAAGTTAGGTTGGAAGGCATCTCTGGAAGTAATTTATTCCAGAGATTAGGTTGCATTGGTACTTTTCCAGTCAAGTTTTAAATCTCTGATGAAAGAGATTTCAAAATATTTACAGGCAACCTGTTCTAATATTTGACCACCTTTATGGTTAATTTTTTTTTTTTTTAAATACCTGTTTGGAATTTTGTGTTTTCCAACTTGCAGCTATTACCTCTTGTGCTGTAGGTGTTCACCTCTGACGACAGTCTGAGGTGTACCTTCTGTACTTCTCCTTTACATAGGCGTAAACTCCCCTTAGCCTTCTCTTCTTAGGACTGAATACATCCAGTTCTCTCAGCCTCTCCTTGCATTTTCATGTGCTCTTTATCATCTTGGTGGCCCTTCACTGGACTATGGAGTTAAAAAATCAAACACACCAGGTGTGGTCTCACAAGTGCTGAATAGAGGGCAATAGCCACTGCCTTTGACCTGCTGGTTCTCTGTGCAGTTCATCTTTGCTGAAACAGCACACTGCTGATTCATGTTCTAGTTGTGTTCTACTGCCAATGTATACACATATATATATATATTTTAGAAGAGAAAGTATTTCTGTGACAAACAGGATAAAAAGCATGATGCAAAACTTCTGTTATCTGTGCACTGATCCTTCAGTTTCTGCTGCTGACATTGATGCCTGCATTTCTGCAGGACAAGTTACAGGATGAATGAGTTCTGTAAGTTAATTGGAAATTACATTATTTAATAAAAGGATGTTCCATTCTTTCTTAATAGAAAGTTAAAGCTGATCAGTTAAAGAAGAACATGTTTTCATTAACTGACAAATACTTGACTGCTGAAGTCTGCTCTGTTGCTCCAATAGGATAATTGTATACTAGTCAATACAGGAGTCTTCTGCTGTTGCCATGCATAACAAATAACAAAGCTTACATCCATCCATACAAATATGTATAAATGATTTAGGACAATTTGCACACTTGTAGGGCATGCTGTTGAAAACAAGTATTGGCAAAAGCCTTTTTCATAGGAAATACTTAAGAGTAATCAATACTTACTATTCCGTTTATGATTCTCTAAGAGAAAAATGAAAAAGAGTTAATCTGTGTCTTCCGCAGAAAACTGAGGAAAAGTTCACACACTGCAATATTATATTTTGAAATTTCAAATGTTTTCCAATTTTAAATGTTTTGGGAAGCACTATTCTTTGTTAAAATCCGCACTTGAAGTAATATCTTTGTCAAACTTGTCAAATAAGAGAGAACACCAACAGGAGATGTGACTTGACCTAATAATAATAATAAATAATCTGCTTGTCCTGCTGTCTGTCCTATTTAATAGGATGCTATTTGCATACAATAGACTGTTGCAAGTGGAGGTTGCAGCTGTTAATCCACAATCACAACTGGTTGTTATAGAGTCCATTTTTAACCTCACATTTTTCAGGGACCAGCTGCATTCATCTTTTTCAACCATGGAACTCACCTCAGCATAAAGTTTGTAGGTTATATACCTTTATCAAGGCAAAATATCAAGTAGCACATGTAACATTGTTCTGGTGCTCATCAGCTGGTAACACAGTTGTCTTTAACTCTTGGAAGCTTGAATCCAAGTTATTGTTCACCTATATATTTTATATACTATTTACACACATAAAACATTATGTATAGGAATATTTATATAACATGCAATTAAATTTATTTACATAAATATTTAGGTGAATAAAAAATATATTCTTTTATCTATTTATGATGTCTGTATACCAATTATGTTTATAAGCGCTAGTCATTAATAGCATCATGTGTTCAGTTCATGCAGTATATCTTTAAATATCTTTTTTGGACATTTCCTTACTGCACAAATCATCTCCTCCACAGATGATTTGTATGGAGATGTTATACCTCTGATGGACTCCAGACATTTTCCTCATTAGTCTTGTATCTGGAAGTTCATCAGTCATATCTGTAAGCTCTTCATTACACAGTGGCACAGTTACTCATGTTACAAGAGAGCAAGCTTTTAAATTTCTCTCTGGATGACAGTGAGAGATTTAAAAGCAACTGTACTAAAGAAGGATTTTTCTAGTCTTCAGTTATGGTTCCATGTAGAGTTTCTATTTTACACTGTCACTACTTGTCATAATGGATTTGATTTGTTTATTGATGTAGTTCATGGATCAGAGCTTACAGGACAGGAAGATCCTTTGTTCCTCTACCCTATAATTTCATGTTGGACATCAAACACTGCTTATCGTGAAGGTAGGATGATTGGCATCTATTTTAGTAGTAAGGGCTGCTTTACTTTAGAAAATTTCCAATATAAAGCAATCTATTTATTGCTCAGAATAAGCTCTTAGAATTTTTTTATTCACTTTGTTCTTTTATATAAAAAATCAACTAAAACATAGCTTAAAAAATCTTTAATATAGTCACATTTAGAAGTGTATGAAATACTTAAAACATGTTTAGAATATATATTTAATATATAAAATAGTTAAAATAATAATAATAATAATAATAATAATAGTTAAAATAATTTTGATAACATTTATTTTCTCATGAACTTGAAAATGAGGTCATTTTTACAGTTGTGCCAAGTCTTCAAATTTTTCATTTCTGTGGAATGTTCTTTTTAAATTGAGAGACACCATTTCCACATTAAATTTTGTTACTGAAGGAGGAATTCATAGAAGACTGAATACCCTCGTGTTTTTGAACTAGGATTTAAGTTTCTGGTATGTGGCCTTTGCCAATGCTTTATTTTTTTTTTTTTAGTACAGGTATGGAGTGGAGCCCAGCCTGTAAAATTAATATAGCTTTCAGATAGGATAAATGCTCATTTATTTCTTGATAAAAATTTTTCAATACAGCTCAACAGTCAAAGTAGTTTGCAAACAATTAAAAAGCTGCCTAAATCTACAACACAGCTCCACTGCTGCAGTGAGAACTGAGATGCTTGTACACTAATGTGGCTGTCACTGAGAAGAACAGCCTAAGTAATTAGGATGCAGTTACTTTGTTGTTTATTATTATTATTATTATTATTATTATTATTATTATTATTATTATTATTTTATTATTATTATTATTATTTTTTCCCCCAAATTTTCAGGCAAGTGTACAATTAGTCATGTTGAATATTATTGTATAATAACACAAAAATAGTTCCAAAACTGTCTTCTTAGTCTGTATAATATTTGTCATTCCAGGAGTGTATGTAATTACAGTGAAACTGTGATTCTGGATGCCCAGTCACAAAAATAAGTATTTAAAAACTGCTGTTGTATATCATGACCTATCCAGTTTTAGTATCAGTATGTCTTTTCTTCGTCAAAGGACCATAGAATCACACAATGGTTTAGATTGGAAGGGACTTTAAAGATCATCTAATTCCAACCCCCTGTATAGGCAGGGCCACTTTCCTCTAGACCAGGTTGCTCAAAGCCCTGTCCAACCTGGCCTTGTTCCAGAGATGGGGCATCCACAACTTCTCTGGGCAAATTTACCCTCGTATTAAAGAATTTCTTCCTTATATCTAATCTAAATCTGCCTTTTTTTTTTTTTTTTTTTAATTGGCATGCAACATAACATGAATGAGTGCTTTGACAGATACACAGTTGTAATTACAGCTGAATTCAGAAACCTATTACAGAATAAATAGAAAAAATGTTATTTTTATTGCTTTTTTTGCAGTGATGAAATTCAAAAAGAAATTACGTTTTCTTGAGTTCTTTGTTCAAGTTTTGCACAAAATCCTGAATGAAGAGAAGTTTCAAAGTGTCCTGGAATGGTCAGGAAATGTGCAAGCTTACTTGAAAAGGTAGGTTGCTGTTACAATTGTACTGTAAAATTAAAACTTAGGTTCATCGGTGTCACAATTACAGCAGAAACTGTAAATTGTACATGGTTGTAGTCCCATCTGTAGCCATTCCCAAGGCTCCTAGTCTGCAGAATTTCCTTGAACACAGAAAGTTTATATAGCTTAGAAACTGTTGTATTGAGACTGTGTTGTACATGGAGACTTCTCCCTTGAAGCTGAGAAGTCAGTGTGTCTGTTCAAAGATCCTGTCCACCATCAGCAATTTCCAGACTTTTCCTTTTCACAGACACCACTTTATAATATGGCCATTCACTGTATTATTATGACGCAGTGGGATAGGAAAGAAAAACTGCCAAATTTACTACTCCTAGTGAAATACAAATTGCACGTGTTCTACCTGTTCCCAAAGAAAACCCTCTAACTCTGAAAGGAGTTTAACATGATCATGATAAGTTTATCATTATTACTTCTTTGCCAGGAGGAATGACCACCTTCTCTGTATCAATGGAACTTCAAGACCAGAATCACGTTCTCCCATTCTGCCTGAAGGCACCAAGAAGTACACCCGAGGAGCTGGGGAGTTCCAGAAAGTGAGTTTTACTTCTAAGGAGTTATGTTTGTCTTTACTTGGCAGCAATGCCATAAGCACAAAAATATTTTTTTAAAAACTATCTCATAAAAAAGAAGACATACGTAATTGCTAAAATCCAAGATACAAACTCTATCACTCTGCAAACCTCTGCACTCCTAAAACCAAGAAGAAAAGTTTGCACTGGATTTATGTGAAAGACCAACTGTTGTGAGGTATTTGAGATAAGTTGGAGTAATGAATTCCAAAATCAATGAGAGCTTTCATATGCTCCCTTTAGAAAAACAAATATGTATGCCTTGGGTATCATCACATTAAGAAAAGGAGATCAGTTTAGGCCTTTTTATGCAATATATTGTACTTAGACTTTTTCATGAGTAATTGTTTCCTCTGCAGACATTCTAATTGCACAATAAAGGCTATTTGTTTAGAATTCTTCTAAAATGTATTTGTGCTTTTATTCCCACATAAGAATAATCTTAATGGATTTGTATTGTTTTTGAGGAAGAGTTTTCTCCCTCATAACCCTTAAGTAATGCTGTAATACTTCTAGCATCTGAGATAGATGTGGGAAAGACTTTTCTTTCTGGTTTTGCATTGCAGATTTTTACTATTTATAACAATAGTGAAAAAAAGTAATTATTTTTGAGACAGAAACCAATAGTATATGAAACAATAGCTTGCTTCCTAGTGTCAGCCATTTGACATATCCCTTCTAGAAAAACTGCTTTCTGGAAATTTAAATATTTCTTTTTCTGACATATTTTGACAAACAGTTCCAGAATTTATTTGCTGTTCTGTTCCATTCCTGCATAATCCAAACTGCTGTATACCTCAAGTAATTGATAATATAGGTATAAATAAATATTTGAAGTGTATTTTAGATTGTCATGAAAGATTGTTTTTAAAGAATGTGGAGACCTCAGCTTTAAAAAAAACAGAGGCATCAGCTGTGAAGAAACAAAGACAAGAAACGTTGAGCCCTATTAGAAAAAGACAGACTCTTAAACAGTACCTTGTGAAACATCCAGACATAATGAAATCTCCAGAAGCACAAAGGTAAACGAATGCAAGTTGTCAAATTGATTTACAGAACCAAAGCATTTTGTCTGAAATCTAGTTTACAGTTAAGTGTATATTTTAACTTTTTTTTTTTTTTTTTTTTTTCCCGTGAAACGGATGAATTTGTGCAAAGTTCAATCAGTTTTCTACTTAAGCTTGGTATAAAATTGGCTTCCAGTCTACAGAACAAAATCTATCTCATCGCTATTTCAGAGAATAACTGTAGGAGATCTTAAGGTCTTTGTATTAATAATCAAAGAGTGTGTTTCAGTTGTGTTAGCTTGAGCATGTTAATTTATTACAGAAGAAAAGCTGTGTTAATCTGTGTATTATAATGCTTTTCAAACTATCTTGGGGAGCTTAGTTGTTAGGAATCTAATAAAGAATATTTATTTGTTGCTGTATCAATTTTTATCATCCTTCTGCTAGTCTTTTTGGCTTATCTGTTCAGTAACTTTCAGAAAACCATTCCTTGATAGCAAGAAATGAAACCCCGTCTTTTGGCTCATAATTATATGCATTTAACTAACTTAGCAATAACAGTACATTCTGAACTAAAGGAATTAATAGTATTCATTAACTGGTGCTTTAGTCACTTACACTTCCAGCAGTTAACAACTAGAAAGCTAGAAAATATATGAATATAAGCAATCACATAATGGATTCTAGAAGTATTTTAAACAAAGATCTCTGAAAAAGTTTTCTGTACATGATCTTCTAAACTTGTACCTGAACTGTCTGTTTTTTGCCCTCCACAGAAAAAGAAAACTTCATTAACATGATTTTCATGTATTTCAATGCAAGGGAAGGGATATCTAACCTATCCTGCGCTTTTTGCTATTTCAGATGCTCATTTGCATAATACATAATATTATTGCTGTATAAAAGAATCAGTATTGTATACAGTATGCAGTTCTGTCCACATTTTAAAGGCTGAAAACAAGCAGAAAAATATTTTTGAATGATAAAGGGATCAGTTTATCAAAATGATGTGGTTCGATTACAGTATTGTTATGTATCTTCAAAAAGAGGAAATACAAGTAATTTGAAAAAAAATAGAAGAAATTTGTAAAGTAGAAGAAAGGATTTAGTGTGTGTTAATTGCACTTAAGATGGAAAGCACAATTGTTTTTCTTGACTGAAGCAAAAATCATTTTGCTAGAAACATGACATATCCTTCTGAAGTTAATACAAGTCTGTGGATATGTAAGGGGGTACTTGTGTATCTTTATCATGATTTGATTTTCTAGAGCTCTGAGAAAACACAGTTTAATTTTTTGTTCTGCAAATATTTTGTTATAGGAAACACAAGGAAGAATTGAGAAAAGTAGCTCATCGCACCTTAGTGGTACTGCTGAAACCAATTGTTAGTAATTACTTAAACCGAAAGAAGTTTCATCAAATATGCCTTGAAGAGATGCCCTGGAGGTCTCAGATGAATATTTATCTGGCAATTGCACACTACCACTTATTTAAAAAGAAACTGGAAGAGCAATATAACATTGGAATTTGTGGTTCACAGTATCAGGACAGGTATATTTTACTGTATTATAAATCATAGAATCATTAAGGTTGGCAAAGACCAACTTGACAAATGATCATCTGGTTCAACCATCCCCCTACCACCAATATTACCCACGAAACCATGTCCCTAAGTATCACATCCAGCCTTTTCTTAAACACCCCCAAGGACGGTGACTCCACCAGCTCCCTGGGTAATCTGTTCCAATGCCTGGCTACTCTTTCTGAGAAGAAATTTCTCCTAAAATGATTGCTATTAAAGTAGATCACTATATTATTGCCATTAATGCAAAGATTTGAACCACAGTATCAACAGTCAGTTTGTCGTATGACCAACTCAACTTCCACATGCAAATGAATATACAGTGTACTACATTTTGTCTTCAGTCATAGGGCAGGTGACATGCACACTTTTGGTTGCTTACTTGACTGGTCAGATTTTATATCTTTTGAAAGTTTTGAAATATAATGGAAGTTTTGAAAAATAATGAAAACTCACTTTTGAGAGACTGAATTTTATATGTGTATATGAAAGTTCTCTCTCTCTCTCTTTCTCTCTCTTCCCTCCCCTCTCCACCCCCCCCCCCTTCCTTTTTCTTCCATTCTGCAGTTACAATATTCTGGATCCTGAAATATTCTCCTTAAATAATTCTGGAACTGTAGTGATGGGAGAATCTGTAGAGAATAACAGAAGAACACCAACTCCTTTTCTCCTTAAAAAGTCACCTTCAGGACTGACCAAAAAACAAACTTGTAAGAACTTTTAATGGGTATACAAATTGAATCAGTTTAAACGTACCTTTTTCTTTCTCTTAACTTTCATCCTGACTTGCATCATTATTTTTGCACATTACCATTGGAAAATCACTCCTGCACGTTTAAAGAGGAGATTGGGTTTCTGGATTTCAAAAGTGTTTCCTGTATTTTCTCTTTTTTGACATACCTATTATAGCATAAGTCATAGTCAATAATGAGACCTTTATAATAACTCTGACCATTATTTATTGTGTTGATAAATATTTTTATCAAGTGATGATTCTTCATTCTAAGTTTATAAACTCTAATAATTTAGTGATACTGGCTTTTAGTTTGCAGAAACCGTACTTGCTATACCTATTAATTTGGTAACATTCCATATTATTCTAAATGCAATTAGAATTTTTATCAATTTCTGTGGTTGTTAACTGCTCCATAATTTTCTTTAGATTTCCTAACTGCCCAATAATTTCCTGGGTCATTCTGTAAGTCATTCTCAAAATTATAGATGGAATTTTATTATTATCTATGAAAGTAAAATAGTTTAGGTGTCCTTCTGCATTGCATGCTCCACAGTGTTTCCCGAGGCAGAAGCTACTTCAGGATCCTTTTTTACCTTGCACCTTTTTTCTTCAAATTTATCTTTCATGTTTTACCATTCTATCTGTTATCCCAGCTGTTTTCAGTAACATCCTTTGAGGTTTCAAAAGGATCTGAAGGGTGGCCCCTGTTTGCAGCTAATCGTGAAATATAGGACTTTGATTACTTCAGACAGTGATAATACACAAGTCAACACATATTAGTCTGCCTAACCACTGTAAGTTCAAGAGAAAATCAAAAGTTTGGTATTTTCAAAAGCACTTCAAGGAATACATTCTTGTCAGAGCTGTAGAGAGCAAAATTCTCATATCATTCCTTTGTTAGGTAGGAATCAACCAGCCTCTGCCTTTTCCAAGGAGTTATGACAAAACTAGCTGGTGAACTCACAGGTTCTCTTTGCAACAGCCTACTTGTATTCATACTCTTTTGTATTTCTTTATGTTTACAAGCCTTGGGAACTGAATGTTTCTGAAAACTAATATTAATCCTGCTTATTACATCCTAGCTGTTTCAGCAATTTTGAGTGAAAGAATTTCATTGAAGTATGCAGTTTGCCCTGGACATCAAACATTGTTTATTGTGAAATTCTACCATGAAACCTATAGTTCAAATATTATGGTATCCCACCACCATGAACCTTTATGTTTCCCCTTTGAGGGCAGTTGATGTTGAATAAAATAATGAAGCAATTCTATGCATACCACAGAATTTGTCACAAAACTTTTTCCTAACTTTTTCTATAAAGAGAACTTGGTTTCAGAAAGGTTCTTGGGAGCTTGCCTCATGGTGACTTCTTCCTAAAACTTGATAACTTCTAGGATGGTTGTGTTTTGGCTGTGAGGCTGAAAAACTATTTGGTACATATTATTATTTTGCTTAAACTTTTTTTGTATTCCTGCTTCTTCCTCATCTTAAGTAAAAGCATCTTACATTTTAAATATCATAACCTTCTGAATATGATAACCCTAACTTTGGCATTTCCTAACATTTAAGTATTTAGCTGGCACAGGAAAATCCTAGCTGACTGATAATATTATCTATTTTATGTTTTGGAAAACTTTAACTCATTTTTAACCAGTGAATGTTTTGTCTTCAGATACAGATAGATCTTCTGAGCACATCAGTAAATTGAGTGGAACATGTACTCCTCAAACTCAAATGACATATGATATGGAAATATCCATCTCACAGTCCCGCAGAGAATGCAGCCAGTTTCCATCAAATACCATTTTATTGGATCATTTTACAAAAATCTTTCTTCATTTAAGAAGAGCAGTGGTAATATACGTTTTCTTATTAAACACTGTATTTACTACTAAACACCTTATTGCAAAACTTTTTACATAAAAAATCCTAAGGAAAAAAAAACAAAAACAAAAACAAAACACAAACATACTTTTTTTTTTTTTTTTTCCCCAGGGAAAAAACAATGATTTCTTATCTTCTGCAAAATGTTCAAGCACAATGTGTCAAATGTCAGACATGTTACCTATCATAATGCATATCTCAATCAAATATATAATAATTAAACTGTGTTTTATTTTTAATTTAGTCTTTATAACTTTCCTTCACATTTTTTTGTTAAATATTTCTCAAAATACTTGCAGATTTACTTTTCCCTTTATTGTTTTTTGTGGATGCGTCAGTAGTGTCGACAGAAAGACCAACGACCGAAAGGAAAAGCAGTCTGACTACTCTTCCCATAAAACCACCTAAAACCAAGTAAAAATTTATTTTTAGGTGGTGTGAATTAATTTTTCTTTTTCTCACACCAGAAGCAACAATTTAAATCAATTATAAATTAGTGTGTCTATGAAAATTTCCAAATTAAGTTTTTACAATGCCTTATATAAATTGAAATATTAAGCAATCTGTTATTAAAGATGATTTGTTGATTCTAATTTTGAAAGTTTACTTCTACCTTCTCAATAAAAGAATGGAGCTTTTAATTTCTGTATTTTCAAAGTATAACTCTATTCTGAATGATATACATAGGTTCTTGCTCACCGTGGTGGCCACTGGACATTGCTTCAAAACGCTTGCCGAGAACTTTGGAACTATACTCAAGAATCCCAGTCAATTGCTAAACATTCCCATTCCCATATGGATGCATTTCCCATTACAAAGGAGTTTCTTAGGAACACCATCTGGTTGCCATTTTATTTGGCATCAGACATGATCATTGATATGATAACTGAACTGCAAGCAACCGATTCTCTTAAGGTAAAAATACCGAGATGATATATTCTTTATTATCATGTCTTCTCTGTAGAGATAATTTTCTTTCTCTTGTGTTATGTTCTGATATCTCCAGGTTATTTTTTGTAACAAGTTTTTAGACAAGCACTGTATTTTCTATATAATTTGATTTCTTCTAAAAACAAATTTGTCAGTAACAGGTAGAATAATGTTTCTTCACTGTAGATTGTGGATCCTGAAGGCAACTTCTGCATTCCCAGTTGTTTAGGAGGTATTACTGATGAGAATGGTGGTTCAAATCTCCATCCACAGTCTCCCCTGGATGATGTGAATGTAGTTGACTTGAAATGGATATGTAATCTGGTTTTTAAAACAATAGAGTTGTTGTATCAAATGAAGAAATGGGAAGCACTTGTACACATAGCTGTACAATTTAACATATTTACACAGTAAGTTACAACAACTTTAACAAATACTAAAAAGCAGTATTATAATGTTAAATATACTGTTATTTTGATTAATTAATAAATTAATTCATTGTTACTTTGCTTCTTTTTTTTCAGTGAGAGATATATAGAACAGGTGATTCCGCTGCTGGTGTATGCTCAGAGGCAGCTCCTGGAAAGAAAACAGCAATTCAGTAGCCCAGAGAGCCATGAATCTAATTTCATAAAGTATCTATCTGATAATGCAAATAAGGTGAACTTCAAATTTCTTTTTTGGATACTGACTCTAAATGTGAACTAAACGTAGAGAAGTATGTTCACTGATTAGATTAATGTGGTTTTCCATAATGTTCATAAATTATGAGAATAATTTAATGAAAATAATTGATTGAAGGCACGAAAGGGCTTATCTGACATGATTCCAGCAACAGGAGAGGTCTGGACTTGATGACCCAGAGAACATTTCTTCCATGCATTGTGTACTCATTCCATATTATAAGCCTAAATCTAATTTCACGTTAGTTCTTGATGCTGACCAAAATTAATCAGATTGAATTAATCCAAACACTAGCAACACCAGTGAAAAACTTTAAGAACTTGATTATCACCAAAGAAAAACAGCTGCTCACTGGAAGTTAAGGCTTTATATCTTTAGTAAGCTGATATTCCCACTGGATTTTTTTTTTCCATGGGATTAGCTATTAAAAACTAGGATTTTTTTTTTTTTTTTTTTTTTAGCCTAATGTTTATTTCTAAAATGTTTTTCTAGTCAGTGGTATGGTTGAAATTTTTGATATGTTTCTATTAGCTAATATATACACAGAACTTGAAGGAGGAGGGGAAAATGGGTTTTAGAGCTCCAAGACAGTATTGTTCTGAACTTGGTTGGGGTTCAGGAAACACTGCCTTACCTAGAGACAACATACTGCTACATAATGCTTGCAAGGCTGTGTCATGTCTTTTGGGGAGCTGTTTCCTACTGACTTCTCTCAGGCCTCACCATTCAGAATATAGTTCTTTGTATAAAAAAAGGCACCACATACCACCAACAAACCACAATGTTCTTGCAGAAGTTATTGAAAAACACTTGAAAGACAACATAGTCAGTGGTCAGCCAACATGGGCTCATGAGGGGAAAGGCCTGTTTAATTAACTAATTTCCTTTTATGACAAGGTTGCCAATATTGTTGACCAAAGGAAGCTAGTTGATGTAATCTTACTGCATCTCAGCAAAACTTTTGATACTGTTTCTCATGGTATCCTTCTAGATAAAAGTACATAATATGGTGGGTGAACAACTGGCTGATGGGTTGGGCTCAAAGGGTTATAGTTAAAGGGGTTACTTCAGGCTGGCAGGCAGTAACTAGTGCAGTTCCCCCGGGCTCCGTTTTAGTGCCAGTCCTCTTTAGTGTTTTCATAAATTACTAGGATGTAGTACTTGAAGGTATACTAAGTTTGCAGATGATACTAAATTGAGAGGAGCTGTTGATGCTGTCGAGGGTGGAGCGGCCTTGCTGAGAGATCTTGACAAATTAGAGGGCTGGACGATCACCAACAGTGTGAAGTTTAACAAGAACAAGTGCTGGATTCTGCATCTGGGAAGGGACAACCCTGGCTATATGTGCGGACTGGGGGACACAAGGCTGGAAAGCAACCCCACAGAAAGGGATTTGGAGGTTCAGTTTGATGGCAAGTTGAATGTAAGTCACCAGTGTGTCCTGGAAACCAAAAGAGCTGTCTGTACCCTGGAGTGCATCAAGCATTGCTTGCCAGTTGAGGGAGGTGATTGTCCTGCTCTGCTCTGCACTGGTGCAGCCTTGACTCGAATACTGTGTGTGTTTTTAGGCTATAAGAAGGACATAAAACTATCAGAGAGCATCTGAAGGAGTGCTATGAAGATGGTAGCCCTTCAGGTCCAGAGGGCAAGACATATGAGGAGCTGCTGAGGTCACTTGGTTGGTCAGCCTAGGGAGGAGAAGACTGAGAGAAGGCCTCAGGGTGGCCTACAGCTTCCTCAGAATGGAGAGTGGAGGGGCAGGTGCCGATCTCTTCTCTCTGGTGACCAGCAATAGGACCTGAAGGAATGGCATGAAGCTGTGACAGGGAAAAGGTTCTTCACCGAAAGGGTAGTTGGGTATTGGAACAGGCTCCCTAGGGAAGCCACTTGGTCATGGCACTAAGCCTGCTGGAGTTCAAGAAGTCTTTGGACAATGCTCTTAGACATATTGTCTGATTTTTGGGTGGTCCTGTGTGGAACCAGGTATTGGACTTGATGATCCTTGTGGGTACCTTCCAACCTGGGATATTGTCTAATTCTACACCACTATGATCTGAGTAACGTGGAAGAGCAATATAGTTTTGAAAGACATCTTAACTTACAGAATGAAAACTAATATCAACTAATAGCAAATAAAGATTATTCAGAAAAGACAGCATCGAGTTAGAAATTAGGAAGGTGTGACTATGTTTCACAATGCAATGCCATTCAGAGAGACTCGAACTTTCTCTGAATTGTTTCTTTGCTCATGAAGTGATGTGTCTACATTAGCACAACTAGATGATAAGCACTGTCTGGAAATTTTCCTTTCTGACAGGGTTAGACTGCTTCTGTTATTTGCTTAAAACTATTTTGCATGTCCTTATTCTGCATGACACTGTGTTTTACAGGCAGTGTGTTCTTTAGGCATACCTGCACACTTACACATACAGGTTCTTTGCAAGCATTTGTCCAGACAAAGAACGGAGGAGTATTTGCTGAACGTCAGTGAGTTGCTCATGATTACAGCAAACACCATAAGTGAGACAAGTTTAGTTCATTAATATAAATTACTTATATTTTCCAACTTTTATCCCAAATTGAGATATATAATTTCACATCTGAGCATTTATATGATATATCCAATACTAAGGTGTTGTGAATATTTCACATTTATTGACCTGGGTACTAACAACAGGACATCAGTGTCTTTGTAAATTAGTCCTCTTTTATTTTGTCATGTGACTGTGTGTTTCAATACTTAACTATAAACATTAAATATTTTATTTTTTTCTGAATATTGTTCAATGATCACGAAACAAAACTTGCTTTTTAGATGAGTTGCAGAGACTACATAGGGTGGAACCTACAGCTGCCTGTTGCCCATGCTGCTAGTGTACTGGTCTTTCCTGGATGCATTGCCTACCCTGAGATTAAAAATGATTATACAGGTCAGAACTCATTTTAGTATCATGAGTTCTCTTTTCTCCCTAAACCTTTTTATTTTTTTTCCTACAGGATTTTTTGGTTTTGGTTTTCCTTCTTATTGTAGGTCTTCCACCATTCCTATAAGTGGTTTATTTTAATATAAGATCAGTTTTGTTTTCAAATTATTATTCTTGATATTTTGGATGGATAATAATGTTGTGAAGATCTCTCCAAATATATTCAAACTGTATCTGAAAGCAGAGAAGAGCAGTTGTCATCCAGACCTACAGTAAATTGAGTGAGCTTGGTGATCTTGGCTCAGTTTTCTGTGTGTATTGTTGGATACCCACCAACACACACAGAAGTTAATGTGAACTTGCACTATTAATGATAGAATCAGTACAAAAGCTGAAAGGAAGTGTAAGGTGACAGAACACTTTTTTTTACCCATAGATGTTGTTCTTTCCAATTGGGGTTAAAGTGTTTTAGTCATTAATAGAAGCATAGTTTCTCCTATCACAGAAGCATCAAGGCATTGTGCACAAGACTTTGTGTGGAATTCAACTAAGGAAAGTCATTAAATGGTAAATAATTCTGTATGTAAGACTAGATAATATTATGTGTTCCAGAGCATGATGGTTTGGTATGTAGAAACTACAGGAATTGTAGTAAATAGGACCAACAGTTGTAGTTAAAGGTTTGTTCCCAGACCTAAGACACCAGAATCAAAGTAGTAAGCTGACCTGATGCATGGTCAGGGCAGATAGAATTCAGAGAAAATAGGTTTCATGTAACAACCAAAATGTAACACTGAAAAAGATAAAACTGCTCAGAAGTGTTGTTCCTGATTGTTAATGATTTTTCTTTAATTCATGTTTGAATGGGGAAACAAAAGTGACAATTGCATTAATATATTTTAGTTTTACATTTTTTAAAACTAAAAATATGTGTTTATATAATGCAAATTTGTTCTCCATAATTGTTAATTTATTTCAGGTAGCAGTCAAGCAAAACATCTAGTTTATGTACCTCTTGATGTGAATGATACATTGAAATGTTTTAGGGAAACTCTAAAAAAATCTAAATTTCACAGCAGAGCACTGAGACACAGTAGAAAACTACTTTCATTATTTCTTGCACACACACAAGGTGAGTACTTCATTGAAGTGTTTCTCACTTAATGAATCATAGAATCATAGAATGGTTTGTGTTGGAAGGGACCATAGAAATCATATAGTTCCAACCACCCCTGCCATGGGCAGGGACACCTCCCAGTAAATCATGTTGCTCAAAATGAAGCATGTATGAAGCATATATACAGTTAAAATAGTAAAAGATTTTTTTTTCCCTTCCCCTTCCCCTTCCCCTTCCCCTTCCCCTTCCCCTTCCCCTTCCCCTTCCCCTTCCCCTTCCCCTTCCCCTTCCCCTTCCCCTTCCCCTTCCCCTTCCCCTTCCCCTTCCCCTTCCCCTTCCCCTTCCCCTTCCCCTTCCCCTTCCCCTTCCCCTTCCCCCCCACTCTCCCTTCCCTTCCCTTCCCCTTCCCCTCCCCTTTTCCCTTCCCCCTTTCCCTTTCTTTTCTAAATCAGGTTTCAGTTGTTACTGAGAATTAGAAAAAAACACAGAATATAAAATTATATATGAAACTCTTTAACTGCAAACTGTAAGCCTGATTTCTGATGATTTCTGTCTCTTGGTTGGATTATATATATATATATTTTTTTGTGTAACTGTATCACTTGTCTTTCTTAAGCCAAACCTTCAATAGTGGATTGACCGGCAGCTCTTACCAACTTATTTTCTCTAACTGGCTACATATTTTTATTTGTTTGTGCTCACCAGTGAGTTTGATTAGGAGACATGCAAACAGAGTAAGAACATAGGAAACTAGCTTAAATTAGTGCACAAAAGAATCATATATTTGTTTGAATACACCACATTTGGTGTGGAAATATTTGTGGTGCTGGTAATAATAGAATACTTTTTTTGACCTGGTCACATAAATTGTTTTTCTGATCTAGAAAATATTGGAAGAGCAACAAGTCAAATCTCTCCAAATAGAAAGCTGGAATTTAAAGAGGGAGCTGAACTGATATTTCTACCAATACCACATGACCTTTCTCAAGAAAAATTTAATTTCTCCAGTGTGGTTGAGAGTAAACCAATACCACAGTCACAGTTTCCAGTAATTGTCTCTTCCTATGAACAAACAATTGGTAATTGTTTTTTTAATTAATTTCTGTTTACAGTTAATGTGTAATGTCACTCTACCTATCTGTGCTCGGTGTTTGTTCTGGTGTTATTTCCCTCTGTCAATTATAATTGTCTGAAAAGTAGTCTCCAGAAATACACAACCTTCTCTCTTAATTCTGAAAATCTGCATTAGATCCTAAACAAGATACTAGTTGGTTCATCACATCTACAGTTCTCTCTTCTTATGAACAAGCATTACTTCAGTTGTGTTATGCTGATTAATTCCAAATTAAAAATCTGTAATGCTTAAGGGAATCATTTTAATTCCATGACATTTTTATTTATTTATTTATTTTTTCTAGGAAATAGGCCTTTCATGTTCTGTGCATCTGAGTATGAGAACCCAGTTACTTGGTGTCCGTCTTACCTTTCTAGTATGGCTTTACTCATATATTTAAAGCTCAGCCTGAGAATGTTTTCTCAGTCTGAGAAAACAATAATACAAAAATTTAACAATACAATATATAGAAATTAATTAATTAAAATTTAATAATACAAAAATTGTAAATACATAATACTCTTGTCTTTTGAGTTAGTAGGAATAAGCAATTGTACATTTGAAGGCAAAATATGCAAGCCTATTAAATCTTTCTGTGATATTCATGCACTGAATAACATGACAGTGCGTGTCTACTTTTCATGCAAAATTTGTTCAAGATTCAGTAACTAACTTAATGATGTGACAATATTTTCTCTCATTGATGAAATAATATATAACAGGAATCCTTGAAAAAAACAGCCAGAGAGACCTCAAGGTTCAGGCTTTACATGAACTTGGAAATCTTCACTTTTATGCTGGAAACAAAAGGTACACTGTTACTGGAATTTAAAAGAGCAGGGTTTCATTATTTGATTGTCATTCTTACACACTTGAACAGTTTTATAAATTCTTGTGCTGTTTTCAGGTCCATATAACTTTTCTTTCTCTCACTCTTAGCTATATTTTGATAGATTTTTCTCTGTAAATAGTTCATCTTTCTTTGCTAGCTAATTATAAGATTAAGCATCTCTATATGTTTTTAGGAAGTAATATTTATCTCCTGACAATTTAATCTTAGTAAAAGTCTGAATGAACGTGTTGACCACCAAAGTATCACAAAGGTATCTTTGTGTGCTTAGAAACTGTATTTCAGTTTTTGACTTAATCAGAATTATTTATATATCAGGCAATGAAGGTAAAATGAAGCCAGTCTTATCTTTCACTTTGGAAAATGTCAGCAATATGATGAGTATGTTTTTTTTTTATGTGTTACAGAGCTGCTTTTAAATATTGGTGTCAAGCCCTTGATGAAACACTCAACATTGCTGATGCTCTTAACAACTGGCAAGAGTTAGGTTTTCCAAAAAATGCTAAAGACTACTTTGCAGTTGGAAGATCTACTGATATTAGTCAGAAATTTATTTCTCAGGCAGGAATTTGGGGATGTTTACATGCAGCAGTTTTAGTGGCTAAGATAGCTCAGTAAGTACTTTTTTAAAAAAATATTTTGCATATATATATATTTATATACACATTTCTTTCAAAAGAACTACTTATCCAGAACATTAAGCAACTTGAAATTAATTTAAAACACTAAAGAGTTGCTATAGAAAAGACTCAGCAAAACAAGAGGAATTTTTCCTTTCAGGAAGAAAGTTGCTTTTTTGGCGAACAGTATTTGTTCCCTTTTCTGGCGTGCTCTTCGATCGTAATTGCAGCTGTATTTCATATGGAGAGATCATTGAAATAAAACAAAATGATAAAAAGTCATAAGCACAAGGATTTTACAGTCTTATTGATTTTCAATTGAAATATCACATCTCCCAAGTCATTGCACATATTAAATATTAATGTATCCTAAGGACAGATTTACTGCCTAAAGTACTCATTTTCTGGTGAATTACAACTAAATGAAATTTGAATTACTGTATGAAAGTCTACCATCAATAAATATTTCAGTACAGTAGTGCTTGACTGCTGGTAAAGCACTAAGGATGTAATTCTAAGCTGTTTCTCAATATATCGTACACTATATAAAATGTACAAAATATAAAACTTAGAAATATCCATGCCAATTCTAAGTGACCTTAGAAACATTATACCATGAAAAGGCAGAGCTTCATCTGTGTAAACTACATTAGCTGGGAAACAGGGCCTATTAATAACACTGTAAAATATCTGTAAAGTGAAGTACCTTTGAAAGCATTAACATGGGTATTTCAGCATGAAATGACGTTGTGCAGCTCAGAATTAGCCCTCAAGAGGAAAAGGAGTGAGTTCAAGTTGATTCTAAACCACGTTTGTGCTCTTCTCATTCTGAGCTGTGGTGCAACCTAAGGTTCAGTTAGGCAAGACCCAATCCTTAGCCACTTTTAAAGGTGCTTCTGGCACATATTTGCTGCACTGTGCCTTTATTACTATTATGTCCATTCCAACTCTTCATAGGGATCTGGAGGAAGCAATCCTCTCAGCTTCTTGCTGAAGCAGATCTTTTTTACTCAACCCAACTTGGGCTGTTAGACATCCTTCCCTTTAGTTGCAGTTTCTAGAGCAATTTATTCTCAGACTGTAAGATGCAGATTAAAGGACTGAAATTGTATTAAAGATTTTGAATATTATAAATCAGAGGAATATCCTAATACCATGACGGTGAGATAGTTTGTCGGATTCGTTTAATCTAGGTAGACAGCTACCATGTGAAAGCCCATGTGCTGGATATGTTAGGCTTTATGGAAAGAAACACACTCTGAGTTTCTAGACCTGCTTTATCTTTCTAGTTTTGGATGAGATTATTTTTTTCTCTTAAATTGCCTGTTTCTCTCCCTTAACTTCAAAGGGAATCTAGACAACTCCCTTTGTCTGGGTATGCCTTAGGTCAAATGATTGCTTGGATGACATGGCAGAACACCTGTCTACAAAACAGGCAGCTGTTTTCCAATGTGGAAAACATCTAGACTGTTAGTATCATTATTATACGAGATAAAAAAAAAAAAGTTTGAATAATTTACATTGATGGACACGTTCATATTTCTTACAATCTGTTGTACTTTAGGTATATAACAACATCGAATATGAGATTAAGAACTAAACACTGCTATTTTTCTGCTATACTCTTTAAGGTACGTATACGATTTCAGTTAGAATTCACAAATGACAAATTGCTTCTAATATTTAAATCACAATAACCCTCTATTAAAATATTTCTTTTCTCACTTTGATTGACTGAAGGAAACCTGGAGATCAGAGGTAGTTGACAATTTATGCACATTAGATTAGATGTATTTATTCTGTTTTTTAACATTATTCCTGTACTAAAGCCTAAAAATTATCACTTCAATGAGAGGCGAGTCTCTGAGAAATAATGAAATACTGAAAAGTGAAGATAACTAAAATATTTGGCAGTCAAATGTATTTTTCTTCTCTTGAAGTTTTCTGCTCAGGAAGAGGTGGATGGCATCAACAATAGATGGATGCTGTCATTGATCTGTACAAAGTCTTCACAGATTGTCAGAAATTTTCAATCAGTAGAATAGACTCTTTACAAAAGGATTTTTTTTGGTATTTTGTTTAGCATTGAAAATTATATTTCTAAAATATCAATTGCATAAGAAGTTTGCTCTAAAAATGAGGGTAGTCAAAATTATTTATTTTAATTTACAAAGAAAATAAGCCTATTAAAATTAAATTTGAAAACTTTCAGAAACAAACTATGGATGAAAAAGAAGAGTTTCAGTTTACTTCTAAAGGGAAGTTTTAAGATATCAGTACCAAATGTGATATTGGAAAAAGAACCAGTATTCTGTCAGTTAGACTCCACTGGGGTCAATACTAACTCATCCCAATGCAGTAATAGGAAGTTAGTTGACTTCCAAACAAACCAGTGTCACTTTCTAATATCTTGTGCCAGCCACAATTGTGATTCTTTGACCTGTTTGGCTGCATTTAAAACCTTGTTAATTTCAGCAAAGGGAGAACAAGCTGAAGAAACAGAGGCAAAGGAGAATTTTGGTTAGCTTCTAGCTCTTTAACTGCAGGTGGTACAAACCTGAACAATTTTGATTCCTCCTTTTGACAGAAATAGTAGTAACAGTTTGTTGCAGCTGTATAAAGGTAGAAATAATTGTGACTTGACTGAAGTGGGTCTGATATTAATTGGGATAGGAGCACCTTGCAGGGTGAAAGTCTTGAAAAATGTAATCAATTACTGTCACTGAACCTTGCCAAGTTCAAGCCTATAATTTGTTCTGTGATTTGGAAAGCTCTTTTATAACCTTATTTAAATTCCACCTCTCTTATTGACTTTAGACTTGTTAATATCTCAGATCTGAGTATGTCTAGCATATCATTGCTAATTATGATATGATAAACGCAATTGGGAAGGAATATCCTTCATATAGACAATAGGAAGACAATAGACAATGTTAGTTTTCCTCCCTTTATAAGGGAGGAATATTTAAGTTCCTTCCTTAAAGTTCACGTCCATTTTAAATTATATCACTGAAGATGCACTAGCTGACCTAGTTAAAGGCTGAACTAGCCTTTGTTAGTATGGTAGGGTCAGGTTATGTGGCAGAGAAGTAGTGGCAAGGCTTGCTGCCTACAATTTTTACATTATACATTATTTACATTTACATTATATATATTTATTTATTCAGGAGGATAACAGTACATGCTTCACTTAGTTTAGGCATTTTAGATGAAATTTCCATGTATGTACAGTTTGAAATACTGTACTCAGAATGACTTTATATGCAATCTGTTAAAGGCTGAACTAGCCTCTAATTGGCCTTAAAGAGGCCAGAAGTCTCTCCCAGAAGTCACGATTGAGGTGATTACTCAAAAAGTATTTAAGGATTAGTAAAATCAAACTACTGCTCTTAGTTTATGGAAAAAATAACAAAATAAAATAAATAAAAATAAAAAAAAGATTATGCATTTTTTGTCTACGTTTTCCTTGACTATGGAGATGCTTAAATAAATTATTAAATTCTTTCTGTGTGCTGATCAGAGGCTTTTCCTAAGAATTAATCTAAGAAATCTTTGTAAGAATCCCTAGCAATTTATTATTAGTTTTTTTTTTTTTTTTTTTTTTTTTTTTTTTTTTTTTTTTTTTTTTTTTTCCCAGTGCTTCCAGAGATTTATTTGAAATGTTTTGGCTTGGAATCTGAGAGAAATGCGATTGGCCTCTTAGGAAGATTTCACATTACCTGGGGAGTACTGGTTGATTTATGATTATTTTTCTGCACCTAGATCAGTTTCTCAGTTTTGCAGTACCATGAAATGCTGTCCATAGACTAGTTACAGCTTTTTTTTTTTTTTTTTTTTTTTCCCTCACCATAAAGTTCACACATAAAGCAGTGATCATTTTAGTAAAAGTATTTTTCATGTGTTGTCCTGAAACAGCTGGATACTTTGTCATTAACTGAGTTTCATTTATAAGTCATTTATAAGTCTAAAGAGTCAGAGGTCTTTAGTGTTTCTTAAATGCCTACACTTCTTTTTACATGCAGTTAATTATTATTTTCAGACCCTGTTTAGAGCTTCTCTTCCACACCCCACATCTGATTGTGACTTTGCACAATATGAAATTAATATGCTCATTCCTGGAATAGATTTGTTCTCTGATCGCTACAGAGCTGATGTCTCTACTGTAGTTGCAAGTCTGAATTTCCTTATGTTCGAACTACACTGTGCAAAACAAAATTTAACAGTAAGTATTAGTTTATGATATTGTAATTATTACATTATTGTATTGGATATATTTATGACAAACCACGGAAGCTCTAGTAAAATACCTGTATGGTTAGGTTCTGTGGCACCTTGCTCACATTCTCTGATTACTCAGTACGGACTGTTTTCACAGTTGCCCTCTTACATTGATTATGTGGCCATTGCTTCCATTTAATGACTGGCCACTTCCAGTTTAATCCAACTTCTTGCAAAGATGCATACGTTGGAATAAATAGATTGAAAAACTTACTAGTATCGAAAAGGTGCAATTCTACATCTATTCCTGTTTGCACCTGTATGCTCCAACAGATTTTCTTACATCATATCAGGTAATTATTTGATATCTCTGTAAATAAACTCCTGACTTGACACAAAATTTTGCAGCAAAAGAGGTAGATAGTTTTCTACTGCTTTAATGAGAAGAAATCACTTAGGCAAAGGTCCTGCAAGTGTCAGAGACAGTGCAAGGGAGGGGAGAAGATCATGTGGCTGGCAGCAAAAGAGTAAGGAAAGATTAGGGGGTGAAGATAGGAGAGAGGTTAGAGAGGAGGAAGCAGCAAGTTCTTACTCCTGTTTTTGTCAGTAAGCCATTTGTTTGATTGATTTCTTCTGGAACTTCAGGCTAAACGTCTGTTTTATCTCTGGTAGTTGCTTCTTTCCATCCTACTTTACCAGAGTTCACTTTGTTACTAAGTTCTGGCTAACTGCCCTCACTATGGGAGATTGAGTGAGATCAAGGAGCAGACAGTTACCTGGAGGCAGGGACATTTAATTTGACTGCTTGCTTCACACGGCATGCACATTTTTGATTCCTTTTGCACTTGCACTAGCAGAATATAGATCTGGGCCATAGATCATGGTCAAAGCAACAACAGTTTCAGCAGGATGAGAGCTTCATTTCCACTGAATATTTAATGTGTTTGAAGGTTTTGGATGGTGGGCACTAAGAAGATTTGACACAAATCAAAATACATCAGGATTAAACTTTTATTTAAAAAAATAAAATACTTCAGAGCCTCATTTTGAAGAAGCACTTCAAACTGCATTTGGAAACTGTTTGGGTACAATTAAAATATTTGCCTGAAGCTTTTGTAATGCAAATTCTGAAGCTACTTTATGAAAAACTGAAAGTGCATTTGACAAAGAAACTAACAGTGCTGTTAGTGTTTTCCAAGCTCAGGGACATTATAAAGTGAAGAAAAATGTAAAAGCTGAACAATAATTAAAATTTGGAAGTTCTTTAAGTTTGAATAAGCAAATATATCTGTTAGAAAATAATCTTTTTTTCTTTTTTTTTTTTTTTCTGAAATCTTCAATGATAATAAATACAGTGTGTGTTTGATAGAAAGTTTTATTTATTTATTTTTAACATTCATGTAGTTCTTTCTACAAAAGTATTCAATTTGAAATGAAAGTAAATTAATTTGTCAATAAGTCTCATCAGCATCCAGTTTATTTTACAACTGGTATCATTTCACTTAGACAATTACTAGACTTCATTGTGTTTATTTTTTAAAGCTCACAACATTTTATTGTTTTGTTACTTATACAGAAAAAGTTACGGAATCAAAATGCAGGCAGTTTTAGAACCCCCTGTTATCAGGATCTTTACACTCTTACAAACACACACACACACAAAAAAAAAAACAACAGCCAAACAACCAAACCAAAAAAAAACACAGACTTGAACCAAGAGAATAATTTTGGAGAAACTTTGCATTCTACTTTTTGTATCTGTATATAAGATAGTACTAAGGAATTAGGGGTTAGCTTTAGTCAGCTGAAGAACTTCATAAAAGGTTCATCCTTCATAGAGTGTAAGAGAAATAGTGGTGTTAATTCTGCCATGTGGAAGTGAAAGCAGTATTCCTTTATTACCAATGTATTTGTGATCTATAATGGCAAAGTACATTTCTATAATTGTAAGCTTTATGCCATTTATAACTAGATGACCTAATATTTTCCTACAGATTTTACCATTGTTCACATTATACCAATACTTTGTTTCTGAGATTTGTAAGGACCCAGCTAAATGCATTGAAGGAAGAATCTTCAAGGTAATCAAAGAACCTTTCTTTTTATCACTACATGTTGTATTTGAAATAAATGTTTTACCTCTTTGTTAAATGCAGTTGATTTAATGTTTCTACATATATCACTACTATGAAAAGCATTGCTTTAAAGTTCAGCTGATCCTTAGTGTTTCTTAGTAACTTGTTCTATTCTACAATTTATTTTGCTAACTGCAAATATTTATATTCTTAATTTTTGTAGGATGTAGAATTATTTAGATAGTGTTATTGCTGGTGTTTTACAGTGAGTGTTAAATACTTCCGTCATTTCTTTCTACTTTCCATTTAACAGATATTAACATTAAAGATATGATTATTAAAGATTTTTCTGTATTTAGATCCGTACTCATTACTTGATATTTTTTATCTTCTTCCACTGTGCAAAACATAATCTATTTGTTCATAATGTTCACTTCCAGATCTGTTGTCATCATCCTGGTGAAACCACGTTGTCAGACTTCTGGAACAGACTTTTATCATTTCACTAGTGTTTTCACTTTTTTTCTTATCTTTCATAATCCCTTTTTGTTTTCTTTTTCAAAAGAATCTAACTTGTAGTAAGAGTTGAAGTATTACTGGTTTTAGATATTTCCAGGAAATGCTGATATAGATTAGGAAGAATATCTGAGTGGCATGAGACTAAGATGAGCAACATCTGTGAAACTGATTTTGATAAGGGGGCTGATCTTGGACTGTCACTCAGAGTTCTAACCAGATGAATTAAGATCTTTTCCTCTGTCAGGAGCATGTTTCTGAAGAATGTGGTGGGTTGTTCTTTTACCCTCCTCATTTGTTTAAAGACTCATCTTTAAGATTTCACTTACTCAGTAAAAAATGTAAAAATTTCTTTCCATTGAAGAACATTCTCCATCCATGTACTATTCCAGTAGCCAAATCTCCTTGAAAATTACCTTTAAATATACTATATTTTGAGCAAAAAGATTAACTATTTTTTGTTGTTTGTTTGTTTTAAACCAAAGCCTCTGTTATTTTTTTCACAGATCAAAGTACTTACAGATATAGGATTTTTTACAGAGGCCTTTCATGAACTGTCTTTGCTTAACTGTGGAGAAAGAATTCCATGGAAAATACCAGCAGGGTACAGAAAGACTGAACAAATAAAGGTAAACACCAATAAAGTATAATTTGACTGAACCATAACACTCAGTTCTCTTCATGTAACTGCAAATACGCCGAATCTGCAAGTCATTACACAATCTCAGAAAAATCCTAAATGTTACAAAAGTAAAATATTAAAATGTAAAATATTAAAAATGAATATATTAAAAAATAAAATGAAAATAGTTAGCAAACAGTCTGATTTTTTAACTCGCCAGTGTCACTTTCCTACTAACTTCAGGGGAAGATAAGAACCTGAAATCTAATGCTTTTCCTTATAGTACAAGCTTCATTACGTTTTCACAAAGTTGAGCCTTAATGAGTTAGCATCCTCACTGGAGAGGTGATTCTACAATCTCTCTCTTCATTGGTACATTAAGGAATGCATTTAATCCTTACTGATGCTAGTGAGGTTAAAATACATCTTTAAGTCTTTTTCTGAATTTGAGTATTGTCTGAAGAGCTCATAGAGTTAGGATGAGGTCTGGTCAATTTTGTCACGTGATTTAATGAATCCCACCTAATGGGGTTCACAGATGAATGTTTGGGTAAACAGCAGAGAAGGTTCACCATTTGGGCTTTGGCTAAGGTGTGACACAAATAGAAGATGTGTGCTTGCTGGACTTTTGTACAGCTCTCAGAATGAGGAGAAGGACCCACTTTCCAGGGAATGACAGAGATGGTATAGGGTTATATCTGTCATTGGAGTTAATAAAAGAATTAATAAAAAATAGAATACCACTGACAGTTATGTACAGAGCTCTCAGGATGAAGACTGGAAATGATTTTTAAGTCTACCTTTTCTTTCCTCTCAGTAGACAGATTTGTCTCCTGGTGAAAAGGTAAAGGGTTTTTGAGCAGGGATTGGAATTAGGGTTAGGGTTCAGAAAATTGAAGCACATATAACCCAAAGAATATCTGTTGTTTTTATAGCCCTCAAGGGAATGTTGAAGTCTCAAGTTCATTTTGACCTGTAGTGCTTTCTTTCATTCCATTCACAGTTCTGTGTGCTGCTGAATAGCAGTGGAGGCATGTGCTAAGTCTGGAGTTAGGTTTGGGACTCAGAAGTGTAAAGAACATGAAACACAACTGGTAGTTGGTGGCTGTAGAGTTCCCAGAATTTGGAAGAGGATTTTTTTTGGTTAACTCCTCTGCCTTTTTCTTAGCTTGATTCAAATTGAAGAGTCATGGTGAATGGCATAGGAGTTGCAGGGATAGATCTGGGTCTAAGGTTATTGTTCAGAAATGTAAAGCCCATAGAAGCCAAGTAATTGCTGGTATTTTCAGAGCCCTCAAAGTATTGTTGGAAATGCGCTATGCTTTTCTACTGCTCTGCTAACTTGCTTATTTTATACTCATATTAAGCACTTTTTTTTTTTTTGTCCATTTTTACAGGCCTTACAGAGATTTGACTCCTCAAAATCTCTCTTGACTGTTACAAATTTACAGGTAAAAAAATAATCTTGAATATACTAAAATTTGCATTCTATACATAAAGGTTTATTTCACTGGCATCAGTTAGAGATTATTTGGTTCAGAAAATAAATCTTATTAGCAAAAAGCAGTAAATAGAAAACATTATTCTCAACAGTTTACCATTTCATAAATTTTAATTGTTATGACTGACCTCTTAAGGGAGAGGCAACTTTCATTATCGCCTTTTTTCAGACGGGAATGGTATTTGTACAAATCTGTGCCTTGTCTGTGCAAAGCATACTGGTAGAATTATTGATGTTTCATCGTGATATGTAGTTTCTGTTTTTCATTCTGTTAAAATACCAAGAGCATCAGTCATCTGGCCTTTTAATTTCTATCAGAGCTGTCTTTGTAGGTTTGTTCTAACTCAGATTGGGGCTGAAGTCCATTTTTGAAAAAAAAAAAAAAAAAAAAAAAAAAGAAGAAAGGAGGTGAATCTGTAAACCAGTTAATCAATAGTCATTTCTCTTTTTAATTAAAATTACATGTTCATCCAGATTTTTTTTTTCATTTTAATTGTTTTCTTTCACTTGTTTGTCACAGATCCATTGAGCCCATAGAGGTAAATGTTAGCAGAATGAGGAAAAGAAGCTGTACCATAAAGACAAACTGTTGAAGTAGAAGAAAAAAAAAAACACTTTTCCCTTCCACTTTCATCCCTTTTATTTACAGTATGGTTGTGTTTCCTACAACAGTTGATATTAGAAGACAGAAATGAGATGTCTATTTTGACAACTTTTGATTTCACTTGTTTCAGATTTATTTTGTGAAGTTGTGCTTTATTTCGAAGTTTTGATTTGAACACTTCAAATTCTGTATGGAGTTCTTATTTGTCCCCTCATGATTTTGCAAAGCTGTATAGACTTTCAGCTTCTAAATTTATTAATCTTAAGTGAGAATAGTAAACTCAAGATAAAGGAAGGATGTTGTAATGAATAACATTTTTTTTTTCCTTGCCTCATCTTTCTAGTTAGGGTCAACTGTAGCAGCAGAGCTTCCTTTGAGTTATGATTTATGAACTGCACATTTACCTCCATATTTTTTGCTTTACCCTAGCTAAAAGAGCACTATGAACAATGTAGAAAACAAGAACTCACATAGAGGAATAGATGCACCTTCTATGGGAAAATGGATCATTGCACCTGTAGCAAGTGCTGCTGGGGAGTGAATTAAGTTTGGGAAGGAAAACATCAACTAATGACTAAGATCATATTACTAATATTACTCATGTTAATTGTTGATAAACATAGAAGCAGAATGTGCCCTCAACAAAGTGTAAGATATGTCATTTCAAATAGTACCAATTATTAACTTTCTTGTAGGTACTGGAAGACATATTTAATTGGAGTCTGTCTTTAACAATGCTGCCACTGTGCAACCAACAAATTATGAATAAATTAACCTTAGCCAAAATGCATTTCATCATTTGCCTATCTGACACAATAAATACTATACCTGAAAAAGTGGAAAAACACATCTATTCTGCTGATAACGAGCCAAGTGGAGTTAAAGCCTCAAATGTAAAAGGTAATTATAAGGGTGGTGGAAAAGTGGATGTATTCTGCAACTTTTCAAGCATAGTTTTTTTCACTTTTAATAACTGCATATGCATTAAACTGTCATATTTTAAAAAATATTCAGATTAGATGTTGCTGAACATATCAGTCTTTTTTTGAAATATTAAACTATAAGATTTTTCCAGGCATTTTAGCCAATATAGCTAATATTATTACAGCTGCGTTCCAGTTTTGCTGACTTATTTTGTTATTGAAATAGAGAAAAAAAGGGCATATTCTTCAAATTTCTGAAAATGCTTTGATTCTGCTTCTGTTATCTGAAATTTCATTTGAAATGCATTTGACAGTTAATGCTGATAAGACTTCAAGACAACAGGAACAAAGAAGCACAATGGTGCAGCTCGTTGACTGTAAAGATGAATTAAATATGGCCATGCTGAAGGTAATTTTGTTTCTTAGGAAAAAAAGCTTTAAAAACTTCAGATTGTTCCAAAAACTTTGATAATGTTTTCAATGTAACGGAAATTATGATGGTAAAATGACATGAATAAAGGGACTAGAATTTTCTGTTCCTAATCTGATTCTAATCTTATTAGCCACACATGAAGTCTTTGTGGTTCAGTGTACTTTTTCAAATATGTGTAGTGGTTACAGGCTAGTTTATTCTGTATAAATGTCCATATTGTCACAATCAGATTTTAGTATGACTGTTTCAGCAACAAGAATAGAGACTGAATGGGATTTCAAGGCTAAAATCATCTCCTTTCAGAGGTGGCTGTTGTAGACGCTCTGATGGGACAGTATGCTCTACAAATAAATGCAAAGGAATTCATATGTGAAATATCTCAAATTTTTTATCCTGCTCTCTCTTTTAATTTATTTTGGAGAAAAATACCACAGGTTCTTAGTTAGTCAGTTTGTTTGTTTGTAAATTGTAAACTTCATGCTTGTCAGTTTCACATAATGAAAAGCCAAGAACTGAGGGCTGACATATTCTTCCGTTAGAGGCGCCTTCCACTTCAGAAGTATTTACTTTTGGCCATTGTAACAAACTGAATACTGTATGAAATACATCTGGTGAAATGGTGAACGGTTTTGAATGGCAATTGCTACATACCATGGACTAGAAACTTAAAAGTTTTGGTGTAGCTTGAAAATAGCATCTACAGACTAACTACAATAGAACTGTTAAATTAATTTGAATCAAGCTCATTTAAGGGGCATACTATATTTCTTACACTTCTGATTTTTCTTCAACCATTCTATTTATTTGTTTTTGTTTTTGTTTTTGTTTTTATTTTTGTTTTTATTTTTATTTTTTTACAATAGAACTCAGAATTCACTGAGCAAACTGGCAAAAGAAAGATATTGGATGATACAAACTTTTGAATTCTTTCTGAATTCTGCTGAAAGTTTGATAACTGATCTTTTACATAAAATTAACTTCATTTTAGACTTGGCTTTTGCAGTTTCTTACAGATCTGTTTGCCAGAATGAGCATAAATTACAGTTGAAATTTCAGGATAAATTCTACTCTCAAAGATCTGTCAGATTACAGATACAAATGAACGCAATACTTCTTGCAACCTGTTTAATATTGTATTTTAATATTGTATTTTATTGTATAAAATTCTAAAAGTACAGTATATAATTATCAACGATAGCTGTAAGGTAATGATAGGAATGAAAAATTGTCAAGCCCATAAAATATTATCTTATGATATACGGTGTAGTTGAACATAAATTACAATAGTACAGGCATAGTTAAGATGTTCCTAGTTTCAGCAAATTGAATCTGTAAACATGCAAAATCAAAATTAGAAATCCCAGCTACTTAAAAAAAAGGTACACTGTATTAAAGTTGGTTTGTTCTAGGATGTAGTGGTAGTAGATTATAATGGAAGAGAATACCTTTTCTCTCCCTCTTTTCCTCTCTCTCCCTCTCTTTCCTTTTCAATTTTCAATGCTGTATTTTTCTCTAGGGAATTTTACTGACAGAAGCTGAAGAAAGTCTTAACTATCTTGTGCAGAACATACAGGACAAATATAATGGGGAGATATCCCAGTGTTCTGTTGAAGATATAGAGGCTCTTATTGAGGCCAAACTTCAGCTTGCTGCTATTTTTCAACAACGGCATCAAGCAGCATTCAGGTAAGTAAAATTATGAACAACCTTATGTTGTACAGCTTTGACTATGGAAAATTAAAAAATAAATCTAGCAATATCTTTGAGTCCTTTATGTCTACAAAGTTACATAAATATTCTAAATCTTAGCAACGAAACATAATAAGCCCATTGAAGTATCCACAAACATTAATTTATCCTAGTGTTTCCTTTTTTTATTATTACTTTATTTTACTTTTTAAAAGGTCATGAGTTATTGGCCTGTGATTTCACTGTGTATTGTTTTTGTCATACAGTTTTATAAAAAATCAAAGAAAAGCTGCAATGTTTAGTTTTTGTTAAAGTCTGGATCTGTTAGGTCATGCAATTTTTATAAATTCAGTGTTTAGCAGGCCACTGAACTTGATATTTCTTTATTTCTGAATTCTACTGTATTCTTAAAAGAACTACATTACTGTCCTAAAAGAACATTTCCTCCTAAAAGAACATTTCCTCTTTATGTAGTTAATGCTGTCAGATTAAAATGTTAAAATGTTAACGTTATAATAAATTTGATTAAAAATCATTGATGTAACCTTCAGGTATTAATTGAATTTTTAGGGATACCATGTAAAATACTGTTGTATTTACATGGTCTGCCAGATATTTTCTCCAAATTACCATTTTGAAATTCTGTGATTTTTTGAGATTCTCATCTATTTTGTAGAACTCCAATAAACTACAGTTATGCTGTTCTTTGAATACATGGGGCACACAGAAATGTATTAACAACTTAGATGTTGAAAAATAAATGTCTTCTGCTACATCAAAGGCAAACTGCTTTCCTTCTCCCAACTATCCTAGGCAAATAAACAGCTCCAAATCAGATAGCCTTTAAATAACACAGTCCCTTTTCACTTCTATGCTACCGCAATTTAAAAAAAATTAATGACAGGAACATCACAGTGCTGGATAGAATACTGAAAGGAAAACAATGAAAGAGTACTGCACCATGATCCTTCACCTGAGTTTTCTTTATATTAGTTTAAAATCTAGAAGTTTCCCAAAAGTTCATATATCTGGACTATAATAATTTATATCGAGGCTAGTAAGTTTATCAGTGAAGATGGGAAGTAAGAACTTTTAGGCTATTCATAGACATTTCTTGTAATGAAATATTTATCTATTCAGTGCTTTTCAAATTAGATTAGTTTGCCATAAATTTGAGAAAATTGAAAAAGAGAAAACAACAAATCCCTGGACAGTGGTCTCATTGTGTTTTAAGTACCATGTGGATTTTATACAATTTTTGTATTAGCAACTAAGGACCAGTACACAGAATTTTATGCAACATCATGTGAATAAGCCTGTGTTAGCTTGATACTAGGGTTGGTAAAATCTGTGTTAGTAGAGTACCAACCCAAACTCATTCACCGTGCTAAACTTGCTCCAGTATGCAAACCATTTTCAGTGCAGGACCCTTCATTTTGACATGTAGTTGTATCCTAGTGTGTAATTTCTCTCTAGGTTTATAACTTGTCTCAAATTGAAGAACCTTTTCTACATTATCAAGGGTTTCAATGGATTTGAATAATTTTGTGTATCATTTTTTGTTTAATGGGCCATATATATTGATGATGGTCAGAAAACAGAAAAAAAAAAACACACTACAACAACAAAAAGACAGCCCACAGACAAAACTTTTCTTTTTTTTTTTTTTTTTTTTTCGCTCCCTATTTTACAATTTTATTGCACTGCCTTCCATGGAAACTGCTGATCTATCTACCTCAGATACAAATGAAACATTTCTCCGGACAGCTGAATGTTTCCTGCCTGCCAGCCTAGAAATCAAACTTTGCATGATATTACAGAAATTCATCATTTTTTTCCTTTGGCAAAGTGACTTAGTGGTGAAATTGTTATAGTCAGCTGCACTTTCCTATTTTGATCGTCTTGCCACTTTCTGATTTGGCTGATAAAACGATGTGTATTTTGTCAAGGGAAATATATAGACACATCACTCTTGTTGACAGCAAAAGACGGCCACAAAAATTTCATCAAGGGAAAATTCTACATTACAGCCTCTGTCTTGCAAAAAAAATTTAATACCTCAGAATAACTTTATTTATAGGAATAATTACACTGATTTCAAGGAGAATATCTGCACAGTATCTTCCCTAACTATTTGAGGTTTCTAATTATCTAAATATGTACTCATCTGCTTATGTGTGTAAGTAACTAATTAAAACAATATGTATATGAACCCTTGGGCTTGTGGTCTACATTTTAATGGTGAAATTTATAGATAAGCACGTAGATAAAAATGGCCAAGTTTTCAGAATGTCAGTTAACTGGAGGTTGTGGTGCCCAGAAAGTTAGGTTAATATTTCTTAAAACCCTGTATATACTCTTGGGTACTGCGCTTTCTTCATTTTATTTGAGAAATGTTAGCCATAGCATCTCAAACAACATTTTGAAAAATGTCAGATTTTGCTGTAATTTTAACTTTGATACCTAGTTTCAGGGGAAAACTCTTCTTAATAAAAAGAAAGAAAAGCATTTGGGATATTTCATTGCAATATCCTTAGTGTCTGTTTTGCTTTTATAAGCAAATTTTGTTTCATCTTTTCCTTTGTTAGAGAGAAGGTTGTCATCAAATTCAACATTGATTTATTCTAGTTTCACTTTGTTGAATAAAACTGGGGTAAACGGATGATGAAGGAGATTCATAAGTATTGAATTCTGAGAGCTGAAAGGCAAGATATTAACAGTTTTGGTTCTCACTGTTACTTTGGGGTCTATTTGTACTGAATTGATGTAATCCATCCAGTTCTGCATCACAAAAACAACAAGCAGGATAGAATCAGAAGGACTTTAACTACCCTCTTATCTCTGGAGGTTATTCATCAGATGTCAGATGTAAGTTGCCAGAATAATGAGAATAATTTCAGAGTACTGCAACTCTTGTTCTTACTTCTTTGTGAATGAATCAAGAACTTTGCCTTTAAAACAATTAATCTAGCACTTCTCACTTCTCAAAAGTGGTATATTCAAACAGAGCCTGAATCCATCTTGCACTAAAAGCTCTTTACACTAGTCTGGCAGTGTAAGAAGGCTGTAAGGCATTCATAAATTATTATTTCATTTGCTTCACAGCAGCCGGTCTCTCTATAAAGAGGATTTCTGTATGTAAAACCTCTCTATTTAAAAAGACTTCAAGATAATTTGAATTTTTGTTATACAATTAACTTGCTGAAAAATATCTGAGGTGAGATAGGGATACTCTCAAGTGCTTTTGCATTATTAGGAAAATACCTTTCAGTGGGTAAAGAAAAAGTAGTACTTCAAAGTGAACAAACTAAAAATGTTTTAGAGAAGAGTTAGGAAAGTAGATATTTACAAATGTAGGGGAAAATGTACAATTAGAGACAGAAAACTAATACCATGAGACATTTTTTTTTTCACTTCTCAGAATATTTGGACCAACAAATTCTTTGTGCAACAAATCCTGTTGTTAAAAAAAATCTCAGTATGTTGGTTTTGCAAGTGTCTGAATACACTTGTGTTCACCAAGTCTACTGTTATAGCCATCCATTTTTGTAGATGTCATGGAAATTGAACAGTGTTTCTGAAAGCTTTAAAAAGAAAGCATGAAAAAAGAAAAGAAAAAAAAAAAGCATAGTAATTAATATTTTAATAAATCTGACAATATTTTGGAATCCCAAGTCAAAATTTTTGGAAACGTGGTGTTCAGTTGATTGCTCCACCAGTTCTAATAGTGTCTGTATCGTTCTTGATGCTGTTCAGAGTGAAGTCCAGAAAAGGATTTGTGATGGGGCTGGGATGGGGGATGAGACTAAATATCATGTGATTGCTTATTGGCAAGGTTATGCGAGGATGGCACCTGGTTCAAGTTTTGGCTGATGGTGTTTACTAAAATCCTGTGATTATTTGGTCATGGGGATTTAACAGAATGAATAACATATAGTCTGGAAAGGATTTACGGAAGAAAGTGGTTTTGTAGGCCTTTAGTTGTTGTTGAAATACTAAACTCTCCCAATATATTTTGTCATTTTCAGTATTTTTACATCTTTTAATTTCTAAAAGCCCATTCCTGAAGGAAGACGTGTAACTGACACTTAGAGTGGAGTTCTGCTTTGATTGCTCCAACAGAAGATTGTATTTCTTGGCTTACTCATTAGTATCAGGTTATATCTGGCAAAAACATTTCTCTTACTGCTGTTTTCTTACTTTTGTACTGCAATGCCTACAAATTCAGATTATGCTCTTAGTGCAAGTTATTACAATGAAGCAAAAATTGATAGCTGCTTATAGACATTTCTCATATAGTCAGAAGTGAAGTATCTGTTATAATGGAAGCATATAATAGTGAGTATAATTAGCGCTGTTTTAATAATACTGTTCTGTATCACAGTGTTGCTTTGGCTTTCACTGCAATTCGACTTCTTCAAGATGCAGACATTTTTAGGATGAAACCAACGGATTTTCAAGAAAAAAAGAATGTAAGGATGTGTTTTGTATGCATGGATATACGATTTACATGACTTTTTTAGTATATGAAGTCTTGTGCTAACCGTTAAGAGACTTTCAGAAAGTTAGAACATAGCAATCATCTGTATTACATGGTTGCCATTAAACTGGGGAGAAAATGATATATTACATGTTTCATGTCATATATCAGTACTCCCAGTACTATACATCAGTATTTGTTTCTAATTACTAGAAAAACTAGGAACAAGAGAACAAAACCTATAAATTTATTTCTAATCTCTGTTTAAGTTAACAGAACTTGATATTATTGACGCTGCTCTACAACCACAATGGACCATTCCGTTCCTTAGAGTTTTGAGCAATGTTCCTGTTTGAGATGAAAGAAGTCCAAACTCTTAGAATTATTCTCCATGAGCTGTTCATCACATGGTGCTTCAGCTTATCTTGTGTTTTTCATGTATATATAATTAATGGACTCTCCCATTAAAGCTGGCTTAATTTGATCATGTTTCAAATTTTCTATAGATTTTAAGTTAAATAATATGTGGGGCTCTTTTATGAAAAACAAAGAAGCAAGCAAACAAACCAACAAACAAAAACCACAACACAACATATCTACCATTCAAATACATATGTTGTTATGATTATCTTATTATTTGTAATATGTTTGTACTAACTTCATTTATTTTAGAATGAATACTATCCTGTTGCTTTGTATGTATTGAAGTAGTTGACTCCTAAAGTAACATTTCTCTTGCTTTTGGAAATTATTAGGATTTTTGTGCTCAAGATGGTCAACTGCCTCACAGTACAATTGCACAAGATCATATGAATATGCATCTGTGGCTAAGGTGTCGTAAAATGTTAGTGACTGCACTAGTAACACAGATACACGGCATTGGTTATATGGAAGGTATTACCCTTTTTCGGTTTATGCTTTTAGAGTATAACGAGCAGAGTAAATTCTTATTCATAAATAAAAACATTAACATTGATTACTGTGCAATTATTTGCATTAAATTCATTCAGTGCAGTAAGGAAGATGTATTTCTGCGTATAATCTCTCCCTAGAGTACATAAAAACAAAACATTACATTAATGTTTAATGGTCATAATCTTTTGACAATCATTTGTGCAGTAAAAAGTTTCAAATGTAATCAGTGTAATTAAATTAAATAGGTATACTTGTTTAAAGAAACAAAGCAAAACAAAACACACTTGCAACATACCACTAGTTTAAAAAATGTAAAAGTTTTATTTTTTCACTTTTTATATCACCTATAAATGAAAACATTATGTTCCAGATTATTTTACTTCTAAGGATTTAAGTGAGATACTACAAAGTACATTTACTGAAGTTTGATGATAGAAAAAAAAAAAGTTTTTCCTACTTAGTTCTATAAACAATATAAACTCTGAAACTCACTCAAGTATCAAAATCATGGTCTAGGTCAGTAACCAAACTTTTATATGAATCTCTTCTGGATAATTCCTGTAAAGGCTGTTGCTATTTTGCAATGCTAAGATCAGATTTTTGAATGTGACATTTGCTCTGCAAAATCTGCAAAATTAATTATGCTGGTGGCTAACATACAAATAATGCATTTGGATGAATTTAAAGAATGTACAACTTAAACACTCTTTAGTTTTTCTTTCTTCTGAGAGCAAATTTGGCAAAGAATTGGTGAAATGATACTGTGGAATCTGTATTGTCAGATTTCCTGTAACTTTCTAGTGGTTTTCTAATATAATAATAATAATAAGAATTTTCTAAGAATGGAATAAGTTACTGTGAAGTCTTTTCTATTGTAGTTTTACTAATCATGTATTTCCTTCTTTTAGAAAATTATGTGGCTGAACGCAGAAGTGTGATAAAAGAAGTAATAATAGAGGCGGAAGCCTTTGGTGATATTGAGACTCAAGCTGAAATGATGGTGCAAGCTGCTATTCTTGACCTTCAAGAAAGATGTCCCATGGCAGGCATTAAACTTTTGCAGGTTTGAGCATAAAGGAGAGACTGTTGGCTTTTCTTTGATGCTTTTTTTTTTTTTTTTTTTTTTTTTTTTTTTGTGGAGTCAGAACAGCTGATGCAAGCATTAAATAAGCTTGAAATAATGCCTCTACAATAGAGTTTTTTTCACTTTTTGTGATTTGTCCTCATAAACAGATGGCAAACATTGTAACAACATTGTTTTATGTTATCTATGTCCAAACAGGATATCATCAGTTTACTCCAAGAGAATACATTTATTTTCTCTCCAGCGTCTTTGACTCTTGTGAAAAGTATGCTTCTGCTGGCAGACGTACTAGCATTGCAAACAGTAGGGGATGCAGAATATTGTTCTTCTGCAGTGGAACCATTAAATTTACTAATTTTGGCACATGAAATTACCATTAAAGCAGTGAGTATATGATTTACACAGCATTTTCAAATCCTTACAACAGTTTTAACTCATCTATTCTGGAAGCCCTTTTAACAATTTATTAAAAAAGGCTATTCCTATTAATTGATGAGTCTAATTTTCCCTAGATTGCATACTATAAAGAAGTAATTCATTTTACCAACTTTTTTTTTTTCATAATCATCATGCATATTAATAGTTCTAAGTAGTTTGATATTTTCATACAGTTTAAAAAATATTGATTACTTGCAAATGTATGTCCGGATGTGAAAAACAGAAATGGGAAGTTTGATTTTTCAGAGATCTGGAACACTCACTTTTCCCACACATTGGTGTTCAGCACCTCAGGGAAGATGTATATCTCATAAAATTCCTAACTTTTGAGCATCCAAGTTTAAGGATTTAGCTTTGTACCTTGACTTAGAATGATTTGAATTTAGAAAATGTATAGAAAATGACGTATTGTTTAGATGGACAGATTGTTACAGTCACTATGAAGAAATAATTTCCATGTAAAAAAATATATAATTAAAAAATTATCTAAAGACATGATATATGTGAGAGGACTGTGTAGTAATTAATAATTTACCTATTTGGTGATCTAAAAATAGATATGCACATCTCCACACTTTCTTTATATAGATTGTGAAGAAAAGCTGTTAGATCAAATTTTTAACCTCATATTTCCTAATATAGAAATATAGTCATTTGAATGTTTGTTCCCCCAAGTAATGAATAATCCTATGAATCACTTTAGACTCAGACTTCTGCTTGTGAAACTTGCTAACCTTCAAAAGACTTAGCAGTTTACAGCGTGTCTCCCATCACTATATTTCCATGACTGAGAAGTTTGGTCCGTATATGCAATGTTATTTTTCTTTTCTGGCCTCTGGCTTTTGCTGGATGTCAGATTTCTTTCCAGACATGACAGTTTCTTTCTAATGATCAGGTTACTTGAGAGTTCTATTTCTTAAAGACTGCCTTTTCCGAGGAAGTTTGCTTTTAGAAACCAAAGCCTGACACTAATAAATCTGATCAAGAGTTCATTGAAATTCTTCATTTTCTACCAAACTTCTCTGCAAAGAAGACAATCACAAACTGAAGTAAAAGAATGCAAGAGTATCAGGCCCTTTCCTAGTGTTTTTTTTTTTTTTTTTAATTATTATTATTATTTAATATATATATATATAAGAAACAATTGAGTTCCACGTTTTACAAGTACCTCACTTACTTCTTCAAACTATTTAGTTTAGTGTCTGTAACTTGATTTTACAAAACATACTCTTTTTATAGATTTTTTTGTGTGGAGAATCCATTGAACAGCAGATAGAGGACAGTACATTGACTTGCTTAGTCCTACATGCAAAAAATATCTACTTGCCCCATATCAACCTTCTAGCCCAAGTCAAAATGAGAATTGGTAAGAAAAATGCAATACATTATTATTTTCATTTTTCATTCTTTTTCATTCATAATTTATGCACTAGCAGATAAACTGATGCATCAGAGGTGAAGGTACAAGAACTGGTTAACAGAAAATGAATTTGGGAATTTGGTAAGGCTCAGAGAGGAGTAGGTTCTGCCTGTAACTGTCAGGTGAAACAAAGGTAGGAAGTGGCTTAGTGCCAGTCCTTCAGATCATTTGTCAAAGGATTGATTTGTTTAGCCTGAGCTTCTTTTGAATGGCCTAAGTAAACCTCATTAGCCTCATAAACCTCATGAAGTAATGAAACATCATTATAGTTCCATATTCATGGAATATTAATCCATATTAATCACTCAAATATTTGAGAATTGGATTGTAGCAGTAAATATGTAACAGCATTTGTTCTGAGGAACTTTGTTTTGCATAACTTGGTTTTGTATTAAATCCTTTAGTAAAAGATATCTATTTTTTTCTTCCTTAGGATGCACATTAGCTGAAAAAGTAGCTTGTACACCTGAAAGAGTAGATCCACTGCAATGGTTATGTGCTCTCAAACATTTAGAATCAGCATTGGAGCTTTGCAGAGAATCTGCAAAAAAAGAATTAGATATCGAAGCTGAGCTTCTTTTTCAGATAGGTAAATATAACCCTGTTTTTTCATCATAATTTTCTTCCTATGGTGATCTTATACTTGTAGCCGCTCTTAAAATGGAGACATTTTCTTAGAAAAATAGAACAGATGTGGGTATTTGTCATATACCCTAACTTCAGATCTGTTTCTCCTGCATTTCATATCATACCAGCATAGCTCAAGGTGCATTATGCAACAAATAATTTCAAAACTGCAGTAAAACTTTTCCCATCTCTATGTTATCAGGGATCAAAGGGCATAGCTGATGAGCTTAAGGACACTGTAGAAAGCTAATTAGCTCCTTTGCATCAGTCTGATGTAAAGAAGATGAGAGCTTCATAAAAATTTTCTAATTAATTTAACAAAGCTAATGAATTACATGTGTGCTTGCGTTTGGACTTCAGTGGCATTATGTTTTGCACAGGAGGTGCTGGATTGTAAGAATCCCAGCTGAAATGGCAATCATACTCTGTAAAGTTATCACTTAAAATGTCATTTACAAGGTTAGCACTATAAAGAAGATAGTGTAAACAATCTTACAACCCTTCAGATTCTGACAAAACCAAGTTGTACATTATTGAATGGGCCTCTAGTCAGGGTGTAGCACACCATGCAGATCCCATCAGTGAAAATGTGGTCTCATTTTGTCTTTTGAGCTCTTGAAAGAAAGTAGTTCTATTCATTGTTTCTGCTGTCAAACAAAAAGCATGTTCACCTAACTTCTTGCTACACTTTACAAAAAGGCAAGGATCTGCAGGTAGCATAATCATTGGTACTAAGAAGCTGATGCCAACAGGCTCTCTTGTTAACAGTTAGGTAGATAAGTTTATCCTGTGGCCAGAGGACATACACAGCATGATACTGGCTCACAAGCCATACTTCATGTACAGCGCAGACCTGTGCCTACACAGTGACTGTTATGTGGATCACTAACCCTTCAAAGTACAATGGTCTTCCAATTGGATCACTACACATTAAGAGTCATTATGATTCCACAGTTTATTTTAGCTAGTCTATGAAATGACCTGTTACACAGGCATTGTGCATAACATCGAAAAGAAAAAAAAAAAAAGGAAAAGATTTTCCTTATTGGTGTGGTGGTTTTACCCAGCTGGGCAACTGAACTCCATGATAACCACCCTTTCAATCCCCATCCTCAAAAGAAAAGGGGGAGAAAATACAATGAAAAGGGCTCAAGGGCTGAGATCACTCAACAATTACTGTCACAGGCAAAACAGACTCAGTATAGGAAGATTAATAAAAGTTATTGCCTCTTACTAACAAGCTAGAGCAGTGAGAAACTAAAAACACCTTCCCCCCATCCACCCTCTTCTCTCCAAGCAACTCAGGGGAATTGGGAATGGGGGATGCGGTCAGTCCCTGATGCTTTGTCTCTGCTGCTCCCTCTCAGTCCCTCTCTGCCCCTGCTCCACGTGGGATCCCTCCCACGGGATACCATCCTTCCTGACTGATACTGTGGGGGCTGCCCACAGGCAGCAGCTCTTCAAGCACTGCTCCCACACGGCTCCGTACCACGGGGTCCATCCCCCAGGAGCAAACTGCTCCAGAATGGGTCCCCCACGGGTGGCAGCTCCCCCCAGACCCCTGCTCCTGCGTGGGCTTCTCTCCACGGGCTGCAGCTCTGGCCAGGGGCCTGCCCCTGCGGGGGCTCTCCATGGGCCGCAGCCTCCTCCAGGCCACATCCACCTGCTCCACGGGGGCTCCTCCACCCATGGGGGGGCTGCAGTGTGGAGATCTGCTCCATGTGGGACCCATGGGCTGCAGGGGGACAGCCTGCTCCACCAGGGGCCTCTCCACAACCCACAGGGGAACTGCTGCTGCCTGCCTGGAGCACCTCCTGCCCTCCTGCTGCACTGACCTTGGGGTCTGCAGGGCTGGTTCTCACTCATTCTTCCAGTTGCTGTTGCTCAGCAGCTTTTTTCTCTTTCTTAAATACGCTCATGGAGAGGTGCAAACAGCATCACTTATTGGCTCGGCTTTGGCCATTGGCGGGTCCCTTTGGAGCTGTCTGAAAGTGGTCCTTATTTAACATGGGGCAGCTTCTTGATTCTTCTCATAGAGGCCACCCCTGCAGCCCCCTGCTACCAAAACCTTGCCATGTAAACCTGATACAATTGGGAAGAAAACAGATAATTCAGTCTATTGTTCAACTTTCCTGGGGATGGGGATGGGGGTGTGTGGGAGGAACAACCTGGGTCAGGGTCTTACAGAAAAAAATAAATAAGTAAAATCTTGCAAATCTGCTTTCTATATTTCTTTCTTAGGTAAGGTGGAATGCCAGATAACCAAAGCAGGCAATAACAAGTCATATCTAGCTGTTGAAACACTGTTGGAAGCTATAAAACTGAGCCAGCAACATGATCAAAACTTTGAGTAAGAAACTAGATATATAACTTTCAGAATGATTTTAATATATATTAAAATGAATATATTTTTGACCTTTTCCTGAAATTTGGTGTGGGACTTCTTTTATGGTTTTGTACAGTTTTCTTCTATTGTAGTAAAGAAGAACTAATGTATATTTATTCTCTTATTTAAAACTAATGCTAAGAAGATGTAAAAACATTTTTTTGAGTATACTAAGTTACGGCTTGTAGTTTTATTTCCAAATTTTTACCCTCTCTGTCAACACCAGTGACTGAGCTATCAGTTAAACAGGGGTTTTATTCATATTTCAGAAGATGAGCTGTGGCCTGCCCCTTTCCAGATAATAGAAATCCAGCTTGAAAAGGTTAGCAGCCAGAAAAAGGCAGAAGAACAGAGGCAGAAGGAGCACAGGAAATGTGTTTGTAACAGATATCAGGACAGTGACTTTGGCATTAGTTATCTGCATAGAAGATGCCTAAAGAGCTGAGCCAAGCCAGCCAATAAATTCTGTCAAGCAACTCTGATATATCGGACATTATTTTTTTTAGATTCTTGACCAGTCTTAATGAATAATGTGCCATGTATGGTTACAGACAGTGTAAAGGCAGCAATTTACCTTGATTGTGTGGGTATTCTGGTACTTAAGTTAATGAACCAGAACTCTGAACACTGAAGCAGTAGCATAGTAATAAACCTCTACAAGCAAGTCAGCATGGTGGAAGATAGTACAGAAATCGACTGTGGTGATGTTCTGCAAGTTTAATTTGCTACACTCTTTTTTAATTTGCTACAGTCATTCTAAAGTCTGTACAGCAACATCAATGGACCTCTACTTTCTTATTTTTGGAAAACTAAACATCCAGATCACCTTTATATGAGCCCTCAGATACCTATGGAATTGTTTAATTAAAGTTGCTTCTTGATGACTGAAATCCTGTTTTATTAGCAAGACTGGAAAGTTAACTAAATTGTGGCCAACCAAGTGCAGAACTTCTCATTTTCAGGCTTAGTTTGTCCTCTCCTGAACTGAACAAAATTGTGTGACTTTCATATTTTGCTTCACACAAATCATACTAAAGCTGGAATTTACGGTACTATCTGAGCAGCCAGCTCTGTGCAATACGACTCTGTCCAAAAGAGTAACTGCATGAGCAGGAGTTTGTTGGTAAGATTAAGGAAGCTAATTCTTAGGGGAAATTTGGAGAGTTCTGCAGAGATGGGAGGAATCTGTGTAAAAAGACTTAGAAACCTAAAGGGAATAGAAATGTTGGAGAAGTTCTGCAGATACTGTGATTTTGGTCTTGTTTATAATACTACTGAAAAAATGACCAAAGGAGAAAGAAGTATAGGAGAACAGGAGCTGGTGAGGACAGTCTGTCTGGAGATGTAGTGTGCTGGTACAGAACTCATAACTAAGAAGGTTCTTCAGCTGAACCCAATGAGGAAATGAAAGATCATTTTGGTCACCTTTGGTGTTTTTCCTAGTTCCTGGAAGGGACAAATACTTTTCTAGGTTTGACTGAATACTCGTATCCAAATTCAGCCATCCATACTTCAAGGAAACTGGGACAATAGATATATGCCTGAACTTGAGGAAGGAAGAGGTTCTGTACAGATTCTGTACAGAAAGATCACTTTCCTTGCAGAATTACAGTTTTCTTACTAAACATTTCCCATTTATTTATTGCATAAAGTAAAAGAATTATTGAATATTTATTGAATATTTATTGCATGTGGCACAAATTATATTTGACATACTCTTAAATCACAGTGTTATTTGTTAAGCAAACCATGGGGATGTTTTAGACCCACTGAGACTTGAAAACAGGATTACATGGCTTTCTGAAAGAAGATATATTTTAAAGAGATGGTGTGGATTGGATGAAACATTTATTTGGTGGGGCTGTCTGGCTAGTCTTATGTAGGACTGAGATTCATCATAATGCTTACTTTGGTATTAACACTGATTGGTCTGTGTTTTGTTTCTCACAGGTTAATAAGAAGATCATACCTTGAAATAGCACTATTGTATATGCATTTTGTTGCACACAATGAGAATGTGTCACAGACAGATAAGATGGTGCCTTCCAAATCAAGGGTATGTTTTCTATCTTTTGGGCAGCAGCCTCTTCAAAGCAGGAAATGTATTTCTGTTACAACAATGTTCATCTTGCCAAGCTATTACTTACTGTGACCCATAAATCATACTGGTATTGAAAATCCTACTAGAAAAATCACACAAAGAAATCACATAGTACGGCAGTAGAATTATATCTTGTTTGATGTGATTCTTCATGTTTATTGTGTGGAATGATAACACTTAAAATATTTTTCTATTAGAAAATAGGAAGAAACAGAACCAAATTTTTTCATTAATTTGTTCTTTGCAAAGAAAACATAACATTCCAACATGATTTTTATGTGGTAATATTTATATTTTATCATATTTCAATTTTTCAGTACAGTTATGAGCAAGGAATGAGAAACATAAAAGGCGTCAACCACATTAAAGCAGCTACAAACTGTTTTTTGAGTGTAAAGTCTAACATAAGAGGAAAGAGTAATTGAGATTCTAGAAAATGGAAAATGATACCTGAACTCTGGAATAGTGAGGGTCGTATAAAGCTGCACTGTGAAAATTTTGGAGGAGCAGACAGTTAGTATGCTCTGGGTAATCTGGGTAAAGCTTTTACTAAATAAATTATGGATTTATAAAAGCAATGTTGTTTTTTACTTTTAAATGAAACAATAATTATCTAAGTCTGAGGATTTTTTGCTATCATCAAAGTATATTTTACCATAATACATTTAGAATCCTAATTATGAGTGGGTGTATAATTTTAGTCCTCTTCTAAAGAACTCTCTTCTTTTCCTGAGTAGGCTCTGAAATCAGAAGTCTACAAAGTACAAGCCTGGATTGCAGTAAGAGCAGCCAGACAGGTTGGTGCAATATTCTGAAGAAGTATTTTTTTTGTTTGTTTTTGGTTTTATTTCCTGCAATTTACCCAACAAAACAAAACAAGACAAGACAACGCAAAACAAGCCAAGAATTAAGGTTCCCTGAAATTTCTGTCATGGGCCTTAATTTGGGGAAATTAAAGTGGACGCTTTCTGAGTGGTGCATTTAATCTCTCATGGACAGATCTGACTCTGTTTGCCTCTACTTTGGTTCAGTGCAAATATAATAGCACACTGCCTGATACGTGCATATGTATTTGACATGTGGGCAGACATCAGTGGCATCCAGGTGAGGATATCTGAGTTGAAATCACTTGTGTAGTAATTAAGCTGTCAGCAGTAATGATTTATTTAACTATGGTATGTACCATACGTCAGGGAGGAGTGGAATATTTTCCTGACTTTTAAAAATATAGTATATTGAGTAATTAATTTTTCATTATTAGCTTGCTAGTCTCAGATTTTAAAATCTGTGTAAATATTGCAGTGAACAAGTCCTGAATTAAATAAATATTATTTTTAGGTTAGTGAAGCAGTGGTTGCTTCTCAGCTATTAATTGGAATGAAGAGTGTTAAAGAGAAGGATGAAGTACAGCAGAAAATTCCAGAATTTGCTTCCATGGATCTTCTTGCTTCATACAGAGACTTCTTGTCTGGTATTCCTTTATACTTAGTAATATTAGAACATTAAATAAAAATGAACTATATATGCCATATAATCCAGTAATACATTTGGTATCTAATTTTCATTTATGAAAAACTATAAGTCAAATTTGGAAAGTAAAAATCAAACCTTCTTGTCTTGCGTGGCAGTACAAAATGTGAGCAGTTCAGGTAACCTGGCAAATGGGTCTTTAATCAGCTTAATAGGTTAAGAAAAATTGCGGAGGTTGCATACCGTGGTTTGGAAAGAGTGATGGGAATAGTGTGCATACTGCCATCTTTGAGAGAAACAGATGGGCCTTTGTCACAAGGCTTCCCTAGACTTCCAGAGTAGCTCTTGGCCCCCAGATAAGGCATCCTGGCTTTTTTGTCAAACTCTCATTTAGAACATATTTTTTCATTAGTTATACCAGCTTTTCTTTGGAGATTTTCACTTTTTCTTCAGATTTCAGAATCAACTGTTGATCTTGAATAGCTTCCCACCAATAAAGCCACCACCACCTACACACAAAAAGACAACCAACTAACCTCCCCCCTCCCCCAAAACAACCAATAAACCAAAACCCAAACCAAAACCAAAGTAACCAACAAAAAAACCTCTTGCAAAGTTATCTGCCTTGGTACTATATTCTAAAAGTCAATGACCATATAATAAAAAATTTCACTGTCTTTCCAGTCCAATGTATTATCTTTTAGAGATGCTTCCCCTAGCTATTCAGTAGAACTTAGCCTCATTTAATCCCAACTTCTGCATTTATTTTACTACTGGAGCTGATGAAATTGAAGTTTTTGATAAAAACTAAATTTAGTGAAATTAGGAATTGTGGCATAATGGTTTCAAAATGTTATATAAGCACTAAGGCAAAATATCAGTGTTTATTTTTAAACTGGAAAATATTTAGTGATAAAATTTTGTTTCCATGGCTTAATTTCAGTCATCTCAAGTGACTGACAAAGATTGAATTACTCAACAGTTGCTGGCAAAGCTGAGCAATGTCTGCTTACTGCACAGCGTTTAAACATGTGTTTTGATTGGTTTATGAAAACAAGTGTTGTATGCTAAGACCTTCCATCAATCTGATTGTCTTGTATTAGCACCATTTGCTTATAATTACAGATCTTTTTTTTTTTTTTCCTTTTATCAAATGCAGCAGGTGTTTCTCCTGATAGTTCTGTTAGGCAGCACAAAAAAAAATAAAAAAATGAAAAAAATAGAAAATGTAGAAAAGCAATAGTAGGCCAAAATATATAAAGGTAAATTGAAATGGAAATGATCAGCACAGCATGCTAAATATTTTCTTTAAAGCCATCAGCGAAACACATTGTTTAAGTTTTGTTTATAAACAATGTGGACATTTTAAACTAAATTCTGTTTTTACAATTGCCTGTGATATATCAGGAATAATGGAGGCATTCAGCTTTTGTAGAAGTATGCTGGAAGCTTACTATTAGGAATTACTATAATGTAAGGTTTATTTTATTTGGAATGAGACATAAACCAGAAGAATTGTGAAGGTTTTTAAGAGAGCAATGTACTAAAACAGTGAAAACATGTATAGCACATAATTTGTGATATAGTGGTAATTGAACTGCGATTTTTTCCCCACTCTTTTTGCATAAGTATCATTTTTAGGCAGCACTAAAAGAAAAGTTTGTTTGTTTGTTTATTTCATCCAGAATCAATAAGTCATTTTATTGATAATACACAATATCTAAAAGGGACTGTGGACTGAAGCTGATAAACATTCTGAGTTCAGGTCAGCATAACTAAGTTCAACTGCAGTAGCTAGGATTGATGACATCTGCAAGGATACCTATTACTCACTCAGTGCTGATTATGTATTCACTACTCTAGTTCACTTGTTGTTACAAGTATAACGTAAGATGTTCCTTCTGAGTGATCTTTGCTTGAATTCCTAGTTATACACTAGTGATTCCTAGTTATACACTTTCCTTAACTCCTTCAAGACCTTTATCATCTGCATAACACCAGAAAATCTTCCTACTTATGCTGATCATTTTGATTTGTTCCACAGTGAGTCAGAATGATATCTGCTAAACTTTACTTTAGACTTTAAACTTTACTTTAAACTTTAAACTTTTAGTTGGTTTCTAATGTGTTTGGATGGGAAAAGAGGGCAAAGATAAACTAAAATATCATGCCACTTAGGAACCTTATCTTGGTTCAGACTTAAAACAAGGAATGAGGAATCAGGTCTTTGCAAACTTCATGCTGGCAAAACTTTCACAGATTTTTGTTTAGGTTTCTGTCTGAAGAACATCTGCAGAGTCAGGCTCCAGTTGTACAGGGAAGCACAGAGACCTTCCACAGATAGAGGAATCAATTTGGCCTTTCACAACTCCACTAAAAGAGAGATGTAAAATTGCATTTTGCTGTGTATTTTGAGGATTCAGGGCAAGTGTTAGATAGCAGAGACTACATATAGAGCTCAATTTAAGTTAAATGGTTTATTTTGTAAAAGTTTTGTAAATAGAACTAAACATGATGTATGGCTGTATTGCAAATGAGTCAGAAAGTGGTGATGCAGATGATTGTGTCCCACACACATTGAGGACAAAGCACTGAGACTAATTTCTGCATTTGCTTAGCTTTTATGTGGAGAAAGAGAGAGAGAGAGAGAGAGAGAAGAGAAGAAACCCTTTCTCTCTACCCCTCTTACCTTCTTACAAGGACCACTCAGATTCTTGGCCATGATCTGAGAAATATTTTCTTCACAGTGTTCAGCTAGTACTGAAGCAGAATATGAAGAATTTTGCTCTTATGAAAAACATAACCAGGTTCACAGGTTACATTTTAGTTAGAGATAGTTCCAATACAGCTTAGAAACAGCTTTTGAATTGCAACCATTGACTTAATGTCTATATTTGTATTGTTACTGGATTTGCAGATGGATACAATGTCATCTATGAAAGTCCCACAGCATCTTCGACTGAAAACAAACAAATTATACAAAATGAGCAGAACCAAAAAGAAAGAATGGAATGTCTTGCCACCAAGGCCAGCTGGAAGAAAGAGATGATAACATGGGTTCACTTAATTCAATATCACAGTTATTTACAAAGACTTTATAACACAAACCTTCGATCTGGTATGATTTTTTTATTCCTTCTAGAAAACTGCTGTAGGTGACATACTGTTCTTGCAGGCCAAACATGTCAGTTTTTAAGTCCATAATCTGAGATCTCCTCATTTTCAGTTCTTTTAAATTATGTAAAGGTGAGAAATCTTTACTGAAGTAATAATTTGTGTCAATTTACATGTGTCATAAGTGAAGATACTACCTTTTTTTCTTTGCTTTTTACAGGCCTTAATAATACCAACAGAATGCATCCCAGAAAACAGAATTTCTGTTACTATTTCTGGAGCACTTTTTAAATTCATAAACTATATATTTTTTAAATTCTATGTACATAAGACTTCAGTGTCATCTGAAACAAATCTGTTCAGTTTGGGGGCCTGTTTTTGAAAATTATATGATTATATGAAAATAGGAGTTGACTGTAGTTTAAATGGGAAGGCTGAGCACTATTGAGCATTTGGATTAAATGCTCAGATATTATGTACATACTTGGTTTATTTTGCAGCAAGCTTAGATAGAAACTTTTAAATAGAGTGGGAATCTATTGATTTCTGGGCATCTGCATGTGATGGCAAGCTGCTGGATAGACAAGTGACACTGATTGTCAAGAATCAAACTAGATTGTAGACTTTCTCTAGACAGAAGCTAAGCAACTCTGAAAATAATAATTTCAGAGGAGGTTGGTATTTTTTCCTTGTGACATCATATGAAAGTATTCTACCTCACTGCAGAACCGTAAGGACAGTAAAGTATGTATGTGTAGGTGTCAAAATATGCATATACCACTGCAGTTATTGTTGATGAAGCCTAAGGAGTGACTCTCATCATCAGCCACTAGCTGTCTAAATTAGGGTGAGCAAAGTTGCACTTAGAGATTTTTTGACTGTATTGACTAAATATACCTTTTATTCTAGCTGATGTGTAGAAGTCTAGTGAACATACTGATGCTTACACATCTAAATTTAAGTCCCTAAACCCCAAATCTGCATCTGTCACTTTACAGTACTAGACAGAGCCTCGTTCAGCATCAGGTTTCCAGTGAAAAACTGGAGACCAAAAAACATACCCTATTAACATTCAAGGACAATCAGTATAGTTGTTGGAAATGTTTATTTCCTACAGAATTGATTTAGATATTGTACTATATTTTTAAATATCCGGCAGCAGTATAAAACTTTACGTTTAAATGCAAATGATAATTAATAAAATTAATCTCTTTCCAAACCTGCCCCTAAATCAGGACCTGAATTATTTTCTGGAAGAGATGGACGCCTTAAATCTGTTTTTGATGCATGGATTGTTCTACGCATTGCAAAAATGCATTCCTTTCTTAAAAAACATTTGTCCGAATATTCTATGTGTTGTCCTGAGAAGTTCCCAGAAGAACTATATGATGTAGAACTACCACATGGTAGTCTAGCTGATTCTTCAAAGGTACTTATTGTTCATATGGATTTTTCAAATATTATATTATAGTTGCATTTTGTAAATGTTCAGATTCTTGCTAATTCCAATGGTGATATTTCTAGGAGCACTACTGAAAAAAGAAATTAAAAAAAAAACAACACACACACACACACAAAAAAAAAAAAAACCACAAAAAATGCAAAACCAAAATCCTGCGTAAGCAGTGAAGGACTTCATTAACAAATGCAAACATCTTTGTGTTATTCATTCCTGCAGAAATGATCACTATCCTGTGCCCACTCTATTTAGGCCTTAGGAAATTAAACAAAATGATATTTAAGACAAGTTCATGATTAGTTTAGAAGGTGGATGTGTTATTAGGTAAGGCTGAAGCTTTTAATCTTTGAGAGCTCCATGTTTCACACCAAAAATGTCCTAAGGTTTGATTGGCAATTTGTTGGTACAAGCAATAACAATATTGTTAAATTGGTCTGTAGTAAAAGACTGATTTTGAAAATCATAAATGTATAATTTATAGTTTCTCAAAATCTGTTGAAGTCCCATGTTTGAAATTCAATTAACGTCTGAAGATTGCCAAAATTTTTCACTGACCATCAGCTAGCTAGAAAATCAGTATTTTCTCTTGCTTGCAAACAGACTATTTAAGCTTTCAAATATAAGCAGCTCAGACTATACTACTCAGAGAAATCTCAAACTGGAATTCTGGAGTCTATGCTGACCATGGCATATGTCTTGAATATTGTATGGCAAAAGTCTTTGAAGATTCAGTGTAAAAATGATCTTCTTCCAAGTTTCCCCATCACACTTCTCACATTAATAATTATCCTAATACTAAAAAATTAAAATGATGGGTTACTCTCTATGGTTTTTTTTTTACTTACTGTGTTCGGGGTTAGATGGAGACAAGAGAGCCTTGAGGAGTGAGGGCTTTTTATCTTATCAAAATGAATTAAAATACTTTTGTGAAAGTAGCTCTTCTAGAGTTGGTGAACTTTCTGCAGTGTTGGACAGCATATCATTACTCATTTCCCAACAAAGAGCTGACTGTGCCACTGAATAAATTGTAAATATATGGTATGTGACATTTATAACAGCCATCGTATATCAAAAATTATTTTACTCTGTCTGCTCTTCTTTTGACATAATTAGTATTACACTGTCCTAGAATAATAAGCTTCAGAGCTCACTGTCATGTTCTTGACAGGTGCAAGCTCATAATCATGTGTTAGCTTCACTGTTGTAGACAGCTAACAAGCATAAAGCTCTTACTTTTTTAAATTCTAAGCTTCATTGATTTTTGTTACAATATTTTTAGAAGCTTTCAGAAGGCTGTGTAAATTATTTTTTTTAAATGTTACTGTAATTTGATACTGTTTTTTTTAACAATAAAAATATATATTTTTGAAAGAAAGATTTTTATGTACAAGCTAGATTCAGTTACGTATGTCTTTCTGTTTTTGACTTACAATTTTTTTTTTCAGCTCTACAGGAAAAGAATCCAAGTTATATTAAGAAGGTTAAAGTTAAAATTGTGTGGCCTGTTGCATTTTTCATGCTTTTTAAAAAAATATTTATTTTTTATTCCACTGCATGATAGTATGTAGGGCTGGAAACACTTAAAATAAGACAGTTTGTTGTTCTCAGGCTTTCACCAAAGTTGAATAGATGCAATTCAGCAGCCCTCCAGTTTGACAAGAGCAGTTATAATATCCATCCTCAAAAGATTCAATATGATGTAAATAACAAAAGAAACAGCTCAGTGAAAAAGAAAATACACTACACGTTTTAGAAAGAAAAGCATATCATAAAATAGACTTTTGAGAGCTTTAACTGAGGAGCTTGGCATAAATTAGGTCGTTCCCATCTCCATATGTGCATTTTCTTATAATTTTGTTCACTGCATTTTAGCAGGATTGTGGGCGATTCATTGCCAAAAGTAAAGTCTAAGATCTTGAATGTAGAATATTCTTGTACTAGGTGGGTTAGCCGTGCAAAACCTCATGGCATGCTAAGAGGTATGATCATATTCAGAGTTTATGTGTTGTGGACCATCCCCAGTTTGTTGTACCATGCCATACTGAAGGTAAATCCATGTGCTAAAATACATAACTATAGCAGGCATGACTCCATGTTTATCTTCACTTCTATATTTCGATGTGGGTTGGGAGCTGGCTTTATGAAGTAAGATTGGATTAGTGTGAAAAATCTGTCTTCCATTCACTCGGATTTATTGCCTTATGAGCTGTATTGTCTAAAAATTAAGTGGGTAAAATTCTCCAGGCTTTTTCTGCAATGAACATTCAATATTAAAACAGAACTAACTCTCCAGGCAGTTATTTCCAGTGTCCGTAATTTGGAATCAATGATGGAGACACTATAGCTCTAAACAGTATCCATATTCCACCAAAATGTCACTGTTTAGCCTCCTTCATTCTTTACAAACTGCAAAACACTTTAGAAACTAGAAATGATGTGGCACTGTTCAGTCTTTAAATCAAATCTTTTACAATTTTTAAAGACTTCTATTCATGAATGAATGAATGTTGGTTGACAGTACTCCTCCAGTTGCTTCCCTGGTAAATGATAACTAAACAATAACTATTTGATGGATAGTCTGCTAATGTTCCATGTATATTTGAGTAGATATGACATGTGACAAATCCTCACAAATTAAATGACTGGATTTTCAGTAGATATCACTGTATTATGTTGTACAGCTAATCATAGAATCATTAAGGTTGGAAAAGACCCCCAAGACCACCTGGGCCAACGACTACCATACCACCACTATCACCCACTAAACCATGTCCCTAAGCACCATGTTGAACCTTTCTTTAAACACCCCCAGGAACAGTGACTCCACCACCTCCCTGGGCATTCCAATGCCTAATCACTCTTTTTGAGAAGAAATTCCTTCTAATTTACAACCTGAACCTACCCTGCCACAACTTGAGGCCATTCCCTCTTGTCCTATTGCTAGTTATCTGCAAGAAGAGGCCAATCCCCAGCTCCCCACAACTTCCTTTCAAAATGTGATGCCCCGTCCTTGGGTGGGCTCGAACCACCAACCTTTCAGTTAACAGCCGAATGCGCTCACCAATTGCGCCACAGAGACACCCTGAAAATGAACAAAAAGAATATTTAAACATAAATAAAACTTTAGTCTGGCATTTCTATTTTAGTTATCAGTATGTATAGCAACCAAATGACTTTTCCATCAATAATTTTCGTATGGTCAGCATGTCAAATAATATCTTCTAGCAAAAAGGATAATACCATGAGGATTACAAGTCAAATATAATAATCACTGTTATTGTAGATGTCTCTAAGTCAGCCTAGAGGTTCTTTGTATTACCTTTAGAAATATCTCTTTATGTGAATTTTGAAAAACCTTGACTTGTTAAGATGGACACCTTTAAATAATTATCCATTTATCTAAATAAGCATATATTTGCACAGGACTCAAAGTTACAATAATATTAATAGACATTAGGTTATTACAAACATGTTACACTAGTAAAATACAATTTAATTTGTGTGTGTGTGTTTCAGATGTCTCTTGAAACTTCTGGAATTTTAGCAAAGATGCCAAGTGTGAGAATAGCTTCTCCAGTTTCTGTCACCACAGAAGCAGACCATCAGACTGCTCGATCAGAGAGTAGAGCAGCAAATGCTTCAAATGAGGAAATTAACATTCAGTGGTACAATCCTTCTCTGGTAAAGCCATCAAGCAATACAGAGACTAAGGTATAGCTACACCAAAGCAGTTATTAAGTATTGGAATAAATTAAGTCTCATTTCTAGTGAATATTTGGTCATGACAGAACAACTGTCCAGTTGGCAAGCTGGACAGCCCAGAGCTATGCATTTATTACAACACAAAACTGCTACACAGGACAAACATAATGCCCTGACAGTCATTTGATAGCAGGTTAACGAAAGACTTTGGAGGTCATGTAGAGCCTCCAGACCATAATGTTTGCTTGTCTTTTGCAAGACTTTTAAGTCTTTAAGACTCTACACTTAAATTTGGTTGAAGGTTGCAGATATTCAAACAGCATCACTTGGTAGCAGGCTGTCAGAAAGGAGAGGTGTTCATATACAAAGAAATTGGGATTTCTTGAACCTCATTTCCCTAAGAAATCAGATTAAAAATGAAAGGTGAGATGGACTGGAGGGTTGTGTGGAAGTGAGAGACTGGGAAATGGAAATTGTGTTGTTTTTAAACAACGGAACTGAATATAGATACAATTTCTGATACTGCAATAGGGTTTCATGGTCTCTAAACATTTTGGCTTAGCACATCAAAGTTCTTGCTAGGTCCTTCTCATCTCTATTAGTGAGCTAATAGAAGCAATGTGAAGTTAGTGCAAAGAATGCACTTCTCGATATAGTTTTAAAAGTTACTTTAAGGCCTTACAGACCAGTAGAGATCTGGAGACAACTCTTGAAAACAACTGACATATGTATGCCATATTCTTGACACTCTCCATATAGTCAAAATAATCAGCCACTACTTGGAAGCATATTTTCAGTCATACAAGAAAATTAATTCTGTGAAAGATGAGAACATTCTAGTTCATCGTCTTGTGCTCAGATACGGATACCACTCTGTTAGAATGGTGAGTTATGTGCAGTTCGTGTATTTAAATATAGTATGATGACAGCCATGCACAAGGTCATATTGGAAGTATAAATAATTGCCTTTTGGAAATTCATTAAAAGGTCTCTGTTCAGCCTACTTGAAGTAGGAACTTTCAACTTGAACCTAAGTGTGATTGATTGACTGGGATTAGAGCTAGATTGGGATTTTGATGGTGGCTCTATAGGGTACAACTCATTTTCAAACCCATATAAATGATATCACTGAAATAATTCATATACTTTGAAAGAAAATAACTGTAAATAAGTGCTTTAACAGCCATAAAAACTGAGTATAGTACAAATTCATAAGAGACCATACTCTACTTTTTTTTCTGAAAGTCAATTATCTTAGTCTTTACCAGTACTCTGAATTTGATAGTAATATAATCCAGTATCACTGAAATACTTTAGGCCTTCTGTACCCTTTCACAGTATAGCTTACCTATTCCATCTCTTCTACAGGTTTTGCTGCTTTATGCTTATAATACCAAGCCTATAAAGATTAGCAACATCAAGATTTTCAGTTCAATGTCTGTGTTTTCAGGTCACTTATGGGTTCCATTGGCTAGGTAAGTAATCACTGACTTTGTCCTGTTATTTCATGCCATATGAAAGTCTTTAAATGCATTCTTTTTAGCTTTTCAGGCTTTTCACTGTAAAATCTGTAAGACGTTGCACACAGCATCAAACCCATCCAAAATTATGTCTTTTCAGTACACTAGTCTTTTAGTTTTGTTTCTTAAAGAAATTAATAACATATGCTAATTGCATTACTTTGATATAGCAACACAAGAAAATGCTAGCACTCTTCCATTCTCTCACTGGATTAGGTACTCCTTCCTTCCCATACAACTCTGAGCCTGCAAGAATTTGTTGTAGCCCCAGACTCAGCCCTTCTTTTTACATCTGATGGGATTTTTCATGACCTATTCCTTGTCATTAATCTAAACCAAAATTTTTTGAATGGCTGAGCAGGTAGATGGAAAGGACTAAAGGTCAAACATAAGTGCAGCCTCTGCTACCCAGCTTGTCAGCCCACCTTGTGCTGGTTAAATGAGTTTTTTTTTTCTTAGAGAGGCTTACTTAAAATGTTGCTTCTTATCATTTAATGCAAAAAGCTTAAACATTCCATATTTACACATTTTTAATGGATTTTTTTTTCTTTTGGTACAATAATGAGATCAGTCTTGAAATTAAAGAAAATCTAGAACCTAATCAATATGTAATAAAATCTTGTCTTTCAGAGTTATTTCTTTAAGGGAGAAATTATCTAATCTGAAACATCAAGTTGAAACGTTGATGCAAAGTTCAGAAACCTTATCTTCAGCTTCAGAACCTACAAGTTTTCTTGAACAAAATGAAAACCTGAAAATAATTCCTTCAGAGAAAGCTGAAATTAATATTGCAAAAGTGCATCTTGATGAAAAAACAGAAGTAAGTGAGAACAATTTTGCTCTTAAATATGTCTGACAGTTTTATTTAAAATGTCTATTTTGGGGAAATAAATGACAGGTAACTTGGAAGGCAGACACAGAAGATTAAACTTGCCTCACCCCTTTCAAGAAATGTTGAGATATTTTCACTTTTCATTTAATATTTAACTTTTCCTTCTCCTTACATATTGCTTGATGCTTTACAAAAAATACCAGGCTTGTTCAAACTCCCCCTTGAAAATAAAGGCCACATCTTCAGGTACATAAATCTGAAATGCCTAATTTATAGCAATCTACATCTGAAAATGCTTGGCACGGTGTTAAATTAGCAGAGAGATCAACCCAAAAGTGCTTTTTAAAAAATCAGTTACACATCTTCAATGCAAAATGGGCAGTGATGGTTTCCGAAATAAGAACCTTCTAATAACACTACTGAGAGCTGAGTAAAACTGGCAGTGAATTTATTTTCATTTTCTCTATTCCACCTTCGTCTTTTTTTTTTTTTTTTTTTTGTTATTAGCAAGGCTGAATATGGTCCACAACCAAATAACTCCCCTGACATACATACACAAAAGAGGTAATTTCAGAATTTTCCATGTGGTTTCTTTGAGATAATGTCAATGGAATAGAATGTTGCCACAGCATAACTGCTACTTGATAAATGCCAAGGCAAAATAGACGTTTATTTTCAAAGTGGGAGACATTTATCATGTGACAGGATTCTCTTTATATCTATTATATGAAATGATTAATGATGTAGAGGCTGTCATTTGGTCTGATGGATGCTGTGAAACAGTGACAATTGTGCACTGTGCCATTATTACAAAGCTGTATTTTGACCAGCTTGGAGAACAAATGATGTTTTGGCCAATCACAGCATACAGTGTTTACAGGAGGCTAGACAGAGCTGTCCTTTACTGGGTATTTCTGATTACCTGAAGGTTTTTGCTCAAACTTTCATTACTGTATGTCAGTAATTGGAAAACCAATGTTTAGAATAGTAATAAGATTAACATGCCATGCATTAGATATGTATAAATACCATCTTGTCGGAATGTTTGTTTATAATATTTTCAGTAAACATGTGGCAAAAGTATGCTCATTGGATTTAATACCTGAGCCAGGGGCAATTTCTCCTCAGTAGAAACTGCAAGGTTTGGGCACTTGTATTGTACAGCAAACACAACTATTTTTGTTGCAGAATAAAATGTATTTTCCCCTGAATTTAACTAGAATAAGTTAAAACGTGGTGGTTCTGAACAATTTTGTAAAGCTAAACCATCTGTTAGCTTATCGGATGAGACATAGTACAGCATTGGTTTTCTCTTGTTTTATATCATTAGGAAATGGCTAAAAGGTGTTTATCTGAAGTCAAAGCTCTGCTCTCTGTTCCAGACCTGTCCTCACCATTGACTGAGGTATGCTATTCTCATCAATAGTAAAAATGTGTTTTCTAAAATAAAACAATTGTTCAGTTAGGCTGAAACATGGATTTTACTACTAAGTATCTTGTACCTGTCAATCTTTTTCTCATACATTTCTGGGCTTTTTTACTTTTTATTTTTTTTAAATATAAATGTTCATGATTACCAGCTGTGGATATCTTCATTGTTAGAATCACCTTTTTATACAAATAAATATGCATTAAAAATAAATCTCACTCACAATGGATTTATCTGGTTTATCCACCATACTCTGATCATTGTTTAGATGGAATTTACTGTTCCATTGTATTTCCATGATGCAGTTGCCAAATTCAATTTTCTTCCATGCCTGTTATTTTTGCAGTTATTCAGGATTTCCTTCTATTTTCTTTAGCTTTCTCTGCCTCACAGATAGTATGCCATTTTTTTTGTCCATGCTGTTGTATTCCTATTGGTATTTATTTGTAGTCAGTATCCCAGAGGGGACTATGGGAACTGGCCCATAGCAGGCAGCAGTATTACTCAGTGTTCTCAGGCATGCTAGGAGGATCAGGAGCAGTGCTGCCAGGGCTTAAGGAACTCCAAGGAAGAGCTTTGAATCCATAACATATGACTCCCCCATAACTATCTTGCCTATAATTGTTCACAATAAAGTGATAATGGGCATCAACCGTACCCTTTTCTAGTCAGGTAGCTCTTCTTTACCAAAAGGGAATCCCTAGTTCTATCTGGGAACAGTTTAGCTAATGGCCTGTTACTGAAGAGAGAATCTGTAATGCTGTCCTGTGCATCCTGCAGGCTGTTACCTACATATTTTCTGTTTCCCTTTTATATACATTGCACCATTGTTGCCACTCCTTTTATCCATCCTGAAGGTCTCTCCCAAGTGACTCCCAGACCTTCATATCTTGATAGTCCAGCTCTATCAATGCATACATACATATTTATTCTGCAAAGCTATACTTTCTATGGTCCCACTGAAATATCTTCCATGGTAGATTTGTGACAAATACCTAGGGAAAGGTATGGCCAAACTTCCTTAGAATTCTATGGGCCTCCTGGGCCTGTTTTAAATTCTCATGAATCCCCCTTCACTTGGTCTGCTTCTTTTTGAGGGTCTACAATGAAAGTCAGAGAGCAAGATTTAACAGTATCTCTCCAGTAAGAATATGATGTCATCTGCTCTGTTTTATTCTGCCATACTGCCACAAGAAACTAAAATGTTTCAGCAGGTGAACCAATGGGCTTTTCACCACAAAGTTTCAAGCGGAGGCTTCAGACTACATCTTATTAGATATGGCAGAGTTGGCTGAATGAGTGAAGTCTAATCCTTCAAGGTGATGAGAAATCTTCATTCTTCCCTAAAGCCAGCTTAGCATTTAATTGTTTACAGAATATTTCTATATAGTATTTCCAAACTTTCAAATAAGTTGCATGTGTGCATTACCCAGTCTTCTCTGAGAGCTAGAAACCTCAGCATGGGATTATGTATTATGGAGAACAGTACATTCCCTTTGTTTTCAAACACACAGGAAAAGGCGGCAAATACATTGCTTATATGTAGTTTCACATCATTTTTTTCCCTGCCATACACTTTTTTGTTGCTGATCTTCTTGTGAATTAATTGGACAAAGTCAGTTCTAATTTGTGGTATTTGTTTTCTCATTCTCTCAGCTGTCATACTTTAACTCCTGTCATGTTTCCAGTTTCTCTTCTTTGATTCTCTTTTTTCTGTTCATGTGTCTTCTAGCGCTTTTGCTTCAGCATGGAGTTATATTTCTAAGGCGAAAATGTGTCTTTTCATTGAATTATTCATCTAACATTCTTTGACTGTTTAAGAATGTTAAGAATGCTTTAAGAATAAAAATTGTTTTACCAGTTTATTTTTAAAGCCATTTAATGAACAGCTCTGCTCTTGAGAGAGATAATAAAGTATTATGCTCAGGAGTTCAAATTTTAAATGTTAAAAGTAAATTTCTCAATAAAATAATTGCAGTAAAAATTAACCTCCCTAGATAGCCTCTTCCAGTGCTTATTTTCCTACAGTTGGTTTTTCGTAATATCTAAAGCGTATTAGTTGCAAAATCAGCTAAATAGCTCTTCTCCATGTCCAATGGACATAAAAAACAATTTATCCCACTATTTAGCCCACTGTTTCACCTTCTACAACTAGCTCAAGTCTTTCAACTTCTCATTTTAGGAAAAACTTTCCAAATTACTAATCATTATTGCTACTCTTTTCTGACATCTTCATTTTATCTACAAATGATTAGGAGGAACTTTGTGAGCTAGACTGTTCACAGAAATTTCTTCCCCTTAATCTCATTCTTCTAGTTTCAAGGAACAGATGTCATTAACCACAAATTTATATTGAGGCAATTAGCACTTCTAATTTACACTTTGGTTGTAGGTCAGAAATCTGGCTTCAATATGAGATATTTGAATATTTTATATATGTAGGTTTTGGTAATTATACACTTAACAAAGTTTTTTCTTCTTTTTTTTTTTTTTTTTTTTTTTTTTTTTTCTTCCCCTTCTTGTCAGATCCCATTTGATGTTACTTTGCAATCAATATCAACTTTGGAAGATATGTTTGATCCTGCCAGTGCTGCCAATGGATGTACAATAACTGAAGAAAGCCTTTTCCGTTGGATCATTTCTCTTTTTCACTAAATTCCAATTTTGAAATAACTTAATCACTTGCTGAGTATTGTAGATTTAGACTTCAGTTCTGCTGTTAGTGAAAAAAACTCATTAATCACACCGTGATTTGGCTTCTAATGTGTTTTATCATTTTCATTTTTAGGTAATTTTCAATTATTTTAAAATTAAAATATGTTTTTAGGAATTAGTTGTATTAAAAGTGCATTCTTATTGAGAAGATATTATCTGTAAAATCATCACTGGATTTGTTCTTTTACACTTATGTTTGGAAACTAGCATTTCATACTTCTTTATCTTTTGCCAAACACATTACAGATTGTTAAGAGTGAAAACAGTCATTCAGATGTCTCCAGAATTTGAAAGCATTGGTTCAAAATAGCCAGTTTAAAAAATCAGAGTAATGGTACTATACATGTATGGTACTATACAGAACAATTTTTGGACATTATTCTAAAATGTTAACCTCTATTTATGTTGTCAGTGATGTAAATATTATTTTAAAGTGCTGAAGAAACCCTTATTAGTCTTATCAACAGCTACCTGAGGAAATATGCTTGTCCCATAGAGGGAATTTGATACAAAAAAGTAGTTTAGTTGAACAAGGCTGAACAAGAAAGTGTAGTTAGATGCATGGCCTTTTGGTTCTGCTCACATCACAAGGCAATTCTTCTTCACTAGTTAGAAGAATTTGGTAATAGCCATAATTCTTGTGTTTGCAACAAACAGTAAAAGTAAGGGACGTTTGGGCAGGTGCACCAAGAGACTTGTCCTGTCACTCGCTATGTTAACAGTGAAAAATTAGGACTAACAGGATTCCTGAGTTTCTGCACAAAATAACCAATGGGGTTGAAAACACAGCACCTTTCACTTCAGTCAGGCTCTCTCTGTGTTGTAGTCCCATGAAAAAATGAGAAAATATTTCAGGCTGTTTGGAAATTATGGATTCTCTTTCACTTGTGCTTTTCAGAGAAATGTGGTTACCTGTTCTACCAGTGAAGTTTCTTGTGGGGTGGTAGTAAAAGATTCAGCACAGTGAATATCTTAAATGGGATCAGTAACGAGAAAAAAATGGAGTTATGTTTTCTACTGTTTTTCTTTTTTCTTATAAAAGAGAGAAGAGTGGATATATTTGTGCTGTGTGCCTTTTAAAAAGTTGTGCTATTTTTTATTTTGTCCAGCCTTTTCTGTAATGCTGTAGATAGTAGAAAAATTAGAAGGACTATGATACCACGATAAAAGAAAGTAAAAACTGAGTAATTGATAGGGAAGGCATTTTTGTGAGACAATTTTAAAACTGAGCTACAATGGTTATTTAACTCAGCTGCCTAACAGGCAATTTGGAGGAGCTATTTGGTAGCATTAGGCTTTCAATTAAAAGAATTTATAGTTCTGGAGGTCTTCAAAAAAACAGGAAAGATAAAAATTGACATTACTCATTTTTCCTTCTCAAGGAAAAAGTAGAAATTTGCAGCTCTTACAGAAAAGCTATTCAGTCTCCTCTTGTGCTGCATAAAAAGCATAAAACCTTTCTTTTTCTTTTGGAATCACCTTGAGGATTATCACAGGACTTTTGTGTAGCTTAATGAATATTTGTAACGCATTCTTAAAGCACCAAGTGAAAATGGAAGCGAAGTTCTGGTATAGGCAAGGTGTTTCTTCAGTGCTGCCAGTCCAAACCTTGTTATAATTCTTATGTTAATATTGATGAAACGCATTTAAAATACATTACACTTTCTAAGATACTTTTGCTGGGGAAAAAAAAAGAATAAAAGTTTTCCTGCCATCTCCTTTAACACTGCGCAGTAAAATAATAGGGCTGAAAAGTTGACCTCACTGTATCCATAGCAGCAGAGTCTACTCTCAGAAACACAGGATTAAGCATTCAGTGCAGGTTTCAAAATGAAATATCAGGGAAAACATTTTTATTTTAGCACAAAATTAAACTCTTTAGTTAAAATCTGCTTGTAAGGAAGGAAGTTCATATTTAAACATGTCTCCAGTAATTACACAGAAGCATAAAACTGGTTGAAAAGTAAAATGCTTTGGTTATTATGTATCATAGTAGTTTGGGTTGTTTTTGCAGACTGAAGTTTTGGATATGTAAGACTAGGAAAAATTTATGTCAGCATCATGCTCAATCAAATTTCTACAGAATACTCCTCTACTTCACTGTCTCCAAAAGTATAAAGGAGGAGGGCAAAGGTACTCTATTTTCACAGCCTGAAGTGCCAGGGAGGGCCCTCTGGAGGTCTGCTCCGTGATTTGCCCCATGCAGCACAGCTGAAGGGCCACTGACCGCCTTGACAGCTTTGAACGGCTGCCCTGTTCATGGATTCTTTTCACGTTGTAATTGAAATATTTCTCCATTCCACTTCTGTAGATGGAATTGATAGTGTTTCCCTATCTGGTAAGTTGTGGGGCAAGGGAAGGGGAGAGGGAGAACAAGTTGAAATGATTCCAAAACGAATGGTATTTTGTCTTCAGTGCGTCCCCTGGATGATGTACGTGAAGAAAAGTAAAAGGAACAGGTTTTTTTTTCTTCTTTTTTCTTTTTTTTTAACCCATTCCTTTGGTATTTTCTGTTCCGTGAAGTGAATGAAGTAAGCAACTAGAGAACAAAAATAACTTCTGCAGTTATTAACTACATCACCAAGACTGTGTTGGGCCTCAGATTGAAACTGAACAGTGAGCTTAACACTGACAGTTCTGAAAATTGTTTTTTGTTTGTTTGTTTGTTTTTTAAGACCCTTTTTAAGACCATCTCATTTTTCAAATACTGTTTCGATATAGTTTTAAGTTATATTACTGTCTGTGTATTCGAGGCATTCATGGGATTTATCTCACATCTACAAATATTTAGCAACTTGGAATTATTTCTGCTTAAATTAATTTTATGGTGTGGAAATTAGTAATTTCACACAGATTTATTCAATTGCATGTGACCGATTTTTAAATTCCACTACAGCTCCAACTCATTCTCATTTTTTTGTTTGGCGTCAGTATTTATCCAGTTTTTGGAAGACATCAGTCCAACAAAATAATCCTAGTAATTAGCCTCACTATGCCTCAGTTTCTTTATAAGAAGATAACAGTAATCCCCTCATCAGTGTGTATTTTGTAGTTTTTTTGCATCGACATCTGGAAAATATTTTCAGATCCTTGAATGAAAGAGGCAGTGAATTTAAGTTGTTATTAAATTGAGACACAATGTAAAAGGGATAATCATTTGTTTCCAAATCCATTCTCAGTCAAATCCAAGAAGAAAGATTTTATAAAAGAATAATGATGGAACTAGAATTAATTGTTGGAATTACAGGCTAATATGCTGAACTAATTAAGCCAGCAAAGGCTTCCATTTATGTTTGCCAAAGATTTTCATTGTGTTAAAGATACTGAGTATATCATCAAATGAGAGAAATAAAAATATGAAGCATGGGTTAATCTTTAAAATAGAGGGGGTGAAAGGGTCCAGAGGCAAGCGCTGAAGTGAAATATTTACCAGTGAAATTTAATTTTCCACTTTGAAACACCAGAGATAATTAGAATTATTCTCATTTGTCTCCCATGCCAGCATGATTTAGGATTCTACTTACTGTGCAAAGAAAAAAAAAGTATATGTTGAAGTGAATTACAGCAAAAATCTCACTGTCACATATTGGAAAACAGAATATACTACGTAAGAAATCATGGCAAGATGATGAATCAGGTTCTACAGTCTGACTGCGCTGTTCTCAGTACAGCTGTGTGGAAGGCAAAGCTCTAAAAGTCAGTGAACTGTCAGGGCTGGTTTAGCTCCTAGACAGAATTCCAGAAACTCAATAGGACATTTCAGCAGCCATTAAAAAATCAAAATTTCATAGACAAAACTCTCTGCTTCTTGGCAGTCGTGTTCTCTTCACGGAGGTCCAGAGGGTGTCAGCACAGGAGCCTTTACTGTGGGTTTTCCAAATGGGAGAACTGCAAGCGTCTGGCAACTCTAAAAGTTGTTCTGCAGCACTGGAGCAGAATGAGGACCATGCTTCATACCTGACGCCTTGCTCCCTGGTGACTTGCATCTTAGAGTTAGAACATGGCTCAGGTACAGAGTTGAAAATCAAGATCATGGAATCACAGAATTTTAGGGGTTGGAAGGGACCTCAAGAGACCATTGGGTCCAACCCCCCTGCCGAAGCGGGTTCCCTAGAGCAGGTTGCCCAGGTAGGTGTCCAGATGGGCCTTGAATATCTCCAGAGAAGGAGACTCCACAACCTCCCTGGGCAGCCTGCTCCAGTGCTCCGTCACCCTAACCATGAAGAAGTTCCTTTGCAAGTTGGTGCGGAACTTCCTGTGATCCATTTTGTGGTCATTGCCCCTTGTCCTGTCCCCACAAACCACTGAAAAGAGGTTGGCCAAATCCCTCTGTCAAATGTATGAATACATTTATACATTTATAAATGTATAAATACATTTCAGGTATTTATAAGCATTGATAAGATCCCCTCTTAGTCTTCTCTTCTCAAGGCTGAACAGACCCAGGTCTCTCAGGCTTTCCTCATAGGGGAGATGCTCCATGCCCCATATCATCTTTGTGGCCCTCCGCTGGACTCTTTCCAAGAGATCCCTGCCTTTTTTGTACTGGGGAGCCCAGAACTGGACACAGCACTCCAGGTGAGTCCTGCCAGGGTGGAGTAGAGGGGGAGGATCACCTCCCTTGACCTGCTGCCCATGCTCCTTTTAATGCATGCCAGGATCTCATTGGCCCTCTTGGCCACAAGGACACGCTGCTGGCTCATGGTCAACCTGTCGTCCACCAGGATCCCCAGGTCCTTTTCCACAGAGCTCCTCTCCAGCAGGTCATCCCCCCGCCTGTACTGATACGTGCAGTTGTTCCTTCCCAGGTGCAGGACTCTACACTTGCTCTTGTTAAACCTCAAAGATTCTGTTTATCCTGTGGAATTATTGTATACATTTTATCATCGTACAATGTACAATATCCTAACATCCTATGATTCCACTACCAAGTGGAACAATACCAACTATTTCAAAACTGCTTTAAAGAACAACCATCACCGTGAAGATATCCAGGTTGTTTTTTCCCCACCTTTACAGCACTGGTCTTATCCCCCTCTCTGCGGCTCATCGCTTCCAAGTGCTGGAGATACAGAGGTGAATAATGAGTAATGCCTTTAGAACTGAAGCACGGTTGGCTTAAAAACAAATTAAGACAATAAAGTAGGGTGTGGGTAGAAGCCACACAGGAATGCTATAGATCCCTAACATTCAGATATTTGAGCCGAGGACAGACGATATAACCTATGATTCATTATTGGTTAATGAGGACAAATAGATGCAATAACGGTATAATTGCTGTAGAGGAGTAATAGGGGTATTTTGTTTAACAGTGACATGTTTTCTCCACTGATTCCGAGTTCATTTATGCAGATTGGAAGTGAGGAGAGCTTGGTGAATCACAGCTCTGCCAGCAGAGGAAAATGAATGGGGCGTTTCGGCTCCACCAACCCCGAGCACCATGTACAGGGTAAGGATCCATCTGAAACCCTGTCTCCACAGAACCACTCAGTTCTGCCAGCTTTCATGACTAACGTTTATTCATGACTTTTTCATGACTGCCGTTTTTAACTGCAACCTTTTGCTAACTAATTCTCTACTCAAAGCTTATACAGTTTATAGTATAGTGTATATATATATACTATAGTGTATAGTTTACTCAAAGCTTATACTTCTTACAGTGCACAGTTTACTCTACAGTGTATATATATACTATAGCATATAGTTTACTCAAAGCTTTAACTTGTTATAGTACAGTTTACTCTATAGTGTATATATACACCACAGTGCGCAGTTTACGCAAAGCTCGTGCTTCTTATCCAGCCCCCCCCAGCCCCAGCGGCGGCGGCACCAGGACGCGCCCGCCCCGCCCCTCAGCCCCTTGCCCCATCCGGGCCACCGTAGGCGCCGCGGGGGCCGTTGGGACGGGCCGCGAAGTTGGTCGCGGCGCGGAAAGTCGGGGCCCCGCCGGGGAGATCGCGCGCGCGGCGCGGCGGGGCGCCGCTGATTGGCCGGCAGCGAGCGCCGGACCCCGGAGGGAACTGGCAGCAGGAGCGCCTCGGCCAATCGCGGGCCGGGCCGGGCCCGATCCCAGGGCGGGCGCCGGGCGGGGAGGGCCCGGGGCCAGGTGCGCGGGGCCGGGGCCCTGCGGGGCTGGGGCCGGGAGCGGGGCCCGTGAGGAGGCGGCTGCGGGGCGGCGCCCCCCGGCTCCGGGTAACGGCTGCGAGGCGCGGGGCGGGCGGCAGGGCTGAGGAGGGGCTGGCCCTGGAGCCGCTGTCCCGCTGCCCGGGCTCGGGGCTGGAGCCTTCTCGGCCGCCTCCCCTGGGAGGGCGAGGGGAGCCTCGCGGGCCGCTTCCAGCGGATCTACCCCCATCTGCCGGCGGGACGCGGGGCCGCCAGGTGCGCCAGGGGAGGCGCAGGTTGCAGGCCGGCGGGCTCTGCGCTAATCTGCAAGGGTTTTGTCTGTGTTGATAGCCCTGAGAAGCCGGCGTTTCCTTTGTGAGAAGGAAAACGTGTTTCCTGCAGAGATTTCAGTAATAAAACGTGGGGCGTCTGCTGCTTCTAGCCCTGTACTCAGTTCAATGGTGTAACTGTAACTAGCTAACAGTGTAACTCTCCAAGTAAATGTCCTTGCTACCAAGAAAGCAGCGCTAAATGATACATGTGAGATTCTTCTCGACTTGTAAAGTGACCTGTTTTATGTATTTACTTACACATGTTTTCATTAACTGACTTATTTTTCCAAAAATAGGTGCAGCCATGCCAGAAGGTGTACGTTTTGCTTCAGCTGGAGATGACGTTAAAATATGGGATTCCTCCTCTCTAACCGTGGTGGAGCAGTTCAACCCGCATACGTCCCCGCATCTAGTCAGCTCACTCTGTTGGGCCAGCAATAGTATCCTTTACGGTTTCAGCCACAGCTCAGTGGGTGTTCTGCCAAATTGCACTGCATTTTGTTTTGGTTAAAGTGTCTGTAAATGACAGCCTTGATGTGAACTGTTGTATAAAATGATTGGTATATCCTGTGAAGAAAATTTTGTGGTTCTCTGTGTTGAAGTGATTTACAAAATAAACTCATGCTGCTAAATGCTTCTGAAGAAGTTTTTCTTCCTTTAGGGGGTTAACACATTTTTAATGATTATGATACGCTCGAATTGGCTACCAACTGTAAAACTTATTGTTTCTTTAGCAGTTGATTACAGTTTTCACTTTCAAGGCAGTGCTTAATTTACTGACAAGGATGAAGAAAACCCACCCAGTTGCTGATTTAGTAAAATTCTATGCATAGTGTAGAGAGGAAAAATATAATGTTGTAATGGAAATGAGTTGAGAGGGCTTTTGTTTTGTTTGGCTTTGTTTTTTTTCTTCTCTTTGAACAGCTTCCCATTGATTCTAATAGTAGAAGTAGTCTTTGCTCAAGTATTCTTACCTCTTGCTCTGTAGGCAGTGGTTTTCTGCGTGCTGTTTATAGCGTTTACAGAGAAAGCATGAGTGTGTTGAATCAGTATGGTACACATGAAGATGTAACTGTCCCATGCAGACCTTACACCTGTCTTGGAGGCCTAGAATAGGATGATGATATGAAGAGCCAGCTGGGATGTGAGCATGTGAGAAATGTATTGAAAGTAGTGCACTGTTGAGCAAACAGCTGTATGCCTGTCACAGGAAAGGGCAGCAATGTCAGATCTTGATGTGAAAGAAGGACAGTGTGCTGGCACGGAAACGTGATGTCCTGAAAGTTCTGAATTCATCAGTCCTCTAAGTCTGAGAATATGTGGATATGTGAGGAAAACAGATCAACAGATTTTTTTTTTCTTTTTTTTCTTTTTTTTTTTTTTTTTACTTGCAAAGAAACTGAAGCATAGTGAGGAGGAGAATGACAGGGTCTTTTATTTATTTTTTTATTTTTTAAATGTATGTGTGTGTGTATACACATGTATGTGTATGTATTTAGATGTGTATATATGTGTGTGTATATATATGTCACGTATCTGTTATTAGTAAACTTGAGCTATGGACAGCCTGCATTGTCATTCTTTTTTCTTCCAAGTCCCCTCATTACTTCCGCCCTCCAAACTAAAACAAGTATCTTATATGTTTTGGAGTGCTTAACCCACTTGCTAGGTGTGAAGTGTTGGGTTTGGATCTGCCTAAGCTAAAATATCTTGAAATGATGAAAGAAACAGCAAATACTAACTTGCATTCACCCTTTCCTTGCCTTACAGAGGGGGGGGACAAGTTAGGAAATACGTTCATTGTACTCCAGGAACAATATGGTGAACTAGTTTAATTAAAGTTTGCTATGAACAGGACATTTCTTTAAATTCATTGTGTAAATAGCAACAGGCGTTCCTTTGAACTCTAGTGATAAATGAAGCTCTTAGGGGGTGGTCGGGTAACAAGAATGTATACTGGATAAACTGGAGATATTTCTCCTCGGAAAGAAATTGCACGGCTTTGTACTGGAAAGTAAGGGCTGTAGTTGCTGCAAGAGCTTCTTAAGGAAATCTTGTAAAATAGCTTACGTTTCTATTTCTAGGTCCCTTCGAGGTACGGTGCTGTTTAACCAACATGTTTTCAGTTCATTAAGGGAAACTTCCTGTTGCTTGTATTAATCACGACTACAATACAGTTACAGTCCATAACTTGTGACTAAGATAGCTTCCTGGTCACTGCTTCTGCTGTTGGTGATAAAATAGTTGTTTCAAGCTGTAAAAGTAAACCTGCTCCACTTTTTGAGATAGCTGAAGGAGTAAGTATGACTAATTGTGTTCTTTTTTTTTATTATTTTTTGACAGACTCCGTCTTGTGTACTGTTTATATCTTATCACTTCTGCATGTTGGGTATCATTTTTTTTTTCTATGTAGTTAAAGGTTCTGACATATGAAAAACACGTCAATGCATGTTACAATGCATAGTTACATATGTATGTTACAAATGCATAGTTACAATGCATGTAAGGAGTGGAGGAAGACAGTGCTTCTAAAATAGTTGTACCAGTGGAAAAAATACTAACACATACAGTGTATATACACATCAGCGTCTGATACTGGTGGATTTCTGCTAAGGGAATTTGCCTGTTGAACCCCCGCGTGACAGCACCAGGCAGTCAGGGGTTCAACCTTGATCCATTAAACATGGGCAGTAGTACAGAGCTGAAAGTTTGATCTTCATTTTCAAACTTCATTTGTCAGCATTATGCATGTCTGTGAATTGCACATTGAAAAACATGAGTATATATATATATATATAAAGGTTGTTATAAGAGTAAAGGTGCCCTAGGTTCTGAAATAGTTCTGTGAAATAGGTAAGCTTCAGTTCTAGGCATTTATTTTTTTCCTGTTGAATGTAAATGTGGCACTACAAACTCTTGAGAAAGCTGGACATAGCTTTAGAAGAGTTTATTGACATGGCTATTTGAATGACTCATTAGTGTTCTAAACAGTTCTAATTATTCTCCCTGGATAGCTATTTTAATGCTAATTTTGCCTGGAAATGTTCTGAAAAGGTGTTCAAACTGGGCTTCGAGGTTTGAAGAAGTAAACACTTCCAGGGGTGGAGAGTTTGTCACAGAGATTCTACCAAATCTGATGTAAACCTAATTCAATCGTTCCCAATTTTACCGTATCAATAATTAGATGGACTTGTTTTTTCTCTTACTTCAAATCTCAGGAACTTAAAAGTGAATTTTCAACATGATGGAACTGAATAATTTGTCCTCAATGTAGGTCTATCATTAAGATTGACATTTTTTTTCAAAAGCTGGTACTTCAGTGATTATTTTAAAAAGAAGCACTTTGTGGAATTATGAGGTTTGCTACTTTAATATTCTTTGTAATGTTTAGGGAATGTGAAGTACGTGACTTAGACAACTTTTTAGTATTCTTCTAAAGATTTTTTTTCCTAAACGTGGCATTTTCTTTTTCAGTCTGTTCCCAAATAGAAGCCAATGATTGCACTTGAGAGTGCTAAAATTTAAAGGGAAAATGCATATTGAGGAAAAGCATGCTCAAAGAATGTAAAATTAGGATAGGAAGATGTGAGCATTTGAGAGTTTATTAATTAGTAAATTTAAACCTTAAAATATATTAAACATATGTCCAGACTGAACTGGGTATTAAATGTATCTTCTTGGGAAATGCCTAGTGTACCCATAGTTTGATCAGACTGTGGCACTATTTGCATTAACACTTTCCACATCTGCAAAAACACTATCAGTGTGCTTCTAAGTAGACTTGAAGAAATCTCTTAATTGTCTTTAACATACTTCTTGATTTTATTTTTTTTCCTAAAAATAGGCAAAACAGACGTGTGTGAGCTTAAATTCTAGTTCTTTGTATATTGCAAGTGGAGGCCTCGATAACACTGTTAATATCTGGGATCTCAAATCCAGAAGGGTTCACCGTTGCCTTAAGGTAAGCATGGCTGGGGAAGAACTGTTCCTTTCTTGACTTCCAGGTTTTGTTGCAAATTGTAATAACATGCTTTTTCTAAGTCAGATATCCACAGGATCAAGTTCACAGATAGGAGCTAGCACACGTGTGTGTTTCACTTAACTTTGTGTTCTTCATGGACTGTGAATAGCAAATTGAATTTAATAAGCACGCTGAACTTGATGACTCCAGGGATACAAGTCTATAATAATGAATGTTTAAATTTTCAGAACAGGTTTTGTATTTTGAGAATTTGTTTTGATATTCTCTGGTGTTTTTCCAAGGCTGTATTTCAGATAATGACTGTTTCTGATATTTCAACTAAGATGATGCTTTTTTAATAGAACTAATGTTATGCCAGACTTCTGAAGAATTTAAATGCAAATTTGGGATGTGGTCATCTCTTTCTAGCTGTTCTAGACAAATTCCCTAAAATCTTGTCATGATGCATAAAACTTACAATGGTCTAATATATTTCCATGATCCCTTAAATAGATGATTTGCCCTTGGTTAGGATATCTGTTGAAGATGCTACAGCATAGGCCTCATTCTTTAAGTTACAGTTTCAAACAAAAGTACTGACTAACTAATATGATACTTTATATATTTTTTTATACTTCTTGGGATAGAAATGCTTTTTTGTCTTCCCCTGCGTTTTCAGTAAACACAATATCCTTGCTGCAAATGACTATAATGAAAAGCTACCTGGTTAAGTGTGTGTGTGTGTGTTAATACTACAGGTGACAGGAGGGGAAGTTGGCACTAGTAACTCATATTAATAGAAAGTCTCTTAAAATCATCACTGGTTTCTGAAACCAGTTTTATTTTACTTTTAAAATAACATTGACACCTGTGGTAGTTATCTCTGGCTGTCTCATTGAAATACTGTACGTAATAACAATATTGTCTTCACTAATTTATTAAAACAGTCTTCTGGAAACTTTCAAACTGGTTAAGATATCATGGTTGATCTTTAGTATGTTCTGCTACTGTTTTCTGGGATATTCCACTGTAAGTCTTAAAAAAAAATATATATATACACACACACACACACACACACACACACACATACACACACACACACACACATATATACATATATATTTCAATGTTATAGATGGCCAGGTAAAAAGCCATCAGTCCCAAAAGCAGCATGAGATAAGCAGGATTATGGTTTTGCTATATGTCTTTAACACTCTCCCTCCATCCCTTCTGCACAGGATCATAAAGATGAAGTTACATGTGTTACATATAATTGGAACGACTGTTACATCGCTTCTGGATCTTTGAGTGGTGAAATTATTCTGCACAGTGTTACCACCAATTTATCAAGTACTCCCTTTGGTTATGGTAACCGTCAGGTAGGCTCTGTATTAGCTTACTTTTGAGTGGGAAGCTTTAATTCACATTTAGTGTTTAGAAATTGAAAGTATATATCAAGAGTCTTCTGCGTTTGAAATGATTTGCCAGAATGTGTGTTTTTATTTTTTCAAGCTTAGTTATCTTTTTCCTTTTAACTTTTTTTAGGGTGCTCTGGAATGTCTAAAGAGCAGACCTTGGTGTGTATTCTAGCCTTAAATAATAGGTAACATGGAAACACAAATGTATGATATACCTTTACTTCTATACAGTTTACTGCAAACTTTATTTTGTGGTCTTTGCTGCCTCAAGAACAAACTTCTGTGCATCAGAACCCTAAACAAAAAATAGTCAGCTTTACAAACCAAAGCAGGATTTCAATGCATTAGCTTGTTGTTGCAAACAGCAAAGACTGCGTAGCCTGGGTTCTGATTTATCCAGGTTAATCAGATTTACAGCTGAGCAGAGCTATCTGTACAATAGGGGAGAATCTCAGCCTATGTTTAGAAATAATTTATTTAATTTAGAGATTAAAATTGTACAGCTGCTCAAAGAGTAAAAGCAATGAGACTTTTATATTACCTACTGAGGTATTAAGGTAAGGTAAGAGGTAAGAGTAACTAGTGTGCAGCAAAATGCCCAAAAGAGAAACACAAAAATATGTACTACTTAAGGGCCTTGGTATGGGTTTCAAATCCAAGTCTTTTTTTTGCAGACTCAAAAAAAAAATACTGCAGAATTAGTAGGTATCATTAGGGGAATTCCCTTGATAAAAAGGCTTCTGCAGTAGCAAAGGAGATGTGATGTCCGACCGGAAGTCCCAAAGTGAGTTCTTAGTGTGAATGTTGTCTTAGGAAAAGTGAAGAGTTTGTGCTTTGGGCACTTTTTAAATTTTTTGGGGGTCATTTTCATAGAAGTAGGAGCTGCTTAGGGGATGGAGAATCATTGCCCTGGTACTGAAGCTGACCTTTAGTGTTGCAGGGAATGCTGAAGTTACGCCATAGTTTGTTGTTACTGCTACAGCCTTCTCAGTCCTAGATGGACGATGGAGTGGGAAGTTAAATTTTTCTGCTGTATAGCATGACCAATATAGCTTGATGAAGAATGTCTTATGACTTTACAGCATCACAGGGATTGTGGTGTTTCTGTTGGAGAAAATCCATTAAATTCAAACTGTCTCTGCTTTCAGGTGCTGCAGTATCTTTGATCCATCACCATAGTCTCATACTTATATTGAAGCAAAATTGTACTTCATGCTTGGTTTAGTCTTAAAAATCCGTCTATATAGTCAGTTCATCTGGTTTGATTGTTATGATGTTGTGAGAAACATGGATGTGAGATGAGCTACAGGAATATCCATGGATGGATTAAAAGGTTGAGGAGAATATCCAGAGGGGGGACTCTTCTGCTAGTTAGTTGGAAAATTAAGAAGAAAATTATTGTGAAGATGATTAACGTCAACCTGTTTGATAGATTCAACTCTTTCCACCAAAAAGTGATTAGGAATAAGTGATGCAGTGAATAGCTGTTTTGGCAGATGAAATCAAGAGGCCTACTGCAAAGCTGAGTGACCTTTAAGATGGCTAAAGATCTTTGAAGTGTTAAATCAAAGTAATTGCAAGCACAGAGCTACTATTCACTTTCTAAAGGGGCATCAAACGCTTTCTAAAAGGGTGCAGTTATTTGATTGCAGTCTTAATTTACAAAATTAGAACTCAATTCCATTTTAACATGATGACTACTTGGATGCCCCAGTTTATCAGCCTAGCTTATGTTCTAAGAATGATCTTTGTTCTTTTGTGCAAAAATAGCTTTATTTTTGTTGGGGGGGGTGGGTGGAGGAGGGTTAATTGGTACTTGTAGAGAATTGCTGGATTAATTGCAACGAAGCAAATATATGAAGACTTGTGTAATTCTCTTAAAGAGATTGAACAAGCCTTTTCTTGATTTATGGTTTAGGGGCCCAGTTTTCTACGAGTAGGCTTGAATAGATACACGGTGTATTGTTCTGCTTGATCTTGGCACTGGCTGTCCGGCTTAGTGAGGGTCACCACTCCTTAGTAACTCTTCTACAATCAGGGAATGCGAGGTCAAGCTAACCTTATAAAATCCAGCTTGCCTCTGTTTGATTCTGCATGATGGAATGTAGTTTCCTTGCCAGTTAATTTCTGTAATTGTATAGACTCTACAAGTAGTCGAATAGCCCAAGGTTGCAGTGCTTTCTGTGACTTTAAACAATTTTCCTTTCATAGGAGTATTGGCCTACATTCTATTAATTGATTTTGATTTAGAAACATCTTTGTGCTTTATTAGAGTCGAGTCCTTGCAGGGAGCTGTTTGCCGATCCCATAATTTGTCTTTGCTGTTGGTATTCATTAAGACTACCAGATTCTTATCTGCTTGCTGTTGTGAGGTTGAATTGAAGTTTGTTTTGAAACATAATGATTGTCCAAGTCTTCACTGCCTGGTGCTGTTCTCCTAGCAACAGGATTTATTTTAGCTGTTTGAACAGCTGGCTGATTTGTAAAGATGTGTGATGAGCTCTGGTCACCCCATATAGTGAAATAGTCTTCAGCTTTTAAAGCTATCAGTTGGGTTTACGTCTGCTTTCTCTCTTAGAAGGCTCACTAAGGTAAAGGAGATAAAGAATCTGTATTATCTTTAGATGACAGTTGATAACACTAGACTACTTCTGGTTTAGTTTTGGGCTATTAATTTGTTTTCCAACAGGGGAAAGCCCTGAGTGCAATCAGTCCTCAGCAATGGGCTAACCGTTTTCTGAAGTACACTGTTCCTGGTTTGGCTGCTTTACTATGAAGCTTAGAGATCAAATGTACTTTCTATTTTCTACAGAAAATCTACTTCAGTCACAGCTAGGGCACAAAGATGCACGTGGTTTGTTGTGCTACGTTGACCAGTAAAATGTTTTGAAAAGGGTTTCATGTTTTCTTTGCCAGTTCAGTACCTTGTGCTAAAAATGTTTTTGCTAGTTCTGTGTGTGCAGAATTCCCAGGAATCACCAGGAGTTGTGCTTACAGAGAAGTGGTGAAACTTTCTTCATATCTGCTCCTTTTCTACTGGTTTTGAGAGATCAGTTTCAAAACATGGTTCTCCCCACACCTCGCACGTCCTTCATCAACAAACTAAAGTTAAACTGAAGCTGCTCTGAGGAAATCCTGTGACTTCAGTGAGAAGTGTGGAGCAGAGCTCATATGGGGAAGGCCTGTGTATGAAAGAAAAGAATTCTCCTCGGGCCTATGAGATGAGAAGGAAAAACGAGAAAAGAAAATGGAAGACTTGAAAGGATAACGAGGCAAATATGAGGAGGGCTCAGAGTAATACTGGTGGGCAGGAGGGCAGAAGAAGAAGAAAATGGAATGTGAGCAGCTGCTAGGGCAGTAAGGAAGAGTGAATAAATTGGAGAGCTGTGAGGGATGGGAATGTTTCCTACATTGATCGTGTATGTAACTGGAGGTGTTATTCCTGAATCTATTCATATTTCTTTTACTCTGTGGAGATAAACTGAAATATGTTGATAAAAATGTCTCCACCATGCCTGGTGGTGGTCCGTGTTCACTATATACAGACGTCTTCTGTTTTATTTGAATATGCGGTTGAGGGTACCACTTCTCTGTGGAGCAGCTGAGCTTCCAGTGAGACATGCAATGCAAGTGCTAGAAATTATGTTTGAGGCAAATGATCCAAGAAATAACTCCAGTAAAATGAAGTTAGAGGATAAAGTCTAGTACTGTACATTGTGGCGTGGATTATGCCAGAACAGTATACTGGGGTTTTTTTAGAACATTTTCAGACAAAATATGTATCTGGACTTGAGTGATGTGCTTTAATCAGTGCCTTGTGAAAATATTAGAGAGGAGGGAGGTTAAAAGAAGAATGAAGGATGGGTAAGACATTTTCTGTTGGGAAGAAAACAGTAAGTAATATTGAAAGAACAATACTTGATTTGGTTATCAGTAGCTAACCTTGTTTAATGCTTTCAGTAGTGGTTATAATGTGAGATGTAGAACTGTGATGAGATGAAGTTGGAAGTTACTGCCTGTAAGAGAGAGGATTGTGACAAACTCCAAAAAGGATTCAATAATAGACATGAGAACAATACACCAGTACAGAAATCAAGGTGCTAGACTGAGGTCACAACAGAGACTTTTGGCTTTGCACCGTGATCTGAAAGTTCCCAAAGGAAGGAAGGGCTTGGGCTTTTTGATCATAAAATGGCAATGAGCAACCAAAATAGATTGTATCACAAAAGAGAAAATGCCATCTAGGATATGTCAGGAAGAGTATTTACAGTACAGAGAGAAAGTGTTACCACATTTTTAAAAGCAGTAACAAAACATTTTGACAATCATACAAGATTTTGATTGTCCATGTTCAAGAGAGATTGAAACAGGGAGAGTGCCAAGGAGGCTGTGATGGTGACTGGGGAGTTAAGGGAACGATTTGAAGTGTAAGGGTATTACTGTCACAGGAGTGAATTATTGCAAATAGGTGAATTAGTGAAAATAAATAAAACTAATCTGGAGATTGAGTATTGTAATTTCGTACTAGAGCGGTGAGGTTCTGAGGCATCCTGTGAAGGAATATGGTGGAAAACAAACTATTTACCTGCTTCTGAAATGCAGTTTCAGTTCCTGTATGATGTAGTCCTGTGGTAGGATCTGCATGTGATTAAGTCAGGCATGTTACCCTGTTCTGTGGTCCTAGCTCACAGGGGTAAAGTCTCTCTTCTGCAGCACCTTCATACCTGAGTAGCTGTAGTCTCTGTGTCTTACCAAATTGGCTTGTACCCAAGGATTTTCAAAAATCAGTGGAGGAGAATTAAGTTTAATACTCTTGGTAGTACGTGAATAAGTGAAACAATGTAGCTTTTTGCTTCTTTCATTTTTAGATGCAGCATGTGAGTGTTTTTTTTTTTTTATCAGGGCACATGCTGCCCCCAGGCAGTAAAAATTGCATTGAAATGTAAAGTGAACTTTGTAAAATAGTTTAACTTAACATCTGTATTCCTAGTGTGTGTATAAAATATTTAGTGATGTCTTATAGTGGTGTTACAACTTATTTGTGTCTGTCTATTTGTTTATTTACAGCCTATTCGACACTTGAAGTACTCATCCTTTAAGAAATCCTTGTTGGGCAGTGTTTCTGACAGTGGAAATGTAACTCTGTGGGATGTAAATAGTCAGAACCCGTATCATAACTTTGAAAATACTCATAAAGCACCAGCTTCAGAAATCTGCTTTTCTCCAGTCAACGAGTTGCTGCTTGTAACTGTAGGTTTGGATAAAAGAATTATTCTCTATGATACTTCAAGTAAAAAGTGAGTATGTTAAAGACCTTTTGATTTTATAGAGGTTTCACTTGGGTTTACGAGCTGAAAAAAGCACATCCAATTATGACATGAAATATTTAATTCAGACCATATTCAAAGAGGTTTAAGTGGTTGGCATATTGCTGCTGGCTGGAGAAATTGTCCGAAAGTCCTGTTTGCTTTTTTTAAAACTTAAAATGGAAATTAATTCAGGTACTGCACAAGTGATTGCTCACAAGTGCTTGCTTATTGGCTTTCTTGTTGATGGGATAGCTTCTCTGATGGCCAGTATGGCCCTATGAGAACCTGCAGCAACCTAAGTTTAGCTTGCCTGCTTTTCTAGTTCAAGATACAAGACATTGCTGTGGTGAAGGGCACAAAGTTGATGAGATGGTGAGCCTTAAATATGGACAGGGTACTGGATGAAAAGCAGGTGATGGGTTGTGTAGTAAGAGGGTGGGATGGTAAGTGTTTTTGTGGGACTTTGATCTTAGCTTGGGGTGCTTTAGTCTGCTTTTACTCTAGCTGAGTAAAGCAGGAATCTTTCTCTAGTTTGGAGGATTTAGTAGAAGGATGCAAACTAGGACCCGAATTCTTCCTAGATTTGTGGGAGGGCTAGAAGCGATAGGCTTGGGAAACTAAAGGATATAAGCCATATGTTCACTGCAGTCATCGTTTCCAGCAGCAACTAATCTAGGTGTCAGAAGAGCTGTTTATGAAGGCAGTTTGATCCTGTCCTGATGAAATTTTCTGGAGCAGATGCAATTTTAATTTGTTAAACATCAATACTTAGCATGTCTAATCCACTGTTCCTTAAGGTATTTTACTGGAATTGGCACTGGAGAAGTGGAACTATTGACCTGTAGCTGAAATATTAAAGCTAGTTCACAATTACTTTGTTTTGATAAGTCTAACGATAAAAATTAATATTTTGATGAGCTTCTAAAAGTTTCTTTCTCCTATTCTTTCTCCTGTTTGAAGATTACTGACAACTATAGCAGCAGATTTTCCTCTGACAACAGTAGACTTCATGCCTGATGGTACTACTTTGGCTGTAGGATGCTCCCGGGGAAAAATCTGCCAGTATGACTTAAGAAAATTGACATCACCAGTGAAAACAGTTATTGCTCACAAAGGCAGTGTGAAATGCATACGTCTTCAGTTCAGTAGCACTTTTTCCAAGGTAAAACAAAATGTACAAAACCTTTCCATTTTATTGCTCAATATTTAGATTAATAAAAGCAAATATAAGTTTAAGAATCTGAGAAATATTAATAAATTTCCAAGCATTATAGATGCCAGCAAAGCTGACTCATATGAACACAGAGATATAAACTTTATTAACTGCTCAGTCTCAAGTGAGCAAAGGGGTGTTTATGTGAAGGTTTCCTTTTTTTTTTTTTTTTTTTCTTCTTCCTCCTTAGCTTCAATGTAGAAATGAGTGAAACTTTAAGATTAAACTTCCTGGTGTGAATGTTGCCACAGCAGACCAGTTTGTGGCATCTTAAATTCATTTCCAGGCAGCAGCAGCAAGATTTGTAATGGCCCTTTTGCTTATGGGGAAGACACGCAGCAGCCCATCTTGAGGTATTTCATCTGTGGAGGATTTGATTAAATAGAAGGCTAAAGAGGTTCTTCCAAGATCTAATTAGGCTCTACTTGGTCCAAAAAACCCACATACCCTCACCCAGTGGAGATGGGGGAGAACCTTTTGAAGTGGATTCTTTACTGTTCCAAGAGTTTGTTGTTCTTCCAGCACACTTGCTGCTGGTGGTTGGTTATTCCATTAAAACTTGTACTCCCTAATAACGTAATCTCTTATTTTTCCTCTGTGTAGGCCTAGGTTCAAAATTAGCCAGTGTCAGTTCATTCTGTCATTACCTTCAGTTCTGTTCTCTTGCAAGGTCATACAATATTCATATGATAATACAGAATTTTCCCATGTTATTTGAAATTGCATTAAGATATAGTTCTTTTTTTTTTTTTTTTTTTTTTTTTTTAGATTTGTAAAGGCATATCTCCTAGGCAGACTGCAATAATTTGAACTTTAGTGTTTCAAAACAAAAAGAATATTCACTTACTCTTTCAGTTGAAAGTAAAAATATATAATTTTTTTTTTAGTCTAACCTTAAGGGTTCTTCAAATAAACCTGTATCCAAAAGAACAGAAGTCAAAGCTGGAGCAAATCTTGGAGCAATTCAAAATATTGGCATCAAAAATTTAGCTTCTCAGACATCAGCAACGGTTTCACCTCCTCTGACAGCGCCAAATGAGAATAAGGGAGGAGAGTTTCTTCAGGAGAAAACAGGTAGTGCCTTGTTCCTACTCCTATAAATTACTACTTGGCATAATTCTGAAGATGTAAGGAAAATTTAATGACTTGACCATTACAACATAAAAATTACTCTGAGGGAAAGGCATTTGTTTCAAAGTATGTGTGTGTATGCACACCTGCACCTTCTGCCTCCCCCACAACATGAGACAGGCTATGAGATTGTGGGAAGTGAACTTGGTCCTACTGCAAGCTTTAGAAACTCTTGCTTCAAGTCCAGAATTTTAGACTTCATATACATACTTAAATGTTAAAGGAAAAAGCTTCGTGGTGACGTTGTGGGGCTCTCTGTCTTTAATTTCTTGTAGATTATCCTTATGTACGTAATGTACTTCCTGATGTAATGTCTGTATGGAATGCAGAGCTAATGGTTTGTAATTCTATCAGTAAACAGGAGTAACAGACCTGACAACAACCTAGACACATAAACAGGAAAAGACAAAACAAAACCAAAAACCTGAGAGCTGCACTGTATTTTTTTTTTTTTTTTTGTATGAGGCATTATGTTACATGGTAGGAAAGATGTCAAATATAGTTGCAAGTGTGATTAATTGTATAACTGTACTTGGTGTTTATGCTTCTGAAATTAACATTTTTTTTGTAAGAATTCTACGTATGATTCTAAAATTCTGCCACTGCATGTAATGTGCTGTAAAAATTTTTGTGAATTCAAGAATTCTGAAAATGCAGTCAAATCAGTAACTCTGTCAGTTTGATTCTTGAACTCACCAAGCCATTTTAAAGCAACAGCACTATTCCCTCCATTTTTAAATAAAGAGAAATACACGTAGCAACACTAATGAGGCAATAAGCCACTGCAGTCCATAAGGACATGTATTAATGACCTCCCTTGGGTATGCAATGAAGTGTGAGGTGAAGTAGGATGCTTCCTATGTGCTCCAAGTGTTGCTAATCAACATTACTGCATAGTGTGGAAATCGTATTTAAGTTAAAAAAAAAAAAAAAAAAAAAAAAGAAAAAAAAAGCCGTATCAATTACTATATTTATTTGAACATGTAATGGTTGTTAACTGTTAAGTAGGACCATTCATAATAAGTAAATGTTTTAAGAAGATAAAGGTTTATGAAATAAATATTTTCTGTGAAGCTGAAAGTTCGGTTGGGAAGTAAAGGGCCTGGTATACCAAAGAAGATACAGTCTTTAAACTTAAAAATGGGAATAGATGAGAGGCCACAAACTGCATTTGTTCTGTGGAAAATTTTCTAAGCCCTGAAGATCGGTTTTAACCTTGGAGAAATGAGGAGTATTCAGTAAAGTCATCTAATAGCATATTTAGGACAAAAAAACACCTGTTCATACATCTTGTAAATGGACTGGAGATTTTTGTCATAGATATTTTAGAGTCTAAAACTATAAATAAATTCAAGATGTGATGAGCCATTTGTATGTACTTCCAGCAGGCTTCCCATAAACTTCTATTTAATAGTCACCCTGCGGGTTAGATAACTCCTGCATTTAGATTAGTGACTTTTTTTTTTTTTTTTAAAAAAAAAAGGGCAAAAGATGTTTTGTCCTGTTTTTATATTGTGTTTTTTCTGTGTAGGCATTCTGAAGGTTCTGACACAGGTTGATACTGCATTTGTAGTCTGACTCAGAACTGAGTAATTTACTTAACTAGTAAGCACAATTCTATGCATGCCTCACAACTGGCACATAGTGGAAAATGTGTTATAATAATATATTAAAGTGATATTTTAAACCTGACTCAAGTCCCAGTTTATGTAAATACTTGGACATGATTGAGTGTAGTCATCCACAAAGTTATATTTAGATCATTTTCACTTGAACTCATATAGAGAAGTGTTTATAGGTTTTAAGTGATTTTTTTAACTAAAGAAGGTTACAAAAGCTTTATGTAGTAGGTGATTTATAGGAAGCTTATTTCTGTATTGAGTGGCACTAATGCTTTTCACATACGTTTCAACTTAGATGAGCAAAATCTGGGTATTTCTAGAGGAAGGAGTTTAGCGAGGGCAGAGTAGCACCTTGCTTGTATTCCTGCTCCAGTTTTTAAAGCATAAACTTTGAAAGTTATGTAGGTGGTTGTTGGCAGTTCAGTTCGCTTCTCCATGTGTTTCCAATCTAGAAACTGTAGTTTGAATAATCACTGCATGCGTGTGTTTGAAGATTTGCTTCTGTTCTGCAGACAACTGTGCGTGCTACCATTCATCTGAAAGATGGATGTTTTGTTCCTGCTGGACTGGGACAGGAATAAGTCTTGGGCATGGAGTAGGGAAGATACAGAGACAAATCCTTTTTTGTGTAACTGTAATTCCTCTCTGATTTCATAGTGTTAGAAGTACAATATTAGAAATAAGCAGAGAATATCCTAACATTAGGTAAGCTTCAAAATAGGGGTTTCATAGAATTTCTCTTAAAATGCTTAATGGCTGGACTGAAGCAGGTTTATTTTCTTCCAGAATCAGTTTAAATGTTAATCTGAATGTGGTCACCTTCTTAGCAAATGGTGTATTTGCTAGTTATCTCATCTGTTACTTTATAAATCTACATCATTAATGCAGCAAATTGATCTAAAAATGAGTGCATGAGTTTTACAACTTCTCCTTCCTTTTCAAAAAGAGGAGAAAAAAATCCACCTGTATTTTTGTTAATAAGTATCTTAACTTTTAGTTATGATCACCTGTGATAACACCTCTTAAGAAGATCAAGTTGACCCTCTAATTAGAATCTGTCGGTAGCTGAGATAGTTGTAACATACTTGCTGGACTTACCAGGCATCAGGCTTGCTATCAGTTTATTTAGAAATAACATACATTGTTTTTGGAATGTGTAAATGGTTAACAATGTTATTGTCCTTTTGAAGGCTTTCCCCGTAGCTGCAGCTTGGATGTGATTCCATCTAAAGAAACAGATCATGGGAAAAGTGCAGACTTAAATAATTTTGATGACTTGGGTCGAAATAGTTTAGGAGATGTGTTTTCTCCCGTCAGAGATGGTAAGTTGCTAATACTGACATTTGTAAAGTATAATTCATCTGCATAGAATTATGTTTTGTCGTTTGTGTGTGCCTATTTGGTTTTTCAGTTTGTCTTTAATTATTAACTGGATGCAACGATCATCAATATTCATTTAATAAACAATTTGTCTATTCTGCTATTTTGTAGATGTTATCGCGGGTAAAGCAAATGAAGATCCTCCAGGAAAAGGAGATGGTAAACATACTTTTAGTATATTTTTCTTTGTCAGTAGTCACTGGAAGTCTATGCTAGTTATTCCATGCTAATTTTGTCATACTGTTGAGGGCAAAGAAATGATGCAAGCAGATGCTGGAACAAATGAACTTCATGAACTTACCTGGAAAATGTCTAACTTGCTGAGGAGCTAAGGCAACATGTGGTAACAGGAAATCCAAGAGTATGGTCTTAAAGTGATTTTGTTTTCCCTTTTGGAGACTTAAAGTGATGTGTAGAGGCTTTTCATATTTTATTACTTTCATAAGGACAGTGACAGCATAAGTTGGATTTGGGGATTCAGTTTTTGTGCGATGTGTTTTTGGGTGACTACTTTATTTGTTTTGTGTGGATGTTTGGGATTTTTTTGTTATTTCTTTGTGTGGTTGTGGCTTTTATATAAGCCACAACCACACAAACCACAAGTTTGTGTGGTTGTGGCTTATTTGGTCTTTTTTATTTATATATATTTTTTAACCTACATGCTTTATCCTTTCCTTTTAATTTTAGGTCTGGATTTTCAGTCCTACCTTTCAGGTTTGGATTTTCTCCCACAGCTCACCACTGCCTTTCCAATCAAAAGAAACCCTGTAGGCAGTAATGCACAAGGGATACGGTCTAGCCCACTACATGCACTTGTGGGATCTCCAATTAAGGAAGAAGAAGAACATCCAGAGACCGACCCCAAGAAAACAAATCTTGGAAAACAAGAATCTAAAGAAACCTTAAAACAGGTATACTTTACTAATTAATACTTGTTATGAGTACTCTTTTTAGAATCTGAGAATAGAACTACCTGAAGGAAAAAATTCTTAAAAGTGTCCCAGCTAAACTTATTTTGCAGCTCTCTTCATACTGTTGGCACAATCTGTAAAATACTCAGTTTGTAGTATGTTGGTCTGTAGCAGTGCAAAACTGGTACGTGTTTCTTGACACTGTTCCCCATGATATCCTTCCTTGTCTCTAAATTGGAGAGACATGGATTTGATGGATGGACCACTTGGTGGGTAAGGAATTGGCTGGATGGTCACATGCAGATTTGTGATCAGTGGCTCGGTGTCCAAGTAGAGATCAGTAACAAGCAGTGTTCCTCAGGGATCATGGGATTGGCACTGTTTAACAACTTAGTTGTCAACATGCACAGTGGGATTGAGTGCACCCTCAGCAAATTTGCCAATGACACCAAGCTGTGTGGTGCAGTTGACACTCTGGAGGGGAGGGATGCCATCCAGAGGGACAGAGGGGCCATGGACAGGCTTGAGAGGTGGGCCTGTGCGAACATCATGAGGTTCAAGAAGGCCAAGTGTAAGGTTCTGCGTCTGGACAGGGGCAATCCCAAGCACAAATACAGGCTGATGGAGAATGGGTTGAAAACAGCCCTGAGGAGAAGGAGCTGGGGGGTGCTGGTTGATGAGAAGCTCAGCATGAGCTGGCAATGTGTGCTTGCAGCCCAGAAAGCCAGCTGTATCCTGGGCTGCATCAAAACAAGTGTGGGCAGCAGGGTGTGGGAGGTGACTGTCCCCCTCTGCTCTGCTCTTGTGAGACCCCACTTGAAGTGCTGCGTTCAGCTTTGGGGCCCCCAGCACAAGAAGGACATGGAATTACTAGAACAAGCCCAGAACAAGTCTGATGATCACAACGATGACCAAGGAGCTGGAGCACCTCTCCTATGGGACACACTGAGGGAATTGGGGTTGTTCAGCCTGGAGAAGAGAAGGCTCTGGGGAGTGCTCATTGCAGCCTTTCAGTACCTAAAGGGGGCCCACAGGAAAGCTGGGGAGGTACTCTTTGTCAGGGAGTATAGTGATAGGGCAAGGAGTAATGGCTTTCAGCTAAAAGATTAGGTATAAGGTAGAAATTCTTCACTCAAGAGGGTGGTGAGGCACTGGCACAGGCTGTCCAGAGAAGCTGTGGATGCCCATCCTTGGAAGTGTTCAAGGCCAGGCTGGATGGGGCTTTGGGCTACCTGGTCTGGTGGGAGGTGTCCCTGCACATGGCAAGGGATTTGCATTTAGATGGTCTTTAATGTCCCTTCCAACCCAAACCATTATATGATTCTATGCTTAAATAAGCTCATATTACAAAAGCTCGTGGGCTAGCTTGAGGAATATGTTGATTGTTATAGAAAATCAGGAATGATCATTAGTTGGTTTCAGAGAAGCATAGAATTATTCAGGCTGGAAAAGACCTCTGAGATCATCTAGTCCAACCTTTAACCTAGTACTAAGTCCATCACTAAACCATACTATTAAGTTCTACATCTACACATTTCTGAAGACCTCCAGAGATAGTGACTCAATCACGTCCCTGGGCAGCCTATTCCAATGCCGCATCACCCTTTCAGTAAAGAAATTTCTCCAAATATATAAAACTAAACCTCACCTGATGAAACTTGAGGCCATTTCCCCTTGTCTTATCACCTGGTGCTTATACGAAGAGCCTGGTTACACCAGTATGATTCTTTGTCATTTAGTAGGTCAATTCTGGCTGCTTCTTTCCCTAGTTATTCCCTGTCAAAATTCTTGCCTTTTGAGATACTTTTGATATTCTTCTGTTGAGACCGTGGTTCCTTCTGTATTGCCTTTGAGAAGTCTTGAGTTTGCTAGGAATGGTAGTTACAAATTTAGCACAAGATGTTTGATGTGAAAATTAAGATTTAAAATTATTTTTTTTTCCTCCTTCCTGTGTATCTGCACTTGAGGCAATTTTGGGGTATTTAAGCCATCAATTTTTAAGAAGCCTTGCTAGAGGAGGAAAACATTTATCAGGAGGTTCCTAAAACCAAAAGTATTTGAAAGAAATACTGAAAATCTAGTTTTTGAGTGCAATTAAATAATTATAATAAGTAAGGTTGTGGTTTTGATTTTGATTGTCAGCTTTCCAAGTTGAACTCAGCAAGTGCAGAATCTGGAACTCTAAGTCCTCCGCCTCCATCCACTGCTTCAAAGACTCCTGAAACAAGTGAGCGACTTGTGAAGAATACTCAGGCCCATCTTGCCTATGATCTACCAGTAAATGGTACTACCTTAACAAGTAAGTTGATCATTTTGGCCCAGTTTTAGATGTGGTTGACTGTGAACTGATGCAAAACCTGGTAAAATGGACCACATGTTAAAACAGAATGTATCAGTCTGGATTTGCTTGTAAATTCAGTTAGCTCCCTTAGAACATCTCTGTTTGCCCACAAAGACTTGTTCTAAACCTTTTTCCCCCCCCTTGGTAGTATTAGAGACAAAGCATCAACAAGCCTCAAGATGAAACGTTCTTGTACTCCACTATAATGACTTTCTAAAATTTTATTTATTGTTAATTTTAAAGGTCCAAAGATAACATCACCCGTCACTGCTGGAGTTGCCAGCTCATTGTCAGAAAAAATAGCAGAAACAATTGGGAGTAGCAGACTAAATGCACCTCTGACATCCATCCAAATAAACTTCATTCAGAATATGATACAAGAAACAATGGATGACTTCAGGTACTGATATTTATATAGCACATTTTGTTTTCAATGACATGTTTCCTTCATAAGATGTTTTAACATCTGCTTTAGCTTATTTCCTACTCGCATTAGGAAATGACACCATTAACAACCTTAATCTTGGAAATCTAGGTATGAGGCTTTATTTTTGAACAGCTCTAGTGGCTAATTAGATTGATGTCTCTGAGGGTTTTTTTATGTGCATGACTTCGCTAACATATTTCCAGAGTGAGTGTTTGAATACTTTTCAGACAGTAAATGTGTGTGCATAATGAAGTCCTTACTGCTTTCATGCAAACTCGTGCTGATTTCTTTCCCTCCCCCGTTATCCCAGAGAAACTTCTCTTAAAGTTACTACTATGGAGAGTTTGATCTGGACAATTCACTTGTGTTGGCTTTGACTGTTGTTTGCTTTGTATGTATAAAGCAAAACACTTCGTATTTCTGTTGGCAAAGCTTCGCGTAAAATAATATTTGTGCTGTAAGTGATGCTTGGTGTCAGATAACTGGTATTTGTGCATACTTACTTAACTAAAATTCCATTCACTTCTCTTTATGAAGTCAAATTAACAGAAGTTAAGGATTTAATGTGAAGTAGTGTTACCCTAAAGACTTCTGCTGATTCCCCTGAGTATAGTGGGCTAAAAAAATGTAGGACTTTGTCAAAAGTGTAAACCTGTTATTTTCTCACTGCCTCCTTTTGAAAATGTCTTCTGGTATTTGCAGTTTTAGGCATGCCTGGAGATCAGACTTACCATTGATGTTCTGGGAATTCCATGTTTTGTCAGTCTCTCCTCAGTTTTTGAACCTACTAGCCAAATGCAACCAAATCTGTCAGGAGCAAAAGCTTTATTATTTTTGAGGTCTGTGTTTTCCTTGAAACTGAGGACTAGACAGAGCAGAAAGATTTGAACTAGTCTCTGAGGGATAAGGCAGCAGAACTCAAATTCAGTCTAGTAGAAGCCTGGCTAATGGATAATCACGTAGCTCAGAGTTAGTGCAGTAGGCTGCCTTCTTGCCTATGAGAGTATCATAGGAAATGTAACGCAGATTAGTCTGCAAAGGGCACAGATCCCTAGAACATGATGCTTCATTAATTCCTCTGTCAAAAACCAGCTTCTTGTGTTTCTGGTAATAGTCAGACTGGTCTCTGGGACTAGGTGGATTTGCACCAGCTTTTTATAAAGAGGGCTGTTAACGAACCACTGCTTGTTGGCCGTCATCTGTTATAAATCTGGGCAAACTTGTCTAGTATTCCTACTTCTCTGTTTTATTTTCATTCATTTTGAGTTGTGTGTGTGGTTGTTTGTGAATACTTCAAAGTTCTAGGGGTGGTGGAATGCGAAGATCTAGACTCAATCTGTCATTTTCTCAAAGCTGTTAGAAATTAGCAGTTATGGTAGAATGTTAATTGTGAACAGGTGAGTGATACAGCTCTTAGTACTGCCTTTTTCGGGGGGAAATGACAGACCAGCCATAATAAACAGAATAAGTAATTCGTGGTAGCACTGCTGATCCAGGTCAGCATATCATGTAAATCTTCCTTTCTGCTGCACTGGAAGCATTTTTCTCTTTTATCACACTATTTTTGTAATAGCTTTCTAATTCTCATTACTCAAAACATTTTTGTTATTTTACAGTAGTTTCCTTGTGATATACAAAATTGCTGCATCCTGTTAACAAAGAATACTTGTCATAGCACTCAGCACTTGTAACGCTGTAGCTGGCAGAAGACCTAGATAAGGAACTCTAAGTTTTATGAAGAAAATAACACTGGTTTTCATGGAATTTCAGAAAGAGAATCAGGAAATGGATACTTGGGCTCGAAAAGGGATGTTTCTAAATAGAAAAAATCCTGAATTGTTCTGTATGTAGAAAAAAAAAAAACACATTTAAAACTCATTTTCTGTAAGACTTTTATTGGGACTTTAACCGGTGTTTCATGGTTCAGCAGTTTTTAGTGTGATACTTCAGGATGTCATGAGGGTGTAGAAGTATAGAGTTTTGGGTACTTGGGATTGGAGATAATTTACGCTTCCTAAGTAAAACTGAGCATTGCCCTTTTGCAATTCTTCCCCCAGAGAAGCATGCCACCGAGATATTGTGAATTTGCAAGTGGAGATGATCAAACAGTTCCATGTGCAGTTGGTATGTATCAAAAGCATATGAACAGTTTCCATTTTTAGTAACATCAAAACATGTAAACTATTATGTCAAAACTGGACATCAATTTTACTTATTAGGAACAAGAATGGGAGGATGGGATGTGAAGGAGGGCGAGAACATCATGAGTTGGAATCTGTTAAACTATTTTGTCCTTAAGAAGTAAACATACATATTGGGTGGGTATCATGAATTTCATATTTCAGGAGTTACGAAATGACAAAAGGGAAACAAATTTAGTTGTCCTTTGGAAAGGACCAAGAGCTGGGGTAAGGATGGGGTAGAGGAAGTTAAGACGGCTTCACTTAAGGGTACAACATACGTGCTGCACTGTTCTGTGTTCTTTAACTTCACCATTTTATGAAACTGTTCTTTTGATCTGCATTAAAAAAAAGACCTTGTCTTGGTACTGAACATTTTAATGGAACCTGCATTAGTAGATATTTCATCCTGAAGGAGTGCAAAATATCCTTTGATAAAATATTCACTAATGTATTAATGATCAAAATACTGTGTATGTCAAAAAAAAATACTACTCTTCTTACCAGAAATTTAAAAACAATATTATCTCGGTTGTTTAATTTTCAAAAGGGATATGAAAATGGATAGGATTAAGCTGGAAAAACAACAACAACAAAAACAAACTCACAACTTTGTAGCTGCTTATTGGGTCTTTTTTTTCTTTTCTCTAGAATGAAATGCATGCCTTACTTGAACGATATTCTGTAAATGAAAGCTTAGTAGCTGAAATTGAGAGACTACGCGAGGAAAACAAAAGACTGAGGACTCACTTCTGAACGATTCACACTGCTAATTTTGTTTGCGTGAACTCACTACTTGTGGTGTGTTGCTTATGACAGATCATCCATCATCACTGAAGTATTGTATGAAGACCTGCTATTATCTTGAACATAAATCTTTTCTAAATAAATGGTGTAAAATACTATAAGTAATTATAACTTGTAACAGATAAACACCATATAAAGAATGTTTACATAGTCATGCTAACCATCTTGAAATACATCCTTCTAACAGAAAAGCTGAAAGGATAACTACGTTATCAGAGTTCTAGCAATATGTGAAGTGCCTTTTTATAATCAAAACCAAAACAGGACAGATGCATTTTGTATAAGATTTTTTGATAATAGCTACTTTTCTATTTTCTTCTTTATTTTACTACTGTCAAAAACAATCACTTCAGCTTGCCTTTCAGATACTTTTCTTGGAGAGAAAGGGAGAGAAAGCTTATCTTCTGCATGACATGGAGCCTACAGTATTTAGTTAATCTTATTCAACTGGTGACTCTACTATCCTGAGTAAAAACTAAGTTTGAAAATATTTAAAAATTCAGTGCCCATCACCTCGTTTATTACATTTATAACTCTGAAATCTGTGCTTGTCTGCCATGAACTTGTTGCAAACACTACTTCAACTGCATAATGACATTTTTTGTTAAAACTTCAGCTATGTAGATAGAATTCTATTTTATTTACACGTCGGAATATTGTCATAGCTTGTCCAGTTTGAGTGCAACCTTAGATTTCAAAAAGGACGTACACTCAGACATTAACAACATAGCATTGAGTAAACGAAGTCTTTCAGTCTGTGGTTAAAGCACCTTTCTACCCTTCCCCCCCCACTTCTGTTCTATTAATTCTGGCCCAAACTTAATATTGAGCAATTGCGTTGCTGTTTGGCCTGATACTATTTTTTAGCATTATTGCAGCCTTTTTGAGATAAGCTGCATACCAAATGTAACTAGTGTCTTAGCTGTACGATTAACATAACAAATAGTATTGAAGAGAAATCATTACCTCAGTAATATAATGCTATCGCATTTGTGTTTAAATGTTTTGAAATGAAGCTCAGTATGAAGTCGTGACTGCTGAAGTTCATGGAGATTTGTCTTGCTCTTTATTTATACCGAGAGATTAAAATCAATTAAAACTTCAACTTAGTTTCATTTTAAAATTAATTTTTTCAGTTTTAATTTAAATTAGAAATTTCTCTGAAAGATCTCTTCTACAAGTGCTTCTTGATATTAAAATTTTTCTGGAGGCATCATAATTTTCTCACTGATATTTGGTGGTTTCTTTTCCTGCAATCACTAAAACTCAAACAAGGAAAGTCTGAGTATGTGGTGAGTTAATTAGTTAAAACATCAAGTGCTTAAACTTGAGATGGCACTCTTCCTTGAAATAAGAAAGCCATAATATATAGTGTAACTTATTTTTAAATGTAAAACTGAGAAACTGTCTATACCCTTTCACTGTCTTTACCTTTTATTTTAAGTTACATTTTAATGTTATTGACAAATATAACCTTGTATGAAAATGAGGCTGTTCAAGTTGTCTCAAGTTGTCTTCAATATTATGGACAGGACCTTTAAATGTCTGCAGTTTTAAAAGCTTATGAAAAGCAGTAGCAGCATTTCTGTATCATAACTTCATGGTGAAAGGAAGCAGAGTCAGTTTTATTTTGTAATTTAACACAATGTAGAAAATTAGTAAAATTATAGGACAATTTTAACTAACATTAACCACAGTTCATAAAGATAATAGTAGTTGAAATGATCAAAAATCTTCCAGCTCTTCAACATGTTTTGCAGTGTTAACAAACTAACCTTGCACAGTTGAATCTCTTCATTTGTTCCCCAAGTGCACTTGCTTGTATACCTGGATGACAGCAGGGAATTAGAAAATTATCTTGAGGTATTTGGCATGTAGATAACTTGTTTTCTTGATTCTGAACTGTATTATGTTTTTCTTAGCTCTCAAACAGAGGCAATTATAGCAACAGTGGCTGAAAAGATACATTTTGGCCTTTAAAATATTTTAGGGCTTTTTCTTTTTCCCCTTCATATCTCAGGATTGCTAGCTGCACATGCTGTGATGAGATGCAGTATGCTACCACAGTAGGGGAATGTTTTGCCTTGTAAATGACTTGGATTTGTATGTTAAAATAAAGCTTATTTTAACTTTTTTGAACAAAACAGTGTGGCAACCTACTTTTTAAGGATAATAAACTTATGCTGTAATAATGTTACTTCATAGCAGGCAAACACCTGCCCCAAAGAATGTGTAAAGATCTACCTAAAATTCTTCTGTAACCTCTGCTGCCTCTATGGTTTCGCCTAGACCATCAAGTCCTTTTCACAAAAGTGTTCAGATTACCTCATGGAGTAAAGAACAGATGTACTATTCCTCCTTCCAACTTGGAAGCTATTACAATGGTGACAGAGGGATCATGTTCACAGCTAAAACTAATGTTCAAGCGGATGTTTAGGGTAGAGGAATAATCTCGTCACCTAAACGTGAGTTGCTGATCTTAGATCCTACATCATCATAACATTTAACATATGGATTTTTTTTTTAATATCCTTCTCTCTCGTGCTTACCAGTTGCTTTTTGTTGCTGCTGTGAATTGCATTTGTAGTTTCAAGGTATTTAGGCTCTGAAAACCCACAGTGACAGTTTTATGAGAATGAATCAAAATGCCAGAGCATCACTTAGTTTCTGGCAACCGCCCCACATTGCCTGATGCACAAACAGCTCTTCACCACCACCAGCACAGTAACAATTGTGCAAGCTGCTCAATACCCCTTTTACACAAGGACCAAGAGAGGAAGAAAATGCTTTACAAGCTGTATCCCCAAACCCGTACCATGGATACTAAAACTTAAGAGGAAAAGCTGTAAAGGGTGATTTGGATATAAAGACAACGGCTTTCATATTGTGGGGTGCTTAAGAGGTGCGGTACTATTTGCTTGCTCTGCCACTGTGCTTGTGCTTGTGTGACCATTACAGGTGAGCGTTGAGCTGCTGCACCTCTGATCTGACTCAATATGGCTGTTTTTTTTTTTTTTTTTTTTTTTTTTTTTTTTTTTTACCTGTTGCAGTGCATCTGGGATATGCTGATTAATAAATTATCTGAGAATCTTTCCACAGTTTGTTCTTCCACTCTTTCTTAAGCATCCTGTGCTAAGCATTGGCAAAGATCAGATACCAGGCTGGAATGACAAGAAATAAGATTCTGAGCTATTTAAGATAAACTGTAAAATTAGCTATCAGTCTGAATGTCTCTCTGTAGACAAGAAAGTACAGATAACAACTGTATTCTGACACTTCACGTTAGCACAGTTGTAAAGAAATGTAACAGTGGAACTGTACTCAGTAAAGATTTCAGAAATCACTGGAAACACATCCTGTTTAGTTTGTTTTGGCAGGCCCACAGCTGTGGGACTAGGAGCCATGAGAATCAATCAGGATGGAGACTGATCAGTTATGGTATTGTGCCTGTATCAGTTGCCAATAACACTTCCTGTGAAGTCGTCACTTTTACTGAAGTTACAGGCTTGTATGAGATGTTTTTATTTCTTCTTGGAGAAACCGAGCCTATGATTAGGATTTGTACATAGCATTTTCAAAATAAACTGCCAGGAGCTTTTCTGGGGCAATGCATATAATAAAGTGGGCTGAAGGAAGCGCTGATTTTCAAGAGCATTTGTATGAAATGAAGGGGAGGGAACAACAATACACATTTATTTATTTATTTATTTTGATCCAGAAGGCACTTCAGATATCAGAGTAAGCTTACAAACTTCCATTCAACCTGCAGAGATTTCCAGGTTATTCTCACTTCATCTGAATTTTGTTAACTGCTGGCTAAAGCAGAGGGAACAGAAGCACGGACTGATGCTATTTATTTGGTTAGCCTCATTGGTACTTTAAATACTCACATTTAAATTAAAGCAGAAAGTGTCATCCCTTCGTGTGGACAAATCATATCAGCAGAATATTGTTCTTTGCTCTCTAATAGGTTGGAAGTGCAGCAGGAATGGTTGAGCTTTGGGCTCTATGTCTCTTTAATTCATTCATTTGTCCTTTCGTTCTACTTAAAAATACTGAGGCGGATTTAATGGAAAGTTACAATGGTTCCCATCCCTTTTCTTAGACTACAATATTTTCTGTATAGAAATTACTGAGAGACTTTTTTTTTTTTTTTTTTTATTAAAAAGCCTATTATTTTGCAAGAATGATAATTCTGATTTTTTTTTCATCCCTACTTCTCCCTTGAGTAATGGATGAGGAAAGAAATTATTCAGAGAAAAGGACATGCTAGAAAAAAACACAATTTCCTATACAAGTTATTTACATATGAGTGCCTTTACAGGTAATAAAAATGTATATTAGCTAATACAGGGCAGAAATGTTTCAGAATTCATTTTTTAAAAATTAGCACTATAAATAAATGTGTTCTGTATAGACAACAACTGCATTACCATGGCACTGTTTAACAGAATGACTTTCCAGCGGGAGAGATTTTTTTATATTTTTTGTAAGTATGAAGACAGGGTGAGCTGTGTTTCCTGGGAAGTTCTTCATGTTTTCATAAGGTCTGAGACTGGCCAGTCAAATATAAGGCAAGCAAAAACAAGCATTCTTTGAAAAATATGGGCTAAGTACATTAACTAACTATTGATGTTCTTCATGGATCCTATCTATGCTACTACTGTTTTACTGGAGCAAAACCATAGGAGCAGAAAGAAACCAAGACCCAACGTACACTGAATTGTCCCCCTAATTTCATAGCTTCTATACTCAACAGCAGTTTTGGGTTTATGCTTTTCCAGTTCTCATCTCTGAACTTTATCAGTCAGAATCAGGGCAGAATTTTTAGCCAAGTCTACCTGCATGTGTGACCTACGTGTCAGAGTACTTTGTCTGCTACTTACTGACACCCACTCAAGTTTAAATTCCTGATATTGCATAAGTCTTGCTCATGCTCCCCCCTCTCCCCCACAAAGTGGGAAAGGAACATCACTGGGCCGAGTCCAAAGTATTTGTCCTGAGTCTAAGGTCTTATTAGTGTCTCAGGCTGCAGGAAAGCGGTTGGCCCTTTGCCTCCCAGCCGTGATGAACAACCACAGGCCTCCTTCTCCTCAAGGCCGCTTCGCCCCACTCCTGGCCCCACACTCCAGGGTGGTGCACGGCAAGCCTCGAGGCGCCTGTCCCCGCTGGCTGCCTGCCTCCTGTGGTGGATGCTCCTCGGGTGAATTCAGCTCACACCGGCAATCGAAGCTCACTTTGCAGGGCACACACGGGTGGGGCTCGCACAGAAGCGACTCTGCTTGTTTCCATAGTAACTTTGATGCTTCAGGGAAAAGACAAAAAAGACAAGAACAACAGGAGATGATGCAGGGAGCTATCAGCACTTCAGTGACATGTATTCGAATTGCCCTGTGTTATTCTGAAGTGACAGAAAATCCAAATGTGATAGACAAGTGTTCTCCTACAGTGATACTACAACTACTACGATTTTTGTAATTGCCAATGCCATTTTTATTTTGCTATTTATTTCGCTCAGTTTTGGTCTGTTTAAAGGTTCCTTTCTACCCGTGTTATTAGGCAAACAGCTTTGATGGCATTGGTGTGGCTGTCAGGTATCTCCACCTGTAAATACAATGCAGGGGGTAGTGGTACCGATGTTTTGAAAGCTACTCCATGCATTTCAGAAATACTGGAATTTAAGTATAAAAACCACAAGTGAGTACGAGCAATGCTTATCTTGTCCAAACGAGATAAGCATTGTTCTACCTTCTATTTTCATCCTTATCTTTGTGAAGTTGAAATGTAGTTACATTTCATGTAGTTAGCTGAAAGTACAGAACCGATGCTGACCTCTCAGGTGTTTTATGCCAAGTTCACACATGTAGTGTATGCATTATTTCACTTCTTAAGGCAGTTGACTTGTGTTCCTGCCTTATTTAAGAAAGTGTCAGTTGTGCAGCAAACTTCATGGGAATAGTTGCCTCACACTGAGCAAGGGAATTGGTAGCTCCTCATTATTTCATTCCCAACAATGACCAAGGCCTTTATACTTGCAGAAATGACAAAAATCTCTTCATCACCTAATAATTATCTATGTCAAAAGCCCACGCTCAGTACAAGATAAAGAAAACAAAATATTTTAAGTCTAGTCTTTAGACTGCACTGATGATTTGCTCTGCTCATGACTTTTGTCTGTTCCCATCGGTTTAGTCTCTTCATTCATAGTACCAGAGTTACTAGGCAGAGTATTGAATGGGACCATGGAAGTTTGCCTTTCTGAATGCCGAAGTGTTGATATGACATTGACAGCTGGTTTATCAGCATCCTCTCTGGATACAAAGCTTTGTACTTCAGGGGAGAGCCCACCTTCCAGATTACTGCCTTGTACTTCCTTGCCTTGTTGTTTTCACCAGCCAAAGCCAGCTTCCAGAAACCTGACTGTCCTTGCTGACCATAGGTAGCATCCTTAGCAAGGGAAGAGAAGGAGTGAGAGACCTGGCAACGACTGAACAATTGACCTGGTTCACCTGCTAATCTGCTTTGAAGATGAAGACCTTGAAGTTGATCTGCAATTGAGCAGAAAACCCTAACTACTAGTGCAACAGCTCCTTTCAACCAACGTGCTTAAAAATAAATGCGTCTAATGTCTCTGTTACACAGCAGATCAGCTATTTCATATTTTTCTACACTGAAGCTGCTTTTCTGGCCTTCTCTCTTCCTAGTAAATTGCTGGGTATCAACCTATGCTAGGGACCACAAGGCTTGGCTAATAGCAGCTCGCTCCAGCTGCAGAAGAAAAGACAGGGACGTTTCTTGCCACTGTTGCTGTGTGTTAAGTGCATCTAGGAACGAAAACAACTCTTAAAGGATTTACAGCGCTTGCCACACACTGAGTCAGAGCACCGAGGAATCGGTAACAGGAGCCCTCCAGGTCCTTGAAATGCTTCTTTCAATGAGCATCCACTCCATCACACCAAGGCTAAGCATCAACAAACTTTTCTATCCATACACTTATCTCAGCCACCTATTGGGTTTCCCTGATAATGCCATGGTAAGCTCCGGAGGAGCAGGCAGCACAGCCAGCTTCTCCTGCCACTATTCCAGCATCAGGGGCCAAATTAATTCCCCAAGGGCGCGGTACTTTATGTCATCAAACTTCAGAGGGCTTCTCTAAGGGCTTTGAGAATAAACAAACGAGTATCTGCGGGGCTGCATGGTGAACACAAACGGGATCACAGAGCTTCAGTCTGGAGCTCGGGATGAGCCAGGAGGGTCCGGCCTCGCCCCTTCCGCCATGCGGGGCCGGGGCCGCAGGGGGCGCCGCGAAATGGCGGCTCCCGGCGGCCGCCTCCGGCTGCGACCCCGCCCGCAGGGGCTTTGCGGCCGGCCTTGCAAAGGGACCCCCCCCCAGAAGGGGACGGTGCGTGCGGCCAGCCCAGGCCACCCCCTGGGTACCCAGCGCCAGGCTTTTGCGCGCTGTCGCCCCCCCACGCGGGTAAAAGCCCCCCCGTGTCCCGGCCGCCTGAGGCCCGCGGCGGGCGATGCCGGCTGTGGGCAGCAGGGGGCAGGGCTGCCCCGCCTGGGCCCCGCCGAGCGCCCCCGCCGCGGCCAGGCGCGTTGTGGTGCGGTGCTGTTGCACGAAGCCTTTCTTCGTTCCAGCGCTTAAACGCTCAGGAGATGTGAAATAATTCATCCTGAAGACAATGTGGAAGCATCCCCGTGGCATTAAATGTGTTTCCAGTCGTGTTCCCAAGTGCTTTATTAACGTGGGTTTTTTTTGTTGTTGTTGTTACTGATAATTGATGCGTATTTTTGATAATTAACGTGACATATTCACCAGGACGTATGGTATTTTGTAGGGGTGGAAAACAAGTGAAAGAATAAATAGGATGCTACTGGATGATCTCTTTTGCCTTGTCTCCTTTCTTTCCCCTGTGAAAATAGTATACTTCCTAAAGCTGAGCAAAGGAGCAGTGAAAAGCTGAAGTAGCTTAAACGGTTTAGTGAGTAACATCTGGGGCAGAGAACCTGCCCTTCTGCCCTAAAAAGCAGTCACAGGGTGGGAGAGCCATTCCCTGCAGCTGCCCGTGCGAGTGCTGTGGCTATGGGAATTAACTGGGGGGAGTACTGGACGTGCCTCTGGGCGGCATTGGCGCATGTAGGAGCCCGCTCTCGGGGAAGAAAGCCTCTGGGTGTTTAGTCCTGTCCCTTACAGGCCTGGAAAGTCCTGGAGGAATCTCATCTCCTTGTTCCCTATGATTTGGGTTTTGATGGGGTTTGGAAACACCATTTCCCAGCATCACAAGACGTCTGGCTCACAGTGTCCATGCTCTCTCAGTTGCCACCCTTGTGGGGCAAATACGCACGCTGCTCACTGCTGGACCTGGTCCTGTGCATGAGCACAGACACGGGGTCTATTTTGTGCCTTCCAGAGCTTGGGCAGAAGGCAGGAATATTGCTGATCTGTGCCGACAGGATTTCTGTAGTTCTTCATGCACCTTGCAGCAGAGATCGGGGGCCCTTTGGGTGCTTATGGGGCTGGCGGGGTGGCAGCTTCAGCAGTTAGGTGCCGTGGGGTATTTGAGTACCTCACAGGCTTGGAGCGTTAGCATAGATTCATACAGGAATTCAGGTCGGGCTGTTCTCTATGGGTTAAAGGAGTTGCCAATGTGGTAGGAAAAAGATTCCTACAGAGCTGATACCCAGCATAAGGCCAGATGACCTTAAAGCTAATTATTCAGGGTGAGAAATTGCAATCTGAATTGTTATGTGTGGCCACAGTTTGAAATATCTATTGGATTCTGAGCTATTTTTACCTTGTTTATATCTTTCAACAATAACAAAATTTCCTATTTGCCTGTGGTCACTAGGAGAGGAAACAAGTGAAGGGAGCAGTGGATTTTTAAATCCTCTCTCTTGCTGTTTTCAAATCTGTTAGGCTTCAGTGCTTATTAGAGCACAGCTGAGCACATTCACAGAGCTGCCTCACCTTTTTCTTGTTTTGTAGCAGTTTCAGCTCGGCAAGAGTTTTCTTCCAAGGCTGTGTTTATGTGTGAGATAGGTTTAGCACAGGAAAGGTGAGGAGGGTGGTGTTGGGTTCTGCAGGCAGTGGGTGCTGTGGTCATTTATAGCGCTAGCAGAAGTGGATTGCGTGGCTTTGTGGGTGCTGCAGGAGGACTGATTTCTCCCCAAGCAGTCTCCTAGTTTTGGTGGTATGCAAATCTGACGGGAGCTGTGGTCATAGAGGGAAAAATATCTAAGTTGGTGGTATGGATACCTAAATGTTGTGCTCGGTGAAGAGCCAAGATGTGCAGGAGGGAGCAGCCTACCTGGGTAACACATTCAAGATGATCTTCACAGATGAGCCTTGGGTTGTTTTCTTGCAACAGCTGTCTGGGCAGGAGAAGTTTTGAGAAGTTGTGACTGTGCTAGCATCACAGGTGTGAGACAAGGAAAAGTGTAAGAATTATTGGTACTTGTAACATGCTGTGGAAGAGTCCAGAAGAAACGTGTGGGTGTATGTCCTCCATCTGTGTACAGAAGGGTTTGCTGGTCAGAGATACAGTAATGCAAATTTTCTAACATGCCCTGGGCGAGGGAGGATCACAAACACTGACGAATGAGTGTAGCGTATGAGCCTATTTGGCTACCTTCCTGGAGCAGTTAGCTTGAGCACTGTCCTTGATGCCTGGGGAGACCTGTATCTCGTGCTGGATACTGCTCTTGGCTGGCTAGCCCTTCTGGGCCCCCTCTCCAGCCAGTGAAGAGCCATCGCTTCTGTGGGGGCATATGGGACCGTAATGCCCTGGGGGAATGTTTCTTTCCAATGGGAGCATTGCTGAAAGTTCAGGTAGATAATTCAGGTGCTTGAAGTCAGGTAGTATGTATTCATCCTCTCCTTGCAGTCATGTTGTGGTTGGTTGCAGGTTTGCAGCCTGTCCCTGGCACTGCTGTTTAACAACATACTTAAAGGGGTGAGGATGAGGAAGGAGCAGGGTGCCTGTGAAGTCATGAGGGGGTCACTGTCATGTGGCTGAAGGACCTTGTTCTCCCTTTTTAGGGTTCTTCCCTACATGGTATGAAATACCAATAATCTTTCATTTGTTTATTAGTGGTGATGGCCATTGCCACTTCAAACAGAAAGAAGAAATGCTCACATTTGATATGATATGAAGCAAAAACAATGTTTCAGTGTTAACATATTTCTAATACTGTTTAAAGCAGTAAATGCAGATATTTGTTGATAAGGTATTGTGAATATTTTTAAACCATTTTTCTTCATTCTAGCTACTTTGTGATGGCCTTTATTTATTCTTCCTCTATCACTGCACTGATGTTGAGCTTCCATGTTTATTCCTAGAAAATCTAGCAGAGTGCTCTTCTGTTTACTTGGAGGAAAGCTGTACATTTCTGACTAATAGGCTGAAATAAAGCAGTAAAGAACCAGTGTCGCAAATGTTCATAAAAGCAAGGTTTTTCAGCTGGAGAAAGAGGTACTGCTGCTTTGCTCAGTGTTTCCGAATTGTTAGGGTTGACGCCTGGCTTCAGCACTGTAGTTTGGATTAATACACAGTTTCTGATGTTAGCTAGATGCTGGTGCCTCAGGAAGGCATGAGACATGCTGTTGTGAGTAATTACTGGATAACCAGCCCCAAAGGAAGGTTTTCCTTGTCTCTGTTGGACAAATACGAGCTTTATATATATATATTTAATATATCTTCTACTTAACAACACTGTCATGGGGAATGTTTCACATTCAGTGTAAATGAGTTTGTTTTTACTCAACAGTGATCTGTAGGAATACAGTGTTTGTGACTGAATTTGGAGTTCAGTGATTTTATTTTATTTTTAAACAAAACAGCATTTTCTCAGTTTATGGTACTTTCACTGACTATCCATTTTTGTTAAAACAGAATAAAGAATGCCATCTTCTTTAACTTCTGTGCAGCTTTTATTAACATGTATTTCTAGTGGGTGCCCTTTTACTTATTTACTCTCATTTTGGCTTTTTGTTGCCATGCAATGTTGGAACAAGCTTAAAATGGTTTCAAGAGACCATTTCTTAATGCTAAGGCTCTCCAGGGCTGTCAGAAATAACTTACAATTAATGCAGGTACCATTTTAATGCTTCTTTGGATTTGTGAGTCACTCTGATGCTTGTAGCATGCATTTGTAATACAAGAAAATAAGCAGCATGTGCTTGGTTGCTATAAAGCTTCAGGTCTGAAGAACCATAAGGGAGATCTGAAGTGGGTGAAACCCAGGAGGAGGTAGTAAATAAAACAAGAGTGAATGCTAATGGGTGTTTAGTATGAGAGAATTAAGCTGAGTAATCTGAGGAGGTGTTGAAGTAGAGGAAAACAAAAACAAAGTCAAATGTATGCTTAAGACCATATGTGAAGGTTGGTGGTTATTTGGTTTGAAATGTATTATGAAAGCAAGCAGAGATGAATCTGTGGTTATAACTGAAAATAAACGTGGCTGAGGAAAGGCAGAATAATGAACTTCCAGCTTCCTTTAGCTGCACAAAATAAGCAACTAGTAAATAAATTTGAAAGTTTTAAGGCTGCATAATGTGACGAGCTGGTTACCCTGAAATTAGGGAAGAGAGGTAACTAACTGGTACAAAGCATAAGGGCTTCATACTCTGAGAATGAGCGTGATAACAAAAATATTCAGGAAACTGATTTGATTTCTAGACAGTGCTTTTACAAAGACTCGCATGCTGCAACAACAGTGGAAACAATGAAAACCACCAAGGCTGAGAGCCCACCTGAAGTAGATGGAGCTATACTAGTGCAGGATTTATTCTCTAGATTTCCTGTTCTGTGTGCATTAGAACAATAGGAAAACTTATATCCCTCATAGAGTGCACTGGTGGTTTGGGGAGTTCATTTTTAAACAGTGTGCTAATTGGTACTGAAATAGTGTGGTGCATGTGGTGCCCCTTGTGATTTGGAGTTATGGATGACTGTATTTATTAGAGGCTTCAGAAATTAAACCTCTCATGTATGTTCTGTCTGTACTTCTGTAAGGACTGAGTGAATAAACACATCAGACTTCAGAGCACAGAGTTGAGATTTTACTGTGCAGTAAGGTTGCTGGACATCTTAGACTTGCAGTAGAGCTTTCTGTGCAGACTCTCATAGTAATGTTTTTGGAGCAAGTAAGATTGGGTTGCAAAGATGCAATAGAAGGTACAAGATATATCCCGGTCTCATTTTGCAACAGAAGCCATGTAGCAGCTTCTAATTGAAAAACAAGATACATAATTAGAAGACTGCAGGCTGTAAACAGATGCCTGAAACTTATTTTATGAACTGTGCTGCATTTCATATAGTCTTTCTGCATATTCTGTATCCAAGATGCTGTGCTTTTATATTGACACTGCTTAACGACGTAGCTGAATTTTGTAAGAGGAGCTGGAAAGAATCTGGACTCTTTATAGCTTAGTAAAGGACAGTCAGCACTTCAGCATGTTGGAATTTAAATTGAAAATTTAAACTGGATGTTCCTAAGAACATCATCAGGGACACAAAATTGATTAAGACCTCCCCACCTCCTTGTTTAGGTCTCTGAATCAACTTGATTAGATGAACTGCTCAGTTCTTCACTTTTCAGATTTGTTCAGACTGTCTCCAGAGTAAGGAGGATGATATTGCCCTGGATTTCATTTGGTTCGTATCAGTGATTTCTCAACTGTGAGACCAGGAAATGTGTTCTGTTTTCAAATTAGAGCTTGTTTTGGTGAGGTTGTGCACTCCAAGAGTGATTTCTCTAGCAATTTCCACAGTGAACAAAAATGTAGTGCACGGTTGCATGTGCTCTGAAACCTGCCAGGATCAGTTGTTGCATTCCTGTTGCTCAAAGCCTCCTGCCTCGGGACTCAAGTCATCACTGGGCTGACTCTATCATGAGAGGCATTAGGAGTGTAAAACTGGTGGGTAATTAGATGTTTTACTGATGAATATTGATTCAATTATATAACTTAGCTATAATATCTGCAAATAGGAGTGAAGTGCAGAGGGAAAGAGGTGTTGTAGGCCTGTATCTATGAAACATGAATTAATTCCAACAATGTAGAGAACATGGGAGCCTTCTGTAGCATTTTTCTGAGTGTTATATGTGCCTCATATTAATTGCTTGACGCTGTTCTTCCAAACCGCATGAAATTAAATAAAATGAAACTATTACAATGGAACAAACATGAAATGAAATAATAAGTAGGGTAAGGTGCCTCTAGAGAGAATAGCAAGGGATTTACAGTAATATTGGAGAAGTTATTGGATGTGAGAGTCCCACCTGTGTGCTCCAGAAGCTTTGTTTTTCTCACAGCCATATAAAACTGCATCCTGGAGACGAGTGAAGGTGGGAAGGCTGTGTGCATAAGCAGCAGGGGCTGGAAGTGGAGGATTTCAGAGTGGGATGCTGTGATGTGTTATGCCTTTTCCTTCCCTCTTTCTGTGCCCCTCATCTCAGTGATTTAGGATTGGATGGGACATAACCACAATAAAAAAAACAAAAACGAAAACCAAACCAAAACAAACAAACAAACAAACAAAACACATAAATTGTGAATACCTGAGCCAACAAAGCCTGGTTTCCTATAGCATTGCTCTCTCTTTAGCTGTCAACCCGAGTTGATATCCATCATCCCCACTGCCCAGCTGTCTGTGTCCTTGTGCCTCCCATTTTCCTCAAGTTCCCCAGCATTATTTGCAGTTTCCCCACACAGCCCTGAGACTGCTGTGCAGTATGCCTGGCTCTTCCCCCACATGCACTTTGAACCCGGTGCCATGGATGGTTGAAACTCTTGCCAGACTAAGAATTTCTTAGAGAAGCACAAACTGCCAGGCTGTGCAGCCTGGTTACCGTCATCTGATGTTAGTACGGGGGGATGCCAGGTTTTTGGCTAACTTGGTAGATCATGTGTAGGCTCTTCATGCTGCGCAGGCACCACGTGCACTACAGACTTCCTGGATTCCCTCTTCTGTGAGCTGCAGATGTTGCAATCATCATTAGGGCTCCTTAAGATGTTCTCTCTAGTGCTGCCTCACCTCCAGCCTTGCTCTCAAAAGTGGAAGCACCAGCATAGGCTGGCTTGCCATCACTTTTACTGTTACACTGCCCAGCCATGGTCAAACAGGAGAAATGTGTCTCCTCATAAACTGAACTTTAGTAGAAGCAGAAATCATCTTGCCTTGGTCCGTCCAATATGTGCTGGCTTTGCAGTGGCATGGTTTGGTTAGGGCAGTATGTTCAGCCTGTTCCTGTGGCCTGCAGCACACAGAGAGAACCAAGCCCGGCCCATACTGTAAGTTTTCTGAACACAATTTTATGTTAAGCCATATGTTTACATCTTAGTCTATGTGCCTTTTTCTTCTTCCTTTTTAATACAAAAGATTTAGTGGTTCTGCTGACCGCAGCTCCCATTGGAGCTGATTGAGCTAGCATTTTTGTTCTGTAAGCCTCCTGTTTCTGGTTTCTGTAAAGTTGCAAGTAGCTTTTGGTGCTGATCATATATATATATATATATATATATATATTTTTTTTTTTTCTAGCCTAAAATTTCATCTCAACATAATCTGTACCAGACAACCCTTCTTGAGTTTACCTAGCTGTTTCCAAAATTAAAAAGGAAGCCCTGTCTGGGAAGTTTTCTGAATTCTAAATGCTCTCTGATATTACTGCTACAGTAAATAGTTTTTGCTCTACTTTTTGGAGTGAGTGTTCAATATGGGACTCAAAGCTTCAAAAACATTTGGCTTATTGAACTGTAAGATGAGAATGCTTGTTTTCTATCAGGCCTGTAAGCTTCTTCCCGTTAAACTCCAGTAAACCTGTAAGCATTGGGATTGATTTTTTTCATGCTATCTGCCTTTTTTTTTTTGTTGTTTGTTGTCTCATCAAAATGTTTAGGGTTCTTTTTAAGAAAAAAAAAAGGTGGAAAAAATGTATTGTTTTGTTACTTGCATAAACCCCTTCAACTACAGCATCATGGGCTTTGCAGAGCAGATTTGGCAGGAGTCCACATTTTTAAAGGATTTTTTTTTTTTTTTTTTTCTGCATCTATTTAATTCTTGCCAAGTTTGGAAGTCTTTGAAAAGTATGTGCCAGTAATGAAATTCTGAAAGCTTACCTGTCATCTCTGTGCAATTAGACAGCTGATGTCCCAGCCTTGCTGAACAAGCAAGAAAGTTGCATCCCAGGGCTATTGAGACCTCAGACAGACTTTCCGGAGCAGTTCCTTCCTGCTGCAGACTGCTTTTGAGTTGCACCCCGAAACACAAACAGGAGCTTCTCCTTCTGAAGTGACTACCGCTGCTCCTGCAGCATGGCTGAGGGAGCATTGCTTAAATGCTGGTGAAATGCAGACAGGCTGCCTTAGAAGGTGGGATAGAGAGGGGTGAGGTGGTGGGGACTGGGGTAGTGTTGTGTGGGTGCTCGTCTCCCTCTCCCATCATTTCCCCTGGTGAGAGGCCAGAACCAAGACCCCTGAGCAGATGCCTTTCTGTTATTGCAGTCTAAGGTTTGAGGTTGAGTGCCCCTGCTTCTTAGTGTTTGCTTTGGCCGTGGGAGGTTTCTGCATTTCCTGGTTTTTAGATGCACAACCCTCATCCCTCTCTGGTTTCCACAAGGAGCTACACAAGTGTGACAGAGGAATCCCTGGGAGACCCTAAATTCTGTCTTGGGAGCAGGGGCTGAGTACCAGGTTTTGCACTTCGATTTCTACTTGTCTGCATAACAGGAGTGCTGCTACTGCATTTGCACTTCTGAGTTCCTTCACGCAGAGATAAGTGTCTGTTGGCACTGAAGTGGAGAGAGTGTTTATACTTTTTGTCTGGTAAAATGCTCATGTGTACCTTATTTGAGCTGTGATTATATGTATTTTCTTGCTCTGTTCTTGTAGTTTTGGGAAAACGTTATTATTAGCAGACGTGCACCTTAGACACGATTTAATTGGGATCAAAGTAATCCAAAACAAGAATGCTTAGGGTACAGATTAGTCTTGAGGGTTTTTTTCTTGTATTTCTTCAAAGGGTTTTGATTAAAATTTTATTTTATGGATTTTATAGTGTGAGTTTTCCTTGTTCCATACAGAAGGCAACAAATACAAATTATGTGATGCAAAAGCTCAGCCAGTTGAAATTCCAGTTGAACTACCACGAGACAACAGTTTCATTGATCTCACATGTGGATCCTGCCGACCTCTTAAACTCCACTGCTTTATTTACTGCAGCATCATTTCAGACTTACTTTGGTAAAGCCTCAAGGTTTTGTCGGGACTTTTCTTAGGAACTATACATACGCCTAAAAATTCATGGTCCTGGAGATTTGCCGTCAGAACTGAAGCAGGCACAGCAAGTAACAACACAGGTGAATGAGGGGGAAAAGAAGAGAACAGGGTGTGGTGGTTTAGTCTTGAATTTTTGGGGCAGGGCTGCCTTGTCACTGAGTTCAGTCTTCTGCTAACACCAATAGGTGTGCCACATATTCCCTTGCAGGTAAAGCTTCTTGCAAAAACAAACCTAGCTTCACCCCAGCATCAGTTAGATGATTTTCTCTGGTAACGTTTACTGGAAAGCTGCTCAAGAACCAAACTCTTTAGCAGTTAAACCCCTGTAATTTTGATTTTATATTTATTCATGCCCTTTTTAGTGACAGGACAAGGGCCAGTGGTTTTACATGGAAGGAAGGTGGATTTAAATAATGTATAAGGAAGAAATTCTTTCCTCAGAGGGTGGTGAGGCCCTGGCACAGGCTGCCCAGAGAAGCTGTGGATGCCCCATCCCTGGAGGTGCTCAAGGCCAGGCTGGATGGGGCTTTGGGCAGCCTGGTCTAGTGGAAGGTGTCCCTGCCCATAGCAGGTTGGAACTGGGTGGTCTTTAAGGTCCCTTCCAACCCAAACCACTCAGTGATTCAATGATTAACAAATGCTCACGTATTCCTCTTTGTTCTCCAGTTTAAAGGACTCTTTTCTCCCCTCATTTTGGCTTAGACAGCTCCTGGTGTTCTTACATGAATAAACAAAGCATTTACCTCTTGAGCGTGTTTTACAGTGAAGTTGTTGCAAGCGTGCCTCTGTAGACATACCTGACATACCGCTGAGCTTGCTAGCTGGCAGGATTTTAGCAGCACAGTAACCACAGTGTAAAGATTAGTGCAAGGCAACCAGTGTAATACCCAAGTAGTTTTTTGGGTGGAATTTACTGTTTGTGCTGTGCTTGCCTAGCTGCACTGCCAGCTGCACCCAGGGTGTAGAGGAGGCTGAAGAATCCCTATTTTAGCTTTATACTTCCAAACAGCCCCCACGGTCATGTGAGCATCTTAGTGTTTCCCTGCAGTTGTCTGAGTGGGTTGACCATCATGATTCACACTGTCCATAATTAAAGCACGCCACGTGCCTGGATGATGTTGCCGATGCCATCCTGTCGCTGCCTGTGATGTATAGTGTTTGGTTTTCATCTGCTTGCCTCCATCAGTGGCTTTGAGAAGCAGGGACAGGGATCCCAGCCTGCTGAAGAGAGGGGACAGGATGCGCCTTCACTGGGAGCTGTGGTCATGGCCAGGCAGAGAAGCTGCTCTGTGAGCGGGCAGTAAGGAGCTGAAACAGGAGGACACCCTACAGGGGGCATGGAGACTGTCCCTGAGAGGGACTCTAGGGTTTGTTGCAGTCCAGAAAGTCACTGAAGAATCAAGTCCAGAAGAAGATACTTGCCCTTGGAGAGAGTGGTTCAGTGGGCAAGGGGAGCCTAGGGTATGGGCCCTTTCGATTGTCTTCCCTACCCCAAATCTTGCTTATTCTCATGACTACACTTTCCTGGTCTTGTGACTGTACCGTGCGGATAGTTTGGAAACACCCTGCACTGTAGCAGTTGTTAGAGACACTGCATCTCCTGCAGTTAAACCTTGTCTCATGTACATTGTCATGCTCTTTGTCCTTTATGATTCTCAACTCCATGTTCTTGAAGCCCAGTTTGAAGCAACGTCTTCAGTAGGTAGCTTTCTGCCTGTTAATTTCCGCTTACTCTTGTTTCCCCTTTAGGTAGTTTATCTGATTTATACTTTCTATGCTTTTGCTGACTTTTTCCACTTTTTCCAGAGTAGCATATGTAGTTTTTTGGCAAATGGTTTATTAAAATTGAGATGGATTATACTTAAAGCATTTTTCATGGGAATAAAATAGATAAGAAATATTTTGGACTCTTAGACATAATCTGTCTTTTGTAATTCATTTGATCTCCTTTTGTTTTTCAGTTTTCTTCAAGATTTGTGTGAAAGTTTTGTGTGTTATCTGTAGATGACTGATGGGTCAATACTACCAAAATGAGTTTCTTCCCTCCGTCTTTCTTCTCAAGTGTAGGCACCATATTTGGTTTTCTTCAGTCATGTGGTACTCCCTCATTTGATGGATTTATTTAATATCCATGCTATCAGACTTGCAATTTCATGTACCAGTTCTTTTGGTGTTCTGTGATTAAGATTATTCTGCTACCTAGACTTGACAGCAATAAGCTTTTTGGATTTTACTTCCATCTCAGTAATTTCTGTCTCAGAACTCATTCTTATTAACTGTCACATGTCTGGTCCACTGTTCAGTATCAGTTTTGTTTTTGTTTTTTTTTTTTTAATTAATGTAAATACTGAGTTATTCTGGGAGGTATAGCTACATTTCATGTGAATTCTACCCTACTGTGGTTAAATACTTCATGCTTTTTATTTATTTTTATTTTTATTTTTATTTTTATTTTTATTATTTTTATTTTATTTTTTAAACATAGGGCTAAAGGACCGTCTCATACTCTGAATTCTTTCTTCAGTCTTTCTGGTTCATTTTCAGCAATACTACCTTCATCTCTATGTCTCTTGAACTCTGAGGACATAGGTGCTTGTGAGGTTTCATCTTGACATCAGGATGAAATCAGCAGTTACCTTTTTCCATGGAAAAGTTCTCTTCTGAAGCCTTCTTCCCTTGTATTCAGCAGCTTTAGCGCTTCTTTCTTCAAGAAATTCGACTTGACTTCACATACTTCATGGAGTCTCTCCACTTTTTTAATGAGTTCGTGGCAGTAAAGGAAGTGATTGTGGGACAGCAGACTGATGATGTGGACTGTCTTGCAAATAAAAAAGAAAGTGCATGCACCTCTGTACAAGTACTGTGGACCATGGACAGAGCTTTTCATTATCCTGAAGCTATGTACTTCTGTAAGCGTTGCCCTTTTGTTACCTATGGAGGTAGAGGCCCAATATTTCAGAAATATTCCAAAGCAGCTTGTTTTGGAGCAGATCACAAAGTAAAACCAGAATTTTAGAGTGTTTCTGTGGAAGAATGTGAATGCATTGATCTACCTTTCCAGACTTTTTTTTAGAAGACCAGCAATTAGAGGCTTTGCAGACTTTTAATGTCAGTTTTTCTTTCTGAGGAAACTTCATATGCAAAGAATGATCTGATCTTGGAGTGGGTGCAGAAGAAGCATGCCTTTTCAAAAATGTTAGCTGGCTCTAATTGCTCTATGCCAAGGCCCTAGCTGTACAGCGAGAGCTGAATTACTCCTAACTGCAGCTGTCTAATTCTTTGTGGACAACTCACGGACCTTTTGTTACCTTCTGTGAGCAAATTAAAGCAACAAAGCAGCAGTTTTTAGTTTCCATGTGGTGTTTCTGTGGAAACACAGAAATTAAGAAAGGGTGCCTTGCTTAAAAGGACACAGAAACAATTGCAAGTGGGATGCTGCAGTTGGTAGCTTTACTGTAGGTCTGTGTCTGTCGCTGTCTGTAGGATGCGTTCGCTGTGAGCCATACACGCAAAAAAAAAACTTGTGCCTTGAGGAAGAGGCTGAGGGCTTTATGGTACCTGCCTGGTCATGAGTCAGCTCTCCAGCCTGGTTTGGTGTTGCCAGCATCCTGCAGGGTATGCCAATTGGTCTTTCTTCTCCTCCAGAGAGGGACAGAAGAAGGTAATAACTAGATGTGAGCAGCTACTGCTTGTTGTGAGAGGAGGCTGGGAAAAGAGGAGGCAGCACTGAGCCACGGGAGGAAGGTGACGGTCTCCTGTCCTGGCATGGAAATACAATTTGGTTTCAACTATCGGTGTGTGATTTGTCCAGACTACAAGGCAGGATGGGAGGGCTGGCTTTGTGAACTGCTCCATTCTGGTGGGGTTTGGTAGCTCCTCGGCTCTGTGCTTCAGACTCAGCTGTGCTGTTCCCAAGTCACCTCAGTGGTGCTGCTGTTTCCAGATGTGGCCTGATCTTGTGAGCCCTGGAGGTGCCAAGTTGTGTCTATGAAGTGCTGCTTGAGCTTGTGGGGAGCTTCTTTGGTTGGAACAAGTCCAGATTTTCATGCTCTTCCTGGAGTGGAGTGCTGGAGAATTTAGTGCAGATCCACCCATGTCTTTGCAAGCATTGGTACAGGTCTGACAGCATGAAATCAGGGCAGGAGGCTAGTCCATGTGAACTGAACTGCCTCCACATGTATTGCAGTTTTGCATAGAAAGTTACACCATTTTCCGGAATACCTTATGAAGGTTCATGTATCTTAACCTCAGTTTTATTGTAGAAAATGGAGTTTAGTTACAAAAGTAACTGGCTGGGAAAAGCATTGTTCCCAGATCAAACAACACATGATGTATCATAAAGGCAAGTTGAATTAGCTGGAGCTGCATCTGTAGTAGATGGCTGTTTTGTCTTACCAAGATTCAGCGTATGTGGGGTTTCATTTTATTTTTTTTTGAGATGACATTCAGTATTTTTTATGGAAGAAGTTTCTGACAGCAAGAACTTAAAGATGCATGTTTTTACCTGTCTGTTTTCTTAGGATTCAGGAAAGGAATAGTTTGATTATGTGTGTTTGTACCATGATCATGTTATACAAATGCAAGGTAATCTTCAAGCATTCTGCTGCATACTTATGGGGAGCCAGCAGAACTTAATGGAATTTCTCATTTTTAGACTGTAAGATGCAATCTACTTTTTTCTTATTTTCAGGGTTGTCTGAGAAAGCAAATCTAGCCAGCTCCCTGCTCTTGCAGGTACCCTGTACCCATTGACAGTACCCTTGATCTCTGACTCTTCCTGTTTCGCACTAGGTTTATATCTCATTGTTCTGCTCTACATCTGAAGATTGTTGTGCGATGGCAGGAAGGTTTGCATCTGTGGTAAATGTGAGCATGAAGAATGGGTGATTTGTGATTGCAAAAAGAATACAGCTACTTGTTTTCTATTTGATCATTAAAACATGATCTCAGCATGTAATACACACTTGAAGCATACCCCTCGAAACACGAATTGAAGTCATTGCTAAATTTTTGTGTTTGTTTTCTTTTATTCTGTCAATGTTTACTCAGTGTCACGTGGACTGAATCTCAGCCACCCAGCTTAGCAATTAGCTGTTCTCCTGGATGATTCAGTCAGACGTGTAAGGGAGAACATGATGAGAAATTGCCACCGAGAGTGCTGTAGCACACATCTTCTTCATGTATGCATTGACAGAAATGGATGTCCAGGAAGAAATCTCCCTGTAGGAGCTCTCAGCTGAAATGTTTCTTTTACAGGTGCCTGTAACTATCACTTGCTGTGAAGAAAGGGATATGAGACATCTGCAATGCTGTCAATTCTAGAGACTTAAAATATGGAAATGGATGACAACTACTTGATTTTGAAGCCTGTATAGGTGCCTTTTTTTTTTTTTTTTTACTTGTTGGTTGGGGGAAATGGTGGAGCAGTTTTGTGAACACTACTATGGCTCAGTTTCTGGAGTGGCCCTGGATTTGATAAAACCCTTGAGAAATCCCACAGTTATCTGCAGGATTCAATAGTACTCAGAAGCTGATTGTGTAAAAGATATTTAACAGGCTGGAAAGGATGGGCAGCAATGTTTGTTCTCTTTCATTAAAAAAGAATCAACAGCAGGATGCAGAACTTAGTGTTTTGCAATTTAGAAGTTTTAGGCTATGTTAACAAATTAGAAGATTAAATTACAGGAGTACTTTGATTAAAAAAAAAAACAACAAACAAACACCACAAACCAACTAAGAAAATATGGTAATGTAGGATATTATAATGTTGTTTGTTTGAAAATATCACTTTGATATATAAATGGTATAATTTATGAATGAAAAGTTGCCGAGCTGTATTTATGTTAGTGTGAGAATTTCATTTTGCTTCCAGTTATGTTTACTGGAGGCCATCACAGTTTATATAAGCAGTTCCGTGTGTGTGAGATAATGACTAATAGGGTGGCTGTTATTGGTATATGTGTATGGAATCTCTTAATTTCAATGATTTGGGTTTATTATTAAAAACGTAGAATTACATTTTTGCTTAAATAGATAAACATAACCTCAAGGAAATAACTTTTTTTACAATGTGGTGGTATCTTTTGTATGCTTAGACTGAAACTTGCAAACTTTTTTTTTTTTTTTTTTTTTTAAATCTGCTTTGCTCTTAGTTAAGTCTCTGCTCTGTAATGTTTAGATTGCCAGAGACCATGGGAAATATCTTTTTCTGTTGTAATTAAAATTGAATAGGGACATGTTTATGTTACGTCTTTGAAAGATTGTCTTTTGAAAGCATGCAAGAGAGCCCCCTTCAGCAAGGGATATGCTGTAGGCAGATGTAGCATATAATGATACAAGAACATGTTTTTTAATGAAGAAAGCGTATAGACCAAAGTTTGACAACAGCAGAGAGAACTGAAATTACAATTTCTAGGCAAGTGCACTAACCTAAAAACTGTACAATTGTTCATGGCATAAGCACAATAAAATAAAGGTGAAGAATTGCAAAATCTCATCAACCAAATGTTCTGAAATGGTTGGAGGGAAAAGGGATATTGTGTGGCGCAGAGTGAATCATTATTCAGACATTTGTGATCTCTCCAGCACAAACTTTGGTTTGTGCTGCCACTGAGGTTAACATTGCTTAGCCTTTTACAGTCTCAGTGCTGCAAACACTTGAGAAATTTACGGTTACATTGCAAAGGTGACCAGGTTATAAGTTCATCAAGTGCAAGTTCACCCTCTGCCCATCCCTATGAGCTAAAAACATGGGTTTTATTTCTGGCACTAATTTAAGAGAGCTGATTCTGTTCTGCTGCTCCTTAACATGCCCAAAGCTCTGTGTTGCTATTGTTTGAGCCATTTTTCTTTCTTTTCCTGGTCTAATTCCTCATGGGTGATGCCCATACCATTTAACTTCTGCCCAAGATTTGAGAGTCTGGATACTTTTCAGCCTGTTGTTTATTTTTTTCCTTTTCTTTTCAAAAGTCTGTGTTTTTGCACTTGAATACTGCTCAGCATTGCAGTGAGTGTCCACAGCAAGGGTTTGATTGTGGGGGGCTGCAGTGGTGGCCTTTGAGGAGAGGCTGGGTATTGTTGGGCACAGCTGGATCCAGCCAGCTCCAGTGGTCCCACTGCAGGGCACGGCTGGGCCCTCAGCTACAGGTGTAGTTCTCCTGTAAAAGCACATTAAAAAAGATCAAAAAATGCCAGACAGACTGGAGGAAGGAGAAAGAGTGAGAAACAGCATGGAAAACTGAGGTTGGGGAAGGAGGAGCTGCTTCATGGTACCTAGCTGATACTTCCTGCAGCTGATGGAGGAGCCCATGCTGGAGCCAAAATGGTTTCTGAAGGCCTGCAGCCCATGGGCAGAGCAGAGAAAGTGCGAGAGGGAAGGAGCCATGGGGAGGAACTGCACCATACTGCCTGCAGTGCTCCGCTGCTCCCCCTGCAGTGCTCGGGCCTGGTGGGGCAGAGGAGCCTGAAGTGAAGTGGGGACTGGAGAAGGAGGCAGGGAAGGTGTTACTTTAATGTTTGCTTCTCTTGGCAATAAATTGAATGAATTTTCTCTGAGTCCAGCCTGTCTTGCTTGTAATTGGTAGATTTTGTTGGTTTGTGACAAAGGACCTCTAGTAGTTAAAAATATCTTTTCTAACATTGCACTGCCGTCAGTGAGCTTATGGATGGCATTAAATGTACAAGTGTCTGTTTGCATGATTTGGACTTTGATTTTAAGTGCTGTTTCTCATAGTTTCAGTATAAAGCAGGATGAGACATTAGGGATGTTTGCAACACGAAACAGATGGCTGTTGCTTTGGAAGAAGCTAGTCAGAGAACTGCAACTCAGTCTAATTAAGCAGTTGACAGGTTGAGTCTCTCATCTTTTCTGAGCAGTCTGCAGCAAAATTTAAAACCTTAATCCTGGAAATAGTTAATTATAAGCATCATTTTGGCCACGCAGGTTGCTTCATTGAACCAAATGGGATTTCTCCAATAAGCATTCACTTGTGCTGAAGTGTTTCCAGGTTTTGCATCTGTAATCTGTAAAGATCTTGTGTAAGGTGTTTGAAGCTCAGGCATGTCAAAACTAGTCCTCAGAGAGATATTGACGCTTACTTAACCCCCTTCCCTCCCCAAGCTTTGTCAGTTCAAGCCCACTTTGATACCAGTATCTATGCACCACAGAGGGTAGTCAGTAGGCAGCTCCTGTGGTTCTGTCCTGACTAGCTGCATATACAGGTTTTTCAAAGATAGTTCTGCTTTTAGCAGGACTTCCAGGCACCAGGACGTGTCAGTTATTTTACCACTAGGTGTTTGATAAGAGGATAGGCATTTCAATTACTAAAAATGCTCATAATATCCACAAGGTGCCTCTGCATCTTGTGAGTTCAGCTGAAAATTTGAAATGAGAAAAAAGCCTAGGTAACATTCAGCATTTTAGGATGTTTGACAAAGATTTTGAAACAAACCTGAAATTGTTTGTTGAGTCAGATATGTTGCTTCAATTTTGGGCGGGAGAAGGTGTTTTGTTCATAGAAGGAAGCAGTTATGGTATAGAAGAATGAAATGACATGAACTTGTGTTTACTGTTCTCCTTTGCCTTTGAAAAGTGTAGGTGTAGCTATTAAAATACCTCAGGTTTTATCTTCCTCGTTTTGAAACCTATGAATTTAAAGTAGTGGCACTTAAACCTTTTGCTCCTAGTTTCGGTTCTAGAAATACTTGTTTGAAGGACCACGTACTTGTGCCTCTTTCTCCTTCATGTTTCTGAGAAGGACAGAATGACAGTAACACTTAACATTTTCCATCTATATGAGGAGACCAGTATTTCTGTCCCTCGTATCATGGATGATTGTAATGAATGAAGTGGAGGTTGAAGTTTGCTGAATTATAAAACATAGCTTGCATGAGTTTGTTGGTCTCAGTTGTAGTGGATCAAAATAGGGCCATTTTTCATTGTTGTGTGCTTTTGTAGAAAAGATATTGTGATGTAGGTTGTGTGGCATTGCTCAGAAAAGTATGAGGAAAACCATGTGTTTTCTTTCCTCTTGCAGTATGTGTTAATAAAAACAAACCATTAAAATTAGCCTGTGGTGGTATATATTCTAGTTGATGTAAAGGTTTTGTTTTGAATAGGTGCAGTTCAAATAATCTCTAAGAATAGAAAAGCTTTTAATATGTGGTTTCTATTCACCTGTGTTGATTTTTATTAACAGGTTGTTGCTTAACACCATAATTCATACTTCATTTATACAACACCATCAAATGTTCTGCAGTGCTTTGCATGGTTTAACAGAAGAAAATATATTGCTAAAGGACTGGAATCTGACTCTAGAGCAAGTAGGTGAGAATTGCTGCATAGATGTATCTCTTCCAGATACCCAGACTTACTGAAGTGAGGATATATTTGATAAAATTATACATTCCTTCACCTTACTTTTGTTTTTATAAATGTCTGTTCCTTGCTGGTTAGGTTTTCTAAATGTAAGATGTAGGAAATTGAACAGATGTTTGGAGAACTACTTACCTATCTCAGGGAAGAAATGCATAAAGTGGTATTTTCATTGTTATAATGAAACTATCATTACATTTGCTTGTGAGGTTTGAATTGGGTTCTTAACAGAAGCATGTTCAACAGGCAAAAAATATTAAATGGTATAAAACATCATGTGATGTTCAGATAATGAAAAATGTATCACTTAACAGTGTTTGCATTATTCAGAGTTATACACATACAAGTGTCTGCTCTAATCCCTCGCCAGCATGTTGTCTTGGTAACCAGTTACCTGCACACCTGCTCAGCTTCTGCAAGTAAGAGAAAATGGATGGTTATTGGCCACAAATATATTGAAATGGAATATAAAAATCTAGCGCAGTATTAATATTTAATAAGGCTGTGCCTTCTAACTTTAGTGTTTAGTCTCTAGCAGCAAGTTTTATATTTGAACAAAAAGAGATTTGACATCATTCGTGTTACTTCTTTCTGCAAAGTAGGGAGAAGTCAAATTCCCATCTAAAGATCCTATAACACAAAGGAAGAATAGCAGCAGTGTGTGTACTAACGTAGTAGTGTGCTATGCTAGTGGCAGGCTGCTGAATGAATATTTTGGATCAATTAATAACTGTTGTGGAATTGGTCCCTTTTCAAAACAATTCCTGCTTGTTGCTAAACTGAGGTATAGGTCAGTTCCATAAAGGTATTGACCTGAGAATTGGAAATGGGAGGACTGGGTTTAGGGGAAGAAGGAAAAACTCTGGTAGGTCTGACCCAGGAAATGCCTTCTGCTTTGGCTGAACTTCACTGACAGATCTTTCCCTTAACTTGAAATAATTTCTCCTGGTGCAAATACTATGCTTTCCTGAATTCCAAGAATTCTGGGACTTCAGGAGGTGGTAAAGGAGGTGGCTTGTTCTTTAAATCTCAACTTTATGAATAATTACTAGAAAAATGTGATTTTTGACTGACCAGTATTTCATAATTAGATCTAGAAAAATCTAAACAAAACAAAAAGGTGAGTAGGATACCTAAACAGGTCAGAATAGGTATTTTTTAGATATTAAAGTCTTTCAGCACAGAAGGACCTGGTGCACAATAGCAGACAGAATTAAGCCAGAGAAATGATGGGATTGTGGTATGTATGGTGCTATCTGCAAACTGACTATACCATTATAAGAAATTTCTTCCTAGAACATGGACAGAGTGAACTTGCACTTACTGACTGCTGTGGCTGTAAACCTATATACGTACACGTCTGTAGCTACAGATGACAAATTAAGTGTTATCAAGATGCTTAAAAGGGCAACTACTTGAAGTTAATGAGAATGCTTATTTAGATTATGTACCATCAACTGGCTATGGCAATGCATAGCACTCCAGTATTTCCTAAGCTGAGGATACTCTAGATATCCATTGCTATGGTATTTATTATATGTAGTTCTGAAGCTAGAGAGGACACCTGGGAAAGATTTTGATGCACAGCACCGCGTTACTTTAGAACAATTTTGCCTCATGGTACAAAAATGGGATGCATTCATGCCTGTGTTTATTGTTTCAGTTTTGGTCTAAAATATTAATCATGAAATGAAAAATTACATGCAGTTAGAACACTGTTTTTTTTTAAAAAGGCAGACTAAACCTGTATTTATGTTAAGGTGCAAGTCTGCAGGTGGCTTGAAAAATGCCCTTTACGTCATTTGCTTTTGTAATGCAGGGTCTTGCGTAAGTTTCTGGTACAAAGAATTGAACTGTGTGATCTGTAAACTGGAATTCAGCTTCCAAAAAAAGGCAGGATATTTATTTTCTAAATTATGTGCAAACATCTTGCATTCAAAGCTTGTTTTGGTATTATTGTTTCTGTTCATATTTCAGTAGCCTTGACAGCATGCTAGATACTGCCCACGCAGAGGAAGACAGTTCCATTGCGCTAATGTATAGGTCCCATTGTTTTTGCCATGTATCTTGTGCAAATGAATCACCAAAAAAGAGTTTCAAACTTTATATTTACTCCTGTGCCTGCTCAGAAGTTTTTACAGGATCTGTGATCTAAGATGAGCTGGATCTTTTTTTAGGATTGTAATTTATAAACAAATACAAAAGCTGAGTCCTGTAGATTTGATATTACAAAGACTTGCTATTAACGCAAGTCTCAAAGGGTGAATCTAATGTTATTGTACTGGCATGACAGAAGGCTGGGGGTTATAATAGTTGTATGTGAATTGTGAATTTCTTTCCTTTTGTAATTCTTTTACACTGTAGAAATGTACTTGTTAAGATGCACTGCTTTTGGCATTAGTTTGATAGGTTCAGACAATTGAAAGGACAGTTTTGATTGTGTTTTGCTTTATGGGTTTTGTGGTAACAAGCACAAGGATTCTGTTAAATATTAGGTTTTATACCTCAGGATAATCGGATTGAAGTGCTTCTTGCTTTCACAAGGAATGTGAACTTAATAAAATGACAATATTTTGACATATAAACTCAAACCCTGTAGTTCAGAAGTATGAGAAAGCGTTGCTCTTGCTTTTAGATTGGCTATACCATCTCAGCCACGTGGGGAAGGTACGTGCAGCAGTGAATTTAGTTAATGCGACGTGCTTACTCATTGTGCTCTGTCATCTTACCTCTTATTCCGTTGGGGATGCTGGAATAATGGAGTTAGTGTGTCAAATGCTAAATAAAATCTCTGCGAGTCTTGAGAAATTTAATTCTGTTTCTTATGACTTCAAAATGATTAAAGCTGTGGATTCTAAAATAAGAATTATTTTGGATTGTTTAAAGTATAAACCAGGAGGAGCAGCAGGCAGGGCTGATGCCTGCTAAGGTGAGAGCAGGGCCTAGAGGCAGGTTCCCCTCTGCTCAGCCCTGCTGAGGCGCAGCCACAGGGCTGGGGCTCCCCAGTGCACCAGAGGCATGGACATACAGGACTGAGTCCTGGAAAGGGCTACAAAGATGGTGAAGGGCTTGCAACATCTGACACGCACAGAAAGGCTGGGACTGTTCAGCCTGGAGAAGAGAAGCTCGGGGGCTCTTGTGTAAATGTGTGTAAATATCTGATGGGGGGATTAAAGAAGATGGAGCCAGGCTCTTCTCAGCGGGGCCCAATGGCAGCATGAGAAGCAATGGGCACTAACTAAAATACGGGAAATTCTGTTGGAATGCAAGACAAATTTGTTTTGCAAGGGTAATTGAACATCAGTCGGGGCTGCTGAGAGAACTTGTGATACCTCTATCCTTGGAGATGCTCAAAACACAACTGGAGGCAGCCCTGAGCAAAATGCTGTAGTTGACCCTAGTTTGAGCAGGTTTATTGGACTGTGTGACCTCCATAGTCCCTTCCAGCATCAGTGGTTCTGTGAAATTAGCCAGAGAGGCACTGGTAAATATTTGTAGGAATTCTGTTTACTCCTTCATCTTGTCAAAGTGTAAGCAGTTTATTGCTTGTTAAGTTAACAAGCAGTTAATGAACCGATGGCAGTCACTGTTAATATAACAGTGGTGTCAAAGGTTATGTTTAAAGACATGCATGTACATTTAGCAAATGACTATTTCCAAAATGTATCTGGATGATGCTCCTAGTCTCCAAGATTGTTTCATTCTTAAAAGATGAACACATACCTGCTTCACTGCAAGGTATGGGCCTCAAAAACAATTTTTTTGGCATGCTGAAATGAATTCCTCCACATGCACATCTACGGCACACAAAAAGCCCAGCAGTGTAGCATGTGGCTACTTTGGGAACAGGTGTGTCTAACTCCCTCAGTCTTGGAAAAGTCTAGTTGTTTTCATTAGAGGACATTAAAAAGGACATTAGAAGACATTATAAATTCCCTTCCACCAGCACTCTGCCTGTCTGATGCATGAAGTAGGTAGGCAGGTTTTCAGCCAGCCAGCCAGCCGGAGGATGGGAGGAGATGGTCTGAAGTTTTTTTTTTTTTTTTTTTTATCATGTTCTTCTCTCTTTTTTTTCTCTTTCTTTCTTTCTTTCTTCACCCCTCTCTCTCTCCCCCCCCCCCCCCCAGTACCTTTAATTCAATTGTGAAAGCTTGTAAAAGTCAGATGAAAAGATAAAAGGAAGTATTTAAGAGCTGTATTTTCAGTACCAGCCTCTGTTTCATCTTGAACCAGTAATCATCATCATCTGTGAGGAAGAGGGGATACGAACATTATTATTTTAATGTACAAACTTAGTTCTGAATAAACACTTTCTTGCAGATGTGTTTCTGGGCACAAGCAGAAAATCTCATTGTGAAATCTTAGCACCAGTTTATTATGCAGGATTATTGTTGACAGTGCACTATGAAAAGGAGCAATTTGCTTGTGTAATGGTAGAATAAAGTGCCTTCAAATTAAAAAAATAAAAAAAAGAAAGGCAAATGCACAAAAAAAAGCAACAACAAAACCTAAGTCAAATCAGAATTACACTGTCTAAAATGCTGCTTATGACAAAAATTAAGTAGTTGTGTAGTGAGATGGAAGTCAGATGTCCAACATTAAGAGGAAATATTATATTCACTAAAGTAGTTTTTGAAGTACCAGGTTAAATGTAGAGATGACTAAGAGCTCCAAGTTGTCACTTTTGGCAAATCAAGATTAACTTGTTTCACGCATCTCATTGCATTGCTGAGGATGATATCCTGTGTGGTTTTGCTCGGATTTTAGAATGTGTTGTGATTATTTGAGCATTTTACTTGATCCATTTCTGAACTTTTGATCTAGAAGTAACTGCAGATGCATGTTGCCCCAGAAGAGAACTTCTGAGGTGATGTGTGATGTAGATGTATCAGCATTACTTCTGCTTCTGATTACATCTTTGTTCTGTGGTTGTACCTGACTTAGTGTGTTGGATGTGTTGGAAATTTCTGGTAGGTTTCATGTATCTTTGTACGGAAAGCTTTACCTGTAAAGAAATTTCTAATCATGCTCTAACATAAAGACTTCTTGAATCAGTTAAGTAAGGCTAAACTGCCTTAAATTTATCTTAATCCATGTGATAATATTTCTCTTAAAACTCTGAAGATGAAATTTGGTGGTTGTACATGGAAAACTGAGATACAGGAAGGGGAGGAACAGATAGAAACACACATTTATGTTTCTTTCCATTACCAAGACATTGGAAAGGTTGGTGGTAACTAGGAAATCAAAACAGCTTCTCTGTGGTGCCTGCACATCAATTGATTCCTGCACTGGGTTTGGGTGCTGGAACAACATGTTCCCTTGGTGTGCAGCCATGGTCTTCTCCCTTGTGACTGAATGGTCTTCTGGCCTTGGGAACTCCCACCCCAGATCCAGGTAAGTGAGGGTGAAGGTGGTTTGGATCACCAAATCATAGAACCACAGAATGGCTGCGGTTGGAAGGAACCTCTGGCAGTCATCTGATTCAACCTCTCTGCCTCAAGCAGGGTCCCCTAGAGCAGGTTGCCAAGGACCACGTCCAGGTGGCTTTTGAAGATCTTCAAGGAGGGAGACTCGACAGCCTCTCTGGGCAACCTTTTTCAGTGCTCCATGACAGTAAAGAAGTTTTTCGTGATGTTCAGACAGAAACTCTTGTTTGTGCCCATTGCCTCTTGTCCTCGCAGTGGGCACCACTGACAAGCGCCTGGCTCCATCTTCTTTTCACCCTCCCTTCAGATATTTATAGACATTGATGAGATCTCCCTGAGCCTCCTCTGAGGCTGAACAGCCCCATCTCCCAGCCTCTCGTCACAGGAGAGGTGCTCCAGTCCCTTGGTGGTCCTTTCTTGGACTCTCTCCAGTATGTTCATGACTCTTGTAATGGTGGACCTAGAACCAGACACAGTGCTCCAGGTGCAGCCTCAACAATGCTGGGTAGAGAGGAAGGCAGAATCACTTCTCTTGACCAGCTGATGATGCTAAAAGTGTCCTAGTTAAAGGATTATTGCATAAGGATTTATGCATAAGGCTAGTGACTTAAATTTGACATTACTGCCTGAAGAGTGCTTATTTTCTTTGAGGAGAAGTGCTTTGGAAAACATAGTTTTATTTTTCAAAGTTGAGATCGTAACTGATAAAACAAAATACGCTGCAGTTATTTTTCCAATGATTATACCGATAAGCTATCTGTTCCTCCTTGGTCATCACTGTGGTAAATGTATTAGGATTAAAAATGAAATAGGCTGTTAAAAAAGTAAAGACAACAATAGGTTGGTGCGAATCTTTGAGCAAAACATGAGTAAAATGAAGGTGAATCAGACTTTATGATTAATTCTAGAAGATCTTCAGGCTGATTTTAAGACAAAGCTAGACTTAGATTTTAGATTAAAAAAAAATCATATTGAAAACAGAGAGCACAGACAAAGTCTTTCTGTGTTTGTCTGCTTATTTTACTGTAGTTATGTTTTTCTGTGTGTCTATTTCTCCCTTCTCTATGTCCATTTGGAAAATAGTCGGTATAAGGTCATATGAAGGAAACAGGAATGGCATTTTCAAATTAAATTTAAATGTTTCAAAATGTTCATAGTTTGTTGAAGCTCTCCATTCAAGAGTAAAAGGATATACTCTATTATAAATGTTAGTTATATTGATATAATTTAGTATTTTATGGGATATGCAGTCTTTATTAGCAGACTTTGAGAAAGCATGAAAAAAAATAACCCACTTTCAGATTAGCGTATAGTTAAAATCTAATTAAGCAGTACCCATTATACAGGGTTATAATTTACAATTTAAAACAATTGCCTTGTAAATCAACTAAATATGCATTAAAACAAACAAAAAAACCTTAGCGATTCTTGACCTTTTAAAATCGGGGTAATCAATCCAGGCTTGTTTGCTGCTTTAATGCACACTGGCACCTAAAGTTTAAATGCCAAATGGTGTTTCTTTTCTCTCATGTGGGTCTGAGGACATCTGTTGTAGAAGTTAAGCAGAATGACAGCTTGCTTTGTCTGATGGGTAGAGTTCTTGACTGTGCGATTTTTTGCTTTCTTCCATAGGAAGTCATTAATAGAAATTCACTGGCCTGCAGGGCAGAGTTAATTTGTCACAAATATTAGGTCGAGGTAACAGGAACAGAATGCAGAAGAACAATAGGGAGGGATTTTTTTTTGGACGTAGGCTCTGTTTGACTTGGTGATGCCAAACATTTACCAATAGAGAAGTTCTCTAAACACAGTGAAAATTCCTTGCTTTAAGTAATTGTGCTTTGCATAATTTTTGTATGCTCACTGCTATATATTTGAACCAAGAAGAAATTTGGAGATATTGTCCTCTTTTTTTTTTTTTTTTTTTTTTTTTTTTTTAATCACATATTTAAATATTTCAATGCTGTTAAATTTTTAACTTTAAAATTTATTTCTTGATTTATTTTGCATATGAATCAGTGAAACATGAATCAGTGTTTCATAAGAGTTCCTATTAAATAAGTATGTATTCTGAAAGGAAATAGCTTTATTTTTCTTTGTTGTTTCCCAGTTAGAAAATGTTATATTCTTCTTCAGGATTTAAATTACCCAGGTTTCAGTCTCAAGGTGTTTTTTTTTCTCGTTTGAAATAGTCTAATGCTATCATTTTCAAAACCAGGAAAAGCTCATAACAGGGATCATTTTGAATAAAGGTAAGGGATGTAAATACTATAATACAAAAATTGCTAAGCAAGACTAGGACCTACGGTAGTTTCTAAAGAAAGCTTGTATAAGTCTTATATGCAACAAGTAAGTTTCCAGCCTTTCTCCCCTGACTTGCTAGCTAGTCCTTTAAATCCTGCATTGTTTTTTAATTGGCTAAGTGAAGGAACCCTAATTATTTCCTGAGTTGCTACGGTAATGTAAACTGTCAGAGCATAAACTGTAGATATACTGATTATATATATTGAAATTCCATATAGGACTTTGCCATTTTGTAAAGAATGAAATCCTTGCTTCTGTCGTGCTGAGGCATTTTTTTTTAAACCTAATTCTGTTAGAAAAATATTTGTTGTTGTTGTCTGGGGAGTTGTCATCTTTCATCTCATGCTTCTGTCATTTAAACACTTAAGATATTGTTTGAAAAACTTTTAATATACCTTAGTACAAAGGTTTTATTTGTCAGCAAGCTAGACTGTCTGGTCTAAAATGTCAGAGAACATTCTTAGTGCTCAGACTTTCTCACACATGGAGCCAGACTTAAAATGGTTATCAAGGAAATGGCTGCATGTTTTCTGCCACCTTTGTTCCAACCTGTATTCCTGGATAGGAAGTAGGAATGTGGTTTTAGTTTCTAGGACCCTGTGTGAGGTAGAAATATCTAAAATGTGGCATAAGTTCTTTGGATAAAGGCATAGACTAGTTATTGTGAAATTGAGCTCAAATTTATTGCCTGTACTAAACATTTAAGAAACTTTCCAGTCTCCCTAAAATGAAGATGAAATGGAAAGGGAGATCTGGCCAGAAATCCTAGAAACTGCTCAAGTTGATCAAATGGTGGTGAAAATTTGTTGTAAGATAGTATTTTGTGTTGCTTATAGTATCAAAGAAAGAAGCAGGCTTGGTCTTTCAAACATAAATTACAGTTTCCGTAAAGCAGAATTGCCTGTTTTTAGGGAGGTAAACTGTGAATGAAAAATGGTGCCTTCTTCTGAATACCACCATGTGAGGACATGGTACATACAAAGCTTCTGCTTAAATTAACAAAATGGCCTTGTGAATATTTTCAGTTGGTGCCCTCTTATAACTCTTAGCATCTTGGCCTAAGGTGGGAACAAAAAGATAAATGGACTGTAAATTTTACTTCAGAATGGTATTAACAGAAAACAAATCACATGGCTTGATACTGCTTGTATGTATATAAAATCGTGCTGCATTGTACAGTTCAATTAGAAGAGAGAAAAAGAAAATATTTATTTTCAAGAAGGTATACCTTGATGATAGAAGCATTTAGAAAATATTTCTAGCATCACAGTGACCATTACGGGTTTTGATAGCTCTGGAAATATTCCCCTAACTATGCTTTTATTAGTTGCTTATAATAATCTGTGTTTTTGATGGTAATTCTTTAAGACAGAACCAGACGATGACCTGCCTTCCTACTGCTTGACATAAATCCCAGCTGATATAAAATGAGTTAAGCTGCAGTGAACTTAAATGCTAATGCTAAAGACATCAGGCAACCTGCTGTTTAGTATCAGAAAGTTTTAACTTTGTCTTACTCCCACATCTTCCTTGTTCCAATATAAATTAAATTGGCACCTCACCACCAGTAATGGCAAAAAGCTGTTCCAATTTGCAAACAAGTTGTATGCTCAAAAAAAGAGTCATTAATAACAAGCATTGCACCAAATCAGTGCATGCGATCATGCAGACTTCAGTCAGCGTATTGTGTTTATGTGGTAAGGGCTTGGTAGCGGGGGGGCTAGCTAGAAGCCCCCATTCCCTTGCAATGCTGGGGGAGAGGGGGGAGGTTAGAAGAGGGGGTTTCTCACTGTTCTAGTCTGCTAGTCATAGGCAAAAAAAATATATTAATCTGCCTATGCTGTGTCAGTTTTGCCCATGATGTTAGTTGTTGAGTGATCTCCCTGTCCGTAACTCAACCCTTGAGCCCTTTCCATTGTATTTTCTCCCCCTTTCCTTTCAGGAGGGGGAGTGAGAGCATAGCTGTGGGGGAGCACAGCTGCCCAGCAGGGTAATGCTACCACATTCAGCTAACAAATAATCCCACTCCTGGTTAAAGTAATAATTCATAAATAAATAAAATATCAAATACTTTTGGCTGTATGGAGGTGACATTTTGTCTCTAAGAGAGTCAGCCAGAATTTTCCCTGGTTTCAGTACCCGTATAATGTCAGAATATATTCTATGTATAATATTGAATATTATGTTAAGTAATTACTCTCTACAATATGTATTAATCTTTTCATGAATTACTTTTCCCTCTGAAAATAATGACCTTTCATTGATTGAGAAGGTATCTATGCTTCCTTCCTTTCTCCATTCCATGAACTTTTATGTAATGAACTGAAGTAAATGATAATTAGTCTTTCATTTAAACCTTTCAGAGTCTTAAATGGCCTAGGTTGTTCTAGTTTCATCCAATCAACTGAAGAAAATTTTGATGTCCTACTTTTTTTGCTAGGAAAAAAAATCTGATCCCATTGAATTATTCTGTGGCTAAGTAAAACACGAGATGTGCTTCCAAGGTGGTGCAGGTGCAGCTCACTCATAAAAGCCTGCCTTAAGTCTCTTCCACCTGTGGCATGAGGAGCTCTGATTCACATCTGTCTCCACAGTAACTGAAAGCAAATTCTGAAATAAGGCACTGAATAGGGTGGGGGAAATTCAAGTTTCCTAATGGAGAAGATAAGCAAGTGCAAAAGAAACATGAATTTGTGTTTTATGTCCAATAAATGTATTCTGCAGCTCTTGATTTGAAGCTATTATCTTGTTCTTTAACTAACACAAAACAGGTATACTTAGACCCTGAAAAGCATTGCTTTTCTGTTCACCCTCAGTACTCTTACTTTGTCCTCTATTTTGTTGAGATACTAACTTGGTAACAAGACTGAAGTCACTATATTTTAAGTCCTCCATCCCCTCTTTCCCACAGTTTGTTTTTCTGCTAATTGCTCCTAAATCCGCTTGTTTAGAGTTTATAGACGTGGAGCTACATGTCAGGCAGAGCCCATCAAATGATGAACATAACGTATGGTTCAAACTCTGAGCAGGACAAAGAAGGTTCATCTCTTCCAAGAAGGAGATTTTTTAATTGCATTGACGAGTCTGTAATATGCTTCTTAGTTCATTTGAAAGAGCTAATTATAGTCCTTTGGTTAAAATGGTTGAAAGGCTGATTTATTCATGTTTCTGTTATTTGTCTATTTAATATTAAAATGTTGTTCTTTGTTTATGTCAGCATTTACTTTCAAGAGAGAGTGAGAAATTAAAATTCTTAGAAATGTAGTGAGAATCTCCTAGTCTGTTCCCTTCTTTCCTGCTTTTTCTTGGGTTTTACATTGCAGTTATATTGACTGATTTTTATTTTTATTTTTTAATATTATTTGGTGGTGCTGAGTATTGTTTTCTGAAGATGATCCTATATAATGCATAACTGTAATTTTAACACAGGTTTTGTGACACGTTGGTAGTTGTGTTTTAGCAAAAGTCTCATCTGGAGGAGAGACCCTTTACCATTTGCGTTAGTTATGAATTTAATAGCAGATACTCTGAAATACTATGGAAAGGATAAAAGAAAGAATTTCTCTGTCAAAATTGCAGTAAAGCACCTTGTTTTGTGAATTAATATATATTTTTTTTTTTCCAAAGGAAGAATGGAAAGTGTTTGTGTATATGTTCATATTCTGTGCGTTGTTGTAGTGCTGTAACGTTTTTGAATAAGGATAATTTTATTGTTGAAATTCTAAATGTTGTGTTACACATATTGATGGTGTCTTGGGCTGTTGTCGTTGTAGTTCGAACAGGTTACTGCAGTTACCGTGGTTTACAAAATTAATTTGAGCAAACTGATTTGTTTGGCCTTTTTGGATTTGCTTTCAGCCTGTGGGATAATGCAGTTCAGCAGTATTCTTTGTTATTTGCAAGAACTGGAAACACTTTCAAGAACTGTGAGAATGTGATAAAGAACAGCAAAAATATAATGTACAGAAAAAGATCTGTACGGTTTTCTAAATGCAGATATAAGAGTTTGTTAATTTGCCTGCAGAGGCTAATAGATTTAATGGTTGGAAACGAATTGTCTAGTTTCATTTCTACTTTGATTTTATCCCCAAAAGGGGAAGTACAGAAAACTTCTTGTTGATAAGGAATATTTCTATGTCCTTCCTCTGCCAAAGTTCAGTGTCCATTGTTAATGTGATAATAGTTTTTAGTATGTTGGAATGGATTGATATATGATGCATATTAATATTTGAACTGTGGTATTTTCCTTCTATTTATAACCTTCATTTGGTCACTGAATCCTTGATTTGAATATATTATTTATTTTTGAGATGTTTGTAAAGAACATCTTCAGAGACTGTTAACATTTGTCAGCTCTTGGAATGACAGCTCCAGTCACTATGGAAGACAAGTAATTTTCCTCTTGAAGAAAAGGGATGCTAATCTCCACCTACAGTAACATGTTTTGAGAAACATAACACACTAAGAAAATGTACCAATTACTTGGCTGAAAATTGCTTCCCTTCTGCAAGATAGACAATCATAACATTTTGGGACATTATTTATTTATTTTGCCAGTTTCCTAACATCACTCCATGTTTGGCAAAGTAAAACTCCATGGTTCAAAGAAGAGAGGAACATTCTATCAACTACTTGAGCAATGTTGTACTGTTGTGTGGTGTTGAAGCTTTTGTTCCAGGTTATGACCCTTGTCCAGGCTCTGTAGCTAGAAAACAAATATGCTCTGCCTTAAGTGAGTGAACAGGTAATGAACCAGTATGGTGCTTATATGTGCCCATATGTTGTACTTAACACAGCTATAAGGGTAGTTCTTAGCTATTGCTCATGATGGGCAGCTTTTATTGGTGGAAAGCTGTTTTTTATCTCTCGTTTCTTAGTTGGCTTTCAGAAGCCATTTACTGATTTCTACCTACAAGCAATGTAGGGATAGTAAGTGGAAAGTCTATGTATGTGCATGCATGCTTGTATATCTCAATGTAATTATTTGCATATGCTAAATATACTAAGCCAGAAGAGTGAGGAAAATTGCAATTATATTAATGAAGTTGCTTAATTGTGTATAATGAAATTTTTAATTTACTGCAACCTACTGAAACTATCATTGACCTAATAAAGATTATACCCTTTTACTTGTATTGTTTCCTGTTTAAATCAGCAGGAGCATATTAAAACAAACTGCTTAATTGTTGAGAAATTAGATAATTTGAGATGTAGAAGAAAAACAAAAACATTGTAATATAAAAATTGACTCTGTTTAATAAGCAGTTAGACAAAACTATCTTTTTTAAAATGTTCTGTGCCACAGGCTTATGACATTAGCAAATGAGTCATATCAAGTCACTTTACTTGGAAACATTTCTAACATTTCAGCTGGAAGCCATTTGCAGTCACGTCTGCTAAAAATAAAGAGCTCTGCTAGTTTCACCTGCGGCCTTGTGGGCCTCTTAAGGGGCAGGAAGATGCACAGCAAATGGTCTTTAAGGGTAAAGGGAAGAAAAGACTTAATTGCAGTTCATTTCTAAGACCTGTTCAGTAACTGACAAGTCATTAACCTGTGCTGATGAATAATTCCTTCCTAGAGCATTATATGTGTATATATATATGTATACAATATAATAATATTATATATACTATATATTATACAATATATAATTATAATATAATTATAATTATATTATATTATAATATTATATATATATAAAATATATACATATATTTTATACATATATATACATGTATATGTCTTTATACTTATTATACATATACATATATTTTATATATCTATATATATCTATATTTGTTGGCTAGGTAAGTGGAGTTCTATAAGGAGTTCTATAAGGAGTTCTATAAGGAGTTCTATAAGGAGTTCTATAAGGAGTTCTATAAGGAGTTCTATAAGCAAGGTAAGTGGAGTTCTATCAGGTCCCTTCTACAATGCGTTTCTTCCCATCCCACCACTTTGTGCTCTGGTACTCAGACCCTCCAGAGCAACCCATTCCTTCCCCTGTCGCCATGGCTTCTGTAGCCTTGCCTCCTCATCTTCTTGCAAGACCCTGCTGCCTCCAGTGATGTTCCTTCATTAACAGTGTAGCTGTTAGAGAGCAACAGAGGTAGGGAATTGACAAAAGGAACTGCTGAGGTGGAAGGAGCTGAGAAAAGTTTAGGCTGAAGTTTGGCTAAAGGTTGAGTCCTGTGCAGAGTTGCAGGAACGACAAGCTCCTGGTAGGACATAATTGAGGCAATTAGGAAAAAAGTCATGCTAACATAAAGGCTGGAACATCTGTTTAATGGTTTAGAAGAAGTTTAACGTTCGACTTCACTAATGGCACTGAAACTTTTTATCATTAATGTTCACTAAAGAATGACTCACTCTCTGATGTCTAACGACTTTTTAAGAAGTTATCCTCCAGCTGGAGCTCTGCAACTGTTGCATTTGAAGTCATAACACTCCGGGAGAATTCCAGCAGGACAAAGCCTATTTTGGGGCAGTTTGTTATGCATATTTTTGGCTTCTGACTAATCCAGTTCAATTTCTTGTTATTGGTGTGTGTCTGTGTTAGTGCTGTGTGCTAGTGCATAGCTCCAGCATGAGAACAGAAACATATTGAATGCTAAAGAAAAGTTTTATTTACATGCTCATGAACTTGGTCTAAATAGGGGGAAATACACAAAATATACAGCTGACGTAAAGATTTCCTCTGTAAGGATTGTTTTATTAACTGTAACACTGACAATCCAATTAACTATTCAACAATTTGAATATTTTTTTTTTCCCAGAAATATTTGTAATATCCCCCCCCCCCCCCCCCCCCCCCCCCGCTTCCCCCAGCAATTTTCGTCATTCCTCTGTTACTTTTAAGCTAGTTGTATCTTTGGAAAAATAAAAAAAGCTTTTTTCTTTTATAACTTGGTTTGTATCTCCTGACAGTCACATTAACCCAGTACTACTATTACTTTTTAATAAAAGTCTACACAGCAAGAAGGAAGAGGCTTGCTGATAGTAGAGAATATTTTGTATAATTTAGCTTTTTATTTGTAATTTATTTTTTTTTGTATATTGGACTTTGCCAAATATCTTTTATGAAAAAAATAAATAGATTTCTTTCCAATCGACCCAGCAAAATAACTACGCTGAGGTAATACTAAGGCTGTGACCAAAAAAAAAAAAAAAAAAAAAAGAAATCCAGAACAAGGTCACCTTTTACCTTGCTGTGGGATTTGGGGAATGGAAAAGTGTATCAACAGTGAAGTTACGCTGCTTGCTGTGAATTGCACCTTTTTTTTTCCGTTCTTAGTTCTGATGGCATTTTATGTATTTGGTGGAGTTAACATGAAACAGTAGTTTTTGTGGATAATTCTAGACTGTATATATGTTTTTTCTATTAGAAATACCTGTTGTCACTGTGTATACATCGGTTTTAGATCTTAGAAGAATTGGCTGCTACTAGTGCTAGCAGTTTATTCTGCAAATATAGTTTGCGAAGTATTGTAGGAAAATAATGCCAAGTCAGAATTAACTACAGCTCTAACAAGGTCTAGATGTCTCTAGAAGTCAGTAGTAAAGTCTAGAGCTGGCAAATTTATTTATTTATTTATTTATTTTCAGTCAGATTTAAAGCAATTTGAGCAAGGTTCCTTGGAATCTAACTCTTTGAAGTATCAAGGTTAAAAACCCAAAGCTCTACCTTCCTTGTATCTCTTCTAACAGCAATAATAGAAGACAGATATTTTAGGTTTTCCAAGGTAATATAAAATTGTAGGACTTATATAATATAATCAAATCTATATTTTTCCTTTCTTGATTTGAGAGAGATTTACTTTAGAATTCTATTTGGAGTTTAGGAGACCTCTGAATGCTTTGAAAAATGACTATTGGCAATATATACTTTACGTGAAAAATATTTCTGTCCATTTATGTTTGAGAGAGTGCACTAAATGTAGTTTGTTTGACTGGGAGCATTAAAGAAAAAGAGGGGTTCTTGTATGTGGGTGAGCTGAAGCTGAGTAAAAGTGTCAGTAGCTATGGTGTGCCTGTGACCATTCTTGGAGATGATAACCTCCTTTAGTTATCAGAAGTAGGTCATGCTGTGGATGGACTCTCCTTAGTCTCCTAATAGCTAGGTTCATACTTGCATTGTCCAGCTGCCTTTTGTTTCTGGGGTTGCTGTCATTAAAATTTAGTTTGATAGGTGAGCAAGAATGACACTGATTATGGATAGCCTTGAATTAGTGGTTGTTAGGTTGTAAATTTATCTTTTATCTCATCTGGAAAACTTGATCTGAGAGGCAATGAAGTGTTGTAAAAAAGGCATAATGATGTTAGAGAAGTATATATCATTGGTGACCTCAGGATATTGTGGAGGTGTAGTTCATGATTGATAGGATAGGCTTGTAGGAGAGAGAGAAGGAAAACGCACCAGTCTGCAGCTCATCTTAAAGTTCCAAAGTACTATACAAGATGTGTAAGAAATAAAAAAATGAATTCCTTAATAGGTAGTCAAAATTGTATGCTATAACAAATGTGGTGAGATGATTCAGAGGCTTGAATATTTTTATTGCCTTATTGATAGGAATGACACTGGTTTATCAAAGTTGTACAACCTTGCTCTGATGTCTAAATTGCAGTAGAAGACAATCATGGAGTCCCATGAGTAATGATTAAAAGGAGGAAAAAATGGATTTAATGGTTATCTTCCTTCAAATGGTGCACTTTGTGAGCACAATTACTGTAAATGACATGTAGAAAGAGAAAAAGAACAAATGTTGTTGTATTGGATGATACTGATGAATGTCACCCTTTAGCATATAAGGAAATGGGTGAAACATTTGTTTTTGAGAAAACATTGAGGAAGAGTAAATTTTCAGGAAGATGGAAAAAGATAAAAGTATGGATGTGAAAGGAGAATTGGTGAATTATAGACAACTTAAAGAAAAGTTCTGGATCTGGCAATTCCATAAAAAAAAATGTGAGAAATAACATCTAGGGCATCTGAGCATCTTGTTTGAGAGAAACTCAAAGCTTTCTATTTTTTTTTTTTTTTTTTTTTTTAAAGTTGAAGGCCTTGTAGATGGCAGAGAAGTGTAGATGATATTGCATTAATTAACCAGCAGAAGAAATACATGGCAGATGAGACAGCTGCAAGGTGAATCAACTGGTAGTTAGGAAACTTTGAATGGTAATTGTGTGAAGCATCTGCAGTTGAATAAGGATATTTCTGGAGGGTTTAGTTTGGGTCTGCTTAGAGTACTTGCTTCCTTTGCAGGTGATAACAAGGCATAAACAGCAAAAGCTGTTTGGAGGACAGGATTAGGATGAACATGCTGGAGAAATAGTCTGTAAAAAGTTGGATTAAATTTAGTAAGAACTATTGCACTGTGCAATACGCTTTGGAATAATTAACTGCAAAAATACAAGATGGAGGAACACCTGCTTAGACAGAACGGAAGAAAAGCTTGATAGCTGTATTGGATAACACACTAAATGTGAATCATTGCTATTCTGCTGTAAAAAATAAAATACGAAAGAATTGTATCAACAGCATTAGATTATTCATAAAAGGATGTTGGCTGGATTGAAGTATCAAGCTTGAGGCACTGGAATTCAAGAAAGATAGCATAAACAGCAGAATCAGGAAGTTAATATTAGTGCTAGAAAACATGACATAATGGAAGAGATTCAAATAGGAGACAGCTCTTGGTTTTTTTTTTTTTTTTTTTGTTTTTGTTTTTGTTTTTTTCAGCTGAGATAAAAAGGGATGTGACAGGGAACCTGCTAAATCTGTAAGAAGGTATTGCAGATGCAAAATGTAATTGACATTAAAATTGCTCCATCTAGTAGACTGGGAGAAGTAGTGGGCTAAACTGCAGTAAGAGAGATTGAGGTCAGACGTTTTGAAAGGACTCTTCTGATAGTAAACAAGTGAAGAAACATCATCCAAAGTCTGAGACATCTCTAGGACCTCTGCTGCTGGAAATCTTAGTAGCAGAATTTACTCTGTGTGTAGCCAGAGAGATGGATCCTATCTTTGGACAAGGGTAGATTAAATGACCTTTTTGGATCACCTTGATGTGCTGGTTTTATAGAATCTTTTTTTTGTTGTTATTGTTGTTTTAAAAGGCAAAATAAAAATGAGTCACCAAAAATGTTATAGAGTAGTTTTCCTTAGTAATACCCAGTGCTGCCTTTTAATGAGAGATCATTTCTGGGATTTCTCACTCATCTTTTTACCAAGTTCTATCAGTACTATCAATATCTTGATGTCTTCTTCCTCCCCCCCACACCTCCAACAGGGAAAAACAGAACAGAAAAACACCCTAAATCAAGAAGATTTCTTAATGGTAAGGAAATGTAAAAAATATCATTCATTTGTGAAATTTAATTGCTGAGTCCTTTTCTTGGCCTTTCCCCACAGTATGTCATATAGCGTTTCACTCTAGTCTTGCAGAAAACTGTATAAAATAAGAAAGTGTATACAATGTTAGTGGTGCATTTTTTTTAATTTTTTTTTTTTTTTAAGGAATCAGCATTTTGATTCAGGTACATGATGGAAACTTTATCTAGTTAAATATATGTATATATTAATAGCATCATACACTTGGGGTGTGTATCACTATGCTTAAAAAAGCTTTTTTTTTCTTACATTCTTCCTTTGTCCATGTTTTTTTTTCAAAAGGAAGTGCATTAGGGGAAGAAGGTGGTAAATTTTACAATGTTAGATGACACACAGCAGTGACAGGAGCATTTTTTCTGCAAAATGCATCCTTTTATCTAATTTTTTGCCTGCCTGCTTAAGGAAATGAGGCATATGCAATTACTTCATCTATATCTGGACTCTAATAGCTTATGGATCTGTTGGCCAATTCCAAGCAAGATCTTTAAGTTATTGAGATCTTAGATGTATGCAAACTGATGGCATGGAGCAGAGACCCATGTTAATGCCCCCATTGCACAGAAGGGAGGGAGAGCTCAGCTCTTACCACCTTTGGCTTTGTATGTATTGTTAGAAGGAGCTATTTTTCATTGTTGAGGAGAAAAGGGAATGAGATAAGGGTACGGTGGTGGCAAGTCTAGGAATAACCTTGGATAAATAGTGGTATGGCTCTAGAGGGGTTGAGATGATATATGCAACTGTTAGGAATATGAAGAGAACCTGAAGATTGCAAGGCACATGCAGCAGTAGGCTTATCAGTCCAGTTGCTAAAAGGACTGAGAGTTCAATAATTTTCCCTTTTTTTTCTTTCTCTGAATTTGTTCCTTCTGTTGGCAGATGACCATGATTCAGTCATGGATGACGAGACATCAACTAGAAATCAATACAGAAAAGCCTAAGATAATATTTAGGAGCCTCTCTGATTATGCTTTCATTGTATTAAGGAGATTTCCATAATACAGTATGGATAATTTTGACCCCTACATTCCACTTCACTTCTGAAATTATTCTAGGATGCTATGGCAATTCTGCAGTTGGAATTCCCGTTTCTTCTGTTAAATGCTAATAATCACTCATTCAGTCTTCCATAGCAAACACTGAAGAATACCTGGGGGGGGGGAGGGGGGGAGAACTACAACAATAACAACAACAAAAAACATATGTTGGTGATCACATCACTCATAATTGCCCAGCCTTACAAACCCACAGATGAAATTAAGGCTAGAAATAAGACGTAACACATTATTATCCACGTCCAGTATGTGGTATTATGCAGATTGTGTATCTGATCTCACTGGCTAGCAACCCTTATATTATGTGAATTTATATTCCTAAGAATATTCTAGGTGAAAACTATTTTTTACAAAAATTACTTGGAGAAGGGAAGAGGTCTTGGGTGAAAGAGGAGATCTAAGATATACCTCATTTGTATATGGTTTCCATTCTATGTTTTAAATATTAGCTGAGATACCCTAAAAGTAGTAACAAGTGATCCACATTTGAATGAGAACACAAATTATTTTATACATTTGTAGGTGAAGTTTTTAAACTGCATTTCATATATAACTTAACAGTTACCATAGTAAAGTTTCCTCACTTTTCTCCAGGATCAGTATGGTTCTACCCATTTACCAGATGGAGGAACAGATATAGAGATACCAACTGCTATAGCCATGATTATGATTTTTTACATGCTCTGCAATTCATCTGAATCTTAAGGGTTTTTTGTTTGTTTTGTAGTGTAGTTGTTAGATTAGTGCAGACAGATAATGCAAATTTCAACTAAGAGATAATGCAAAAAGCTTTGGTAGAAGAGAGGTTCATGTTTAAGTTGCTCCATGATGAATTCTGTGATGGTGGTTGCAATTTCAATCAAAACCTGGTATTTAAGATCATGAGTGGTCCTTAATGAACTATTTGACTAGTTGAAGGCCTGTGTTAAACTAGAAGAACTTCTCAGAGACTCACTGATTTAAAAACAAGCAAACAGAAAGCACTTACGTGGAAGGGAAACTTAAAGTCAACAACTAAATAAATCACTGGAAAGAGCATCCTTGGCTTCATCGATATGCTGTACTTGGAGTTTATTATGTGAGCAATAACAATTTCATATATAGTCCCTGAGGAGCTGTGATTGTTAAGGAGACCTCAGCTTCTGATTTCCAGCTGTATGAAAAGCTAGCAGGCAAAAGCATTTTGGACAGACAACAGGAAATGCAAAGTAAAATGATATACATCTCATAAGGAGCTGGACCTACGATACTCATGTAAAACTGCAGAAAAAGTTACAGAATAGGTATGCCCTATCAGTAGGGAAATATAGGTGAATCTGAAAGAATAGATTGTGTCAAATTGATACCAGAGCCATGAGCACAACCCTGTCGTTAGGCATCCAGCCTGGAGTGCACCTTAAATAGATAATGATGTCTCACTTTGATTAAACTTATAGCAAGCCTGAGGGCTATCTGTGTTTTGTGAAAATCTAAAACAGACAATGCTGAAGAGCACTTAACTACATTTCAGGACCTTTAGGGCTCAATTGACCTGTTGTTCCGCATCTGAAATACTTGAATACTCGACTCAGCTTTATATGGGGTGATCATTTTGATCCTAGATACAAGCACAAAACTGTTTTAATTAAAATGTTGTGGTGTATTTTAAGGATAGGCTGGTAGTGTTCTCCAGCTTTCCTGATTGTTTCAGACTGCAGAAGCAAAGTCTTGAAAGTTAATGCCTTTTTCCGTGTTTTTACCGAGATTGCTGTTTACAAGCACTGCAAAAGGCTTATGCTTTCAAGTGTGTGAAATCAAGGTCCCTTTGAACATATCTTAGGAGAATGGGCCTGGAAAAATATCTTACTTAATGTTCAATTAAAGTCTTGCCCCAGCAAAAAACTTCCAAATTTTCAGAATTCTGAAGTTTGCAAACAGAAGTCAAGTAGCTGTTGAAGAGCTGCTGCCTGTGGGCAGCCCCCGCAGGCTCAGTTCAGGAAGGACGGCATCCCGTGGGAGGGACCCCACGTGGAGCAGGGGCAGAGAGTGACTGTGAAGAAGCAATGGAGATGAAGCAAAGTGTTAGGGACTGATCATAGCCTGCACTCCCCTGTGCTGCTCAGGGTGAGGAGGTGGAAGAGGGTGGATGGGAAGAAGGCGCTTTTAGTTTGCTTTTAGTTTCTCATTGCTTTAGTCTATTAGTAATAGTAATTAGTATTTACATATATTAGTGATAGTAATTAGTAATAATACATTATTTTAATTTCTCTGTGCTGAGCCTCTTTTGCCCATGTTGGTACTTGGTGAGTGATCTCCCTGTCCTTATCTCAACCCTTGAGCCCTTTCCATTGTATTTTCTCTCCCTTTCCGTTTGAAGGTGGGGATTGAGAGGGTGGTTGTGGTGGAGTTCAGGTGCCCAGCTGGGTAAAACCACCCCACCTGGGAAGTGCACGCTTCCAGGATTAGGCCAGATTGGTCTATTAAGTGGCTTCAGTGTACTTCCTCATGCATTCCAGTAGCACTGTTGTATGGGGCTGGTCATTATCACTCTTTCTTGTTCTGCCACAGTAGCTACCTGTTCAAACGTTAAATGAAACTAGTGTTACCACTCCACTTACTAAGGGTGAAGCTCTGAGTCAGAGCTGTTCTACCTAGCTTGGGTAGAGTTTTGTTTGCTGCAGACCAGTGGTTTTGCTCAGGCTGCAGAAGCTGTGCATACCTGGGGCATACATGGTAGCTGTGCCTCTTGAGATTTGCAACTCCTGTACACCAGATGTGCAACAATAACTCAGTAACATCTCATGTTGGAGACTGGACAGCATAAAAATAATTTGAAGAAACTAAATTCAAATGTGAGCAAGGCAGGCATCCCTTTAATAGTGTCTCACCTAAGGAGCAGGCTTAGTGAACATCAGTGGGACTTTACCTTGGGAAAATGGTTCAAAACTTCCATTTTCAAATGTAGTATGTAATACTTAGACTCTAGGAGAGACCCACCACCTGCTTGGGTGATAGCTTATGTTACCCTGAGCAAATTTTCCTTCTGAAGAAGGTGGTCACTTACAACATTAAAGTTGTTGCTGGGTTTGGTTTGACTGTTCTATTTTTATTTTATTTTTTGTTTTATTTTTGTTAAAAAAGCACACTTTCATACTAGCTTTCAGCTTGTTTTTAATAGGGGTACAACAAGCTGCAAGTAGAGAATCCATAGCTCAGTGATTATTTATTTGAATCTTGTTGTGCTTGTCAGTTACTGTGCAAAACAGAATGTAAGGAGCTGAGCATGAGGGAAGACCTTTTCATTAAATATCCATTGAGCCTCCCCAGATAATCCTTCTTCTTCCTGATTTTGTGAGGAAGAAAAATAAAATGTGTTCTTTCAGCAGTCGATAGAAATAATTAAGAGTTTAGATGAAGAGCAATTGAAACTTATTCTGTGCCAATTTCTTCCAGAAATTTGGTTTTCTGCTTTGTCTTCTGTATCAAAACAAATCTTTAAGTCCCGTATACCCTCACCCCTTTTCCCCAACACCTTGATGATCCCCCCTGTCTCTGCCTCTGGGTGTTTTTTCAGTAACGTGTATTTTAGTTTTACTTTTGAAATGGGATCACAGGTTTGGGAAAATTGACTGAGCACATAATTAAAAAGCCTACAGTGGCTAGGCTTTGTGGTTAACATCATCCATACAGTCTACAAAAATTACCAGCTAGCTAAAGTAGCTGTGAAGTATTCCTCAAAGAGATTAAAAGTTTACTTAAAACTGCTTGTATGATTGAGAATTTCAAATCAGTGCAGCCTCTTAGTCACAAATGATAATAGAAACAGGAATCAGAATTGATCGGTGGATTTCCATGGTACCTCAGCTATGAGTATTTCTAGCCTAACATATTTAAAGACTAATTTAAAGTTATGGTATCAAGATGCAACTTTTTCACTGAGTAAGTTTTGGAGAGGTCATGGCACACAGAGAGAAGCTATGAACTGGACTTGGCAATTTTTCCAGAGTTTGTACTCTTTTTTTTTTTTTTTTTTTTGACTTTGAATGTTTTCAAGGCACTCTTTTAAAGTATTTATTAGCTGATTATGATTATTCTTTCTATGCAAACAATTTGGTAGATAAGAATTTATAATATTATTCATCTTGTTCATAACTGCATATATAAAAATGTATATTCAAACAAAATGTACTTGAATTTTAATTAAAGTCAAAGATTTCTGTCTTTCCTCTAATTGTACTTCTTGTTAATGAGATAGATGAGTCTGCTTGGAGTCACAAATCTGTTTAGGAGCAGTGGGAAGTTTCAGACATAAAAGTAGCTCATTCTCAAGACTCAGCAGGTTACTGTACTTGTTTTTAATGACAGTTTTTCCTGAATATTCTGCTTCATTTTGTTATGAAGAGTTAGGCAAAAAAATATTGCTAGAACACATGAAGAAAGTGTGATGTACATCCTTATCTCATTTCATAGTCAAATCACCTATAGTTGTTGTCCTACTGTGGTTTCAACAATTCATCATAAAAAGAGCCATTAATTTTGTACAGTATAAATATAAAACTAATCTCCTCCTAATGTGAGCATCATCCTCAGGAAAGAGTTCTTTGCAAACAATATTTGAACAACTGTTTGAAAAGCTTTGATTAAGCTGCAGGGGTGTCAGTATCTTTTAGAGTTGTCCTTTCAGGTCATTTACTGAAATGAAAGACTCATATTTTCCAGGGTACCCTTTATGACTGTAAGAGTGAGGGGAAGTAAGCACTGCCTGTCATGAGGGTTGTTGCTCTCTAGCAGATTTCACTATATTAGGAAAAACAGTGGTAGAAGGGCTTTAACCTTGGTTCACCAGGAAATGGAGACCGAAGACAAAAGAGAAGTAGAGAGACAAGGGGCAGAGTGATAGTACTCGAGTGGCAGCTTTATAAATGAGACTTTCAACTGTGTACCTGCTGGCCATCTCAAGTGCCTGTGCAGAAGCAAACAGTGGGAAGCCAAAAGGGGAATAAGTCATGTTTCTGTTACCTTGTTGGTGTTAGGGAGATGTGGTGAGATGGTTCACACAGCTGGTGTATGATTGTGGATGAATAGAGGCACTTTCTGAAGTAAGATGGAAGAAAAACTTATACTCCACACCAAATAGTGACTTGAATTCAAAAAGCCAAATTTGCTTTGGAAGGAGTAACAAACTGGTCAAGATCAAAGTATCAAAGGAGGGGCCAATATGAATGAATCTCAGTGAGCATTACTGCAGATGGCTTGATCAAGAAAATAAATTGTATGAAGCCCTCTTCACACAACAGAAAGAAGCTTCATGACTGAAAACACAGTTTCTTGTGAGTTACTTTCACCTGCTAGCATCTTCTTGAAGATTAATGTGATGTGGCACAAGCAATCAAAAAGATCTTGAAATATTTTGAGGATTTTTTTTTTGATTTGTGTACTGACCCTGCAAATCAAAGGATGTGGTCTGCTCGATCTCCTGCTCATTAGTAAAGAGGACCTAGTGAAGATGGTCTCTGGTAGCCCTGGTTACACAACCATGAGATGATAAAGTTTGAGATCATGAGGGAAGTGAGGAAAGTGAATAGCAAAATTAGAACCCTGGACATCAGGAGAGGAGACATGGCATTCCCTAATATCCTGGTAGCTAAACTGCTGAGGTAATAATTGGTTAGGTAGACTATAAGATAGGTGGAAAACTGGCTTGACCGCTGGACTCAGAGGCTTGGGGTCAGTGGTTTGTAGTCTGTCTGGTCGCCAATTACTGGTAGTTCTTTAGTGCTCCATAATAGATGCTTAACATCTTCATAATATGCTGCATGATAAGAAGGCATGCAATATCAGTAATTTTGCCCAATGTTAGTCATTTGGAGGGAAAACATTTTTTTTTTTTTTTTTTTTTTTCTGAAGCACAGGTTTTCCATTCAGAGTGCTCTTAACAGGCTGTATACATTGGCTCAGTAGAACTTTCTGAAGTTCAGGATAGGCAAATGTAAGTTCCTGCATTTAGGACGGAATAACCCCATGCAAAAACTACAGAGGACTTCCTAGACAGAGAGCAACTTTGGAAAACAGAACCTGTGGGGAGTCCTGTAGACAAGTTGAATACAAGTGGGCAGTATACTCTTCTGGAATGTTGCTTAGGGGGGGACAGCTAACTATATACAGGATTGCGTTAACAAGGACATTCCCTTAATAGTTTGAGGAAAATGTGCCTCTTATTGGCACTTGAGACCGTACCTGGAGTAGTGTGTCAAGTTTTGAATTCCCAGTTTCAAGAAAGATACTGAGAAACTTGACTAAATCCTGTGGAAATCCAACAAGTTGAAAAGAGAGTGGAAGCACAGGAATCTGAGAGCTCTATTTTGCTCAGTCTAAAGAAGAAAAGACCGAAGGGGAAATCTGAGGGGCAACTCTAGTTGCTGCTTTCAACTTTCTAATGGATGGTTATAGAGAAGATGAAACAAGACTCTTCTTGGAAGCACTCCTTAAAAGATGAGGCCGCAAGCTGCCACAAGGGAATTTTGATCAGGAAAAAAGAAAGGTGATCAATACTGGAAGAGGCTGTTAGGTTATGGTACCTCCACATTGGAGACGCTAAAAAGATACCAAGGCTATCATCAAGTTGATCGAGTATCAGAGTTGGACCTGTATTGAATGAAGAGTTATAACTTCTTGAAGTCCCTTTCAACCCAAATATTAGAATTGTATACTTCTGACTATTTTTTTTTTTTCAGCTCTTTTACTTGGTCTTCTCTAAGAACGAGTTATTTGGGATTTTGTCTTGGCGCTGGTTTTGTTTTGTTTTGATGCTCCCTGCTTCTTTTGGGAAATTGTTTCATGTAGACAGACTACATTAGGTCAAACAGGAGTTCTTTTAAGCTCAGTATTATCGGTGGCCTATTGGAGGTGTCTGGAGCAGACTGACTAGACAAATGCCCTGTATTTGTATTTCCCTGGGTCAGTCTCTTAGCCTTCTGTAATTTGTGGCTTAGGGTTGTTATGAGAATGGGTATGAGGAGAATGAGCCTTTGTAATGTAGCATCACAGAAATGCTCTATGCAGACTTTTTCTTGTTGTTCTTAGTACTTTGTCAACACCTATAAATTTAGCATATCCAAAGAAAGGCAAAAACAAGTTGTGACAGCAAAGGCATGGATAAAAATTTAGGACTGACATTTTTGCAGACACACAGTGCATTTTAAAAATTGAAATCTGTTATAGAAATTGAGAACATCATATTTGTTAATCAGCATTGTGTTGTCACTCTCCATATTTATTATGAAACACATTTTTATAACCATGAAATAAATGAGTAAATGAATAAATAAAAGAGAACTTGGCTGTGGATGAGTAATCAAAGCAATTCAACCAGCTGATCCATACCAGATGTCTTCAGATTTTTATTTTAAACCACGAATAAGTTTTTTTGAAATTTATCTTTACTTTTCAGATATTCTGGGTGAATATATCTGCTCTTACTGTTTCTGCTTCTTTTGCCAAGGATCTGAATCAAGGTTATAAAATTGGAAAAGGAACAGAGGATTTCCATTTCTCTTGTGCTGGCATACTGACATGTATTGGAAGTGGGCACTGTCAGGGCTAGTGTAGGATCAGAGTTAAAGGACAGCATTGTCCATCAGTTTCTTGCTCATTCCTGCATTGCTTAAAGATTTCTGTTTTTCTGACATTGGATAAAAGGCATCTAAAAGCACTGATGGCATTCTCTTCCAAAAAACTTTCTGCTTCAGAAGAAGGGTTCACAGGCAGACTTCATTTTGAAGGTATTTTTGCTGCTGGATTGTATACCTGTATGTCCAAAGACAATCATTAAATAAGCAGCACACTGCAAGTGGGGTTCTGCAGAGAAACCCACTTGTCTTTTTGTTCTCTTCTTTTAATCTAAATAACATTGCTAGGATGAGTAAAATAATTCTGCACTCCTCAAAACTGTTAATGTGCTGTTATCTTGTACCTCACCCCAAGAAACACAAGAAGGTACAAGATAACAGCACATTAACAGTGAAGTCTTTTAAGTTCAGTCTTAAAGGTTTCAGGTTCCCCACTTTGTTTGCATCTCACTATTTTTATTTAAAAATATATTATTGCCAAACAGGGCTCCACTCAGGCAATCTATTTTCTTTCCTTCTTACCAAAAAAATCACTTCCCAAATTGTTAGCTGAAGACCAGATATAAGCTTGGTGTTTTCACAAAGATTTTGGCTCATGTTCCTTTGACACAGACCACTAAGACATTATTCTGCCTTAATGCCCAAGTGATCAGTTGTGGCAGCTAATGGTGGATAACATTTTGCAGTTGTTGTCCTATGTCTCTTTTCTGGTTTATTAAACATGTTCACTTCTTAAATACAAATACTTTAGAGGATAGCAGTAAAAAATAGATTTTTTTTTTTTTTTTTTTGTACGTGCTTGTGCCTGTAACTGTGGCTCAAGTGACATGGTCTGCTCAAGTAGTATTCTTTTTTGTAAGTGATTGTATATGTACTTCCTACCTTGAAATCCTTTTGGCCCATGACTGGAATACTGAATGTTTGAAAATGAAAATTTTACCTACAAGTTGGAGGTACCAGAGTTGTAGTTTGGAGTGTTTCTTAGTTGGTTACAAGTATTATGTGCATTTTGAGCATTGCATAAATAATAATTAGCATAACTGTATCCTGGTTTGGGATATCCCAGAGAGCCATGGATGCCCCATCCCTGGAGGTGTTCAAGGCCAGGCTGGATGGGGCTTTGGGCAAACAGGTGTACTGGGAGGTGTCCCTGCCCAAGGCAGAGGGTGTTCGAACTAGATGATGCTAAAGGTCTCTTCCAATTGAAACCTTTCCATGATTCTTTGATCCCTATTGAGATGGTCATCCCACTTCTGTTTGAAGAGTTTGGGTTGATTGAATAAATTAACTTCCATTTTATTAGTAGTTCCAACTATAGTGCTAATTATATTTTGAGTTAAGATTTATTTTTCAAGAGCAGATATATAGCAAAAATAGGCACAGAAGTGCTTGGCATTATAAGGGACGCTTTTCTTACTGGAATTTATTTACAATTCTGTTTAGCTGTTCATGATCTTGCTAACTTCTACCTCCTTAGCATATGTCATTGCTGATTCCAAAAAGTTTCAGTGTTTCAGTGATTTTTTATTTTTTTTTTGTCATTCTACATTTCTGAACAGACACTGCATTAGCGATTGAGGGTGAGCTGGCTACTGCATGAATGCAAGTTAATTAGTTGAGCACGGACTGCAGTTCTTTGCTTTTATTCAGAAAACATCTCTTTTTGACAAAGAGAAAAGAAAAGGTTTTAAAGCAGCAGCCAAGGTGTGGATAGACTTTTTGTTGTGTATATATTTATGCACTGCAATATATAGCCTACCTGCAGCTTTTCTCACTCAAAAATGTAATGCCATTTTGCATTAGACATGAAACCAAATATGCTCTTCTGAAGTCCTTGTTACGGAACTATGTTGAGTCATAAAACTTAGTTTATGTGGTGTCTTGCAGAACTAATATTGTCAACATAAATTAGCTAAACATTAGTTTTTCAATAGTTTTTATCCTAAGAGCTTTTTTTTCAGATGACTGGTTTGTTACATTTTGTAGCAGTTCTGAAATAAAATATCCACTGCATTTTCTTAATTAGTTATGGAGATTGAGTACAATGTGATGTAATGCTTGAAAGAAAACAAATCTGAGAGCAACAGCTAACCCCAAGCAACGGTCTGATGTAAACCAAACATTTTGAAAACAACTTAATGTTATGGGAAGAGAAATTTATGCTCAGCACAGTTCCTTTTGCCATGTTGACTGGCATCTGCTCTGTGGGGAGCAATTTGCCTGTCCTGCCAAGGAGAAAAAAGTATGGTAACGCACTGGCAGCTGTTAACAGCAGTGACTCAGCTTGCGAAGAAATATGGAGAGAAAACACATCTATTCTACTTTCAGAATTAAATAAAAGCTCTGTTCCTTTTACTTAGAGATCTTATTCTCTCTTGTGTTGAAGTGCTCAGAATCAGAAGACACAGATATGGATATTCTGCTGTTCTGCTAGTGTCTCCCATTTCTGAATCTAAGTAGGTATTGCAAGCACAGCCAAATAGCAAGCTAGCTGATATTTAAGCAGAGCCTACATGTATATTGACCACCAGTTTTTCTTCTCTATTGCTGCTCCACTGAAATATTGCTCTGCTACATTGTCTGAGGGAAAAGATTTAAATATCAGTTCATATCATTCATGTCTTTGACTGCAAGTTTTTGAAGTCAATTGAATTGATAGTTATCTCTTGCTAACTTTTATCTCTCTGACTTGTGTTTGAACACTGTGTGGTCATAATGAGGAGAAGGTGATAAGGCCATTGCCATCTCTGCAAATTTTAACAGAGATAAAATTTGCTGCTGGTGGTGGTATTATTGAGTGATTTTTTTTTTTCTATTATTTATTATTATTTATTTTTTTTTGCCTTCCTCTTTTCTTCATTGTTCATCTGTGGCCTGACATGACTCAGGTGCTGTTAACACTCAGGATTTATGAGCCAGCTTGCTTAGTGGGTAGAATGTTCTTGGCAAGAATTAGATGTACAAAGGGTCCTGGATTGTCACTCAGTGCTGGTGTGGTCATGAAAAGCATGTGGTTGCATTTGTAGGGACTGATTATTTCTTAAAAAAAAGTCCATTAACTGGGAAGGAAATACTGAGGAAATACTAGAAAAAAAGAAAAATACTAACAATGGTGATTTTTCAGACAAACTTCAGAGAAAAGGAAGTATGACCTACCCACATCCAAAAAGTACCCTAAAAATGAATCTAGTGTAATGGTAGAAAAAAATGTATTGCCTCTGAATATTTGAGTTTGAATTCTTGCTCATTTATGCCTGGCTAATCCTGGGGATCACTTTAGCAATGTTCAAGGGAACTTGACAGAATACCGCATTAGTGTATAGTTCTTATAGCAATGTTTTTATCAGGTGTTCCAGCTTATGTTTGGCTCTTTTGAATAATTCCATGTTGTATTGAAAGCTAGAATATTCTTCCAGTAATTTATCTGTATGTTTTTGTATGTTGTTATAACACAATAAAATAGGCCGTTTTCTGAGCATGTTGCACAATGGCAGTGCAGAATGTTACAACTCTGTCTGCTTGGCAAAATGTCTTGCTGAGATATAAATAGATTTCTAATGACTGTCAGGCTCTGTGCCTAAGAAATTTCCTTGTAGATATCTCATTACAGAACTAACATCATTAATAAAATAGCTGAAATATTTTGCAAATGCAGGAATATTTTTTACATCAGTAACTGCAAAGAAAATACCCACCATATGCATAATTTGAGGCTGATTTAAAAACTGTAATTTATCATAATTATCTACATATTATAATGGCAAAACACACTTAATTGCTTTTGACTGGACTGGTGTTATGATGGGAAGGAAAGTTAACAGCAGATGGCCCTACTGTCAAAACTGTAGTCTCTTAACCCAAAATGAAGTAGCAGACTGAACATAACATGTTTCTGGCTCCTTTTTCTGCTTTTCAGCAGTAAGTGTGAGCTAGCATTTGGTGGGGTTATGAATGTTTACAGAGCAACAGAAATATTCTTACACGGGGACAAAAATAGCAAAAAAAATCAAACTTCACTAGTTAGGTTTCCTCATCACGTTATGGCTTAGTCTCGCTGGAATACCAAGTTGTTTAAAATACTGAACTAGACTAAAAGAGCAAATTATTTCCTAAAATGTAGAATCTATTATAACATAGTTTTCTGCCCTTTTACCACCACATGTGCATCTTCTACTTCCATAAAGCAATGGGGAAAAAAAGTGCTTAATCTTGTATACCTGTCTGGCTGCGAACAAATAAATTAGCCAGCAGCTGAAAAACAGATAATTTTGCTGTGCTTCAGATAAGTTCAGCTTTACTGCATCAGTTGCAATATGCCTGAAGGATTTGTGTTATATTAATCACAATGTGCATACACAGATGTGGTGCTGTAAAAATGTGGTGCAGCATTTAAGATTTAAGATTACATTTGTAAGTAAACAAAGTTAAATCCACAGAATAAGTGAAAAAAAAGGAAGGTTCCTTTTTTTTTTTTTTTTTTTTTTTTTTAAATATTATTTTTAATGCATAGCCAGAGAGAGTAACAATAAGCAGGTGGTACATTATACTCCTGGATGGTCAATGAAAGTAAATTAGTTGCTTCAGCTGACAGAAAAGAAATGCTGGTCTGATCAGCTTAAATAAAGGTGACATGCTACTTGTGAATAATGTGAATACCAAAATGTGTTTTAACACCAAAGTTTGTTTGTATATGTGCATGTACACTCTGTGTGCACTTCATATTATAGATTTTATAGCATTTAATCTACTAGACTAAAATAATGGATAAATTTATTAGAAAGCAGAACTCATTATAGGGAGAGATTTATTATTTGTGTCATGTCAGAATAGGTCTTGTTCAGATGTGCCCACTGATGGAACAATGTAATTGCTCATGGTGGTAACAATAAGTGAAAGGAAAACAGTGGGACAAAGGTATTTTGTGCTTGAATATTTGCCACTTCCATAATGCAAGCATAATTGAAAGATTTTAGAAGATATCCTATTGTTTTTAAGGGCAAGCTGAAATAAATTAGTAGATCAGTTAGAAATGGGCTTGTAGCAAACAGTTTTAGAATAGTTGTTAACCCTGAGATGATGTATATTTGGAGTAGGTCTATTTGGTCCAAGTTTCTGTATATTAATCTATATATTAATTTTTTTTTTTTTTTCCAATACATCATCACTTGGTATTATTGTTTTAGAAAATGAACAGCCAGTTGCAATTCATCTTTTGCCTATTTCAGGAGACGGTTAGTTTTTTTAATGTATATATTTGTCCCTCAGGCTGTATAATCCAGACGTTTGCTTCAGCTACACAGCATAACAATATCATTTACAATGTTATGGAGGCATGCAGGGGTGAGTTTCTCAGTCTTTCTATGATCTTATAAAATCTAAAAATGTTACAGGATATACTTTGAATAATTCATTACACATACTAATAAACTGTATGTAATAAGTATATAATTTTTGTCTAGCCTACTATATCAAGGCCGATACAAACATATGTATTCCTGGATACTCTTCAAATCAGTTGCAGAAAAGCTTGTCATAAACTTTCAGTTCTTTATTTTTTTCTTGGAGTCATCCTTGTCTTTGTAGGAGGCGCTCAAGATATATTTTCTTTGAACTTCTGGTAATCAGATATTTTTCTTCTACCCCATGCTGCTGTTCTGAGCATCCTCTAAGAAGGTTTCTGTGATCCAAAGTGAAGTTCTGAGTTCAAATTAATTAAAATATCTCATTATTTAAATCTAATTCATGTACTATAGAGGTTGTTTGGGAGTCTTTAAGGAATAAAGATGGAATTAAAAAGAAAAAAAAAAAAAAGATTCATTTATCTCCTGGTAATATTTCCCTCTCTTCCCTTATAAAATATTAAGCATAGTACACAAGGGTCTTGGAAATAATTTAACTAAAGTTTTTAAACATTTACGTGTTAAAAATAAAAGTTTTAAATATTTCTGAAGAGATACTTTATGCAATTTTGGCAACATTCTGACTGCTCATAGAGAACCTTTTCTCATTCTTTTGTCCAGTTTTGTTACACTCTGTAGCACTCTCCAAAACCTAAGCAGAAGTCAAAATTCATTTGCAAAAAAAAAAAAAAATTTTTAAATTTTGCCTACCATATTTGTATTTTTCCTGTGTCTTTATCCTCAGTGTTACTTTTTTTTTTTTTTTTAACCTTCATTGATCTTTTTATTTATTTTTATTTATTCTTGTTCATAACTTAGTGCTTTGTCATTCATGAAGACTATCTTCGTTATATGTTTATGAGATAAATGGGAGAATTGTGGAATATAGGAACTCTTAGGCTTCTGAAAACTTTTCTGTAGAAAGCAATTTTTTTCATAGCAGAGAGACAGTTGAATGTTTGATGAGTGAAAACAAAGCAGAAAATTGGGGAAGGAATTAGAAACTAGATGTAAAAATGTACAGACATTTTGAATATGACAATGAAGTAATGAATAATATCATTATAGTAAAATTAAAATAGTAAAGAAGTTGCTTGAAAACTATACCTTGTCACTTTTAATGCAGTAAAATATCCTGGCACGGGTTAAACAGTTTGATTTTGCAATAACTGCATATGTCTAAAGCAAAGGATTAATAATCCCCATAAGTCTGCATTTATAGGAACTATGCAACTAGTTAGAATTAAGTATCCCCATGTTTAGCTTCTTAAAATATGTGCAGGCACATTTACTTGTTGAGCCCTAAAGGAAGTCAGCTCTTTGCCCCTGTAGAATTGCTGTTCTTGCTTCAAATATGAAATCATGTTGTAATTGTGAAAGAAAGAGCTGGCTGATTTTTACTGTTGCAGGAGGATTTTTATTTTGTTTTTTCTGTTGCTTATACCTGAAAACAAGTGTAAGGGGAAAAATGAAAAAAAAAATATTTATTCAAAATGACTCCTAATCTCAGGAAAGTTTGGAGCTTGGTACTGTGGTGATGTCCATGGCAGCAAACCAGCAGGTCTTAGCAATACAGACAAAACATGGCACCTCTAATAATTTTTGTCTTTCTCCTGCTGGAACAGTAAGGTTCCAAAGGCCTGTGCTGACAGGTAATGAGACCTAATGAGTGTGGGGGGAAGGGATGGGTGGGAATAAAAGAATAAGGGAATATCCATATTCATTTTTTAATCAAATAAAATTCTCTTGGAGGATTCTGGGAATTCTCAATCCTTGCTTCAAAAGCTTCTCTGTGATAGCTGTAAACAAATTACCTTTCGAATAACTTCTTAATCAGGGAAGAGTAGGGCTGTTCTCTACTTGATCTCTCCCTTTGGGTGGTCCCTGTCAGGGAGCAGCAGCCTTCCTCCTGATGGCTTGGCTTCAGAAAAGCTATACAGCATTATGCTGACAGCTGTAGACCTCTTTTTGTTGGGGATAAAAAACATCCTGTGCTGAGGACAGCATCAAGCCCAGCTTGCAGTATGCCCAATTAGAGAAGCTAAAATCTCATTTGTTTCACCATGGGAGTCTCTGAAAGCACACCGTTTTGGCCTCATTACAGTATTTTTAACTTTACAAAAACAATTTCATTATGGAAATTAAAGAAGCTCATTTAGTCTTAGCATTTATGCTGAACTTAATAAATTCTACAAGTATATCAGCTGCCCTAGTGTGCAGGCTTTTTCTGAATCTCGGTAAAAATTTGTTTTAAAGAGTATTCACAGAGACTGTTTCATGAAGAAATATGCCACTTGATTTGGCGGTTATTTATCATTAATATAACTACATTTCTGTGCTCCATGGTAGGTCACTTTCCTTCATTGGACAACAAAGCATTGACTAGTGTTTGCTGTTCTGATGCCCATGTATATCCAATGGGTACTTGAGAAATGTGTTTGTTTGTGATATGTTAAAATATATTTTCTTTCATATGAATGTTAATATCTTTCATGGTTCAATACAAATGACAAAAAGTGGAGTAGTACTTTCCTAGGATTGTATTCGTAAGTTAAGGATCTTGGTTCAAGGATGTGTAGGAAAATCTTACCAATAATTTTAAAACAGGTATGGATGTATCTTCCATGTGTATCTCAAGAGACTGTTTCTGCTTCTCTGAAACATGAAGACAGGAAGAGGACAGTTTAAAACAAAAACAACAGAAAACAAAACAAAAACTGTCCTTAATTTATCTTTTGTTTTGAGACAGCAGTGCAGATTCAAGATTAGTATTTTATGATGTTGCTTTATAAATTTATTTGGTAAGCCAAATTTTACTACTTTCCCATAACGTGTCGTATAAAGAAAAGTGAAATAGAAACGCTGAAAACATCTAGATTGTCTACAAATATTTACTGATGAGGAAGTAGAGACTATATTTTTGTTAGTCTACATTCAAAAATAACTGCCAACACACCATAAAATGAATAATCAAAAAGAGAAATTGTGCAAACTTGCTACAGAGTGTTATGTAAATAATTTGGCATGTCTGTCCTGGTTTCAGTTAGCACAGAATTAATTTTCTTCCTAGTAGCTGGTGGAATGCTGTGTTTTGGCTTAGAATGAGAAGAGTGCTGATAACACCCCGATGCTTTAATTGTTGCAGAGCAGTGCTTATACTAAGCCAAGGACATCTCAGCCTTTGCTCTGTCCTGCCAACGGGCAGGCTGGGGGGGTGCAGTAAGAGCTGGGAGGGGACAGACCCAGGACAGGTGACCCAAACTAGCCAAAGGGGTATTCCATACCATCTGACGTCATGCTAAACAATATATAGGGGTGGCTAGCCGGGGGGAGGGGGGCCGGACTGCTCGGGGTTAAGCTGGGCATCGGTCAGCGGGTGGTGAGCAATTGCATTGTGCATCACTTGTTTGTACATATTATTAGTAGTAGTACTATTATCATCATTGTATTATTATTATTATTATTATTATTATTATTATTATTATTATTATTATTTTCCTGTCTTATTAAACTGTCTTCATCTCAACTCACGAGCTTCACTTTCCATTTCTCTCCCCCGTCCCAGAGAGGGAGGGGGGAGGGTGAGCGAACGGCTGCGTGGTGTTTAGCTGCCAGCCGGGTTAAACCACGACAGTCTTTTTGGCGCCCAACGTGGGGCTCGAAAGGTTGAGATAACGGCAGATCTGACCAGAGTGTGTTAAACTAAAATTGGTATAAGTATTAGACCTGCTTAATAGTCACTTGTCATAATGCTGATTGCTTTAATCTCAACTGTGCTGCGCCTGTTTTCCAAATTGAGTATTATAGCACGTTATTTTCCGTATGTGCTCTCTGTCATGTTGTTTATCCTCTCCGGGCCCTGGTTTCAGACCATTATGGTACTGTGTGTTGTATCAGTGGCTTATGAGATGATGAAATATCTGGCCATGACTCTAACCTGGTATTTGTACTCAGTAACATCTTCGATTCTATACTTTGGAAACTGTATTTTGGAAACTATTAGCAATTGTATCTGTTGCCTTTTTTCATTAGGGAGTCAATCTGTGGAGGGGAAAGGGGAAGATAATTTTTCTTACTTGATCACTCTCCCTTTCTCCTTCACCACCCCTGTACCCTCCTTGATCACTCTCCCTTCCTCCTTCACCACCCTCTTATCCTCCGAGTTTATTACAATAGCTCTCCAAGATATTGAATATCCTTGGGATACTCAGACCAGCATAGTCCTGTTGTTCTGCCTCCTGAATGCACTTCAGATTCTGCTTAAAGTTAAACAACTACTTATGAAGCTCATCCGGAGATCTGCCCGGAGGCAGTATAGTTGTGGGTGGCAGGGAGTATGGGTGGATATGGGCAGGCATCTAGAGCAGTTGGCACCCCCAGTGTGTTGGAAATTCACCCCTGAACAATGGCAAAATCCTCAAAAACTGGCAGAATGCTTGAAAAAAAGGTGTAATGATTCTGGCAGTTCCAAAGTAACACAAATCATTGTAACGTGCTGGGGCCTGGCTCATGCCTATCGAGCTGCCATTGATACTGCTGTCAACTTAGTGACAGACCCTGCGGCCACTCCAAACCCTGTGACAGATCCAACGGCCACTGTGACCCCTACGGTGGATTCTGCAGCCGCTCCAGTCCCAGCTCCTGCAGCCGCTCCAGTCCCAGCTCCTGCAGCCGCTCCAGTCCCAGCTCCTGCAGCCACTCCAGTCCCAGCTCCTGCAGCCGCTCCAGTCCCAGCTCCTGAAGCTGCTCCAGCTCCAGCTCCTGCAGCTGCTCCAGTCCCAGCTCCTGCAGCCGCTCCAGTCCCAGCTCCTGCAGCCGCTCCAGTCCCAGCTCCTGCAGCCGCTCCAGTCCCAGCTCCTGCAGCCGCTCCAGTCCCAGCTCCTGCAGCCGCTCCAGTCCCAGCTCCTGCAGCCGCTCCAGCTCCAGCTCCTGCAACTGCTCCAGTCCCAGCTCCTGAAGCTGCTCCAGCTCCAGCTCCTGCAGCTGCTCCAGTCCCAGTTCCTGCAGTCGCTCCAGTTCCAGCTCCGGCCGCTACTCCAGTCCCAGTTCCTGCAACTGCTCCAGTCCCAGCTCCTGAAGCCGCTCCAGCTCCAGCTCCTGAAGCCGCTCCAGCTCCAGCTCCTACTGCTGCTCCAGTCCCAGCTCCTGCAACTGCTCCAGCTCCAACTCCAGCTCCTGTAGCCGCTCCAGCTCCTGTGGCCGTGTCAGAGAAACGAGCTGTAGCAGTGCAAGTTGACCCTGCAGAGGGCATTCCAACCCCTGTGGCAGACCCTGTAACAAAGTCAGAGAAACGAGCAGTAGCAGTGCAAGCTGCCCCTGTAGAGAAGGTGAAAATATGGTATAGAAATTCAAGTCGTTTAGAACGCAGAGAGTCTTCTGCCAATCCAGGTAAGGCTTCTGCCAAAACTAAGTATAGAGATGACGAAGATGATGACGACGCTGGGCCGTCAAGGATTCAGGAGGAGGAAGATGAGGATGCCGAAAGAGCAACAGTAACTACCCGAAGCCTAAACGAGCGCGAGCTACGAGATGTGCGAAAAGATTTTGGTCGCTGTATAGGTGAGCAGCTTGTCACCTGGCTGCTCCGGTGCTGGGACTCTGGAGCCAATTGTGTGGAATTAGACGGCAGGGAAGCCAAGCGGCTGGGATCCCTTGCTCGAGACGCCGGCATTGACAAAGCAATTGCAGATGGAGCACGACCCACCAGCCTCTGGAGGCGTCTCCTCTCAGCTGTGAGGGAAAGGTATCCCTTCAAGGAAGATATTTTATGTCTACCAGGCAAGTGGACCACTATGGAGAAGGGAATCCAGTACCTGAGGGAATTAGCCGTACGGGAAGTGATTTATGAGGATCCAGACCTCAAACAAACATCCACAGATCCAGATGAAGTCAAGTGTACACGACCCATGTGGCGGAAGTTTGTACGGAGTGCACCATCATCATATGCCAGCTCATTGGCAATAATGGCCTGGAAAGAGGATGAGGAACCCACAGTGGGTGAAGCGGCTAAACAACTCCGGCAGTACGAAGAAAGTCTCTCCTCTTCCTTACAGGCCTGCGTCTCAGCTGTGGAGAAACTTTCTGAAAAGGTTCACCAACTTGAAGAGAATCTATTGTCCTCCCCACCTGAACCAACCAGTGCCCACCGACCAAAGGAGAACACTTGGGAGAAACTTTCTGAAAAGGTTCACCAACTTGAAGAGAGATTATTCTCCTTCGCACCTGTACAAAGCAGTGTCTCAGCTGTCAGGGGTAGGCGTTCACCCACACAAGGAAGACGATATGGTGGGTACTCACCCCGTGCCACCCTGTGGTTTTACTTACGAGACCATGGAGAGGACATGAGAAAGTGGGATGGAAAATCTACCGCGACCCTAGAGGCACGGGTACGTGAGTTGCAAAAGAAAACAATCAGGAAAAAGGGATTCTCCGAAAAGTTTGCTGCTCCAACTTCCAGCAGACAGTCCTTCAAACACAGAAACGAGGAAGATTCTGACCAGGATTAGGGGGGCCCTGCCTCCAGCCAGGGGGAGGAAAGGGACAATCGAGTTTATTGGACTGTGTGGATTCGATGGCCTGGCACATCACGCGCACAGAAGTATAAGGCTTTAGTAGACACCGGTGCACAATGTACTATAATGCCATCGAGCTATAAAGGACCAGAGCCCATCTATATTTGTGGAGTGACAGGGGGATCTCAGCAGTTGACTGTATTGGAGGCTGAAGTGAGTCTGACTGGGAATGAGTGGGAAAAGCACCGCATTGTGACTGGTCCGGATGCTCCATGTATCCTTGGCATAGACTATCTTAGAAGAGGATACTGCAAAGACCCAAAAGGGTTCCGGTGGGCTTTTGGTATTGCTGCCTTAGAGACAGAGGGCATTAAACAATTATCTACCTTGCCTGGTCTCTCAGAGGACCCCTCTGTTGTGGGGTTGCTGAGGGTCGAAGAACAGCAAGTGCCAATTGCTACCACAACTGTGCACCGGCGGCAATATCGCACCAACCGAGACTCCCTGATTCCCATCCATAAGCTAATTCGTCAATTGGAGAGCCAAGGAGTGATCAGCAAGACTCATTCACCTTTCAATAGTCCCATATGGCCAGTGCGAAAGTCTAATGGCGAGTGGAGACTAACAGTGGACTATCGCGGCCTGAACGAAGTCACGCCACCACTGAGTGCTGCAGTGCCGGACATGCTGGAACTTCAGTATGAACTTGAATCGAAGGCAGCCAAGTGGTACGCCACAATTGATATCGCTAATGCATTTTTCTCCATCCCTCTAGCAGCAGAGTGCAGGCCACAATTTGCCTTCACTTGGAGGGGAGTCCAATATACTTGGAATAGGCTGCCCCAGGGGTGGAAACACAGCCCTACCATTTGCCATGGGCTGATCCAGTCTGCACTAGAGCAGGGGGAAGCTCCTGAACACCTGCAGTACATCGATGACATTATTGTGTGGGGTGACACAGCAGAGGAAGTTTTCGAGAAAGGGAAGAAAATAGTCCAAATCCTTCTGAAAGCCGGTTTTGCCATAAAACAAAATAAAGTCAAAGGACCTGCACGGGAGATCCAGTTTTTAGGAATAAAATGGCAAGATGGACGTCGTCAAATCCCAATGGATGTGATCAACAAAATAACAGCTATGTCTCCACCAACTAACAAAAAAGAAACACAGACTTTCCTAGGTGTTGTGGGGTTTTGGAGAATGCACATCCCAAATTACAGTCTGATTGTAAACCCACTCTACCAAGTAACTCGTAAGAAGAATGAGTTTGAATGGGGCCCTGAACAACGACAAGCCTTTGAACAAATCAAGCAGGAAATAGTCCATGCAGTAGCCCTTGGGCCAGTTCGAACAGGACCAGATGTAAAGAATGTGCTCTACACTGCAGCCGGGGAGAACGGCCCCACCTGGAGCCTCTGGCAGAAAGAACCTGGGGAAACTCGAGGTCGGCCTCTGGGGTTTTGGAGTCGGGGATACAGAGGATCTGAGGCCCGCTATACTCCAACTGAAAAGGAGATATTGGCAGCATATGAAGGAGTTCGATCTGCTTCGGAGGTGGTCGGTACTGAAGCGCAGCTCCTCCTAGCACCCCGATTACCGGTACTAGGCTGGATGTTCAAGGGAAGGGTCCCCTCTACGCATCATGCAACTGATGCTACATGGAGCAAGTGGGTTGCACTGATTACTCAGCGGGCTCGAATAGGAAACCCCAGTCGCCCAGGAATATTGGAAGTGATCATGGACTGGCCAGAAGGCAAATACTTTGGGATATCATCAGAGGAGGAGGTGGGTCGTGCTGAAGAAGCCCCACTGTACAACCAGTTGCCAGAGAATGAAAAGAAATATGCCCTGTTCACTGATGGGTCCTGTCGTATTGTGGGGAAGCATCGGAGATGGAAGGCTGCTGTATGGAGTCCTACGCGACGAGTTGCAGAAGCTGCTGAGGGAGAAGGTGAATCGAGTCAGTTTGCAGAAGTGAAAGCCATTCAGCTGGCTTTAGACATTGCTGAACGAGAAAAATGGCCAGTTCTCTATCTCTACACCGATTCATGGATGGTAGCAAATGCCCTGTGGGGATGGTTACAGCAATGGAAGCAAAACAACTGGCAGCGTAGGGGCAAACCTATCTGGGCTGCTGCATTGTGGCAAGATATTGCTGCTCGGGTAGAGAACCTGGCTGTGAAAGTACGCCACGTAGATGCTCATGTGCCCAAGAATCGGGCTACTGAAGAACATCAAAACAACCAGCAGGTGGATCAGGCTGCTAAGATTGAAGTAGCTCAGGTGGACCTGGATTGGCAGCATAAAGGTGAATTATTTATAGCCCGATGGGCCCATGACACCTCAGGCCATCAAGGTAGAGATGCAACATACAGATGGGCTCGTGATCGAGGGGTGGACTTGACCATGGACGCTATAGCACAGGTTATTCATGACTGTGAAACATGTGCTGCAATCAAGCAAGCCAAACGGTCAAAGCCTCTTTGGTATGGAGGACGATGGCTGAAATATAAATATGGAGAGGCCTGGCAGATTGATTACATCACACTCCCTCAAACTCGCAATGGCAAGCGCCACGTACTTACAATGGTGGAAGCAACCACCGGATGGCTGGAAACATATCCTGTGCCTCATGCCACCGCCCGGAACACTATCCTGGGCCTTGAAAAACAAGTACTATGGCGACATGGCACCCCAGAAAGAATAGAATCAGACAATGGGACTCACTTCCGAAACAACCTTATAGACACTTGGGCCAAAGAACATGGTATTGAATGGGTGTATCACATCCCCTATCATGCACCAGCCTCCGGGAAAGTTGAACGATACAATGGCCTGTTAAAGACTACCTTGAAAGCAATGGGCGCTGGGACGTTCAAAAACTGGGATACGCATTTGGCAAAGGCCACCTGGTTAGTCAATACTAGGGGATCTACCAACCGAGCTGGACCTGCCCAATCAAACCTGTTACGTACTGTAGATGGGGATAAAGTTCCTGTAGTGCATGTAAAAAATATGCTGGGTAAAACAGTCTGGGCTACTCCTGCCTCAGGAAAAGGCAAACCTATTCGTGGAATTGTTTTCGCTCAGGGACCTGGATATACTTGGTGGGTGATGCAAAAGAACGGAGAGGTCCGGTGTGTACCTCAAGGAGATTTAATACTGGGTGAGAATAGCCCATGAACTGAATTGCACCATGTTAAATAGTATATTATACTGTATGTTATCACTACCATGATTACTATAGGTGACTAATTAGAATGTATGGAAAAGAGTGTAACCTGAGCATGACATAAATGGTATGGAATAAGGGGTGGATAGATGTCCTGGTTTCAGTTAGCACAGAATTAATTTTCTTCCTAGTAGCTGGTGGAATGCTGTGTTTTGGCTTAGAATGAGAAGAGTGCTGATAACACCCCGATGCTTTAATTGTTGCAGAGCAGTGCTTATACTAAGCCAAGGACATCTCAGCCTTTGCTCTGTCCTGCCAACGGGCAGGCTGGGGGGGTGCAGTAAGAGCTGGGAGGGGACAGACCCAGGACAGGTGACCCAAACTAGCCAAAGGGGTATTCCATACCATCTGACGTCATGCTAAACAATATATAGGGGTGGCTAGCCGGGGGGAGGGGGGCCGGACTGCTCGGGGTTAAGCTGGGCATCGGTCAGCGGGTGGTGAGCAATTGCATTGTGCATCACTTGTTTGTACATATTATTAGTAGTAGTACTATTATCATCATTGTATTATTATTATTATTATTATTATTATTATTATTATTATTATTATTATTATTTTCCTGTCTTATTAAACTGTCTTCATCTCAACTCACGAGCTTCACTTTCCATTTCTCTCCCCCGTCCCAGAGAGGGAGGGGGGAGGGTGAGCGAACGGCTGCGTGGTGTTTAGCTGCCAGCCGGGTTAAACCACGACAATGTCATAACATAGGAAATATAGGAGAAAAGTTAGGTGAAAGACGGGGTTCTTGATTTCTCATATTTTTTTAACTACTGTTTTTGAGTCTTCCCTATCGGAAGAAAAAAACTAAATCTGAAATTATAATATTCTTTGTAATGCTTTACTGGACATGATCAACATAAAAAAAAAAGTCAACAAAACTGAGATCAGATACTCTAACTACTAGAATTGCTTTATTGTAGTTTTTCACAAATTGGGACATGCCTTACATAAAACAAACAGAGGTGTGAGGCAAGAGTGGTGAGGATAGGAGTTATGTGATTTTGAGCAGGATGAGTGTGTGAATTTTTAGCTTTTGTGAAACTATGGGGCAGAGTAGTTAGTTGGGAGAGGAAGACATATGCATGCATGTATCATGAAGATACAAATATTCTCAGCATATTTGTGTAGAGCTGGTCAAGTGATATTGCCAAACACCCCAGCAGGGAGGTGTGGAGGGAGGCTAATGTGAAAGCCTATTGCATGCGTGAGCTGTGCCATATTGTCTAAGTACATTTCGATCAAAGTAATGTGAGCCTTAATGAAAATCATTATAAATATATCTTAATTAAATAGTCTTAATTAGGTATCCAACTTGGAAGGAATGCTGGCTTACATGTAGAGAGGCTCCATCACCTATTTCCATTTTTTTCCATATGAGTCTCTCAAACTTGTGTATTCACATTATCATTTTTTTCCCCAGACTAAGAGTGTGGTAATGAAATGTACCTTTTGGAATACAGAGGTATCTGGAAGAGTTTTTAGTCCATACAGGACCCTCCATTGTACTCTCCCACATAAGTCAATGAAGAGCTGTCAGACAGTAATTTCTCTTAGTCCCTACTAATGTAGGCTAGGGATTGGATGTCTTGAAGTACAGGTGAAAAGGCTGTTTGGCCCATTAAGTATATGTGAAACATTTTAGTCCCTGTGAAACATTTCTTAAAGGTGAAATAAATCAATAGAAGGAGGTTGCCATAACTGTGCAGTTACTGTATAGTTCTGAAAGCAAACTACACTGATTGTAAGCACCTGCTTTTATATATTTTTCTCCCTTGGAATATGCCCCAGTGGCTTGTTCTTTGTTAGAATGATCCCGTTTGCTTAATAACCTATAAATATGTTGAGCTCAAGTCAACAAAGGTGTTTTCAACATACACAGCATTATAAATAAACCAAATATTTTCTTATGTCTCTTAGGGGCAGCAGTAGGAGAAAGGTAATCAGTATCAGTGTGGCATCTGAGACTTTTCTGGTCTCAGGTGCCAAATTCTTCTTTCTTGCTGCTAGTGCTGGCACTGTTGCTACTGTTCCATATATATATATATAAAATTATTTTTTTTTCCTTTGTAGGCAGGGGCTTGAAGGAAATAAGAGTAAATGAGACAGAGACAACCTCATTCCACTGGTACTTCATCTTTCCTCTGCTGTCACTGGAATGATCCCATCAGCTTCCTCAAATTCCCTGTCTTAAGATTTATTTAGACTGGTGAAATGTGCCTGCATACAGCTTAACTAGCTGAGTCATTTTTCAGAGAAGTTGTATCTGCCTAGCTAGCTTCAAAAGTGGTGTTTAGCAGCCATAATCATTTGTTTCTTTTGTAGCTTGCTTTTTCAGTAAAGCTGTGGCATTTTCCATAGTCAGAACACATGCTATCTTTAACTTCATTTTAGTTAAACAAACAAACAAACAAAAAATTAAGTGATGCAAAAGGCTGTGAGAATGCTCTATTTCCCTTAAAACTGTATTTCATTTCCTCAAAGGTGGTGTTCTTTTCCCTGAAGCCCCAAATCCTTAGATTATTGAGAGCTGAGGTGGTGATTTCATCATTTTCCTCTATTTTTGGCTCTTTTGTAATGTGATATGAAGTAGAATCTAGTCCTTCCACCAACTCTCTAAATAAGTGAGCATAAATAAAAACATTAAAATTGAGGATTGGTGCAAATGGTTAGCCTGCAGTTAGCACACACCAAGTATTCCTTTAAATTACAATTTTCCAGATGCACAGTCTGAATCTCACTTTGGTGTTTCCTTAGATGTATTCAAAACATGGCCCTGAGTGACCTGATGCAGCACTGTTGTTGAGTAAGGACTTGGTACCTCCACAGGCCCCTTCCAATCCTAATTGTGCTATGATTCAAAGCCTTAGCAGAGAAGGACTAGCAGATGCTGGGCATCCAGTTCCAGTGGTGAGTATAACAGACAGGGAGTATCATTCTTTGCTAAAACTTGAATCAGGCAGATTGGAGAAGCAGGACCACAAATAAGCAGTGACCTGAAATTGCAGATTCCTCATGGTCCTGAACTGGCTGCCACCTAAAGCACATCAGTATGCTATTCCTTCTCCTCTTCTCTCTCTCTTTCCCTTTTCTTCTGCTTTTCTCTGCAGACTTTCCATATCTTTTTCAGGTTAAGGCACCAGTTATTCTGTAGCCTCACTGTGAACAGATCAGGAGATTTATCCAGCTGAAAAATATATTTTTAATGGGCTGAGTTTTAGTTGGATTGTTTTTTTTTTTTTTTTTTTTTTTTTTTTTTTTTCTTTTCTGAACTTCTGAGACAAAACTTATCTGAACTGCAAAATGTATGAGGACATATATGTCTTGGGAAAATTGTAATATTTTGATTTTACAGTAAAACAAATAATATGAAGAGATAGTAGAATGGGAGATTTCTATTTATTCATACAAATCTAAAGAAGAAAAGGCTTTCATGTTGAGCCTGAATAATGGCAGTCTTCAGTCATTCAGTGTCCTCTGAGACTTACTTTTGTTCGCTATGTCAAATGTTATTTTATGTGTTAGAAAACATCAAGACTCCATCTTGGATAAACTATATAAAAATGCAGTTTCTTTAGGATTCTTTAGAAGCCAATTAAAGTGTAAAGCTGAAATAATACAATGTGGTTAAATTATAGATCAAGCAGTTGTGCAGATGTATCCTTGAACTGTGCTCAGTCCGTTTTATGCTATTATAAACTACTGAAACACTGTGTTTACTTCCTTTATAAATCAAGAAAATCTTGTTTTTATTGCAGAGAGTGGGAGGCAAGGTAATAGTGGAGTGGGAGGATAATTTAGAATAGAGGTACCTGCAACATGCAGATACAATGCTCCTGAGTATTAGGATATGTTATGTTCCTTTTGAAAAGTTGTTTGTAATGATGGTTAATAGCATCCCACAAGAGGAAGCAGACAGTAAGCATGCCAAAATCCAATGAAAGGCAAGATATAAAGTTCAGGATCATTTATATCAGATGAGAATCTTAATAGGAGGGGCAATCAACAATTTTGTCAGGAGCTCAGTCCATAATCCTTCAATTTCTTGGAAGATAGAGGTGTGATCTGGCTATTTTCTAGAAGAACTGTATATTTGCTAGTTATCAGAAAGTGAGATAGAGGTAATATAGAAAAAGAACTGGAGAAAAGATAATAATTCTAACTGGTAATGAAGCAATGTGTTCCAGCCAGAATTTCTTTTCCACATGGCATATAACAAAATTAAGAAAAATGCAGAGTAAACATTTAAGCTCCATCTTCTTTTTCCTCCTAATTAGGAAATCCTCTTGTGGTATAATACAGTTGTCATCCTTTAACCCAACTCTGTCTACACAGTAAATGAGGTTTCATCAGTGCCACTGTTTTGCCTGTATCAGTTAATTCATCTTCAAGAAAGAAAACCATCTATTCGGGACAGACTCCTTAATATGCATATGTGCATCTGATATGGTAGATAACTACTCTTCACAAAATCACAGAATGTTTTTTCTAGAGCTACACAAGTTGCTGTTTGAGGTCAACCATTTAAAAATTTGAAGGATAGATTTTAGTAAAAGAAAGTAAATGAGAATAACAGAGCCCTGTCCTATGAAAAATCTCTTTGCAAAAAGTTTTTATATGAATCTGCCAACCTTTTGGTAAGTTATCAAAACAAATACTGCCTTTTGAGAAATGGCTTCAAGACATACTTCTCTTATTTTAACAGCTTATTTTAACATTTTTTTTTGTGTGTGTGTATGTATATATACTGACATCTGATGGCAACGTCAAAAATATCAAAATATATCAAGTTACATCAATTTTACTATAGTAGACTTTGATTAGAACACCCTAATGTTTACAAATTTCTTGTTATATGAGGTCTCAGCAGATCCAATTTCCTATCAGTGAAAGGACGCTGACCAGCAAATGTAACCATCTTTCATACAAGACATTGAAGTCTCTTGTAAATGGAAGTAAACAAGTTCAGTAGAAGCTTTGACCCAAATGGATCATTAGTTGCAGCCTACAGATTCTTTTTCAAATCATTAACTGCGTCTCACAGTGTCTTGATAAGAAAGAAGTGGAGGCTACTGCTTAATGAGTCTTTCTTTAAAATAGATCAGACAGCCTAGCTTCTTACAATTGGCCAATTTAGGAGTTAGAAATGGTTTAATTTAATTCAACCTCTAGAGGTTTGTAAATGTATACATATGTATACGTGAGCTACATGCAACAGAAAAAATGTCAGATGTGTTACATACTCCATTTACTGTAAAATCACATCTGTCATACCTGTATGTTGCTCATTAATCTGTTTTGGACGTTAACACTTCAAACGTGTATTTCCAAACAACCTAAACAACTAACATTTTATCTATCAAAGTGATCTTTGATAGAAATAATTCTTCCTTTTTTTTTTTTTTTTTTTTTTTTTTTTTTTTTTTTTTTTTAAATATATAACCAGTGATGATTTTCTGTTACTTTTTGGGTTTTATAGTGCTGTTGAGTATGGACAGCTACACAAACATGAATACACTTTTACTCCCACCTGTTGTCAAATCCAGGCTAGTATTTTGTTCTGAGCTTATGATGGATTTCTGGTCTGCATCTCTTAGTCTACCAACTTTAAAAATGAAAAAATTGTGCTATTTCTATGTTTAGAAATACAGGGAAGTGGGAGTATACTATAAATCAGTGCCTGATTTTTATATTGATGTTGATAGATTTGCCTCATTAATTAAACAGGCAGCATTAAAACATTGCTATGACAATTGCTTTTTTTTTTTTTTTTCTCTCCCAAATACATGCAGATACAAATTTGCAATCTTACGTGTTTTTCTGACATTCTCAGGATTCATTTTTTAAGTAATATCCATGAAAAATCTATTATTATTATTATTATTTTTAACAAAGCCATTATGAAATCAATGTATAATCAAAGGAGAAATTAGGAAAAAAAAGACTCATTAATGTATAGACTTTCAGGAGAGCAGGACACAATTTGTTTTGGGAAGGCTAGAAGGATGGGGTGACTCACCCTAGCATGTCCCATGGTGCTGATGAAGGTAAAGTTTATTATTCATGTAAATGTTGGGGTCTCAGGGAAGGAGGAGGAAGATGGAGGGAGGGTCATGCCAAAGTTGTACCCACCGTGCACGGGGAGTCAGCATGGTGTGGAGCTCTGCACAACCTCAGGGGTGATGCAGGTGCACAAGTTGCTATAGGACAATGCATTGACCAAGGTCTCATGTCTCCATGCAGCAACTGTCTATTTTTTGGTAAGTTGAGTTGTGACCAGAGAGAAAGAGAGCCCTGACATTGCAGGTGGCAGCTTCTGCTAGATGCTTCTGAAAGCGACCTTGTGTGGGCTGTGATCTCTGCAGCAAAAGAGCTACAAATAAGCTTGCTTTCTGTGCCCCGTTCTACTGCTTGTTTGTTACCTTTGCCTTCTCTTCTTTCTTTTATTTTTTTTTTTCAGAATAGAAATTTCTCAAATAAAGCAAATTCTCCACTTGAATATGACATCTCCATCTCCAGGAGAGGCCAAAATAGATGTTTAGATGGAATAAATTAGCAAACAAATTTACAGTGATTTCTGTTTCTTTACCTACCTTCCTTCCAGCAATCAGATAGCTGGATACCTTCATATATGTGCCTCCGTAAAAAGAAAAAGAAGAGAGAGATTGAGGTATTTTATTTATGTAGCTCCCTTAAATGCTGCCCTGATGCACGAGTCTTCTGGCAGTCTTTTATGTCATCAGTACTTTGGGGCAGAGGTTTTCATACGTTAAGCTCATTTGTAGTTATAGTTTGATCAATCTACTACGACTAATAAAGGAGACAATAAGAAACTTTGAATGCATATGTTTCATTGGTTAAATTTCCCATTCCATTATTATTTTTCCCCTTTCATTTTTTTGAACTGCCTGATTAGATTTAAATAAGACATTATTACTGATTGTTCAGTTGTGTAATTTTAACTCACATTTATTTGATGTCTTTTGTATAATACTATCAATTTTCACATACAGTTATTAAACATGTAATTTAAAATTGTGGAGAATTATAGAACAATGATAGAAGGATTGTGGAAACCTTGCATTTTATCATTATTTTACATTTCAGCTTGAATTAACATCAATGTAAACCTGGAAAAAAAAAAAATATATATATATATATATATATTTTTTTTTTTTTTTCCTTTGGATGATTGAAAAGCTATTTTACTTGGAGTGGCATTTTTGTGTGAGTCTCTGGTATGGTAACTGAAAGCACTGATCAATCTGAAATCTTTAAGGACCATTTCAGGCATTTCTGGGTAGAATTTTGTTCATTTTGATGATGACTGAAGGAGCAGCTACACCATCAGCTTCACCCTCTTTTCACATCTGTAGAACCTAAACTGGTCAATGGTTACCTTGAAAGAATGGTTACCTTTTGGATTAAAAGCATCACCATCTCCTTTCAATTTTTAAAACGTTAATTCATGTAAAGATTTGCTTCTCAGTCTGTGAGTAAAGAATGATTTGGCACTGTAAGGAGATGATTCAGGTGTACATTCCTCCTCATACAGGAGAAAAAAGGGGGCCAGGCTTCTGGTGGGTAATGGATGTATGGATGATGTGGAGGAGTAAATGGGGGAGGAGGTAGGATTTGGGGCCTTCCCACTACAGCGAGAGAAAAGCAGTGGTATGTGTGGCTGGGAGGAAGAAGGTTTCTGGGTGGTCTTCAGGTAGCAAGGAGAGCATATACGCTGCAGAGCACAAGGAAACAGAGAAATTCTTGGGCACGTGAACTGTCATTATCTAGTTTTATTTTGAGCAAGGAGTAGGACATAATGACATAATGTGGGAAAAACTTCCCACATTATCTCCCTCCTCCAACCCCCCAAGATTTGGCAAGAAGTTTGGAAGATTATCCAGAAGATTTTTATCTAACTAGAACCTCACTTGGCTTATTGTGACTATTCTCCATTCCCTTAGGATCTGATGACATTGCTCAACTCCAAAATATTTTTTAGCCCTTTTAGAAGCTAGGCTATTTTACCTGTTTCTGCTCTTATAGAAGTCCTGTAGGTCTGACTGATATTTGGGGCCTGTGATGTTTGTGAGCACAGGGTTTGTCTGACAGCAAACAGATATTTCTACTTTCAATTGTACGTTAGAGCTTTGTGGTTGCATTTTATTATGAAGCATAGGACTGTACTTCAGTGTCTTAGGGTTTGCATTTTCTGCCATCTGAAAACTGTCTGAAGCCCTTACTTTTTATTGATTACCTACATCTTTTACAACATCAAGTGGGTCTCACAGATTTATTTATTTATTTTTTATTATTTTTTTAACCTTTTGGAAAGTGCTTTAGCCTGTAGAAGATGCAGTAACTTTATGAAAAATTTCATGTGTGATGTCAGAGTTTACGAGGAAATGGACACAAATATTTCTTGATAGTTTTTGGATTAACATTGTGTTAGTGTCATTTTGAAGGATCAGCCAACTTGAAAGAAATGTGTGTAGGCTCTTCCAAATCAGTATAATGTAATCTAAAATTTATCTGTAGAATGTCTTTGTTCTATAAGTTGAAAGGGGCAATTGAAGCTTGCAGATAGGAATCAGGAAAGCACTAACTCTAGGTGCTGCTGGTGGCTGTGTGTATGGGATCATTTTTAATGATCTATAACTTGCAAGAAGTTGGAAAATTTTCTCTTTTACTTCACTGAAAAGAACAGCTTGAAGCAATTGTAAAATGTATGTATTGCTGCAAGTGCACATTTACACAGGCAGAATGGTAAGGCTGATAGTTTTACTGTTAGCAAAGCTGGCCTCTGGAGGATTTTATTAGAGGAATTTTCTTTCTTTTTTTTTTTTTTTATAGCTGAACTGAAAAAAAATATCTCATGAGAGAGAGTCAACTTATTGTGCTGTTAACCACTTTTCTGCAAAAGTTCAGGAACTTCTACAAGAAACCACCATCATTTAGGTTTCTGTGCAATGTTATTTGGGAGTACTGAATACTGTTGCCTTTGTACTGAATGCAGTGTAAATTATAATACAACTTTTTCTCTTTTGGCTTATGAATACAGTTTTCTTGCTTACGTAGTGCTACCTAGGACTTCTCTGTTAAAGTGTACAGTTTGTTGTGTCTTTACAGGTTGGGAAACTAATGTCATGACCTGGCACAAGGAAAGAGGCACCTGTAGGGAGTACAGAACTTGGTTTGAGAAAAAAGATGCTTTAGTTTTCCACATTTTGTATAAAATCTTTTTTTTTTTTTTTTTTTTAATTTTCCCTGAAATATTCTAATGTATTTTAAAATACAGGAATTTGTACAATATGGTACTTTTGCCAAGCTTTTTTGTCAGTATATATTTCTGTGATGGGAGGCGGATAGCATTAAGATGGGAATAAGGTTTTTATCTTTAAAACAAAGAAACAACCCCCTCCCCCAGCACTAAAATCTGAAACATTTAAAAAAGACGAGTATATCTTCATTTCAATATTCTATTTGGCTTTTTGTATGGTTGACAAACAGCGTGTGCTATGCAGCAATCAGTAGTTATATATACTCAAGAGAATTATTTTTTTAACTGAAAAATATAAATATTAAAATTACTGGAAAGACATACAATAAGAGTGGAAAGGAATAAGGAATTGTTTTTGGAGTAGAATCAAAAGAAACTTTCAATAAAATATGAACATTAGTTTTAGTTAAACTATCTTTTAAATTATTGAAACCTCCTTTTTAGTTCCTGAAAAGACTGAAACTCTGTAAAAGAGTACTTTGTAGGTACCTCATATAGTACATTTTACTTTACCTAGGAAGCCCTCAAGTACCCTCACTGAAGTTCAGTGCCACTTCTCTTTAGTAGAAAAAGGTGAACAGAGTTCTGTCTCTTATGGAGAAGATTTCAGGTATAATACGAAATTGGAAAAAATCTACTATGAATTCTGTGTTTTTGAAGTGTTTCTAGCTCATAGTCTTTAAAAATATTTGTGTATAAATTTATATGCTGTTTCCTGGAAATTCAGAAGTAGTATCTAAACTGAAGTATGTGGAGAAAAGTGTTGCCTGCATGTTGTCTGTACTTCATACAATGAAGTAGGTAGGTAAGTTATAGTTCACAAAGAGAGACTTTTATTTCCAGATCCACTTATTCCCCATGCTTTGCTCCACCCCCAAAAAGTGTATAAATACCAGACTGGGGGGAGTAAAGAAGTAAAGCCAGGATCTTCCCAGTTGTTCTCAGTGACAGGACAAGAAGTAATGGGTACAAAGTCAAATACAGGAAATTCCAGTCAAACATCAGAAGAAACGCTATGACCTAGAGAACAGTCTAGATTAAACCAGGCTGCCCAGGTACCTTATAGCTTCTCCATCCTTGGAGACATTTAAAGCCCAGCTGGACAAGCCCTGAGCAGCCTGCTGTAGCTGACCTTGCTTTGAGTAGGGGGGTTGGACTTGGTGACCTTCAGGCATCCCTGTCAGCTATTCTTTGTATGATTCTCCTGTTATTTTACTTTGAAAAAGATGTTAGCTGTATTTCTTCTCTGATTCACATATTTCAACACTGTCTTTTCAGATAGACTCAACAGAAATCTCTGAGAAGCTGCACTGTTAAGAGAACTACCATTGCTGCTTTGATACAGAATAGTTAAATGTTGTTATTCATTGAGAAATATAGTATAGCAGCACTGGGAATTAACTATAATTTTTGGAAGCTTGGGAGTCATAACTAACCATTTAGCTGTCCATTTTGTATTTTATGCTACAAGCATGGTTAAACTTTCCTGTTAATATTTTGTGCAGATCTTTTTTTTTTTTCTTTTTTTTTTTTTTTTTTTTTTTCTCTTTTAAGGGTTTGCTGGATTGTTTTTGATCTATGAGACAGCAGAAGAATTTTAGAAAGTCAGTTCTATTCATTCAGCTAAAGAATAGATCCATGTTGACAGTCTACACTTCTTTCTAGATGGTCTCTATTTTAGCCATCCTTAAGGAAAGTGCAACTTTGCTGTTTAATCCATTATCAAAAAAAGGAAGGCAACGCATGTTTGAATGTCTGTTTAATTTTTAACATGGGGAATGAGAGGCTCATTACTGCTAGAATAATATGCTGTACCAAAAGGATGCAATTGATGTTAAATATTGTGCAGATAGAAAGAGCTGTTTAAACAGTAGGATCCATTTGTATCTATTGCAAAGGCTTGGTGTATTCCCCTGGACAATGCTGTGTCATCTGGAAAGATCTGAAGTAGAATGTATTATGATCTTAGTGAAACCTCAAGAAGTTGGGAAGACTTCAAAATGATAATAGCTTGCTAGGTAAAATACATCACAGAATCAGAACTTAACTAACAATTGTATTATCTGTTATTTGAGGGAGAGAAATAAAATTTACTGAATATACATGAGCACCACCGGTGCTGCCTGCACCCTGTGTTTGCACTCTTTCTGCTTTGTATTTCTTTTGCAATACATAATATATATATAAAAGAGAGAGAGGCACTTTGAAGGAAGGTTTGGATGAGGCCTGTGAAGTTTCTGTCTTTAGCCTAATCAAGACATCCATTTCATTTTTACAGCTGGAAAATGGTATGGCTGTTATTGCATCCCCAAAGTCCCATCCTGATAACTTGTTCCATGTCACATACGTATTATAAAGATTTTGCTTTGAGTCTTTCACGCTTTGTATGTTAGGTAAAAGTCCATGTTTAGTCCTTTTATGAGTATTAAAATCTGAAATGCTGAATACCTTCTGACTTTCTCTCAAACAACAGAACAAAATATTGTCTCATCACAAAAGCTGATAAATCTTGTTATGTTGGCAGTTCAGTTTTGCTTTGAAATGGAATACCTTGCTGCAGGTATTCTTCTTGTAACAAGAAGATTGGATAAACTTGGATTGGATTTAATGTGTTTTGTTAGGGGACAGGGATAGAGAGGTAGAAAGAAAGACTCCATCTGCTGAGGTAGAACATCCATCCATCTTGCCATGACAGGGCTCTCAACCTTCATACAGTAGTTTATCTTGCAGTAGATTGCCTTCTCTTTCATAGGTGAAGCAATTGGAGAGGCTGTGGCGGTTTTACTATTCCTGACAGTTCCTCATGCAATAGTACAGGCTGTGTACTGAAATGTATGGAAAACAGTTCTGCAGAAAGGGCTTGAGTGTTGTCCTTGACAAGCTAAACACAAGTTGGTAGTAGACCTCTGTGGCATGAAGACCAGCCACTGTGGATTCTCAAAATTTGACTCAGTATTGCTGATCCATAAGCAATGTGATCTAACTTTGAGGTTGAATTCAGCAACAGGTTTGAAGAAGACTTTGGGGTAAATGACTTTTAGAAACTAGCTTCCAACCTAAATTATTCTGCTATTCTATCAATGGTGTGGCCAACAAAAGCAGGGCCTGCTCTTTTGGAACTACCCAGCAAACATTGCCCTATCCCAGACAGTGCCGCACATCCTGAATATATCTAAAGTTTTTTCTGTAAATTTTTTTTTTTTTTGGTGGTATCAACCACCAAAAAACAATCACTCTATTTTTCTAGTTATTCTTTACAGCACATATTCTTCCAAGATGTGTGACACAGTGGCTTGCAAAGATATATTCTAGTGGAAGGTTGAGTCAGAGTACATGAAGAGGACTTCTAGAGTAAGAAAGAGCAGATCCTATGATAATTTGTGGAGCAAAAAAAAATTTGGGAATAGAATGGAGGAAAAAGCATTGTGCTGCAACCTCCTCCAAGTAACACTGCCCTCATCCAAACAGCTTATATTTTTCTGTGCTCATGGAACTGTGTGTCCTTTCTCTCTTCATAGGCACAAAATAGTTTGAGTTTCTGTTCCTGCATGTTCTTACCACATGAATGACCAAAGAAGACAATTCTTGTCATGATTCAGCAGTCTTTCTCGCTTATTAAATGTATACAATTTTCAGACTTATTCATATCTAATGGTTTTATGGTATTTAATCATAGGCAGATAAATTTGTAAATGGAATAATTACTATTCAATTTTATGTATAGAATGTTGTATGCTAAGTTCTGTTCCATTTTCAATGACATAGGAGTGAACAGAGCTTCTTTCTCACCATGTGAAACCCTTGTTTTTGCTCATCAAGCATAAATTATGTTACTTTTTTCTGTTTATTTTTCTATCTTTTTTTCAAAATATGATAAGAGAAGGATATATGGATATGCACAGAAAACATTTGTTGGTTGGTTGATAGTTACCTCCTAGCTTACTCCATTTCTTTGTGAGGACACTATATCCTTCTTTTCTGGACTGCGTCTGTCACGTGCTTTCAGATCAATTGCAGGTGGGAATGAAGAATCAATTACCATCATAATTTATGCAGGAATAAATGTTAATCAATTCTTTTAGTATCCCAAAGCTAATCAGAGAAATAAGCCCTCACTAAAACCCAGCATACCAAAGTATGTTTGAACTTTCTAGGCTAAATCAATTTAGGATGACTTTTTAAAAATAAACAAAGTTCCTGATGTGGTATTTCTCCTTCCTTTCCCCAGCTCCTGTCCTTTCAGAGGAGGATATGGGGAAAAAAAAAGTATATATCATACTGTCTTGGTTATTTTTTTTTATTTTTCCTTGTTCGGCTTTTTTTTTTTTTCTTTTTTTTCCCCATCTGGAAAAGCTGAGAGCAATGATTGAGAATGTCTATAGATTGATACAGAATTTGCAAAACTGGTATAATGGAGGGAAACAATCTATTCTTATCAGGAAAGACCTAATGCATCTCATCAGTAATGTGAGCAGAACTCTTCACAGTTCTAGGGAAAATTAAGAATCCAAAATGTGGCATCTGACATTTGCTGTATTTATGCAAGTCCTCACTTTTTTTCTGCCTTATCCATGCTCTTGACAGAGAATCATGAGGATTTTGAAATATTGGCTATAAATATGAAGAATTTGTTTTTGAAGAGCTTGAATTCTGCATTCTATATTCATTTAGGGATTTTAGATTTTTTTTTTTTTTTTTTTTTTTTTTTTTTTTTGTTATCTGTGTCCCAATGCATGTAGCTTTTGACACAATAAAAATATTTTTCTTTATGCCTTTGAGGAGCAGAACTGATGAAGCCTTGTTCTTTACAGACTTTGTGTTGTGCATAATGTTGAACTCCAGCTGCCTTTTCTCAGAAAAGGAGCATCTGATTGTCTCCACCATTCAGAAACTTTGGTATCTTAGGATCTGTAACTTCTTTCAGTTTTGCTGGAAATTTATGAGTGGGCACCCAAGCTGTAGCGTGGAGAAGTGAGAATATACTTGCACAATCACCTAAGCCATTTTTCCTGGCAGTATTGGGTGAAAGGAAAGGGAGAAGAAGGAGTTAATGCTTGTCCTAGAGATGAGTGCTTGTGTTATAACCTGTCTAACTTGGTTGTGAGGGTAGTCTGTGGGTTTGATCTTTGTTACCCTAAAGTTGGTGCTCTTAAAGGCAGAGATTTTTTTTGTTTGTGGGGTAAAGGAAGCCTGAAGTGAAGCCCCAACCTGTGAAGCATCTAGTACAAGCAGCTGGTTCCTCCAACAATCAGGTGCGAGTCCTGTGGCATGAACGTACCCAGCAAATGAGCCCTGTCAGGGATGTGCCAGAGCTTGCACGGAAGTGACTCGTAAAGCTATTCCCTTCACATCAGATGAGCTTTGTAAATGATTAAATGAACAGTATTTCTGTGAAGCAAAGCTGCCTGGTGCCCTTGCCTGCCATGACTAACAGGAGTTAGGCTGTTACCTATATCATTTCCTTGTTGGCAGCGCAAAGGTCTGCGGATGTTTGAGCTGATGGCTGTTGAGAAAACTGAGTGTGAGGGGTCAGCTGGTGCTGAGCTGGGGCCTGGTGGGGCCAGGGTTTCTATGATGGAAAGATTAACGGCTTCTGGAGGCTGAAATTGCCTGTAAAATGGGAGTGTACCTGGAAAGAGGAGGAGGAAGAATTTTCCTTTGTAAACTCACCAGAGACAGAGGATGTAGCTGAACTGTCAATTGACTTTTAACAGCTGAAAAAGCCTAATTTATCAAGCTGTTGCAATATTGACAGCTTCTGCTTTGCTTGTGCTGTTAGCCCTTCAGTGCTCCGTTTCTCCCCTTTGTGTCTTTTACATTTTCTCTCACTGTCTAATTTGTGAGGAAGCCTCTTCTAACTCCTGTGATATCCTCCCTCCCCCTCCTCTGCATCCCTCTGCCGGTCATCTCTGACACGACACCTGTGAAGACCTGCCAGTTGGGCCACATGGAGCCAGGAGACAAAATGACAAAATGTGACTTGGAAAGCTGTTCACTGAACAGGGTTTAATTTTATAAACTATTGCTTTCCTTTGCCCAACTTTCTTTCTTTCACCTGTTCCTTTTGGCCCTAGAATAAGGCTGCAAGGTCTTAAAACAAACTCTGTGTTTCTGTTTTATGTCTGCCCAAGAGAGATATGGCTTGGGCTGCCAAATGCTCTCCTCATGCTGGTGGTGAATCAGGAGCAGCACATCAAAGAGGTCTGGGGCAGTCTGTTCTCCACCCCTGCCACACAGGGCTCATTATCAAGCATTGAGTACTTTCTGGGTGCATACATTACCATCAGCCAGTCTCATAAAAAGCCAAGCAAGGCTCTTGCAGGATGGCTGGTTCCAAACAAGCAATCACCCGAGAGGAATTTGGGTAATTCTGAGTCTTACTGAGGAGCCACGTGGAGAGTGAGTCACCTGCATGATGTGCATAGCTGTGGTGTTTTCTGCTGCCCCTGCAGGCAGCTTCAGGGAGATGGTAGACAGGAGGAGAGGAATATGCAGGCTGAGAACAAAAAGAAGCAAAACAAAACAAAAAAAAAGCAACATGTAATGGAGTTTGTTACATCTGTAATATAGTTGACATGAATAATAATTATTAAAAAAAAAAAAAAAAAGAATTGAAATGGAGCCACTAAGGTCAGTGTTTACTGTGGGCTTAGAAAGTGTACGCAGTTTCTGTAGAATCTTCTAAAATGGCTGTATTGTAAATACGCAGCAAAATTTAGCAATATAGTCAAAACAAAGCAAAAAACTGCATCCTAAGCTAAACAATTGAAATCTGTGCATAGGCAGATGCGATGGAAATTCTGTTTATTATGTGAACATAAAGCCTTTGTTCCAATACACCACCAACTGCCTTTGACATGCTTGTCTGCTTCTGTTTGTGTTAAAATTGTCAGGGAGCAGCAAGGTCCCTAGAGGACAAGGAGCGGGGTGACCCCAACACAGTCTGTGCCCTCACCTAAGGGACAGTCCTATGGGGTCTGCACTTGGTGGGCAAAGCAGGCTCCATCCACAGTTCCAGACAAGGTGATTGATGACCAAGGTCTGGGGTACATCCAAAGGACCCAGCATAGAGCAAAAGGAGACAGGATCTGGGACATGAATGGAGACAGGAACAGACTGAGGTGGCCTATTCAGGAGATAGGTCCAAGGGACATTCAGGAGGCAGAACCAGAGGCAGGGCTGGAGGCTGGTGCTTCTGTGGTGTTACAGGGGACCAGTGGCCCTGAAAAGGGGTTCTGGGCCATCGGCAGTGTGAAGGGCAGTCTGGTCAGGGGTGGCAAGGACTGTTTAGTAGTACTGACAGTGCCTGAAAAAAATAAGCAAAAATTCTCAGTACTGGTCTTTGCTTTCTAAAGCTTGTTAGTGTCAGTGTTTTCAACAGTCAGTTTGTACTCATGTGCTGTAGGGGTACCTCAGATGAACATGTCGATGCTGCTTTTTCCCATTTTGGCCGCTGTGCCTAGCTTTTTTCTCTACTGAAGTTTGTCAGCCACTGGTCCCACTAGGCCTTTTAAAAAATTGTTTTGACTACTTACTGTTTCCATATTTTTTCTCAAACATTTGTCATGTAAATATTTCTCCTCCCAGAACTCTGATTAGTTACATGAACAGAAGTGACTTTGGTATTAATGATGCTATTATATACTACACTGAGTCCATTAATAAATTAATAATGTTGTGTCTTGTTTGTTTATAAATGAGGCTCACCAAGGGCTGTTTCAAATGAAAAATACCACTGATTGCTTGTAATTTAATCTAGTGAGTTTTTATGCATGTGAGGCAAAGGCAATTAGCCTTAACTGAGAGAGTTCTAATTCCCAACTAGATTTCAAGTTTAATACAAATAATTTAGTTAAAAATAGCAACCTGTAAATGTTGACCCCCCCCCCCCCCCCAAAAAAAAAAAAAAAAAAAAGAGTTCTGGTTTGGACAGCCAATTTTAATAGCTGTTACTGTTTTGAAATGTGACTGTCTTTATTCCTTCTTCCTGAGTGACTGAAGAGAATATTATTTTTTGCATGTATTCCTGAATTTGAAATTTATTTTTATTCTATTAACTTGTCCTAACACCCAAATCTGGAATTCTCCTGTAATGAAAGATAAAATGTTGTTAGGCAGCACAATTTATTCACAAAAGCACGTAAACTGCTAAGTTGTGCAAGCCTTTATTTTTCCTTTCTTTCTTTGTCAGCTTTTTGCATTGTTGATTGATTTACTGTAGTGCTGCTGTCAGTATTTTACCAATAGTCTGGTAGGATCTCATGACTGGCATTTTGCCTTTTTAAAAACCATCCCATTGCTACAGTAAAGAATTTGAACCTCTAAATCAGCCATCATAGCTGTTAGCCTCCTTTTATTATTATTAATGTGCTCTTGGGAAAGGAATATTGAACGGTAATTAGGAGCAAATAAAGCACTGGAATAAGCTTGAACAGGTCAGTTTCTTGGCAAAGAGGCCTTTCATGTGTTATCTTTATTTTTATAGTATAATAATTATTAATACAGTAATGTGCATTAATTTACGTTGTCAAATGGAGTTTAAAATGCTTCTACAGATCACATTGTTAAAAAATGAGTAATTATTTGGAAACCACAGCAGCATCGTTGATACTCAGTTTAGTTCTTAACTGCTTTATTTTAATGTTGTTACATGTTTTTGCTAGAAGTGGTAAAAATATTCTGAATATTTTTTCTGAATATTTTTTTCACATAATTGTAGAAAAAATATGATCATATTCTGTACATTCTGTATTAAAAATGTAGACTAAATGCATTTTTATTTTATGCACAGGAAATGCTTTTGGAAGAAAAAACATTTAAGCACTGGATTATACTGTGGGACATCAGATAGCTTTACAGTGTTTTTATACCTTCTGCAGGTAGGTGTATTGTTATGATCACAGACCAGGAAAGCTGATACAAAGTTGTAGGTTTATCAAGTGATCATGTAAGATTTCTCTCTTTTTAGTTCTGATGAAACAGCTTTGATAAACAAGCATTTGGTGGCTCATTGCTTTATATATCTAATAGGAATTATTTGACGTGTTCCTCTACAGACAACTTGTATGTTAGAGGATCAGGCAATATAAAGTACCTTCAATTTTTTCACTATGGAATCTTGATAGTAGATTTTTCCTTCTAGTAGCATTCTGTGTATGCATTCATTATACATATCTTTGTAAGATACTCTTTTTTTTTTTTTTTTTTTTTTTTTCTTCTCTCTCCTGAGTTTGCGCATTCCCCCTGCATTCAACCCTGGAGGTCACCACTGATCTCTTTGTATATGTGGAGTAATAATATATCAGCTTTATATTTTTGAAGTCTAATTATTCAAAAAAGGAATTTTTATTTACCTTTTTTTTGTTTGTTTGTTTTTGTACAATTATACAAAGGGAAAATTGTTTCAGACAGAAAGGTCTATGAACTGAGAAGACAGTGGTGAGAAATCATTCTTCAACTGAGTGTTTTTTGTCAAAACTCATAGTTTTTTCTTTGTCATTGTGAAATACGTTCTCTGGGCTGTTCCTTAATAGTTTTTTAACAAATGTGAAGTAGAAGGCAAAGAACAGTAACAGTATTTATTTATGGTTTGTTTGTTTATTTTATTTTATTTTTTTAAAAAAAGCATTCCTTTCCTTTTCTGTCTTCATATCTGTAAGTTGTATGTGTGTATTTACACTGTCCAGGTGACGGTGGCACTTTTTCTTAGAAAAAAGCAACAATTATTGTTTATTATTACTGCTTAGCCTTGAATAAATGCTTTCTTAGAGCTACTACGTTAAAGAATAATGCTGTCTTAATCTTCAACAACTTAATAGTTAATGTAAATGCAAACATGTTGCGTATTATTTAGAGGCAGCGTATGTTCTACATCTAATTTATAAATCATAAGCGTTATGAGACTTCATAAGAGACGTTCTTTATTATTAAACTCTGAAGTATCATTTTGCTAAGAAGCCTGAGAAATCTCAACTACTACATTTTTTAATTCAGCACAGCTTTTCTTTTCCAGAATCTAGCAGCATTACCTTGGGGAAGCTGAGATGACTGTGTAAATTGAAACAGTAAGTCTACGGGAGGTCATTTCTCTTTAGGAGTATAACCAAGGGAGGTGCAGAAAAAATTCTTGAACAGGTAACATTTTGGGAGATCACTTTATAGTGACCTCCTGATTTTTCTCTCTTAAGAAATTGGTATGTAGTAAAAATATTTCTTCCCAAACAGCCCATTTCTCTTGGCTACATTGCTCTTTGTTGTTTTGTTTTGCTTTGTTTTGTTTTGATTTGTTTTCTTTCCCATGGGTGAGATGGAGAGAACAAACTGTGGAGGAGAAAATTAACAACAATACTTATTTTCATATGCTATAATTCATGGATGGCAATGAAAAGTGGTGGATAAGCACAGTTTTCACTGTTGTAGGGTATGTACTCCTGTTATCACCATAGATGTACATGAAGAAATATGTTTGACACTTAGTTGAGTGTCATAGCTGAGTCAGGCGATCACTAGCTTGCTGTTGCTTTATCAAATAAACCATGTAAGCTTTTCTTTAATGGGCATCCATATCTGTAGAAAAACAAGAACATATCCATACAAGCAACAAAAGAAAAATGCTTAGGATTAGTTCAGAATAAAACTTCTTCACCAGTTTGTCAGGATTATTTTTAACTGTCCACTTCTGATTTGGGTTTAGAGATAGCACTTGTATGCATTTGAAGTTTTGCAGTATGCAATAGTGCTTGCTTTGTACTTTTATGTTAACTTTTTCAGGCAGATGTCTTTGCAGGAAAATTCCTGCTCAAGTTGTTTTTTTTTTTTTTTTCTTCTTCAATACAATTTCTGGCCATAATTATTTTAGAAACTAAGGACCATATTTTGCCTCTATTGAGGTCAGATCTAGTGTGATCAGACCTTAAATAATTGAATCTCAAACAATGTATATGACATGGAACATACAAGTTTATCTGTGACTTGAAAATTTTCTATAGTCTTGAATTTAGGGGAATTGCATTGTTTAAAGGTGCTGTGTGGGAATTATAAATGTTATTCCAAGTGATGCAATGGGATCTTATATGTATGTTAGTTACTTTTGTAATGAATTTAAATGGGTCATAAGAAGTGCAATAGTTTGGCCTTTTAAAAATTCAGCTGGGAAATTAAAATCTCTCTCTCTCTCTCTTTTTTTTTTTTTTTTTTTAATTGATATAAAGATAACATCTGCAGCCAGAGATCAGAAGACACGAGAGTTAGTAGCTTGTAGAAAAGTTGAGAATAGCAAATTTTTTTTATTGCAGCACTATTGCACATTGCCTGCACTGCATTGACTGAACCTGCTGTTTCTCCCATTGAGGCTATTTCTGTCTGGGATATTTGCAGATCAGAACCTTCTGTGAATACAAATAAGACCATATAAGTTGGATCCATGAGTAGGAAATGCAAAGATACACACCTAAATCCTTACTCACTACCTTTCAGGAGCACACAGGATAATGCCTTAGTGATTAAAAACAAAATAAAATAGAATGAAAATAATACCCAAACTTTTCCAACTCCAAAGGGCTGGAAGCACAGTCCCACTTCCTCTCTGGCAGTACTGTTCACCACTAGTATGGAAAAATAAATAAATTGTAAGGCTTTCTGCAGATGCAAAGATGGAACTGTAGCAAGAGTTCCCATTTTCAGACTTCCTTAACTAACAGCTAAGCTCAGCTGACATTCAGACATCACAGCCTGAGAGGGGTACTTTAACTGTGTGCTAGTGATGACGGTGTTTGTTTTTTTTTTAATGGTTTGATTCTTGATGGAAATTCCATGTCAGGTGAGAACCTCAAATTTTGTGAGGCTCCTTACTTTGTCTTACAGATTGTATTTAGCTTGAGTGCAACTACATGAAGCACTGCCATGTTGTTTTCCACATTTCAGTCTTGGTTGAATGGAGTTAGAAATGAAGCTTCTCCACAAAGGGAGAAACAAGTCTGTTTAATAAATGGGAATGTCTGTGTTGAACACATTGTGTATGCATTATGTGTGTCTCCTACACTCCAGCAATGGAATATTTTGGGTTTTGGAAAATGTTTGAATTCTGAAAATAGCTTATAAATTTGAAGATATTTTTGAATGTCTGTTTGTTTTCCTTGGCACCCTAATTTGTCCTGTGCCCCACATCATGCATTCCTCCTTCTTTCACCAGAAAAGGATTTCATGGTGCCTCTAGTCGAATGCCAGGAGAGGTGGCATTTCACAGTGAAAATGTGTAGGGAGATCTTTTACTGAAGGTCTATTAAAAAAATACTTGGAGGAGCTGCAGGGGAGAAAAAGCAGTTTTGTCTCATTCTCACTGCTTTTTTTTTTTTTTTTTTTTTTTTTTTTGACTCATAGAAATCTTATTTGGATCTTCAGGGATTTTGGAGAAATTCTGTCAAGAAACCTTCAAAAGACGTTTAGATGTAGAGCTTAGGGATATGGTTTAGTGGGGACTGTTAGTGTTAGGTGAGAGGTTGGACTCGATGATCTTGAGGTCTCTTCCAACCTAGAAATTCTGTGATTCTGTGTGTGATTCTGTGAAACAGAAATGGCATACAAGCTGTGAGAAGTATTTGTACTCCCTTCACCAAAATATGCTCCTAATGCAACAAGAATATGAAGGCAGTTACTTGTGAGCAGGTTGGGTCAACCCAGAGATCGGGTCATCAGGCAAACTTGTGGTTATAGCGACAGGCTGAGTCACCTTCCACCTTTCTCTTTGTTCTCGCCTGAAATGTCAGTTCTTAAGAGCCCTGTCTTCCCCAGCTTGGCTCTGCATTTGCACTGCAATAGGTAAGTAGCTCTGAAAACTGCTTCTCTGTTGGCTCAGGTGCTTGACTGTGTTTTTAAATACCTGATCTTAAACATCTACCTTTAAAATACTACATTTAAAATAAATTCACGTGAGAGCCATGAGTGATGTTTGCGAGAGAACCACAGTAATCTTTTCTTAGTTAATTATGGAAGACATGAAGTGTGCATGCCTGGAGCAGGTTATGAGGGTAGAAAACTCAGACAGGGCACTGCAGGCTGCTCTTAGAACAACCCCTTCCCCCCACCTCTTTTCTAGACATTTACAAAAATAGAAGAAAATCTATCTCTAATAAAAGGAAGAGCCAATCATTCTTAATAATTGGCTTTTCAGTTAAATTTACAGTACATTTAAAAAAAAAAAAAAAGGCCATTCTGAAGCTCAATAGTACCTTCATTTTTCTTCATTTTTCTCATGGTTGCTTCATAGGTAAAAAGAAATACTTTTTTTTTTTTTTTTTTTTTTTTGAAGCTTGTGGGAATATCTCCTTTTCCTTCTTTCTCTACCAGTTCCAGCAGAGTGAACCTGATATATATTCCCAAGAAATTAAATACACTGAGAACTGTGGAGTTTACTCTGGAAGAACTTCAGAACATTAGAACATTTCCCTTCCATTTTCTTTCTCTAATGAAAAAACACTTTTTTTTTTTTTTTTTTTTTTTTTTTTTTTAATCTAAGGCAGTCTTTTGTTAAAATGGGAGGTTGTCCTGATGTTTTCAACCAGATTTTTCTTCTCACTTGCTACTTACTGTGTCATTGGGTGACTGCGCCTTAACTATGCCCCTCTAGCTACAAGATGTCCGTTTTATACTTTTGCTGTAATATGTTTATAGTCTTTAGAGTATTTTAACCTCTTCAAAGACAAAACAAACAAACAAACAAAAACTTAAAAATATAACATTCACTAATATTTTGCATTCCCATTCCCTATATTATTACCAGATAAATCTAATATGCTTTTGTCCTTTATGCATTTAGTTTTTATTATATCATAGGTTAGAATTGTTAGAATTATATCATAGGTTAGAATCCTTTTTATATTCCTGGGATTAGGTCTGGGATCAGAGACTGCCCAGTGATTGCCCAGCAAGTCCACAGTGAGTCGGGGCAGCTCTGAAGCTAAGCCAGGGCGGTCTGGGCCCAGGTGAGAATGAGGGTGGTGGGAGAGAGCCCATCAGCAGTGTGGCAGAGAGGGGATCCAGCAGAGCAGCCACAGCTGGAAACCTGGGGTAGCCCCTCCTTTCTCACTTTCTTCACAGCTCTTAACAGCAACAACTGGATGTGGGCTCAGACAGCTAAACCAAATTTAGCCAGTTTAAACTCCACCATCAAGATGTGATCAGAGCCCTGATCTCATGTGTCTAATTCCTTCTCAATAGTGAGACTTCCTAGTAATCAAATCACAGTGTCTCAGAATGGTTGATATTGGAGGAGACCTCTGGAGATCGTCTAGTCCTGACCTCTGCTTGAGCAAGGTCATCAAGAGCAGGCTGCCCGGGACTGTCCAGATGGCTTCTGCATATTTCCAAGGATGGAGATGAGATAAAATTAAAAGTTGGATTGGATCCTGAAGCTTTGGCACCCAAGAGCTAATTAGCCACTTCCAGATTACTGGTTGTTATCTACATTCAGTGTAGGCCAATAGCCCCAGCCTCTCCTAGACACAGCTGGAAATGCTGAGGAAAAAAAGAAAAGCAGTAGACAACATTATTTTCTTTCTCTCTTGGCCTAATTCTTTATTTGTTTTCCTTACTCACTCTTAGCATTGAGGTTCAAGCAGGTAGTATCTGAGTGACTTCCATCTCCCATCCTCTCTTACGCAACACTAATGTATGGTTTTATGTGCAATGATGAGGTATCTGAGCTTATCATTTCTTCTTAGCTGAGCTAGAAGCCCATGTCATCAAGAAAAATATCAAAAGTCAACTTCACAGTACGCCACTAACCTTGTGTGTTGAATAAGAGTTTTCTTATTTCTTAGGAGACTAGTGTTATTACATATTCAGCTGCATGTTTCTGGTGTTTTCAGTTTTGTTCTCTGGAAGCTGAAAAGAAATATTTCATTACTTGTCTGCTAGAAATGATCCTGTTTGATCTTCATCATGTTTGTCTGACTGTGTGCATATGTTTTTAGAAGCAATTTTTAAATATACTTAGTTTTTCTTTGCATCTTGTTATTTTTTAATCAGGAAGTCTGTAAATGAATAAAGTCAACAAGTCACCAAAAGAAATCCACAACAAACAAATTTGAAAAAAGTGCTAGAAAATCAGTCTGGTTCAATTTTTTTTTTTATTATTATTTTTTAATATATGTATATATATATATTTTTTTTTTAATGTCAAAACATAAATGATTTTCCTGAACTTTGTGGAGGAGAAGCATTAATAGTTTTGTGCTGTAAGATTGTAAGGGCGATTGGGCTGGGAATTTAGCTGTCATGGAATTTAAGTGGCTTTCCTCATTCTGTACTGTAGTTACAAGAAACATATGTACCAGTTCTACATTTTAAATATTCTAGTTAAGTCCAGATCCTCCACATCTGTGAAAAGGTCTTTTAATTTTTATCATTTTAGTGGTATAAGTTTTCAGTAAAAATATGAATTATATCTTTTATAAAGCTAACCTAGGGTGGATGAGTACTGATATTTTGGTTGGTTTCACCAGCTGTTGATGTTCAGATGAAGCCTGGTATAATTGTTTTCCCCCTTCAAGACAGGGAATAGTGACATGACAAGATACAAAAGCCTAGGAACTGTGAGAAGGAAGGATTAGTGTACCTTGCTTTACTTTAATTTCACTAGCATCTATTTAAGCCCAGTGCCTGAACAAATTAGGAAAAGATTGTGCTTTGTTAAAAGCTCAAACCCACTCACTGCTTTCATTAATGTATGACTTAGATTCTGAAAACCTTGAAACTGAGAAATGACATTGTTATTTCAAATGTTTAAAAAATCCCTCAAAACACAAGAAAGACTTTAACAATTTCTTTCTTAAAGAAATCATGTTGAGCAAAGTTCTGACTAAATAAAGCAAGCCAGAAAGCTACAGTTTTAATTCAGAAAATGTTTGCTAGATGATGAATTGATATTCATTTAAAGAAAACCATGATTTCTTTGGAGGCAAGTTTGCTTTGGCAAACTGTTTTTCTGTTATGACAGTGAATTTCTTAAAAACGAAATGTTTCTCAAACAGTATTCTTAAAACATCTCACAATGATTTATTAAGTTATTTTCATGGTAGTTGTTAGCTAACCAAAACCTAATACTTCTGTAGCAGTGAAAGAAAAAAATTTGCATTGATGGTCATTAATGTGCGTATAAATTTAAAATAAAAGAATGCTTGAATGGTATTACTCCACACTGTGAAATGAAATCCTGATATCTTGTCTGTTTGTTTGTTTAATTATACTTAGATTAAATTCAAAACAGCCAGCTGATCTTAGCAGCTGGTAAATATTTACTGCTCATTTGCCAAACTCCTCAGAGCACAAATTTTTGCTTTTTTTTTTTTTTTTTTTCCTGTGTGCTAATATTTAATGGAGAAATGATGCCTCAAAAATCCCGCTTTAGGAAGTAGAGGGGATGGGGGTAGCCAAGACATTTTATGTACTCATTTTGCATATGAAAAATGTATGCAGAAATGTTGGGAACATTCAAGAGCTAGGAGCTGTGTATGTTGATCATTAAACACTTCTGCCTTGCAAATACACCAAGACTTGAGCTAACAGGCTGCTATTATTGGTGTTCTTGGTGGAGTATACCTGTGCCCCTGTTTCTTATAGCTTTGTTTAGCACGGCTTCATCAAAAAGGCTTTGTGGTTAAGAATTAATAGGAATATTAGAACTGACGTGCAAGTTGGATTTGTGTACTGAAGCAGTAGGCTTCAGACTACAGTTAAAGCCACCTGACATTTGCTTTAGGAAGTACAGAGGAACGACATTTACTTTTTGAATCACACATCAATCATTGGGTATGTGGATGCATTTCCAACCTGAACCTCCCCTGGCACAACTTGAGGCCATTCCCTCTAGCCCTATCACTAGTTATCTGTGAGAAGAGGCCAACCCTCAGCTCCCCACACCTTCCTTTGAGTAGTTGTAGAGAGCAATAAGGCCTCCCCTGAGCCTCCTCTTCTCCAGCCTAAACAACCCCAGTTCCCTCAGCTGCTTCCCACAGGACTTGTGTTCCAGGGCCTTCACCAGGGCTCTTCTCTGGACGTATTCCAATGTCTCAGTGTCCTTTTACTGAGGGGCCTAAAGCTGAACACAGTACTGAGGTGTGGCCTCACCAGAGCAGTAATGTTGCGTGGGGTTGTTGTGACCAAAGTGCAGGACCTGGCACGTGGTTATGTTGAACCTCATCCCACTGGCCTCTGCCCATCAACCCAACCTGTCCAGGTCCCTCTGCAGGACATTCCTACCCTTCAGCAACACTTCCCCTCAGCTTAGTGTCATCTGTAAACTTACTGAGGGTGCACTCAATTCCCTCATCCAAGTCATCAATTAAGATATTAAAGAGGTTGGGCCTCAACACTGATCCCCGGGGAACACCACTGGTTACTGGTTGTCAGCTGGATTCCACTCCATTCACCACCACTCTCTGGTGGCCTGGCCATCCAGCCAATTTTTAACACAGCAAAGAGTGTACTTGCCCAAGCCATGGCCTGCCAGCTTCTCCAGGAGTATACTGTGGGAGACCATGTCAAAGGCTTTGCTGAAGTCTAGTTAGTGTCTACAGCCTTTCCTTCATCCACCAGACATGTCACCTGCTCATAGAAGAGAACATAGTTGATTTTTAAAGACCAGTATGCCTTAAAACTGTTCAGTATATCCTTTTACATCTGGTAAGAGACCAGTGCTGACTACTTGAGCAGTTCAGAAGTCATTACCGAGATGTGAGCAGGCATGAAACTTAGTCCTGTACTGAGTGATGCACTTTTGCTAGCTTGCTTTGTCTTGTGGACCTCTGGGCTGGTTGGCTCTCTATAAGGATGGCAGGTACAGTGCTACTGATTGTGTAGCAGACCATTTTATTCATTTAAATTGAAGGCGATTTTGCTGGAAGACCCAGCTGAGTTCTGTTTCTTTATATGTTTGCAAAATCCTGCCTGATGGTGTAGAGGCTGTACGCTCTCAAGACTTCCAGTTAAAAAAGACCACATGACTAGCTCTAGAGATGCCTTTGTCTACTCCTTAAGCAATGAATTAGGCATGCCTCTAAAACATACGTGCATGATATCTGGTGGGAATTACATAACAGTTCTCTTCCTCTCCTCTCCTCCCCTCTCGTCCCAACAGACTAAAATATATATATTTATGCCAATAAACCTACATTTCTTAAAGTAGTATGTAGTCAGTTGTGATCTGTTTGGCTACTGAATAGAAGAAATGTTTCATGAATTTGAAATCTATAAACTTAAAGGCAAAAAACAAAAAAAGAAGAAAACCAAACCCAAGACCTGACAACAATTTCAAAGTAGTTGTTATTACTGCATCTATTTTTAGCAACCCTTTTAATGTTTACTGCATTTTTCATTTTTTTATTTTTTTCCCCTAATTACTTTGAGTAATTGAAAATTCTGAGCTTTGGAATATGAAGAGTGTTTTGTTTGTTTGTTTGTTTGTTTTTCCATTAAGGAATCTACTTATTTATAGTCAAAGAATTATATGAAGTATAGAAACTGTCTATGAAGTATAGATGAGTCTAGATACTCAGCTGAAAAGCTGTGTATCTGTAGCTGTGTATTAGCAGTGCTCCTCCTCTCAGCTTTGGTAATATTAGATGATGTTTTTAATACTGTTGGTTAGCAATGTAGAAAGTCTAGCCTCCTAAACAAAGGAATATTGAACTTGACAGTGTTTCTTGAAATTCTATAGTGTGTATTTAAGTGGAATAGATCATGTGGTGTCTTGCAAATGTGCATTTAAAGAGAAAGGTAAACACTTTTCAGACATAAGAGTATGATAAATAATGAACAGAGGAGGACAACTGATCTCTCTCTTCTGTGGTATTTTCCTCAGTAAGGCAAGCACAGGATATTTTGAATTATTCATGAACTCTTACGCATAAGTGGCTGAGCCTAACTCCCAGTCTTGCAAAATTTTTTGGTTTCTGTTACCACATTATTTTCCTTTGATAATGAGATTATTTAGTTTTGCTACAGCTTGCTTTTAATTCTGGATGGAACTAGCTATTTATGAACTGAGAGGAATGGTCATGGGAAATTGAAGGGTTACTGCCTTGGCTTAATATTTCATAGAAGAGTGAATTGCATTATGCCTCTGAGAACATGAAGTTTCAGATCATACCTCTCAAAACATTTATATAAAGAATCCTTCACCAAAGTATTTCTTCAGTGTTTTTCCTTTTCCCTTTTGCTGTTTCTTTCATAATCATATGTTAATGTTGGTCCTGCTCTCCTGACTGGCACTTCAGTGCCTCAAGGCATTTGGATATGGGTTGTAACACTAGCAAATTGCCACATATATGGAAATTGCCCATTTGCCACCAATACTATATCAGAGAGGCAGCAGGAGGTCCTCACTGCCTTTCATATGTACTCTAAAGTTAATGCTTTTATTAGCAGGGAACTGTGAAGAGGAATAGCAGTTTCTATTCCCAGGCTACCTTACTGTACGCTTTGTTGTCAACTTTTGCAGTGTTTTTTCTATTTTTATTTCTTTTTGGCACAGAATTTCAGCATTCGGTGATAGCTAATTAATTAATCTCTGTTTAAAAACTAGTTTTGGAGTCGAGGTACCATATTTCAGGGCCTATCTAAATTAATGTTGCTTGTAAACATCGTGTTTTCATAAATATACCAGCAATGTGTCAGCATGAAAAACAGGTGTGTTGATTTGTCTGAAGTACTTTTTGCTTAAGTATTAAGTTGGTGTTATGCATTGAATTTGGAATGTAGTAACTAATCAATACCCATGAGTTTGTTTTTATAACTGTTTGGATGTGTTTCTGCAAAAAAAAAAAAAAAAAAAAGTTCTTTGAAATTATCGTTTGCAGTGTTATACTTAAAAACGTGTACCAACAAACAAAGAAACAAACAAAAACAAAATCCCAGGACCTAGATGAGTAATTAAAATTGCCTTGAGGTTTTGCACAACTTGTGTGATTTTACTGCCTCAGACAAGAACTAGGGAATCAGAGGTCAACCTAAAGCACTTCATCTATATAAAAATTACAAATAAGCAGGGGCTAGCAATTTATAATATAAATTATTTTCTTTTATGCAACTTGTGTTTACTAGACAGGAAATACGTGATTATGTTGTTGTAATTAGTTTCCAGGTGACAGAATATAGTGTTAACACAGTTTTTTATTTATTATTTACACCATTCATAAACAACAGATGAATTACAGAATTCACCAAGAGTACCTAGCTAATGGAGGAAAAAAGGACTTGCACTTGTAAAATCCTGTTCTTAAAGGGTATTGCAGGTCAGGAAATCAGAGAGAGATCAGAAGGAGAAAATGTGATCAGAAATTATGGCATTATACTTACCGTGGATAAAAAGCATATTAAAATAGAAACTAGATCCAGCTTGAAAAAGGAAGAACTAACATCAGATAGAATGGAAAGGAAGAAAATCAGGTAGAAGAAAAGGAGAAAATGGAAGAATCTGGAAAGTCTCCTGTTAATCCAGGGCAAGTTGGAAACATACAGTAATAAATTTGTTACCTAGCTCTTATCTTTTACATAGTTATTAATTAAAGATTAAGACATTCAAAATCAAATAGCATACAATAAATTCAAACATCATCACTCTTAAATGCTTTGCAGATGCATTTGTTTTAGCAGAAGTTTTCTGAGTATGTATGAAAGGGTACTTCTGCCAAATAATAATAGAGTTAACTCTATTTCTGGAAATATGAGAAATTATTGTTAACATGGCGTGTGAAGGTCTCTGGATATTACTAATGTTGAAAGAAAAGTGTATATAAGACAGCAGGCTTTGTTTAATATCAAGGAAGGTGAGAGCATGGAGATTATGAAAATCCTTGCTTAAATCTCAAAATGTTAGATGATCTGTAATCTCAAAGAACTCACATGCAATAAGAAGGAACATGTAAAGACAGAGATATCTCTTTACCTCTTGGAATTATTGGGAAAGTAATAAATAGGGATTTAGTGTGTGGAGTAGCTCTCACAGACCTCAGGCACTGTGCAGAATGGTAGATGCTCTTGTTAATGCAGAAAAAAAAAAGGAAAATAGCACTTGTGCTTGAATGTTGGAATACAAGTTTATATGTCAAGGCAAGGTCCCCTGTAATGTGTGGGAAAACACTGCCACTTAAATCAACAAAAATATCAAAGCAGGTAAACACTACATTCCCCAGTAAATTGGTATTGCCAACTTTCTGCAGCTCACATTGTGTCCCTTCCTTTCTGATCTGCCAAAGCATGCATAATGTTTGGGTGTTGTTATTTTTTGTCTTTGGCAAACAGTAGGCTTTGATGTGCAATTGATGGCTTCAGAGAGATGCAGAAGGCCATTTGGCAGCCAATATTATTTCATTTGCATAAGCAGTATCTTTGGGGTAGCTGTAGAATAAATTACAGATCTCTTCACCTGATGAATTAACCGTGACCTGTGCTATATGCCTCTGCTGACATGAGTCAAGGCAGGCTTTTCAGGCATCTCCATGAATGGGAATCTTTTTTAGGAGATGCTGTTGTTTCTGGGCAATGATATGATTCCAGCACACTATCTGTTGTCTTGCACTAGGCTTGAAAGTTTTTGAAAACAAAGAGCCTTGAGTGACTGAATCATGCAGTAGGTGCTTGCTTTGCCTTGTCAACATTTGTAATGTCACTACTGCTAGTGAGAATCATAATCTGCCTGGATTAAATGCTGTGAGACATCTCTGCTGCCTTCCATCAGCATCCTCCCCATCTGCAATAACTCAAACAGGCAGGTATTTATCTACTGGAGTCTTAATATGGGACCAGCACAAACAGACAGAAGTAAGAAATATATGTAGCCAGAAATGCCCACTTGAAACATGTTTGTGAGCTAAAAACACTTCTGCTCAAACAGGACAAACAAGTCTTCTTTGAAAACATTGTAAATCAAATCGTTGGCTTGAATTAGTGAGGAGATAATTCAGAGAGCGATCCCTAGGAATCCTAGCAACAACCCAGTTACCTGAGATATCAGTTTGATGCAATTACACAGATGTGGGTTGAGTGCAGCTCTGCAATATATCTATTCATAGGTGAGCATGCTAATTCTAGATGTTTATTCTCAGTTAAGTACATGTTCCTGTTTGGGTATAACATCTGTGCATGATTTCCCTACCTGTAATTTAGAGACTTTAATTCCTGTTCCAAGATTTGTTGAAATTATTCATGTGGTGCTTTCTTCTCAGTTTCTCAGAATTGTGGCAGGAGAGACTTGGCTTAAATTTAATTTCTTTTTTTTTTTTTTTTTTTTTTTTTTTTTTTTTTTTTTTTTTTTTAAAGAGAGGATGCTATTATTGTTTGGATAAAGTCTTTTGGCCCTTTATATTTAAGCCTTGATGAATACTGATAGATCAAATATTTTGTTTTCAGAAAAGTTGTATTTCTCTTAATTTCTGGTCATTTAGTGTAGTGAGAATGACCACAATAAAATTGTGCACTGTAATACTTCAAATTTATATTGGAGGCACACACACAGGTGAAATGATTTGAAGGTGTAGGTCTGTTGTAAGAACGATGATGAACAAAAAGTAATCTCTTTTCTTCCTCTTTCTCTCCTCCCTCAAAACAAGGAAATGTTTAATTCCTGAAGATTCTTACAGCTAGTATGTTTAACAGAAGCTCATCTTGTAACACAACTGTATATTATTAGGCTACAGAAGCAAGATCTGTGCTTCATTTTAATGACAAACCAAAATAACACATAACTTCATAAATGTAAGCAAAAATGTTAATGAACCATTAAGTCTAAAATATTAGCACATTCCACAGCACTGAAATGATTTCCAAATTGCTGTTCAATTTCATTTCTATACAGAGCAAATATGAGCTTTATCTTTAGTAGATCTCTAGATGTTAAAAAATAAATAAATAAATAAAAGCAAACAGAAAAAACCAACCCAACCCAAAACACACACACCCACAGCCACAAAAGTAGCAACTGAGTTTCTGAATTTTACTTTCTGTGAGGCAAATGTAAAGGCCTCCTCCTCACCTTCCTTTATTTTTGCTGAACTTGTATGGGAAATAAATGGGTTCTATAGAAATGTTAAGAAATATCTTGGATATTCTAGAAACATTAAAATTAAAAGTGAGATATAGTAGAACATGTTTTGTAGCTGAAACTTAAATTTATTATGTTTATTATAGCAGTTACTAAGAAGCAGCAACAGAATAGATTCATACTGAGAAGATGAACATATTGAATTAATTTATGAATCTTAAGAGATTAGTTGATATTATACAACTGGTTGCAATATTTTATTTCCTAGTGGTCTTTAACAGCAAAGATTTGCTTGAAACTATTTTTTACTATCCTTATAATAGCAGAAAATTCCCATTTTGCTTTTATTATTCTTCCTATTTTTGTTTTGTACCCAAGTTTCTAAAGAAGACCTACAAAGAAAGAATTGGCACTACTTCATTATTAACACTGGGGGGTAAAAATATCTTCTATTTTTAACATTTGTAATGCAAGTAAGTTTTCAATGAGACTATTGTCTGTTTTCTTATTGACCAGAAAGATGAAATGAACTTTTCCTTTAGTGTTTTTTGAAATGAATGTGTATTCAAACCAGGAATGGTTTTCGAAGTGTAACACTTGTGCAATAATGTTCTTTTCTACATGGCTTTCAGTCTCAAATCTGAGAAGAAAACATTCTTTGTCCTTAAAGGATACTATTTTTTTGTTTTCCCATCTATTAATGTCAGTATAAAGTGAATGATGTATCTCTCATGAAGATTTTATATTGAACTGTAGCACTGATGACAATTTTGGCTGTGTAGGTGTCTTCTGTTTTCCACTGTCTGTGCATGTGCACGGAGCAGGCTAGATGGGAGGAGCAGGCTTGGTTACAGGTGAGGAGGTGAGCACTGGGTGACTGGAAGATGGGTACTGGATTTCATTCTCTGCCCCCTGAGCTGGTGATGTGCTTCTCATCAAAGCCTGCACTGCACTGACAGTTCTGTCAGCAGCTTTTATGTTCCAGAGTGTTTTCCTCTTAGTTACTGATACTTCTGAAGACAGGCTTTAAGCTATCTTGGGCAGTATCAAAATGTTTGTAATGTTCTTCAGATATTAATTTGCCAGAAATGCGTTATCAAAAGCCTCTTTAGGACCCTGGATTCTTTCATGTTCACTGCCTGCTCAGCCCAATGCAGATACAAAGTGCAGGAGAGTTTTAGTGCTAAATGGGCTACAGTTTGAGAGTACGAATCTTCACATTGTGTTTGTTACACTCATCGCCCACTGCAGGCAACACTCATGGAATTACTTGGGTTCTCAGTGAATATTTAAATCCCAAAGCTCACAGCTGTGAAGGAAGCAAACAGTGACCGCCTGTTGCAAGAGTCTGTCAAAAACTCAGTACCTCAATGACTGTATGTGGTAATGTTAAAGAAGCCTGAGGATCAACTAGCTTTCAAAGCTTGGAAGAGATTTTGTTGTGAGTGGCTCCCTGGCTGGGGGAGAAAGCAACTAAGGGGAAGTCTGTTGGCCACTTTAAATGTAATTGCTTCATCCTTTTCCTGTGGAGGCTGCAAGGTTGGCCAGATTTCAAGTGTGACCTCCTGTATACTGATATAAACTTCTTGGATGACTGTTTATAAAGCAGACCTACTGACTTCAGCACCTTTGAGGGTCCAATGCTTCCAGAGCTGACAGCTGCTGAGAGCTCCAGGTGAGTGTTGGTGGCCTTGGGCATGGTGAGCAGGGCAACGGTCAGGTTTGGTGTGGGAAGAGTGGTTAGTGTTGAAGATGAGACAGCCGTTTTTAACTTCATTTGTGACAAACTCATCAGGAGTACAGGTAGGGCTTAGTCCAGTGGCTTTCATTTCATTACATATAAATCGATGCTGTTTCAGACTCTGCCAGAAGAGTATTTTGACAAAGATTTCTTGCATACAGAGACCTACTCAACTGTTAATATCAAATAACATGTAAACTTCAATAAGGAAGATGCTTTACTACTAATTGTTTTCCCATTTGTGACTGTTTCATTGACAGCTCTTCAGCTGTCAAGGAAAATTCTCAGGCTTTTCAAATATGTTTTCATGACACTGCTAAGTTTATCCAACAGCTACCTCATCTACTGCTGAGGCAGAATGCTAGTCCTGTTCCTATCCTGTTACCTGGTCTCTCAATCTAGGTGAACATTTTTCCTTGTCATTTACGGTTAGATGTTTGATGGAACTAATCTTCTGAGAGACTGCAGCAATGATAGTAGTGTTAGTTTTTTAGATTTTTTTTTTAACCTTCTTAATTCACCATACCATGAATAGATGGATGTCAGTGCTTAATGCAGTTAGCAATGGCAGCATGCAGTCATTAGACCAGCTTAGTTCAATAGTCAAAATTCATGCATAGCTACTTTTTTTTTTTTTTTTTTTTTTTTTTGCCAGAGAAGGCAGTTAAATATGTGGTTGGCTTTTTCCCTTCCCCTTTCCCCCTTTTTCCCCTTCCTTTCCTTTCCCCCTTCCCTTCCCTTTCCTTGTTCTTTTCCCCTTCCCTTCCTTGCTCTGTCCTGCCCTGCAACGTTAATCTGTAATAGTTATTATACAAGGTGAAATCATCTTAGAGCAAAGGATTATATATGTGTGATACTATGAACTTGCAAAAGAGCAAAACTAGAAAAGAATGAAGACAGTTTGGAATGTTAAATCATTTAGAGGCAGAAATCTGTCATATGTTGCAGGTATTTTCTTGTTTTTCTCTATCTTTTGTTGTTAAATTTCCATTTTTTTAATAGTTTTCTTTTTCATTATCCAACATTATGTTCTTTCTATCCTAATGCTTTTCTTAATGGTTTATAATTATCACTCTCTTGCTGCACTACTTGGCTTCCGATCTTTAGGATGATAATTGCCTTTTTATAATCAGTTCCTATATTGCTCCTTCTACTTTCACTTCTGCTTACTTTCATATCCAGTAGTGTCTTAATCTGTGTTTTAGTCTCCACTGCCCTGCTTTTACTGACACACTTCTCCTATTTTACAACCAGAATTCATAACTGGTCATTTCATTCTTTTTGAATCTCTGGCTAAAGTGTACTATGCATTTTTTTTCTTTTTTACTCCACTCAGGACTGCAACAGATTTCTGATTCCCAAACACCAATTTTGTCTTGGCACTGAATTTTTATCCCTTCCCTCTCTCCCCACACCTCCCCCCCCCCCAATAATTAAATAAATAAATAAATAAATAAAGCTTTATTAACTCTTCAGAGGACAGAAAGATGTCTTACTTTTCCAGAGGGAAGCAAGTATGTTGGTATGTCATGCAGGGCTTCTGGTGGTAAATATCCAAGGACTACTTCCAGTCCACTTAAATCAGAGAGGGGTTAATCACTTGAGTTATTTGTTTGGTTATGGATTTTGGGAATTGAACTCAAGCCAGATTTTGGAAAAAAAAAAAAAAAAAAAGTCATTAAAATTAATGCTTTATATTTTGCCCTATATATTTACATATTGCACTATCAAAGAAATTGGAAGTTGAATCAGATTTTGTTGTACAAGAGTATTATCCTCCTTATTCAGAATCAGTTACCTAATGGGCATTTATGGCAAGTTCTAGTAATCCAGTCCCTTTAAGTGGTGGTTTCTGTCAGTAACCATCTCTTGGGGGGCAGCTTCAGGGCAGTGAAGGGCATGGGTGCTGCCTGACAAATAACTTTGTACAGACCTTCAGTAGAAGTCTTTCAGGCAAACCAAGTAAAAAGATCTGTAACTCTTTTTTTTGTCACTTCACTGAATTAAGTTGTGTTTTATTTTAGTAGACAGTCAGCCATTAATGAAATCTCCATCACTGGAGGTTTGAGCCTCCTAGATTAGTGAGGAACACTGGCTGATGATTTGTTGTTTTCAACCCTTCCTGTGTGTGGTTTTGCTCTCTCCCAACAAGTAAGGGGAACAATAAACTGCTTGTTGTGAAATGGGTCCCTGGGGAAGGCAGTGCTTGGGGATCTGACCAACCTGTGCCTGCAGGGCTGTGTGGGCATGGGGCAATGGGGTCTGCCTGGTATCTCTGTGGGGCACACATCCTGGGTTAGCATCCTGCAGCATGTGATCACAAGACAAGCATAGTACAGTTCTTGCAAGTGATTGTTGCAATGTCTTAGTTTTCAGCTGAGTAATTCTGAATTTTTGCCTAGTCCCTGAGAAGGTCTTTCTAAAAATGATCCCTCTTTCAGCTTGATATACTGAATCACAGAATCACAGAATCACACAGAATTTCTAGGTTGGAAGAGACCACAAGATCATCGAGTCCAACCTCTGACCTAACACTAACAGTCCCCACTAAACTATATCCCTAAGCTCTACATCTAAATGTCTTTTGAAGACTTCCAGGGATGGTGACTCTACCACTTCCCTGGGCAGCCTGTTCCAATGTCTAACAACCCTTTCGGTAAAGAAGTTCTTCCTAACATCTAACCTAAAACTCCCCTGGCGCAACTTTAGCCTATTCCCCCTCGTCCTGTCACCAGGCACGTGGGAGAACAGGCCAACCCCCACCTCACTACAGCCTCCTTTAAGGTATCTGTAAAGAGCAATAAGGTCGCCCCTGAGCCTCCTTTTCTCCAGGCTGAACAAGCCCAGCTCCCTCAGCCGCTCCTCGTAGGACTTGTTCTCCAGACCCCTCACCAGCTTCGTCGCCCTTCTCTGCACCCGCTCAAGCACCTCGATGTCCTTCTTGTAGCGAGGGGCCCAAAACTGAACACAGTACTCGAGGTGCGGCCTCACCAGAGCTGAGTACAGGGGGACAATCACCTCCCTAGCCCTGCTGGTCACACTGTTTCTGATACAAACCAGGATGCCGTTGGCCTTCTTGGCCACCTGAGCACACTGCTGGCTCATATTCAGCCGACTATCCACCATCACTCCCAGGTCCTTCTCTGCCTGGCAGCTCTCCAACCACTCATCTCCCAGCCTGTAGCTCTGCTTGGGGTTATTGTGCTGATTTTACTACTGAGGCCCAGTGAGACATTCATAGTTCTCATTGTAAATAATAATAAAAAAATCACATTTTATTCATAGTTGAAGAACATAATTTTCAAATATTTGTGCTGCAGTCAGCAAGTTCAGCAATGGGCTTTAACTCCTACCTTTTCAGTGACGAATAATTGTTTTTCCAGTGGTATGTAGCTTTCCTTTCTATTACATAGTGGCTTTGGTATATTAAATCTGCCTACTACTTGTCCAGCATCTCAGGCCATAGAGATTTTGTAAAGATTAGGTAATACAAATAAATCTGTCTTTGGCAGGCTTTAGGGCAGGAGAATCTTCACTGTAAGCCCTCAAAACAATGAAGTAGAAAATGAAGTTTCAGATGAGTCAGTTAAGGATGAACCATCTTTACCACTGTGTATATGCATCAGCAAAAAATACTGTTATGCAGAATAAAACTTTAAAGTGTTAGACATAAGTCTGTAACAGTTTTCATGGTAAAGGTTACTTCTAAATTTCTCCCTTGTGGAATGTGCTTTAAAACCGATTTTGCCTTTGAATGGGAGCAGACTCTTGGTTTAAAAATAAATAAATATTTTAAATAAATATATATATACATATATATATATATAAAATATAAATAATAAATATTTAAAAATAAATAAATATTCTGTAAGGAAGCAGTGTTCTGTATATTAGGGAAAATATATTGTGAGCTGAGTAAAACTGAAATAAAGAATAATTTGTTATTTTAGCAGTGGTTTTCATTCAATAAAGTGATGCTTTGGGTAAGGCACAGGATATTGTACTGTGCTGTAACTCTGTAATATAGTGCAGGAGAAGGCTGATAATCTTTCAGAGACTTTATTTTTGTTTGTTTTGGATTGCACAGTGTTCAGCTGGAGCTTCCATTAGCCCTTCACCATTTTTATGATCACTACGATCAAAATAACAACAACATTTGCAAGATGAATGCTTCACTTAAAATATTCAAAGAAGCAGTGTTTTTACATGTCAGCAGTCTACATAAGCACCCTACCTGAATGAATGAATAGCTAAGCAAAATGCAATTGTGGGAG